>NC_088254.1:13693125-14333750 GCF_036013445.1 Caloenas nicobarica
ACTAACCTCCGAGGGAAAATTCACAGAGAATCCACCCCCATGTCAACTGCAGAGGCAAAGCGCAGCTGCAGCTATCTGAACGTCTCAGCCTTGGTCATCTTGATCTTTTTAATGACCCTGCGTATCAGTAGAATACAGGCATCTGTTCAAAAGAACCTAGCAGCTCCTGACAGAGCAGAGCACACATCAAAGCAGAGTGGGTCAGATTCTGCCCTCACTAGAAGCATTAATTCAGAATAACTGAAATGAAATCAACAGAATTATCCGTCATTAACACTACAGTAACCAAGAACTAAATTTGCACTGTTCTCTTTTCACTGGAACTTACACAGATGTGCTACTTTTTGTACTTCAAAATATCTATATGCTTTATGGCCTAGCTGGTTTTTATTTTCCTTCGGGAAAATCAAGGGTAGATTCTAAAGAAGGCAAGAGACTGATTATATTTGTATCAGAACTTTGTCACTGGCATTACTGAAATGCCAGCAAACGCAACAGACCTGCAACACATCTCAGGGTACAAAGAGTTAATCTCCTTTCTTGCAGATCATCCATATCAGTCCAGATGCTTGGTTGGGAGGAAATATAACCCAAGTGCCTGGACTAGTGCAGCAGGCTAAAGAATAAAAATATTTTTATGTACTGTGCTTATAAAATATTCTATTTGCTGTGCAGTACCAGTTATGTTTAGAACCTCCCTTCAAGGATTTTTTTTTCATATTGAGAAAAATAGATCCATACACTCCTTGTTAAAAAACACCCCGCCTAAATGTCTAACCTCCTCTGTGAAAACTGATCCTTCGCTGTTGGTCTGCATCTTTATTGTGCCTTCAAACTTATGTGTTAAAATAAAACCAAGACAATGGAAATCACAGTAAAGTGCCACTTAAAGTCAACGTAAAGTTTATAATCCTTTGCAGTCCATTCTTCTATTATGCTGATGACAAGTTAATTTGGGTGATAAAATGGAAACAAAAAGCAAGGAAGTAATTCTGTTTTACAGAATATTATTCAAACAGTAATAGCTTCCTTCGCATAACACTTATTTCATTCCATCATTACTACTATTATTACTACTATCTTAAGCTATGACAGATTGTGAAGGGTCAAAGATAATTTTTATCAATCAGTCTCCCTTTGTCTTTGGCAGGTTTAATCATGTCACTTGGAATGTAGCATGAGGGGCCTGATGAAATTGGAAAAGCATGTGAAGATAAAAATCACTCTCAGATGAATTCAGACACTTCCTGCCACTCTGCAGATGCCACAGTGCTGCAAGCCACCCTCCCAGGAGAGATGATTCACCTGGAAGGAGGGCCAGGCTCTGCCAGATGTGTAGGAGGCTGCCTGAGACCCACATGCTAACACTGTCTCAATTGTATGAAGCATATGCTTTCAGTCAAGGGTGAAAAATGCAGGCACCAGCACATGCCAAAAGTCTTTCAAGCATGGCCCACCAGTCAGCCTGAAGCTTAATGCACTGATCCATCGAGTCAGCAGATGTGTGTCACCACAGTACAAGTTGAAGCTGGTTAAAGCTATAAAAGAGTGAAGTGACCTAATCCAGACATTCAAATCTCACAAAGAAAACCATATTGTTGTCACTTTAGGGGGCTTAATGTGGGACTTTAAGCGCAAACATTGAAAGCCTTCTTGGAGTAAAAAGATATGTTGCTGCAAAAGCATAAATCCCAACTCTGAGCTACACTTGTACTGATTTCAAGTTGATCTGATAAAAGCATAGCATGGCTTTCCTTTTTAGTACTGCACACACGAAAAAGAACATCTGCAGAATTTTATTGCTAGAGCCATAAATGCTCCTTATCCACTTGGTTTGAGGCAGAAGTCCAAAAATACCTGGACAGAAAGTTTATTTGCAGAGTACCACTACGTACTTGGTAGAGCCAGTGAGTTACACAACATATTCTTTCACTCCTGGCAGCGCGCTGTCGGTGTCAGCTTGGAGTCCGTCAGCAGCCTGGCTCTGTAACGCCTGGGAACTCCTCCCTCCTCTCCGTTCAACAATCAGTTGGGGGGTACCGCATTTCCCGACACACTCCAAGTCAAAGCGCACCTCACAATGGAAATTTCACCTTGTTCACGTGCAGAACAATTTGGTTAAAGAAATCAGATCTCCTTAGCACTCAACGATCAGCCCCACGCTGGATGTGTGCAAACCCACTACACTGTCAACAGCAGTTGTTTCAAACAGCTTGTTCAGAGGTGGGTGATAAGATGCAGCTCTCACTGGGCAAACACAATTAGGCAGATGTAAAGATTTTTCTTGAAGTCTTTTCTGTCTATCACCTGGAGTCCAGTTCACAGAGCTTTCTTAAGTATTCCTGTCTGTAACAGCCAGGCCTCTGGAAGAACACTGATGTTTCACAATGACCTCATTGTGCTTTGACAAAGCTTTCCCGAGCTGTGGCCTGTGGCAAACGCACACCTGTTCCAGTTATGCCCAAGAGGCCAAAAAAAAAAAGTAACTTCAAATAATATTCAAGTTCAAACAACAAGCAGGGCTCTTCTGACTTAAGAAAAGTCCATCCTGCAACCCATTTTGCAAAAAACAATACCTGGTCATTTAAAAGTTACCTCTTTTAGTAACTACCATAGATCAGAGGTAAGAAAACCCATGCCAGCTGAAGGGTGGAAACACCCACTGTGCATCTGCAGTTTTTTCCCCCTGCTCATTTCTCTGTTTATAAGCATTGAATATTACCATTGCTTAATAACTGAGGCTTTCTGTAGCCTAAAAACAGGACTAAGCAGGCATCTGTGCTAGGAACCATACATACATATTATGAAAATGTCGTAAGACCAAGATCTATATAAGCTAAGTACAGGATGAGAGGCAACAGAGATACAAGACATGGATGGTACTGTCAGAAACAGAAGTACAAAGTAAAAACAGTGTGTATGTAAATACACACACACACACGTGTGCATCCTGTGTTACTCCTATCCAGATAATGAAGGATATTTTAAATCATATTGATAAAAAAGGTTTAAAATTAATTAGGGTTTTTTTGTTGTTTTGTTTTGTTGTTGTTGTTTGGTTTTTGGTTTTTGTTGTTGTTGTTGTTTTGTTTTTTTTCCAGTTCTCTGATTTTTCCATTGTCCCACTAACCTGCAATTTACAGTGGGCCAAAAAAAGATTTCTGCAGTCTGCATGTCAGCTATATGATACTTTGCATCACCCACAGTCTCCAGTAGCAAATTTGCCCTTTCACCCCAAGAGCACCTATCTGCCATTTCCACAACTTCAGAGGCTTTTCCTGCTCCACCAAAGCACGTTGAGGGTGGTTTCAGGGCAAATTATTTGATTCTGGTGCTGGAGCATTAGCGAGAAGCAAAAACAAGAGAGAACAGTTAAGTGCTTCAAAAGAAAATTAATAAGACAAAAGTAGAGCCTCATAACTGTGATTTTTTTCCTAACTCCTCTCTTCTGTCTCCTGTTAAAGAATTGCTGAATGATACTTTCTCTATATAAAAAGCTTTTGCTTCTCAGAGGAACAAAGGATGTGCTGTGGCTCCTATGGAGGAGTAACTGGAGGCTAGTAGAGAAGTGGAAGTGAAAGGGTCCTCAAGACATGCCCTGTAGTGCTTGAAGGCTCTGTCTTTGACTGTCTTTGACTGTCACAGCAAGACAGGAGGAGCCAAAATAACAATATCTGTACTTGTGCAAGATACCAAAAGTGTAAACAGAGATAGGAAGGAAAGAATAACCGTGAAACAACAGAACACAAAAAACCAGCGGGTATCAAGTTGAGTTTTCTTATAGTGCAAAGCCATGTTGTATTTTGTACTATCTAAATGTCATTGAAACCTCACATGATAGCATTTGTTGTCATGGTTTTATATGTGCTGCCTTAGTATTAGCTAGAGTACAATTAAATTATTGTTCATTCATAAGATATCCATCAATTTTCTGCGCTGTGTGCTGTAGAAGCATTCATTGCTCATTTCTTTTTTGGCATTACTATGGACAGAATAAATTAAGAGCTCTTCAGGCTTACCACTTTTTTCCCCCTCGAGTGTGTGGACACTAGTGAGCACAACAGCCATACTGCTGTGACACTACGGTCAGCTCATGCTCCTGAAGATTTTTTAAGGAACTAAATGCATTAAGTGATTGAGATATGTTTATGCCTTTTTTGCAAAAATAAACTGTTATTAAAGAGTTAAGCCACTGTATGTGTGGGCGAGCTGCTTTCTGTAATTGCTATCTCTATACAGATCTTGAGAGAGATGTTGATCTTCTGAAATGAAGGGTGCAGATGCAAGTCTTTTTAAACCAATAAAAATACCAACATTTAAGTGTGTGTGTTTTTTGCCATAGATCCTTTGATGCAAATCACTCAGGTCAGTTAGAAAATTAAAGACTTCTCCGAAAAAAACACTATCATTTGAACTTAGGAAAATAAATGGCTGCCAATAGACATCTGATCTATATTTGACAAAGTGCTTCACTTTCCCATTTGAGAGTCTCATGATATGGTTTATATTTGGAATTTACACATACTAATATTAAAAAAATCATTATTAGTCATGGCTGTCCTTCTCCTGCTTCTTCGGAGTAAACATACATAGTGTTACAGAATGGCTGTGTCCACCACCAAAATCCTCTGGCTTTGCACTGAGAAAAATCTCTCTCCAGCTACCAGGAAAAAAATACTTCTAAAACTTGGCCGCTTTGTGTCCCAATCAAAACATGTTGGTGTGTGTACACAAGTTCAGAATTATTTCAGATGGCTCTGAAATATCCTAAACAAATATCTTTAAGGGCTTGTCCTAGTTATGGATATGAAGCAGTACTTCTACTCTGCAGTGAAATAACTATGTAGAAAGAGGACAGACTGAAAACTAGACCTGACTCTTGCCAGTGTTGGAACCTCTTTTACCACTCTGTTTTCCAGAGCTTTCCTTATTCAGTACAACATCTGCGGAACACATACATGCCTTGTATCTTATAGTCAATGTAAACACACATTTTCCTTTCTTTGGACTTGATCTTGCAAAACTTTTTCTTTCATGAGTAAACCTCTCTCACAAAAGGTGTATCATGGAGGTTTGTACTCAAGGAGGAAAAACACTTTTTCTGAAGATAGAATTCTAGCCTGAGTGCCAAACAACCAGCTGGTGGGCTTACCCAGCCTGCTAGATATCTCCTGGCCCATGGACTCCCCATGAATGTTGGCTCATGTGAAAACTGCACAGCAGCGCATGGGGCAGAGTGCTGACTCACACCGGGAGATTTCACAAAGCTCTGCAGACCTGTCTGGAGGTACCAGTTCAAGCCTGGAAGCAGTACAGTCACATTTGCATTGAATCTTCCTAGCAGGGGTTTAAACTTGGAAGAAACACGATGCAAGGGTAGCTATGCCATTTCCCCAAAGCAAATCAGCCCCAAACTGGTTCAGACAGTGCCAAATATCAAGGAGCAGCATATTGGTATTCAAATTTAGATTTTATCTGTACATAACTGTGCAGAATTTAGTAACTTTGCTGTAAGTGGCCCTTCTACATACCAGAAGATAAAGTAGATTTGGCATCTTTGGATTATATAATAGACTGGTACCTGCAGTTTGCAATTCCAGGGTTTGCTTTGAAGCTTCAGCCTTTTTTCCTTGCAGTGGTTTGACAATGGTCATGATTCAGCACATTCAACATGCTTAGATCCATCTGGCTTTTCCTTTACCATTTGGAATGGAAGGAAGACAACACAGGTTTTTTTCTAATCCTTTATGTCACATTAATGGAGCAGTTAGTTTTTACAGCCCTTGCACACTTTAGAGGACAAACTAATTCCTGCTCCTTCCTTGCATCTCAAGAAGAGTGTTGCAATCAGATAGAAATGTCTCATTTTTCATCCCACCAGAGCTATGAAAGTAGACACAAGATGGAGCAACACTTGTGCTCCCCAGGAATGCCAGACAGTATTCAAACAACACTCAGCAGAATCACTCTGAGGTGTATTTGCTCCATATTGTTCCCAACACCAGACAGGCCCCCAAATTAACTGTAATCCATTATTTCATTGAGTTTGAATATGAGGTCAGTGGGTGTTGTCAGGATCAGCCTTCCTACATTTGTGGAAGATTTCTTTAATATCACTTATCTATCAAGCCTGTAGCCATCTGTTACAGATTCAATCTATTAATTAGAATATTTATCTTAAAACCCATACTAACTTACTGACTTGACTCTACTGATTTTCCAAATACTTTCCTTGTTACTCTTTTTTGTGTATTAATCTTTATTCCTACACAATGATCTAGCTGTGCTGTTTGTAGTTGTCTAACAATAATTCACTCCAAAAAGGGCACCCTCTCCCCAAGTGGGATTAACAACAACTTGATTTGTGTACCATTAGTCCAGTACAGACTGTCAGATTCTTTCATCTCAAATGGTGAAAATTGCAAAGGAGATGAATACGCTGCATATTTTAGAAAGAACTATCCATGGCATAGCACATATACTGTATTCATTCCCATGCATGAAGCTGTGCATGAACCTCACTTGATTATTTTGGGGGAACCTTCTACACTTTTGAATGCAAGGGCTGAAGTTAGGCCTAATACATATTCTCACATTTCTGTGAAAATATTTGCCTTCTTATACACATACTGCTCCTACAGGATGTCACAAAACTGGATTTTGTGCAACAAAAAACTGTGCTGCTAACTTTGGGGTTGCTCATGGGAGCAGGACAGTTACTTCAAAATGCTCTTGTAACTAGAAATAATCTGTGGGAAGAGACAATCCAGGGAGCAGTTAATGGGTGTGGGGTTTTTACAGTGGTCTTAGGGACTGGTGTTTCAGTTTAAGACTTGCATTTCACTTAAGCCTTTGCAATGACCTTCACAATCCAACTGCAAACTGAGTCCTCACAGCTATGCTGGTCCCACAGCCAGGTAAGCTATCTCAGCTTCAATAGAAAAGTCATTTTTTCCCCATATACTATGATAAGGTACAGGTTTTGAAGTCCAAGTATTATTAGAGAGATGCCAAAACTGACTTCATTCCCTGCTGAACGTCGACCCTCCAGGTACATCGAGCAACTGCTGTAACTAAATGCAACTGGCCATAGTTGGCATGCCCCGATACTACATTTGTTCAAACCGATATTCAACATAGACTGGTGCCAGAACACACGCATGTTCCAACAGTGAAGGCTGTGAAACATCAGGTTGTGACAGCTGGCTTTAAAATAAAAACTGTCCAATGAAATATATGAAAACATAAACAAGAGGACTCTTGTTAGCCCAGGGGATTCAATCATTTCCTCAATGCTAGTTTTAACTTTGCCATGTTTATCAAATTTATACCTTTAATGCATACATAGTTCCACCTACTTATAAAGTGAACAACTGAGTACAAATTGAAGAGTACCTTTTGGTGCAGAGAAATAAAAGATAACATATTTCAGCTTTCTCATTACATTAATCACTGTAACTCGCACGAAACAAGTAAAGGGGTCATCGAAATGCTGTGGCACTGTTCCACATTCATGTCACAAATCCAGAATCAGGACCTTCAAGGTCACAATATTTGCTATATTTCTCCTTTTCTCACAGATAACCCCCTGCAGAAACCTGATGGAACACAAGACATACAGTCATTTACAGTTTTAGAGCTACAAGGCAGTAAAGAATTTCACGAAGAGCTGCAATTTCTAAAAACCGTTCACCTGCAGACAACCTAGAGTGCAACCACTCGATGCACAAGGATCCACAAGTCCAGTTGCTTTCACTCTAGAAATCTCTTCTCTTTACTAATTAGAAAAAGTCAAGTAGCTTGAAATCTCCTGCCCACAAGCTGATCATGGCTGCAGTTAGGAAACCTGTGACACTCCTACGGGCCTCTTGAGGTAAAAGAGCTCACAGTCAGGTCTCCAGTCTTCCAAAGATCTCTCATTTCAGCCTGTGACATCAATCAGGTCTTTCCAGGGAACACCTACACACCATTTCTTCATCCTGCAGCACCTTCCCTGACGTTTAATAATTCAGTATCACTTTAAAAGCAAGACTGATTTCTATTATATGCCAAAATTACCTTTATATTTTCCTCTTTAACCTAATCTTTCTTGTGCATTTTGTATACCACCTAGTGCTACAAAAATCTACAAACAAGCTCTTCCTCCAGGGTATAAAAGACTGAAGGAAAAAACCCCACCATATATTCTTACCTCTTAGAATGAATAATTATTGCAAAAGGACACTCTTAGGCTTATGAAGAACAGTAGTTTCAAAGGATAAAATTATATAAATTACAGTCCTTTCATGATTGTTTTTGTCTAAAGGTAGAGCTCCTCTAGAAAAGAGGGTGATCATTAAAGGCAGAATTGAGAGACAGCTCTGCATAATTATTTTTTCTGTTCTATAAGCCCCTGTAGTACTCATTTTTCCAGTCATGAAATGTCTATTTGATCATTTTTTTCATGTGACATGCAAGAGCGCTTTTTCTTGCCTTACAGCATCATCCTAAATGAACCACCCAGCACTATTTGATTCTTCACCTTAAACAAGAAACACGCATCTCAGACTTCTTCAACCCACAAAAAACCTCAATTACACAGTATCCTGCTAAACATGATCCAGCGAAATAGATAAAAGTCATTAATACCCATCTGTCCCCTTCCAGTTATCCCTATCCCCCTGCTGTCATCTCCTCCACTTACATTCTGAAAACATAAATATCTGCTTTTGAACTGCACAACCATGGCACGGTTTTGTCATTGTTGCAGTAGAGCAGTCTGATATTGCAGATCAAACCCGGTATGTAGTCCAGATGTGTTAGCTGTCACTCTATGAGTAAACATTTCTGATGGACAGTGTGTTAACAACAGATTATCCCTCACGATGTTGCATCATGGTTACAAAAAGTTACCCTAAGTGTCAGAGATAACACCAATGAGAACTGCCAGTGGAAGCAATGCGAACTGGTGTGTTTACAGTGATTTCTGTCATCTGCCTCCCCGTTTAATCTTCAAGAGAGAATTAAATATCATTTGAACAACTCCCCATAAGGACTATGGTAGGAGTATGGAGCTATTTGATCTGAGGCACAGGACTCACACTGAAGCAATAGCTATCAAGGAATGTTAGACAATGCAATAATAAATTCATAACTGTGCAGTTAAACTATTAAATATATGCAGGTTTGCCTCAAGTGCTAAGCACATTAATTTATACTGTCATTTCTGTGCCCTTTTAAGGGGATCCTTGTGAGGTATCTTAGCATTAACAGATGTCAAATGACAAAAGGTTTATCAGTCCATATAACAAAGGCAGGACAAGCAATAGTATCTGCAGTTTAAGCTTCTCCCTGCACAGGCTGACCTCAGCTTGGGGCAGAAGAAACCCTTCCAAGAGAGGGCCACCATTTATCTTCTGTAAACACCCTCCCTTCAGTTCTCCTTCTGTCACAGGGAGATGGAGTATCCAACTGCTCACTTCTGCCTGTTGAGTAGAATGCAAGCCATTTCAAAATATTTTTTTTCCCCCCACTTGTAGAACATGACTGTTGTGATGCTCTGCTCCACTTGTCACTCCTGACAACTGAAAATAACAAGGAGTGTCTAATGTGCAATTGTGTTCCTGCCAAAGACCTGGACTCCCAAGGCTAGATGTGTTACGCCATGGAGATTTATAGGTGATTAGATAAAGAGTTACATATTCATATGCTAACGAGTACCACGAGACATGCGTGAGAAGAGAAGATGACACTGGTCTATTTTTCTTCCCCATATCTGTCACTGTACAACATAAATTCTGACCAGTGGGTCACAGAGTCCTCAGGACCACCCAGCAGCTCAGGCCGCTTGGGTCTGATGTACGATCACAATCCAAATTCTTCAAGAGCAGTTTTATTTTTCTTGAATTCAACAACTCACAGAGAAGAGAAAGTTTTGTATAACGTGTGGTTAAGCAAGCTACCACATTTTCATTACTAAAGAGATGTTTCCTAGTACAAAATGGAACTTGGAAATTTCAGCTGCTGTCAGTATTATTGTACACAAAAAACCTCTAATCAAATGTACCCAGCTATTCCACCTGAGAAAACAAACTCCCTACATGTTACAAACTCACACTTTCAAAATTCATTATGCCACTCTATCACCTCAGGCTAATCTGCACAATATCACTCCCACCAGTTGAATCACACTGATTTATGCCAATTGGAGAGATAGCCAGTCCATTCTCAATGCCACAAACTGTAATTTTCAGATTTTTATAAAGATATAACAAATTTAGAAAACTGCAGGAAGCATAAAAGCCACTGCCTAGTATATTAGGGATTAATTTTATTCTTAAAAATTGCAGCAATGTACGCTTCTGGTTATGGAGGTGTGCCAGTAAGGCTACAATTAGGGTTGTGCTGTCACTTCAATTATAAACCAAATTTTTTGAGGGTTTACTAAAACTCTAGATTAAAAAGAAAAGCTTGCTGCAGGCTGAAATGTTTTGCACAAGATCTCAGCCAGGGGACAACTTGTTTCCAACATTCTGAAAAAAATTAATCAGGTGCTTCAAATGTTAGAATCTAAATGTGTTTGAAGAGACAAAACATTAATAAAGAACATTTAGTTATTCATTCTCTGTGCAAAGCAAGTTGCTTCCTGGTTCCTATCAAGAAATACTATGCAGAAGCATGACTGCAGATTGTGTAAGTAAAAAGGAGGAATAAGGAAAACAAAATCCCCAACTTTTTTTTAACTGGTTACATCAAAAAGAGGCAGTAACCTATGCAATTTTAAGGAGGGAGGAGAGAATCACCTTTTTTAAAAGCAAAAAGTAGGGCAAAGACCACATAGACAATGCAGGCTGCCCTCACTTGTGCGAGGGATGAGCCAGAGGGGTGACAGTGTTCACATGTGCACACCAGAGCCCATGGTATCAGCAGCTGGTGTCGACATGCCTCAGACCAAGTTTAAACCAAAAGTCATGTAATGGAAGCTGCACAAAGCTCAGTGTAGTCTGCAAAATTCAAGTGAGCAGGCAGTTTTATACGGAGATGGTTATCTCGCTGTTTGCTGAAAACACTGTACCTGAACAAGACAGTTCTTTAAAACCATCCCAGTTAAATTTGCATTCACGCTCCTGACTGCAGTGTGGGCATAAGGTCCAAGGCTGAGGACCATCAGTTACGCAGAGAAATGGTATCACACACTGCATAGTACTGGTTTCTTCATGCTGTCTTTGCTCTATTCTGCAAACACTTCTTACAGAGGAGGGATATCTTTTGCCCTGTAAATTTATTCCTTGATCTCTCATGCTGGCAGGCTGGTGACACTGACACCTCTTTGCTATTGAAACAACTATAAAACATAACCATGCAATACAAACAGACCCTTGTTTCTGCATCTCTTGCAGCTTAGAAAGTTCCAGGTCCCACACATTCATTTTTGCCAAATTGGCAGTTGCTAGGAAGCAAAAGAAAAATGCTGGCAATGGTTCTGTGGGGCTGGGGAACATGCAGGCAGTTTTCCTGCAGCACAGGAAACAGACAGGAATTTTCAAATGACTTTCCAGGCCAGAGACATCCAGAGATGTCAACTAATAAGGAAACCAAAGTAACTGCAAGGGTATGATGGGAATGGGCTAAGCAATAATGACGCAGCTTTTGTAATGAATTTAAATTGGACACCTCGATTTACTTATGTACTCTAGTTGAAGTTTCTACAGGGGCAATGAAGTTAGTTTAACAGTGATAGCCTGCGCAGTCTATCATTGCACAGAGCAGCAAGTTTTTAAATGGGAGGTAGTCAGTTTGAGCTGAAATGCAAAAAGATAAATTGCAACTGATAAATTAAGTTAAAGACTCCCTTAACACATGAGAAACAGTTCAAGAACTGTTCAGCAAATAAGCCAACACTGCATTGCTGCCACACTTTAGTAGCAGTTTCTCTTCTTACACAGAGGAAAACGGCGCCAAGCAGAAAGACTGTCAGAAACCTGCAAAGTTAAAGGTATACCAATAAATGGAAAGGTCAAAAGCCTATTTTTACAGAGCACTGAGCCTAGCTATTTATTGCTTTGTACTTTTGGGACAGGGGATTGTAAAAAAAAAAAAAAAAAAAAATCTCATACCAAGACACAAGATCAAGCAACTATATCTAAACCGCTGTTTTCTGAAATATTCTTTTCATACAATAATGAAAAATCACACAGGCAACTGCACTTGGTAGCAAATGAAGTGCAACTGGATTCTGCCCATTGAAGCTAATAGCAATGTATCACAGCGGTGAATTCTTGCCATTTAAAATATAAGATTTAAACATGTAAGAAATTATCCGAAGTTCCCATTATGTATGCTGGCTCCCATTATATATGCTGTACGTAATGTACTTTTATCTTTGATCACACCATACAGCAATCGATCCTACCCAGCCCTCTACCAGCAGGAGCCTTCTTCACACCAGCTGCCCCATTCTTGCAGGAAGGTCCATCAGGGCTCTCAAAGGCAAGCACAAGCTTCACACTCTGCAACAGCAGAGATTTTGCTCAGGGTGTTTAAGGATCTGCAGGATTTTTCCCCCTCTCCACTTCCTCCACAGTACTCATTTATAGTAAAATAGGGAAAATGCTGTTGGCAAGAAGATATAGGAATGATTTCCTTCTCTTGCTACTTTGATGATTCCCCTTAGGGGACACAGAACAAAGAAAATCAACACTGGTGGTAGTGGGGAAGATCCAGAAGTCTCTTTTAGGGCAAAGGACATGGGTTGTGAAACAGCTCTCGTCTTCTGGATCTATTCAATACAGTTCAGTTGTCAACCCCAGCTGGTACCTGACTGCACCTTCTATGTTGCTACAGTGCCCAATGCCTCATGCAATAGGGCACGACATGACCTCCACTGACAGACAACACAGGAGAAAATAAGAAGTACCACCCTGCCTCCTCTCCCCAGTAAACAGAGAGTTACTACAGAAGGCAATTAGGGGAATCTTCTTCCTTCAAGAAATAGCAATGTTGTCTCTAATTCAGGGATGTTTGTAGAAATTCACCAAGAATTGCTGTCTCTAGTAAATGTAACCATTTTAACACTGCAAACATTGAATAGCTTCCTTAATCCAGGCTTAAACTGACAAAATATAGACAGGTAATTTTGCAAAAAACCAGCAAATATCTGAAGTGCACATTGTTTTCTTGGTAGTTCTTGACCAGAACACATTTACCATCTAACACGTAACACACAGCAAGCTCATCAACGAAGCAGAATGATTCATGGTACCTCCAATCTCGCAGAGTTCTGTATTTGCTACGCTTTAGGAAAACTAAACCCTGGAAGTTGAGGAACACTGCTTGCTGGACTTTCAGCTCTGTGATCTGTATGTAGAAATACTGTGATTATTTACTAGATACACTGTACAGAGACAAGTCACTTCCAGAAATATAAGAAAAAAATAGGTTTGGGAAACCTGTCAGCTTTATTACTTAAAAGCATCAACAACACCAGAACATACTTCTCAGTCAACTAGTTGCACCAGGAAGGGCCAGGCTGGGATGGAATAGGCTGCATGGTTCCTCACTCTTTTTAGTCCTCAGTGAGGCTGCCCATCATATTTTAAAGTAGGTCTCCATAAGGCCATAAACGGATAAAATATTTCTTACTAATTTTCAAAAGCAAAGATACCTGATCCAAGACTTTTCACAAGTTTTGAGAAGAACCCAAGCTAACTAAAAGGTTGATCGATACAAGAGCATTGAGTGAGAAACCCCACTTAATTTACAGCGGTATAAATGCAGAATGAATAATTCAACTTGGAAACTCATCCCCTCCTGTCTGTTTGTATGTGTGCATATATACACAGGCATGCTTACACACATGAGAAAATGAGTCCAAGACTAAGGGCTACTTAAAAAACAAAAGAATATTCATGTTTTGGCAAAATACTATTTTGCTTTTACTGGCTTGTAAGGCCAGGCTGCACTAGGCATATTTTAGCAATAACGATCAAAGCACAGGCTTTCCCTGAAGATTAATGACTGGCTAAGAGGATAGTTTGAGGTCTGTTTACCCCAGCTGGTCCTTAATTCCCAGGAAAAGCATCTGCAAAGCTTATTATTGCTATAAACTTGAGATGGAGGGAGGGGTTATGCTGTTTCAAATGATATGTATGATGACTTTTTAGAGACTTTACGTCTTGTATATTAGCCAGACTGTTTAAACCATCTCTTAAAGAACTATTCATCTTGAGAGTAAATAACTCCATACTTCCACAGCAGCGCACTTCACGTAAGCGCTGAAAACTCCTTTACAACCAATTCATTAACCCCCCGCCTGCCTCTATGGCAAGTGAGGAAAGAGCCACACAAGGATCAGTTCGCTCTTCATTGCAATACAGTTCCATCTGGGTGCAGAATGAAAGCTACTTAACACCAGACAGAACTACTACGTAATATTTAGGACAGAAAGCAAAGAATATTGTATTTACTTTAAACTGAGGAGGATTTAGCTACATAGAAAGCAACCGCTTGACCTAACAGAAGCTAATGTGTAACACTCTTGGAAAATAATGCGTGTGGTTTTTCAGACAGATTGTGAATCTCTTATCCACACCGCTGAACAGCCACTCAAAGGAATAATTTCACTGATTTAATGGAGGCACAGTTCCAGTTTGAGTAAGTAGTTTCCAACCTGAATCTTATTTATCACAGTGGTCAAGAATGTCATGGTTCACCAGAAGTTCCCAAAAGCCTGCACTTAAGATAGAAATGTTATTCCTTAACATATACGGAATTCTCAGTTATGATCAGCTTGCATCTTAAAAACCAAAAAATGAACAGCGAAGACAACATGCTAAGGTTAAATTCACATCAAATTCTGGATTATTAATAGTAACTGGTCCAAGGAAGGGCTATGGATTTTAAGTTATTGTAATGTGGCAACCAACTGACAGGTTAGATTCAAATCTTGAAGTTGTTTCATTTAATTGTATATACGTTAGCAATCATGTTTAGACTTGAAGTAGGCTATATGCTATACTTTCCTGTATATTTTCCCACAGACGTAACCTAAACAACAACAAAACAAGTTGTTTTTAGCATCATTATGAAAAAAAACCAAAACCAACAATTGGATGTTCCAAATTAAGCATGTGATTCAAACAATCTCTTTATAAAGTATGAATAAACCGAGCAGAATTAATTTATTAAGACTCCAATGATTGAAAGCCTATTCAGGACTAGCAAAAACATTCATGGCCTTGAATGGGATTTGCATAGGACAAACTCATGTTCTAAAAAAAACCTTTTACCTTTTCTTGCATAAATACAGCTGCAAATAGAGCAAGATTCAGAAAAGTGTGCATTAGTTTTGCCACTAAAAAACTCTTTTCTGCTTGCATCCTACTGAATTTTCCATATCTGTCACTCTGTTTTAGAAAGACAGGTATAATAATTAATACATCCCAAATTTAGGTCTCTAGATTCTTCCTTATCTGTTTGTATTGTAGAGAGTAGACTAAGTGAACAAAAACAAGCCAGCAGTATTTCTAATTATTTATTCTCATACCTGAAACACAGCTCTTAAAAATGCAATAAAGTTCCTCAAATGCTGCACTCACTTTGAAAGGATGTGATTTTGGAAAGATCCAAAGATTTTTTGAAAGATCCAAAGATTTCTGGAAACCCAACTCCCAACACATTTGAATTTGTGTGTGTGCCTAGATCCTTTCCTATAATTAAGAGGGCCTTTCAAACCAGGAGCCCATGGGCTTTCTGTAGCTGGTAGGAATGATCCTTCTCTCTTATGAGAACTTCTAGCTTGTTCCAACATATCTCCTAAATTCCATACACAGAAAAGCAGCTGATCTCATTTTTGCAGGTAGGGGTGATGCAAACCAGCAGAGTAGCCGGGTTGTTAGACACCCATAACTACGCTTACCAAGAGAATACTCTTTGGACACTGAAAAGGGCCACTGACAGATCGTGACAAGATATGAGTAACATAATTCGTAAGCACAGCAACATATTTCTAGTCACACACACATCTGTAAAGACACCAAAGGAAGCAGAGCTCTGCTGGTACACGCTTTCTCAAACTTTTTACTTTCAGGCATGCAGTGGGGTGGCAGGATAACAAAAGCAAAGTTTTTGTTTATGAAAAATGCTGATTTTTATGTTTTTATAAACATACCACGTTTATGAAAGATGCTGGGTAGGCTGACATTATTTATTAGCACATTGTTGTGTGACCTTACACTTCATCACTTTGTTAATTTCCTGGTTTATGCATCAATAATGAGTCCATGTTGCTGCCCCCCTCTTTTTTTCCTCCCCAATTTGGCCTTGCATAGCTGAGCCATTTTCTCTGCCTTCAGGCTCCCTCCAGATGCCCTGACTAGTCCAAATCTACATAATTTTGAGAGAAAATACTTACGATCCTCTTCCCCCTGCCCCGCCCCCCCCCTTTTTACTACTGGTATGCTGTTTTAATAAAGTCTTATTGGCTCCATATTCCACTATTCCAGACTACAGACAATTACAGTGTATGAGCTCACATGGTACTATACGAGAACAGAAGTCAAAGATAAAGTTATGCAGCAATCCCAACAAATGTAACTGAAATCAAATGACCCGGTAATCCAAACAGGATTCAGACAGCAAAGATACCCAGAAAGATAATCCACTGAGTAATACATATTTGATACCTAAGTCTTCATTGCTCTTTAGCTTTTATTGCATCGGGTATACCACCTAGACCTGGTGACACAAGCAAAATGCTTGTACAAGCATTGTAAACCTACACTAAAACTTAACTTCCTATAAATGTCAGATTGAAAAAGATGCCAAAGCATGAACATAATATGCTTACATTTGAGCTCGGTTAACCTATCAGTTAATTATCCAAACTGTCTACTAAAGACAGTTAATTCCCTACTTTCTTAACCTACTGTACCCGTTATATTTATTTGCAAATGAAGGACCAGAAAGTACATTTATTTAAATGTTATTTACAAGCACCTTCTATGTGCCTCCAATGTAAGGTATCATCAGTGCAGTCTTTGATTTAATTGTTGCTGTCATTCATTTTTTGTGCACTAACACATGTAGGAGTTTCAAACGCCAAAATACTCTTGCCTTTTTTTTGGTGCTACATACCAGATTTTGTAACCTGTTTCAAGCTACCTCCGATGCTTACAACTTGTGAACAGAGGCCAACAATGAGCCTCCCCAGACACTAAATCATAATCTTCATGTTTTTCGTATTTCGCATTCTAGCCACAGTTTCAACATCCATACCCCGTGACATTAGGGAAGGATAAATCAAGGAGGATGACAGCTCCCTTGTAGAGACTGGTACGGCCCTGGGATCTGCCACACCCAACACCCACAGCTTCTGCCAGATGGCTTCAAGAGCTTCACGCTATTAACCCCTTCAGGAGTAACTAAGGGCTTTGTGCTGAAATTTTATTAAGTAACTGCCTTTTCTTTTTTTTTTTTTTTTTTTTTTTTTCCTTTTTTGAAAGAGGGGAGGGAAAAAAAGAAAACACAAAAAAACCACACACCAAAAAACCAAACAACGACAACAACCCCACCTCAATCCAGCCCAATAAAACTTTGAGTAGCTAAAAGACAGATACTGGGCTATCAATGATGATTAGCATCTCAGTCCTCGTATTTTCTTAAAGACAGGAATTAGAAGTTAAGAGCTGGCATTCCACAGTATTCCTTCTTTCATACCATGCTGCAGTCCCACGTGTTCGTCTAAAATGACACAGTAAAAATTTCAAACCAGTTTTATGTTCACTTTTTCAGACTTAGGACACTGCTTTGCCGTCTTGGAATCAGAATGCCCACTAACTGCCCTTCAGCCAAACAGACTATTCAGGCCTTAAATCAACAGGATTTCTAATCCAAAATCCATACGGTAAACTCTACCACTGTTTCTCTGGTCTGCTCTGGCCCCAGGGACATAAATTTGCATGCAACTTCTGGGTTTGTGAATAGTCCCTGGGCAAAAGTTGCACATGTGCTTAAGCACTTTGTTCAGTCAGGGTCTGAGACAGCTACTTTGAAACAAAAACAGAAGCCATATAAAGAATAACATTGTTAAAAACAATTTTCCTCCATAAATGTTGTCTGGAAGGAAAAAAAAGTAACAAAATAAACATCCTGATTCCTAAAAGCACATACTGACCTAACAGTAGGTAAAACAGCAGCTAAAAAGGCACCAGCCAATATTAAAGCATGCCACTTCGTCTAAAAGTTCAGAATCGATTTTATTTTAAAATAAGAATAATAATAATAAATTTGAATTGTATCCAAGACTATTTGTACAGTATTGCAGGTAAAAGTATTTTGTGGATTTGAAAGCAGTTATCCAAGCAATTTTATTTGTCTCTCCTGTACAAAATGTGTTCACCTCTCCAGTTTGTGGGTGGCTTTTCGTAAAAAGTAACTCAGTAGAACATATTGCAAGGCTAGCACTACGAATATGCCTGTGAATATTGCACTTCCTAAAACTACCTCTCATTTCCTTTCCAATAGGCCAGTTTCAAATTGAACATCAGTGTTTCTTCAAACAGTTATAAAAAAAACCCAAAACAAACAAAATTTCAGGTTTCCATCATTTGTGGAAGAAATTACACTGAAAGCAAAAGTTATTTCAGCTCTTGTCTAAAACATATAATAATGAGCATTGAACTTATTCAGAAAAAAATAACATGCCTGTAACTATTTTTCGTTTCAGGAACACACCACTAATAATGTTAAAAACACTTGAAGTAACTATCCAGAGTTCAAAAGAAAGAAAATCAGATGCAGCTTTTATAATTTAAATGAATTGCTCATAAATAACAACACCAATGGACTAATGGCTTGCTTTCATTTACTAACACTTCAAGACAGAGAACTAATATTTCGTTGTACGGTTTGCACAAATATCTTAAGAGTATTTTTTTCCCCAAATTTCTTCTTTATACACATGCTATATGAGTTAAAGGGTTAAGTAACCATTATATTCTAAAGAGCAAACTGTTTGCCTTAGGGCCATCTCCTCCTTACTCCTGATGAATTGCCTGACACTTCATGTATCATACATTACTTTTCACTAGGAAGTTACATTTAGTTCCAGTCATGGTGTAAGATCTGACTTTGGAAGTATGAAGTAATATGGGACACACTAAAAAAAAGAAAATATCATAATCCGCTTGATAGTCTGTACTTAAATAGTGATACTCTAATTTATAAATATGTATGTTTGTACTTAAAAAATGGGCACAGAAGTATAAAAACATAAATTCTATGCATACCAAGATGAATAAAAGACCAACTGTGAGAATCAATTTTCTGAGTGACAAGACACTTTTCTGGACTAGAATGAAAGAAATGCTAATGTTATTGAGGGCTTTGCACAAAAAAATGTTTGTTAGATACAAGCTAAACACAGGCATAACACTTACAGTTATTTCTAAAAATAATTACTACAAACGAGATTTAAGTAGGAACAGCCCAGCAAGCAGCTGGCAGAAACCCATCTAGGTTTCAGCACAAAGGTGCTGTATTGATTCTCTTCAGTGTATTCTGCAGATAAAAGTAGGTAAAACTCCTGCTTGGAACAGCAGCAGGAAAGCAAAAGTAAAAATGATGGCATTGTCTTCTGCTTTAGATTTTTTTGGTCACAAAACATTTTGATACTTACTTCAAACACAGCCCTAGATGTGTTGTCACTTGTGTGTGTCAGAACTTGCTCAGGAAGCACAAAGGAAAAAAAAAAAATAATCTACTTGCCAGTGCTCAACTTTTCCAGGCTATTCAAAAGCCAAATGAATGACTTGTGCAAAAATCTCCATAAAACCATACTATCCAAAGATACTATATGAATGTTGTGAACTAAAATACTTCAACAACTACTTTATAGCAGTTTAAAGCTTTTCAAATATCACATGAGACAGCAAACCAATATTTTATAATTAAAAAGGGTTGGAAGTTTTTATTGGGCAGGGCTTGAACTTGAAGAGTTAGAATTACAGTTCTCTCTTAATTTTAAATCCATTTTCTCTTGTTGTCTTACTTCCTAGCAAAACCTATGCCCAATAGTTAATATTTATATAATCCTGCATCACATTACTTATCAAGCCATGTGTTTCAGGATATAAATGTCCCCCTGTAAAATGATTCAAGCTACAGGCACTAAAATCAGAGAACAGGCCTAGAATGGCATGCTGTTCCTTCAGGGAGGGCAGCTCCTTCCACTAACTGTGCATCTGATGCTTCTGTGATGGAGTACTAAAGAAGAAATGTGATTCAAAAACAAAATCAGCAGATGAGGTCTGGCCACTGAGGAAGGAGGACCAGGAGGTGAAAGCACAACTCTTGGGTAGAGGTTCTGCTCCTGGGCTTGGCCCAACCCGCCCTGTGATCTCAGGCAAACTGATCATAAGACACAAGGGTTTTCATGTGCAGCTCCCACTGCCCGTGCTTCACACCTCTGAATCATCACTGCACCCTCCTCCCTCTCTTCTGTGGGTGGGAAAATGAATGCTTCCTTACCACAAAGGTACAGCAAGGGTTAATTCATAAACATGTACAAAGCGCTTGAGTCTGCAGAAGTTCTGGACTGCAGGGTATGCAAGGACTGAACATGAATTTTAATCAAAATACCTCTATTAGATGAAGGAAGTGGTCAGTGTAACAACAGGTGCCAGAACAGAGAGGAGAAAGGATGCCTTTATTGAACACACTGTGTTCAAAACATTCAGGCGGTGTAGAAGAAGAAAAATTGCTCCTGCTGTGGAGAACAAAGGAGAAGAAACAGGCTTAGGTGGCAGACGTTAGGGGACACAGAAACAGATGGGCCAATGCAGAAGGGTACAGAGCTCAGGAATGTGTATTTCTCAAACAACAGCTGTCAGCAAACAGCTACAAAATACCTTTACAAAACACAAGTCTGATGTCTCCCCAGTTAGTTTATTTAACAGTCTGTTTATTGTTACCAATAAGCCCAGTGAGGTAAAGATTTGATGTGTGAAGATCCTTCTACAGGCTCTGCCCTTTAAATCCTATCATATAGTAGAGTTCAATGGCTGTAACTGCAGAGTTTTTTGCTTAAGTTAAAACTAACATTAAAATACACATTGAAAAAAAATATACAGGTTGCAAAGTTGAAAATTCCCCTATTAAGAAATTCCAAAGGGCTTGCATGTATGTGTGCACCACAATTTGGTTTTATGTCTTAGAGTATGATTATTCCATTAAAAAGGACAAAAGACACAAAGATCTCCAATAGATCACCTTATCCTTTATGTGTGCTGAGTGAAACATGTTCTCTGGAAGGCACATAATGACAAATAATTAAATCAGTACCATAATGCAGAAGGTGGCCAGATTAAGACTGTCCAAGCAAACACCATTGCTAGTTTGAAAACCTGGCTTTGCTGCCTTTGCTTTTTCTCTTCTCTCAAACACACAGCTTTCTGCATTTGCAAGATGGTCACATATTCGGGATCATCAGTGGCATTGACAAAATGCTCAAGACTTACATCAGTCTTCCTTCCTACCTAAGAATTAATTTCATTGAAGACTTTCAAAACTATCTTTGGCATCTGACTTGGAACAATGGTGTTTTGTGATCTATTTGTCACAGGTTCTTGTCCAGCTAGATGTTTGCACATATAGCCAATAGACGCCTATGTTAGCTAAAATCATTAAATCCTGAGCATGCTTGTATTTTCAGTTTGCTGCCCCAAACAGAATTAATACCAGGACTTTTTCTAATTACAATGGTTTAAAAATAAAGGAGAAGGTGGGAAAAGCTAGAATGGCAACAGCCAGTATAAACATCAATAGATGAGGAAATACATTTTATTCACTACTTATTCACATGAGACCATAAAAGAGCCAGAGGACTGACCAGGTTTTCTGGTTGCCTAGAATCATCCCTAAAACATTAAGAAAACCCTCACTAAAACTGCCCTTCGAAGCAGTCTTACAGCAACAGAAGAAGTGACCAACTGAAGTGCACATCAAATGAAATGGTGTAATTAAGACAATCTATTTCACGGATAAACAGTTCAACCTTTTGGAGATAACATGTGCAGATTTGGCTAAAAGAGGGATCGCAAAAAGGATTCCAGGAGAAAATGCATTAGAATGTAATGGAAAAAAAGGATAGAAACATTTTTGCCGTTCCACTAGAGCTGCCTTTTTGGTTCATAGAGACTTTTGTACAGGAAAAGGTCACACTCACCTATGCGTAATAAACATGATCAGAAAGTTTGCTCACGTGAGAGCTCAATGGGGTTCCCGCCTCTCAGTCGTCAAGAAAAGGCAGTCCCAAAACACAGGGTGGAGTGTTTAAATGCAAGAGGAAAAAAACTTCAAACATTAATCCATAACACAAATAGATACTGTTTGTGTAACTCACTAAAACTTCGAGTGTCAAAGCTGAGTCTGAGAACCCACTTTAATTAGTAGAATGAGTAAAATGGAACCAGAGGGTGTTCTGCAAGGTTCCTGATGCTATGCCTACGATAATTCCATTAATTTTTCAGTGACCTTGCATACATACGTGTATATTTCTATAATTCCCATGATCACAGAAACATTTACTACTATCGAAGTCTTTACAAGGCAGCAATTAACCATCCTCTAAATGTGTAACGCCCAAGTGTCCTAATAGGAAGGGCAAAAGAGTCATGTCCTCCGGCAGTTAAAAGAAAAAAAAAATAGAAGAAATTGAGGCCAAAAGCGACCTCGTACTTTCCCGGAGCACGGGGACGGTAACCGCGCACGCTGCCCTGAGCCGTTTCTCTCCGCGCCTTCGTGGACGCGAGAGGACGCGGCGACAGAGCCCGTTTTCCCGCCGAAGCTCCGGCCGTGCTCTCGGCCGTCGCGGTCGCTCCGTCCCGTCCCGTCCCTTCCCGTCCCGTCCCTTCCCCCGGCGAAGCTGCCGCGGCCTCGCGGGCGCTGCCACGTGCGGCCGGCGGGGAGCGGGAGGGCGGCGGCCGGGCCGGTCTGCGCGGCTCCGAGCGCCCGCCCGCCGGGACCGCAGCGGCCGCCTCCCGGCGCAGCGTCGCGGCCCTGCCCCGCCGGCACGTCCCAGTCAGGGTCCTGGCAGGCTTCGGCCATTTCAGCCGCCGGCCCTTCCCACAGGCTCCGGCGGGGTTTCCCCTCTTGCCAAGGCCGCGCCACATAACCCCGAGGTCCCCTCAGGCCGCCGCTGGAGAAGAACCCACCCACCTGCCCCCGTGAACCCGCCGGCAAGGTGCTTACGGGCTCCATGTCCGACGGGGCAACGAAGAACCCGGCTCAGGGGCTGGTCCTGGCGGCAGCGGCCTGTCCTCTCCCAGCAGAGGCCGTTCTGTCCCCCTCACGATTTAAGGCCCGCTCCCCCTGGCAGGGGGAGGGTGACCCGCTGATTGTCACCTGCGCGGCTGTCACCCCCCGCTGGGCGGCCCCGCTCCGCCCCGCCACACCTGGGAGCGCTTTGCAGCCCCGGCCCGGCCGGAGGGGCCGCCACCCCGGCTGTCCGCCCCGCCAGCCCGGCCGCGGCTCCCTCAGGGCCGGCGCTGCCCTCGGCCGCGGGCCGCTCCGCCGGGAGCGCGGGGTCGGTGGCTCCTCCCGGGTTCCCTCAGAGCGGGGCTGAGGTCGCGAGGCTGAGGGCGGTGCGGGAGCGGCGCCGGGAACAGGCCCGGGACGTTCCCCGCCGGGGTGCTGGAGCTGCCTCGGTCATGAAGGCAGCGCTGCTGGCTTGGAGGCCACGGCTCGGGTACTGTGAGGAGCACGGCCCTTGACTCCTCCAAAAAGCCTCTGGTGGGGACCTGCCACCTGTGGGGCAGGCTCCTCTCCAGACCCCTGTGCCCAGCGAGGGAAGGGGCTCAGGCCCCTGTGACGAGAGGTGGCATTTCCTGCCAGTGCATCCGCGTGGAAAGAGTTTCATGAAAAGTCTGAATTTGACTTCTAAGCCGGAGTAAAGTGGGAGCGATCCTACATCAGTGTGTGAAGTTACATCAGGGTAAAACGGGCAAGTGACAGGGGAATTAACTTGTTCCTCCTCTTCTTCTAAAGGCTTGCACTGCTAAGGCGGACCACCAATGTGGCCAAGAATGGAGAAGTGACTAGTTGACTGCATTCCATTTATCTTCCTAACAAGATTTAGAAATTCTGACTTTAAGGTATGGATCATATGGATCACTATCTTTATAAAAAAGAGACTATTGCATATTCATTGTGTGCTGGCTACAAATTATATTGGTGTATACCATGTACACAGAACATAGGAAAAAAATATCTTAGTACCTTATTGCCAAAATAACTAGTGTCTTTTTAACTAGGCTAGAAGGTTATTATGCAGCTCTGGAAAATCAGTTTATGTGGACATAGTTACACTGTTACAATTTCATTGTTTGTTAAATAATGTGTACTTAACAAGGATCAACGACAATATAATAACAATCCACATGATTTCATGTAGAACAGGCAAATATAGTTAGGTGCTCAAATGATATACAAAATTTGAACCCTTTAATCACTTATGCCCTCTGCAATCTCATTGGGTCTTAGTGAAAACAGTGACTGAAATCAACCAACTCTCCACAGTTAGTCAAATGATTAAATGTTTACAGAATCAATTTACTAATCAGACAAAAATGTTCAAATAATAAAATAAATTAAGCATATTACGGAAGGCAAACTGAGGATGTAACATGAGGTTTGTGATACATATAATATCTGCACTGAATTTCTTTAATATCATGTGCTGTTATAACCATTCAGAAAGCAAGCAGTTTTTAGGGAAAAGGTAGTATTGATATAATGCTACAAGTGAAATTACTACTACTCTTTATTTAGTCTTCCAATAAAAATGTGGGAAATACACCATAGAAAAAAGTCTCTTAAATGACTCTTTTGTAAATATTTAGCATATGATCACTAAAATAGTGAAGTTCACTAAGCCATAATCATTCTTTTTCAAGGAAATGAGTCTTTTCAAATTCAGAAGGTTTTAAATGAATGTGAATAATAAGAGATCTACCAGACAACTCATTCTACACGCAACTCTGCTGTTTTATGTCATGATCATCATGATTCTGAAACAGAATCAAAGAATCTTCAATTCTATAAACAGGAATTTAAAGACTCATTATTTTCTTCTTTGAAATGAATTGATGCTCTAAAAGCATAGTGCTGAAAGGCTGCCAAGCTAATAGTCCAGTGAACACTAGGAAGAGATTAATTTTATACCTGGAAGGAGTGTATACAGTTTCCATTCCATTTAGTGAAAGGGCTGGAATGTGAACTAGTGTTGCGTTCCTGGTGCAGTGTTGTGTTACGCTGCATGTCATGCGAGGTTGCTATTCTGGACAGAAACATACTGAGGTAGGTGACCACACCTCAAATTCTTGTAAAAAGAAGATGCATTGAGTCATCTGTTTTGTCCAAGAAAATCTCCGCAGGCAACAGTCACAGCTGGTTGATATAACAGGGTCCTGCACCTAGAGACTTGCACAAGTAAATGAATTGACTGCTAGATCAGGAAATTGGTAAACCAGGGAAAGCCCATGTAAAAGTATTTGAGAGAATGGCTGGGCCTAGTAGAGTGCTTAACATAACACTAAAGTTCAAATAAATACCCAGTATTCATGGTTAGTTTTTATATTTGGCTGAGGAAGAAATGTGAGGAACTGTACCTGTAGATTTTGTCAAGAATCACTTGGAACTTTTTTCAGTTGTGTAGAGATTCTTATTACACAATGCTAAATACAAACCCAGGTAAACTATTATTTTTTTCAGGCTCTTAGAATCTGTAAGTGTGACTAAATAGAACATTGAAGGAAAATCACATAGGCACACAAAACTTAAGGCCAGAGGTTTCTCAAATACCAGAGGTCATTATCTTTTATCCTCACTCTTGTGTCTGAGTTGTTAATTCACTGCCACTGCAGACCCCAGAAGCCAGGCAGACCTTCTGGACCTGAGATCGGATTGTTTTCTGACTCCCTTCACCCTCTGGTTATTTTCTGTTCTCCAGCTGTGACGACTTCACTCCATCATAGTCGCTCAGATGCTCTTGCATAATACATATGGGAGAAGCAACATTTGCCCATCATTTATTTAGAACTGCATTATAAAAACCAAGAGTTGTACTTATCAGAAGAATAAAGGGTATAGGGGTAGCTCTGTTGTGAATCACCCTTGTCATATAATAATTACTGTATTATAACTTCATAATAAACATGAGCTACAGCATTTGATGAACAAAGCTTGTAAATTACTTGCATTCTTAAATCTTTGGAAAATGCGTCTAAGAGTAATCACAGTTCTAACCACTGGGAAAAAAATCATGTCATTCATGCCAGCGGCAGAATTTTTTTTGAGCCACTGAAGAGTCTCTGTGCATGAATCTTTCGTAGAGGTAGGATTTTTATCATGTATCAGTGTATATGTTCAATAGAATGAACAGCATCTTTTTTTTTTTTTTTTTTTTTTGAGTAAAAAAATTGGCTAATGCCATGGTGATGTCATACAGCTATGTTTTGCGCTTCTGGCATTTTGGCTCGCCACAGCTAGTAGATAAGAAGGATACATGTCCGGCTATAAAGAAATAAATAGTCTAATCATACTGCTGAACATGATATGGTGCTGTTTCACTTCTGATTCATCTTATTTCCTCTTGTACCTTTACTGTGGGGTGGATGTGCAAGGTTATGCTGTCATTCAGCTAAACAACTGGTTAGTAAAGCCACACCAGCTACAGAGTCTCTATTTTAAACCAGCTGAGAGATTCTTCTCTCTGTGGGGCTGTATATTTGAGTGGCAATGGTGGAATCAGGAATTGCACGAAACAAGAAATTCTTGGTTTGTCATTCTGTGGCTGGCAGTTGGATTGCTGCATCATACAGTGGACCATATAAAATGCACAAAAAAGGTGGTGTAACAAAGAAAGTATTATTGAATGCTACTTTTCATTAAGGTGTATGAATATATGCTTTCCAGGGATATGAATTTGTTTTGGGTAATGTCAAGGTGTATCAATCCAGAGGAAGTAGCAGGAGGCACTTTGCGTGTCCTCTGCTGTGTACATGTGACTATCCTGGTCAGTTTTGTGGGGACCAGGTCCATGGCTCTTTTCCTTTCTACTGGCTATCTCTGGAACAAATGTAGCAATAAAAGAGTACTCTGGAATTTTTCTTTCTTCAGGTTATACAAAACAAGAATGAGACTCCTTGTGGGCTTCTCTCTGCCCAGGCAGTGGACGGCTCTTTCAGAGCTGGCCAGTAAGTGTAATTCCAGTGTTTAAAAAGAAGAAAGAAAGTTTGAGTCATTGTGATATAATAACTCATGTAACCAAACCAGGATTTTTCTGACTCTATTACTGCACAAGCAGCCTATGTCAAGTCCTCACAAATTATATGCTTTTCTGTATAATTATTTTCTTTCACTTTGAGCTTTCTTTAATAAAGATCTTAAGATGTGGAATTACAGACCAGTTAGGCTAATTTCATCTGTAGGAAAGATATTTGAAATAATTTTAACAGATTAGAAGAAGGAGTATTTAGTAAAAGCATCCTTCAGCCTGATTAGTTGTATACACATGGTTTAGGAAAAAAGAAGTCATGCTTCACTAGCCTTCTGGAACTCTTTGAAGATAACACTGCCAAGATAGGGTATACCATGGACATTATATTTTTAGATTTTCAGGAGTCATTTGACAATGTTTTACCTAAGAGATTAATGCTGAAAGAGAGAGGAGTGAAGGGGCAAGTAAAAGTTCGCTCATTAAATTGAAAAGTAGATCTAAGCACGAACAATGAGGAGCTAAAGATGTAATTTTTACAGACTAGGGGAAACAGAATTTGTAAGGCTGCAGCAATTTTGTGTATCAACTTGTTTACATGAATTGCTTGGATGGATGTACTCTTTTGAAACTAAAATAGGCTCATTATCATTCATTTGTAGTGCTAAAAAGCCCTAACAGGATTTGTATTCCTAGTGTGCTGAGCACTGTGTATGTTAAGAGACTGTCCCTGCAGCTAAGCGGACACCCTAGAATAAAAGGAGAAGAGGGAAAGCATTATTTTCCTGATTACATAGGGGAAGTTCCAAGACCTGGGCATGCTTGATCCCCGCCACAGAGTAAAATCAGTAGATCTGATGAGTGAACACATTTTCTTAGTCATGAGACCAGATTTCTGATTTGGAGATGGTACTTCACAGGAAACAACAGTAAATTCCAAAGAACAGTGAAGTGTTGAAAAGCAAATATTGCCAGCCAAGCAAATGTGAAATGCATTTCCAAATAAATATACATTCTAACCAGAAAAGAGGTTTAAAGTTTATTGTAAAAGTATATCTTTCAGCATAACTTATGCATCTCTAAGAAATGTAATTTTTATACATAAATGACTTAGAATAACACATTTAGAAGTTATCTCTCCATGATGTAAAAAATCTTGCAAAAAATGGTTCAGCTTTCCTAATTAAAACTTGTTTGGTTCAAAGATAACTTTCTAAGTTGAAGCCATATCTTAATTATTTCTATATGTTACAACAGAAGAACCAAGCTGCAAAGAGCACTTACTTTGGTTGACAGCATATAGATAATGGTAGAGCAGTGACAAGTTGAGTGAGTGTGAAAACCACTATGTCTGCAACTTGGGTTTGAAATATTAAACTTTGCAAGATGTGAACATGACCACACACATCAAAAGAATGTTCCAAGATGCTGGCCGCCTCTTTCTGTGTATCCACTTCCCAGCATACTAAGCTTAAAATTGTAAGTTGTAGATGGAATTGTCAAAGAAATCGCCTATACCGTAAAAAAAACCAAAAACCAAAAAAAACCCAAAAAAACCAAACAAACACAACAACAACAAACCCCAAAAACTTAGACTGGAGATCTTGAATTCCTACATGCCTTTTACTATATACCTGGTTTAAATACCCTCTTTTGAAAAATGAGACCCTACCCTTCTGCTTTGTTTCTGAGTGCCTAAGAATCCTGCCTGACTACGCTTGTGATACAGGATCCAAATTTACTCTTGCAAAGGAGACTTCGTAAGACTTCAGCAGAGATAATCCTGATTTACTGTGCTAAGAAATGGATGAGATTCAGGTCTGTGATCTTAAAAAATATTGCTCCTCTCTTCCCATTCTGCTTATCTTCTCCATACTTTACTTAGAGTTCTTGGAACTACTCGATCCTCATCTCTGCCTGTTTGTAGTCCCCTTGCTTTGTGCATACAGACACATAAATGGCACGTAATTGTGGGAGCAAATTCCTGTGAGGCAAGTTAGGGTGGTAGTTTTTAGAATTTGTTATTGTGTGGTTAATAGTTAATAGGGTATATACTCTTACGTCTTGGTAAACATAAGGTAAGTTTATGTAGCTTGCTGCTCAATGAAAGTGGGCTAAGCAACCTTGTACCCACCACACGGAAAACAGTGCACGCATGAATAGCTACCACACTCTAGCTAACTAGCTATCACACTAAATTCTTAGCTTTTCTTACTTCAGAATTAATGCCTGGAAATAACTTGTTCTGGTTGCTATGTCTGACTTGAATGCCTTGCCTAAAAGAGCTGTTCTTTAGCTGGCGTTGTGCAGGCTAAGAATTTTGATCTTAAAGACAAAGGCTGTAATCCTAGTTCTTTATCGATGTGCCTGTAGTAATTATGTGTGTTTGAGACCATCCTATTCTTCATGGAAGATGACTGCAATAGACATTAGCCATGCTTAGGTTGGAAGTACCACACCTCTTGTATGGCATAAATAGGTATCTAAGTTAGAAAAGCTGCTCAGTGTGCTGTTATTGCTTGTGTTATGTCCTAAAGGAACATGAGTCAATCAATAATTAAGCCACAAAGTACTGCCTGTTGACATGGCAACATGTTCACAGATGTGACGTGAACTTAATGTCCTTCTTTCATGTCTCCTGTGAAAGTAAAAGTCTCCTAAGCTCAGTAACAAAGAATTGGAGCAGGCATTGCCAGAGGAAAAGGAGAAAATGCAAAAAATAGACAATTTCTTTTATAAAAATGAATGCCTTTGAACCTCTTCTCTCTCAAATCTACTGTACAAATGGTCTCTCCTTTTTTTTAGTACAAGGACCTTTCCTTAATCAGAAAATTCCCAATCGCTTATTGCCAAATCCTTTTTAGAAGCATGAAATGAACTTCCTTATGGATCATTTTCATGATTGCTTCTTTCCCATGTACTTCACCCCACCCATATTTTTTAATGAAGCCGAAGTGAACACAACTCTTTTAGATTACTTCTGTTTAGGCAAGACTCTGTCTAACTCCAAGAAAAACATCAGCTGCTGCACCACAGATTAAGGGTTGTCACGAAGGTCCAAACGTGAAGTTGTCACTGTTGGGTGATGCCTGTTGTTCTGAAGAGGAAAGAAGCACGAGTTTGTGTGACACCAACTTCCATACATTGGGATCATTTTTGCCGTCTGTCTCTGCAGCTTCTTTGCACGTGCTCCTGCTCTCACATTCTCTCTGCTTGCCAGTTACCCTATTCTCCTCTTGGCTTGCATGTCTTTCTTCCAAGCTTTCTGTAGCAGATGTTAATGGGCCTTGCCAACATGTTTTGTTTGCCACATGTGTTGCTACCTGTGTCACAATGGGTGAGGTTCTTTTTTCTTTTTTTTTTTTTTTCCGAGGCATCTTTTTACTTCTGCTTCAGTCGGTCTCTTGATCTTTCACACATTAAAAGTTTACTACACATTTTTTCCTTTGGGAGCTTGGTGTCCTCCATGCAGAGGACATGTCCAGTCCAGCAAAACGGTGCTTTTATAAGATTGCTTCAACGCTGTTTGTGCAACCACTTTGCAGAACTTTGTTATTCATGATTTTATCTTGCCACTTGATATGCATAATAGCTTGAAGGTGCCGTTGATTAAATTTTTCCAATGCTTTGATGTACCAGTACTAGCATTTCCATGTTTCTCAGCTCTACAGTGAGGTAAAAAATAGTACACTACAGAAAAGCTAGGGCATGGTCTTATGTGTAATAGTGTGCAAGTTCCAGATTTATTTGAGCTAATTCTCCATCTCGGTCCACCTAAATATACAAAATCCAGTTGATGTATAAAAGCCAACTGGTTTGAAACTCATGTTAGGGAGAAACATTAGATGCAGGGTTTAAAATTCTCATGTGTAATACTTGCCCATTAAGAAATCAGGTAACAGTTTTGATATCTTTATGAAAATACGAATCTCAGGAGCAGGCTACTGCACAGCTGGGCAGTCTGAGTGTTTGGTGGACCTTCAGCAAGTATTAATCTTAACCTTCCAGTCGTAAGATATGTGGAAAACTAATACGCAAGTTTAGTGATAAAAAGAGACAGACAAGATTGCTGAGACAGCAGGATGACCTCATACTTCATCAAATATGCCCCTTCTTTTCTCCTTCGCTATTTTCTTTTTAATGTATTTTCTTCAGTGTCCTATGCAATTTCAGATCTCTGAGCAGATGAACTTTTATTTTTAAACAAGAAGCCTCCTTCTGCTTGTATCACTTTTCAGATCGACTTTGGTAACAAAACTGTACTCCAGCAATATATTAATATTTTGGCTAGGATCAGGAGCAATTCAAGAACTTAAGGTCTTTCACAGCACTTTTGGGTTAAAATCTAGGCAAAATGTGCAGCTGAATGACATGTCTAATGTGCCCTTAATAAATCGCTCACTGGCTGTGTTGCTTGCAAACTGGCCACCTTCAGGCAATGCCCAATTGTCCTTTGTAGTATTTGAAAGGCAGGTTCAGTTGAGCTGGAGAAAACAGCCTAAATCTCCATTTTAAAATACTGACGTGACTTCTACTTTTGCTATTTTTATTTTCTGAAAAATAATATTCTAAGGCCTTTACTTGGAATTCTTCTGTGATTTTTTAACACACAAATCAGTTCATAAACCTTACGATACATATAATTTACGAACAAAAGCTAGACATTTAATGGGATTTCTGCAGGCACATTATAATTATACCTGAACAATAGTCAACAGGGAAGGGAGTGATGGTAGCACCATTAGGAAAAGAGAAGCATGACTGCTACCTATGCAAGACTTAACTTGATGGGAACTCAGCTATTCCCATGGCAATTCAAAACACTGAAATTATACTGATTTAGTGCTTGGTGTCCAATCAAGACACCTTTTCTTTTTTGTTTTTTAGATCTTATTTGAAAAGTATCGCAAGTATTACATTGACATAAGTGGGTCTCATTTCTGGAAGAGATATATCCCAGTCAATAAAATGGGAATGATTAACCCCTTACAAAAAGAAATGAATATGGGCAATATCTCTGGGTCGCTCTCCAGCACATGCACATTGTTTTAAAAAAATACAGTAAATTATTGTATTATTGAATGCATCCAAATGTCTTCTAAGCTGAAAAGTATACTTTATTCTGTCCTTTATTACTTAGAGAATTTTATTAATTTTCCAAATTACACTGTTTCTCTGTTTCATTCATGTGACTTTAATAGCCCCATCTGCTGGCTGAGCACCAGGTAATAGAATTAGCACATACCTTTGAAGGTCTCTGTTCTAACAGGGCTTCCGTGAACTTGCTACTGAAATAGTTATCTTTTTTTTTTTTCCTAAGTGAAACAAAAGACAGAAAATTGCAAAACTGTGTTTTATAAATGCATATTTTCTCACAATGCTTTTTTGTGTTTACAAAGCTCTTGGTTTCTGCCGGTGCCAATCTGCTTTGTTAATGATAAATATGCATTTTTATTGTTGTAGGATCTTAATTTCCTAAAACATTGTACAGTTTGCTAAAGGGAAACAGCACAAAACTGTAGAAACTGGAAGAAAACATCAGCTTAAATGTAAATGGCAATGCTCATTTGAAAAGGAACTAAGCAAAGATTTGCTTTCCGATGCAGTGCATCACTAGCACTGAGACTGTGTTTTGTTCTGCAACATTCATCTTATTGCTGCTCTTTCCTAGGCATCCATTTATGTTGAAGATAGGATACAGGGCAGGAGAGCCTCTTGACATGACTCAGTAGGCTCATTTTCATGTCCTAATGTCCTTTTAATAGAAACAGATGCCACAAATCTCCAGAAATAATAAGAAGGGCTTGATTCGTCTCTGTATTCTTTAAATGGAACTAACCTGCACTGCTTTTTGAGGGAAAGCCTCTGACGTGACGTGTACAGCCATGGTACCACTCGTTCTACATGGATGTAAAGGAGTAGCTTATAGGATAGCTAAGCAGTGTGAGCACGTGTATCTTGTGCATCATTGATCTGAACACAAATCTGGTATTGCATCTGCAGATTGTCCTGAATAAGTATTTTTACAAAGATAACTTTGCTGAATAAAGAGCAATCTACCTTTTTCCAAGGTTTAGTCCAGTGACAGAGAGAATGATTTAACAGACCTTAAACAAGCACTTAAACAGAAAAATAAGTTACAGCAGCCATCTTATTAGTCTGTGGATTCTGGTGTGATAAGATACTTGGATGGTTTTTAGAGCAGTGAAGTCTACAAAAGCAAGACAAGTCAAAATCACTTTTGATATGATAGGCTCACCAATGTAGCAATCCACATTTTCTTATAATTGTGTTGATGTTGAGTGAATCTTTGCAAGGAAATCCCAGTGAAACTATTAATTTATTAGTAAATTAATGTTTACAAAGCCTTGTGAACTGAAATCAGAAAGTAAATGTAATCTTTGCTTGTAGCCTGATCTAAAGACACAGAGGAAATTAATACGAAAATGAATGAAAATATTTCTTTCACAAAGATGAAGTACAGGATTGTGTTCATGCTCTTTCAAAAGCTCTTAAAAATCAGCTGCTGAAATTTTCAAAATAGTCAATGTTTCAAGTGAGTTTTACTGAAAGTCAGAAGGGCTTGTGGTCCCCATTCACATAATTGCTTGTGAAAATATCAGCTCCTATCCTCTAGTTCTATAATAAATAGCACATGACTTAGAGAACCAAAGGATAGCTTCCTGCTGAAGATCATGCACAAATACTAGCATACCATGGAAAATTTTCTGCTGATGTCAGTGCAGAAGATACAACACAGGATGCCCTTAACTGCATTAAAACAACACAGATTATTTTAAAAGGAAACCTGGGAAATACATTAATCGTATGTTCAAGATCAGAATTTTCCAGTTAGTAGGACTGTTCACGTAATATTTTTCTTATTGTGCGAGAAGCTGCTCTTTTCCTTCCAAATGCATTTAACATTAGCGACCCAAGTAAATCCACCCTGACGCAGCTTTACCAGCTGCTGTACTGTTTCCCTCCTGCAGAGGTGTTCTTTAATGAACACATGTTTCTAGGTCACAGGTAGTCTGCTTTATGCCTGACTGCATTTCTTTACAGATTTTAAAACCAAAAGCCTTAAGGCACAAGTGCCATATGTATACTGGATGGAAGCCTGATCCGTCAGTGGCCAGCTCATGTGATTATGAATTACTCACTCGTGAAATCCTGAAGTGATATAACCAAAAAGGACTGGTGGATCATAAAAATGCAGATTTCTTTTTAAAAAACAATTTAGTCAATTTAATCACCCGGTTTTAAAGTTCATGGGAAGATTTGTAACAAGTTTTCCTGTACACCTTGAGAAATAGACATATATATATATAGGTCTTACGTAAATAATTATTACTTTTTAAATACGACATAAAGACATGTAGAGAGGTAACCATCAAAGAAACTGTTACAAACAGCAGGCCTTCAACTTTGTTGTCGTAGGATTGGCAGCTAACACTGACCATTTCTTCTCAGCAAAGATCTGGATTTGTCTTTTCCTAAGACTAGCTAATCCTTGCTCTCTTCTTCAGGGACTGTATTCACATCTTTTTGCATTCACTTGAAGAACAGGTGGCTCAGATCAGCCAAACCTTAATCCTAGCAGACCTTGAATGTACTGGAACACTGTTGCTCTTCCAGTGGGCTTAGAAGTTTTCTTTCTTTTTTTCTGCCATTACTATGATTAATAATGATCTTGACACACAGACGCGCTCATATATACACTAATAAACATAAATAGAAAACATGACAGGTTAAGATGTTAAATCCAGAAATCAGTCAGGAAGGCAGAAACCAGCAGTTTTTTTCATGAGGTAAAGCAAAAAAAAATCACATTTTTACTAAACAAAGGCAGAGTTAGTATTTTGGGTAGTCTTGCAAGTCAGAAACAAGTGCTCTTCATTATCCATTGATTAAAGGAAAGACAATTTCCTAATCTACCTTAATTTACTGAACAGCTGGACAAATCCCCAAAACTTTAAAAAAATTATTACCAAATGTTTTGAAATACACTATGCTTTGCATGTCCTAAGTCTGAATGCTGTGCAATTTGATTTTCTGAGATAACCAATTTGTACTCAGAATAGCGGAGAGCCCATGACAACACATCTCTTGTGACTATCCATACTTAGTAACCGTCTCTAAAATCCTGAACTGCCCACTATGAGTTTTGAGCACTGAGACCACTTACAGACACTTTTCCAAATTATGACTCATTACATTAAGCCTTCTTTTCATGAAACTCTGCTTAACTGTGCATGTGCTGATTGTTTTCTTTGTCATCTGACTTTCAGACTGGTTACTGATCTCCTTTGATATACTGTACATGACATCCTAACAAAACTAAGTCTTTAATCAAAATGATGAGGATTCAAATGTGTGCCACTGTCAGACAGCAGGGTAAGGCTAACATGCAGCAGATGTGTACTTGCAGGTCAGATGGAATGAATGGATTTAAGACATACAGTTGGTACAATCTTTAGTTTAACCCTAGATCTGATTTTAAAACCCAGGCAGAACATTTTCACAATGAGTTTTGTTGGTTTTAACTGTCAGCTGGCAAAAGACCAGCACAAATATTGTATACATGGGATAGACCTGACAAACCTTGAAAGCCACAATCTAGAAAGCAACAGGAATTTGTTCTAAGGTAAGTGACAAATGGCACTGTTACTATGTTTTTTTGCTTTATGACAAAAATCACCTTCATCAGTAGTTCTTTGTAAATATTTTCTCTCTCATGCTGCTACCCTACAAGATGTGGAAAAGCAAAAGACACAGCCACAGGTGATTGCCTCTAACAGATTTCATTAATGCAAGTACAAAACACGGAGATTGCATAAATGAAATCTGCAGCTGTGAATCAAAAATAACACTCCCTGGTTAGTCAATTAAGGGTGAGGAAGCACTGAGAGCAAATATGTCAGAATATGATCTGCTTTAATATTGTTTAGAGAAGAGCTTGTGAATTTAAACATTTAATTGTGCAAGCTGAACTTTTCTCAAGAAAACAATTTATAAACTATGGGATAGACTAGCATATTTTCTTCCTACACATATGCAAAAGTTTTTATTTTAAAACATATTGTCAGTCTCACTGAGCTCAGTGGCAGTTGCGGTGCTCCATACTTTCTAAGAGATGTTTTGTTGAAAGCCAGTTCCAAAATGACCGATACCACCAGTGTTCAAGCTATAGCATAATTAATTTTCTCAAATTTCTTACAGACGTTGACGTTATAGTAGTAAAGACTGTTCAGGGCACTGCTGTTTGTTAGGGAAAATGTTACCAGATAGCATTTCTGCTTCATTAAAGGGAGGTACAGTAGATATAATTTAGTGGTTTATAAAGAGGCAGGTTACACTTTTTGTTCTGCTCTGGGAAAACTGAGATTTTTATACATTGTAGTGATATTTATTTAATGCTGTTGATTCTGAAGTGTCCACCCCTTGCTATTGGCAGATGCCAAGAATTTGTGGATTCAAGCTGTGCACTGGTTAACTGTAAACTCATTGAAATATCCACAAGAAATGCTGATGGCAATAATAATGCTCGACTGAGTAAGCAGTTAAGCCCATCTTAACAAGTTATCATGTTGATGAGCCCAGCAGAAATACTGAGATGGATAAATCAATCAGGGGCTAATTCCTGAGTCCTGTTCAAGAGCTCTGAGCTCTTGTTCCGGGGATACAAAGGAACCAGAAAGCTAGTAGGTATTTCCAGATGTCAGTTCCTCTTGAATAAGAACTTTTCATATACAGCATTTCCAACAGTGTCACTGGTGTGTATGCCTGTTGATCCCCAGCTGACGCATCAGGCCTTTGATGGTGATAGGTAGAGGGATTTAATTCACAGCAACCCTAACAGTGCTCTAACATATACCAGACAAGGAAATGGCTTGTGTCAGCCAGGAGTTTGTGGAAGTGTTACCATTTGCAGCTTAATCTTTCACTGAGAATAGGTTTTATTCTTGGGCAGAGGTGAGCGAGTCCACTGAGGTTAATGAATTCAGGAACATGAGTCAGAGATGCAGATCAAAACTCTTGCCTTTATTCTCTTACCATATACTGAAGTATTTGTACAGTTATTGCTCACTTGGAAAGAATAGCATAATGGTAGGGTTTTTAAGGCATCATAAGAAAAGTTTCATAAGAAAAGTATCCTTATTGTTTAGTCATATAGCATAGTGAGTCTGCCAAAGCATGAAATTTGTATCAAAAATGTCTTTCAAGAGGACTCATAAAGGTCCCGGTTTTGTACTTTAGTGCCCCACTCAAAATCAGTAGAATCATTTTCAGAAGAAACCCCATGTGTCATCAGTATCATTTCCTTTGTGATGGCGATGCTCCATACATTGCAGTTCATCTGCACTCAGGGACCTTTGGGCAAATAAAATAATCCAGTTCTACATTTTTCCCAGTCCTGTTGGGAAAAATGTCATTGAATTTTTGTATGAGAAAGGGTAACTACTGAAAATATAACATCATGTTTGTGATCTTACCAGATTTTCTTCAGATTTGTTCGGCATGCTGAAAACTAACAACTGGAGGTCACGATGAGAATATCCACCATTATCAGAGATTACAGCATAACATGCAAATGTACAGTGTTGTAGTAGTTGAGGATGGGAAGTTTATTTCTGTCTTTGTGACCCCTGCAGCTTATACAATGTATACCTTAATAAGTCAATATATTCACATATTGCTGAAGAGATATTATGTTTCATAATATTTATCCACATTATCACGGAGCATCATGGCATGTCATCAGGTAGTTCCTATTTTATTCTATTAAGGTACTCTGATATGTGATATACTTTAAATTTAAGCATTTTTATAAGCTAGAAGGTAAATTATGCCACCTGTGCATATGGTGTCCAACAGCAGTGAATGCCAGTGAAAACTCCTGATTTTACTGTTGCAAAATATTCTGGACCCAAATCCTGTTACTGGTGACATCTCTGCCATGGTACAGTTTGTAGCAGGGCTGACATAGCACAGTCAGTGCAGGATTTGCCTTTCAAGTGCACTGTAGGAAATTTCTGGTTTACACTATGAATGTTCTGCAGAGAATATTGTCTTAGCTCTCACTCTTGCCATCTTTGGTTTCTATAATTGAGTATAGACCCACTGACTTCTGACAGAGCATCTAACCTAGATATCTGATTCTCAGATATACATTCTTCTCTTAAATATCAAAAAGGAAGAGTTGCACATTACCGACAACCACCAACCACACACCTATCCTCTGATGAAGAATGTTGTCATAAGTCAACACCTACACTTCTGCCTTTTAATCTTATGTCTCTGAATGGCTCCACGATAGTAACATTGGCTGTCTTCTCTCATGGACTTTGTGATTCTTCCATCTGGGACCTCAAATCTTCCACCTGTGCTTTCTTGTCCTCACTCACTGTCCATACACAGTATCCCAAGGTCTCATTGCTATACCCAGTTACTAGCTGGGCAAGAGGCAGCATGTCCTGTGGCTGGTTATGAGTTGTATGTGTGTTGATGGTCCAGCTGGTAAACCAGACAAAACAGAATTTTTGAGTTCACGTTGCAGTTTTTCCCTTAATGAGGCCAGTCATCTCTCTAGTCATCAGTTTTCATGTAGCTGGGTAGAACTTAATATCTTTGAGATCACTGCTCTTCGATCAAATTTGTTTGAGATTGGCCAATAGATTCAAAAGTTAGTGGGAAAGACAGAAAACACAGTTGCATAAGCTTGGGATGATGAGTTTAGGAGCACAGTAATGCTTTTGGAATACTAGACTAGGCTAGTGCACTACTTAGGTGTGTACTCGCCAGACTAAACTAGACAAACAGATTCAGAGATCAGATAGTTTCCTAAACACTGTAAATAACACTCTCCCAGGAATGGGTCCAAGGAGACCTGCTGATGTCAGCACACTCACATTGTCTCTCCTTCCACATTTTGTATCATGGAAATAACTTTGAAACCAGGAGAGTCTCTAAGGCTAATTATGCTATTATAGCATCTAGGGGAAAGTTTGGCATTGTGGAAATGTGCAGCAGAATCTCCATATGTTTTATTTGGGAAAGGATCTTTGAAGAAGCTGTAATAAATTCAGTTGTTTCTTTTAGTTCTGTGTTGAATTAGATTTATCAATGGAGTGCTGGTTGTTCAACTGATACATATTTATCCTACAAGTAGGCAGACTATGTAACTGAATTTTATTCGAGGTTTGAATGCTCCTACCTCCTTGCTCCATATGAGATCACCATCTTGGAACGACTCTCTGTTATGCCAAAGGGAGCAGGCCAATACATTTGAACGAAGTGTGTCATATGAATTCTTGCTATAAATCCACTGCAACCAGTGGTGTTAACAGTGGTTACAAATTTGACCCACAATTTTTTTTTCCATACGCATTCTGTAAACACTGCTTTGAAAATACTCATTAAACTTCTCAATATCAACACAGGAACAAAACATCCCATGCCTCAACTTACTCTACGTAAACGGATTTATATAAAGATTCTGTCTGGGAATTTCTTTGTGTAACAAGTATTTGATGCCTTGATTCACCAGTGTAGGGGTCACCACTTGATGTCTTAGAGCTGTTCAGAGCACTTATAAAAAATAAAAAAACCTTCCATTTCTGATTTCCAGGCTTAAAAATAATGTGATTTCTCACTAAATTATGGTGTTGTGGTAGACATGGAAAAAAAAAAAATGCTTACATATAAATGTATAAATTTGTATGTCTGTTTTGACTGGCATACTAGTATGTCAGTGAACAGTAGGATCAAACCTTTATTCAGTTTTGAGGATAGCATATCCTATGTTCTGGCTGTGAAGAAGCCATAGTCTGAAGTTCTTAGATGTCATATTTCTAATGTCTTTGTAATGGCTGTGTATATACAGTTTTTCATTAAAAAATCATAATCTTTACTTCAAAAGAAGAGCTCTTAACAAAGAGGCTCTTATGCTGAAAAACTTGTGAAGATGCTAGTTAGTCAAAGCAAAATGAATGCCTGCTTGCCTTAATGAAGTACTAATTCAGTTCCTTCGAATTCAGTGTTACTGAGCTGCTTCTCTCCAGTCTTATATGATTTGTATTATGTGATTTAAAGCAGCATGAATATACAGACACATTTACAGGACTGTTCCTGTAGTCGCAGGCAACTACAGTTAGTTTAGTTGGAACCACTGTCTTTAATGCACCGTTTTAACTAGATTAACTTATACTCTTACCTAAAAACTCAGGTAGGACTTGCTGGTAAATTCAATTGACTACATTTATCTTCTAAACTGAAAGCATTTTAAAATTTGGGATTTATAAGGGGCTAATTCATTTATAGAAGTGATATATTTCTGTTTACTTTACACAGTAATTAATTAGCCTGATTATAAATAAGAAACATTTTTAAAGTCTTCTGCTATCATAAAACAGTTTGAAAAGTCAGCATTACATAGTATAAAAATGTCAAACAGAAATCCATCTGTCTCTTGTAGCTCCCTGATCACCAGATGTGCCTGTTTCCCTGTTTTTCTTCTGGAAAAAAAAAAAAAGGTGCTTCTTTTGTGCTAAAATATTTCCTTGTTCGATTCCCGTCTTTTCTTTTTTAAGAGGTAATCATAGCCGATCACAAACTTGAAGGTGCACATATAGGACTCACATAAGCCTCTGAGGCCAAATGCATCTATTTCTTCAACCTAGTTTATGTAGAGCCAAAATAAGTCAAATGTGTGAAATTGAGATTCAGCGTTCACAGCCCTTTGTGGAAGAAATCAATTGAAAGCTCTCTGAATAACCCAAATAATCAACCTTATTTGGTGATGGATGTCCTGAATTTAGCTGAAAATGTTAGCAGTTTGTGTGTTGGGGTCTGGTTTATATTAATGCAGATAGAAAGCCACCATCCTAGAAATGTCTTCTTGTGTCAACAGCAGGATTTATTTGGGTAACCTGTGTTATGCGGTGGCCCTTTATAGTAATTGATTTCTGAGATAAACTCCACAAATATATCTACTGCAATTCAGTATTACAGAGCTAGACTTTTAGTGTACCAGTCCTCTTGAACAACTAAGAAAAAACTCTTCACTGAGATTGAAAAGGTTTCCAAACACCAGTGACACTTCCTTTGCAGCAGTTTCTGGGCTGGGCTGGGGAGATGTTGAGCAATTCTTGTAAATCACCACCATATTTTTAAGATGTGGGAAGATGTGCCTCCATTTAGTGCAGCTGAGGAGTGGAGGTGATACTGCTGCTGGATTCCAGTGCAGGACCGAATTCACTGGGACATTCATTCTGCTTTGCGTCCCTTCCTCAACGCCGAGCAGACTTAATGCTCCATTAACTGGCAGCCCAGTGGTTCACAGCGTGTTGGAGAATGCAGGTGGTGCAGCTCTGGTGAAATGGCTCGTGTAGTCCCTTCCTTGCACTTTCACTGTAGATGTTGAGCAATAGAGGGTGGGCAAAAGCAGGGGCAGATGAAGTTTTCTGTATAATTTTCTTCTTAAACTCACAGCTTCCAAAATTCTGTGGTTAGGTAAGAATCTCAGCTTTCATTTAAAAATTTAAGTCTCAGAAGCCATAAAGTAAATCAAAAGAAAAACAGAGAAATATTAATCTTGTGATGTTTGATCCAATTCTGTGTTTTGGGGAACTGTCTTCTGGTTTTTGAACACCTGGATTTGGCAAGGCTGCTATCATGCCTGGGATAACATACCCAAAGAATTTTCTTACTCTCAGTATTCCTCTCCCACTCCCTTTCAAGCAATGAACTAATTTAGACACAATATTTCAACACATTTTTTGCATTGAAGTGGGCTAACACATACTATAAGCAGAAGGAATATCTCTAAAAGCCAAAATAAATAGCTGAATAATGTCCTCTTCACAAACTAAATGATACAAATCTATAGTAAACAAAATATTAAAAATTAATTCCTCTACTTACCTGCCTAAACCCAAGTTTAGGATTCGGTGTTTCAAGAGATAAGAGGATGGCATATGCTACTATTTTAGGGGCCATCAATTCTCATACTTTAACGAGTGCCTTGACAATGTTAGGATATTTACATTACAAATATTTTATATGGTAGTACAGACAATGTAGGAAAGACCTTACAGTTCATGATTTTGTACTGTTGATCAGGTTAAGGAGAATCAAAAAATATTCAAATTAGTTAAGCTTAAAGACCCTGAATTCCAAGATCCATTAGAACTCAATCCTGAAATGTGTGCTGGCAATCAGAAGTTCAACTGAAGTAAAGCATGCACTTGCAGTTATGTGCTGGATCAGTATCACAGTGGAGGTATCCTGAAGATTTGAGACCTTTTTGTCTAAATATCCTGAAACTTTAGAACATTTACTTATAATCCCAAAACAGAAAACACAAATATTTCATAAGAACTTGAAATGGAGGAAAATACTTTAAAATCCTAAGTCTTTGAATAATGGTCTCCTATTTCGATATTTTTAAATGCAGTTTATTAATGACTTGGGATTAAAAAAATTCTTTAAAGCTTTACAGTTTATCTTAGTATGAATTAAGGAACATTTTGGAATACCTAGTCTTCTGTTAAAATGCAGTACGGAGGCTTCAACTGATCTTATTATTTACTGAACAGAACAGAGTGACTCAGAAAAGTTCAGGGCTATCAAGTAAAAAAGTATTTAGGGATTTCTTTAAATGTCTGTTTTTCACTCAAGAGAATGGAACTGCTTCTCTATCATATAATTCAGATGTTTTGTGTAAGAATATATGTATATGTTAAGAATGCATTATCACATTATGAGTGGAAGAATTTCATGTGCTCTCAATGGTTTTTAATGTGGTAATATACCAGGCATGTCTTTTACTGAAATACCTGGTTTCGTTTCCTGATTTTTTTTTTTTGTGACTAGTTCTTTTACTTAAAGACCTAAATGCAGTGGTCAGTAGGACTAGAGAGCTCAGAATGTTAGTAATGAGATGTAGAGCCCTTTCCTTCTAGGTCACTGGCATGAATTTGACCCTGGTTAGTAATAATGGAGAGTCATTATCAGCTGGTGGCTGTTTGGTGGCCTACAACATGCAAACTGGTGGTTTCACTTTGTGCAATGACCCATGGCTGCATACACATACACACAGCCTTCAGTTAAAACATGTGCAAATAGCTCGGAAAATACCATATATCTCATGATTGAACTTCAAAACTCAGGCTGAAAGGTCATCTGTGGTGGCAATTAAGAGTGACAGGCTTTATATCGTGGCAGCCACAGAGAACAAGGTGCTCACCAGCATTCACACAGGTCATTTGCTTCTGCTTGGACAGTGGTATGTACACATTTAAGGCAGAATAATACAAAATGATGGATAACTACTAAATTCATTTTATACAAGAAAAAGTTATGAAGCAAAGTCCTTCCAGGTATAGAGTCTGTAAGCAAAAAGGAGGGAAGCAGAAAATACAGGTGAAGAAGATCTGGGAAAAAAAAGCAGTGGAAAAGGAAGGATACGGAATGGTAAAGTAGAGAATGCAGAGAAATGTAAACCAGCAAACATACTGCGGGCCTATGCTTCCCAAAACACCTGACCTCTCCCCCTGCCTCCTTTTCAGGGTTATTCTACTTCCTGTGAAAAACATGGCGTGTTATATAAGAAGAAAAATTAGCAAAGTATTTAAGCACGTTTTCATTTTCAGCATGTGAAACATCCTGCTTCTTTCAGCAGAGTGACTGTCGCCCCTTTTACATCAGGTATTTGCTTATCTGCTTTACCAAAGTGAAGTTTCATAATTGTGCTGCATAGACTAAGCTACAGAGCTTGCTTATGGTGATGGCCGGTGGCTTTACTACAGCATCAGCAAGCAGCACGATGACCAGGAAATCAGCAAGGAGGAACAAAGAAGTAAGAAGATCTGCACTGGTGTGATAGGAAGTTTAGAGAGGGTTGGGAGGCCTTTTGGAGCAAACACATACTGGATCAGGATTTTCCACAAACTGGTTCACCCATCTCTACAGTTACTGTTAAACACCTGTGACATTTGTGAGTTGATTCAATGGTGAAAGGCTTAAAGATCAGGCTGGGCTGACATTTTTCTTGTAAGGCTCAATATCATGAAAACATTCGAAGTGTAAAGATCTGTCGAACTGGCTATTTTCACATGTCATACTGATGCTGTGTGGCTTTGTAAAAGAACTGATACACTTTGACGCTCTAGGCCTGGAGCAAACATAAAGCATAGGACTTTTGAGCATGGTAAGAGACCGTGAAGCAGCAGCATAGAGCACCAGGTAAGATCAAATTCCTGGCTGTCTTCCATTTCCCTGTCACACTGCGTATGCTTAATAAACTGTTTTTACAATAGTGATAGGATATGACTGCCACCTGCACACTATGTAATAGGTATACTCTACAGTAAGAACATTTAGCAGCTGCAAGATATGACTAGTTTAAGCCTAGAATGCCTGGATGTTCTTAGGTGAGCTCACTACTTTCTAAGATGTAAAAATGCCTAATCCTTGTGTCACTTTATATTATTTCGTAGTTAATATTGTCAGTGGGTTGACAAAGGTGCATGAGCAGGGTCAGAATCTGGCCTATCATATTTAGTAGGATATGATTGCACAGCTAGAGACATTACAGCCTCGTAAGGGCACATATTCTGCTTTTCACATCTGAAATGTGAGAGAGTAGATCTTGTCTTACAGAGCTGTAATTGCCCACTCCACTACAAACATAAGTGAGCTCAGTGCTGATACAAGATAATCCACAGATGCTGAGACCATATTTTGGTTTTAGAATTTTAAACAAAATAACTGACAGACAGCTAAGCAATACATTCTCATCTGATGCTTTCGACTGGTGCTTAGATGGAAAACACTTTGGAACAGGAAATCATCTTTTATTTGATAATTATATGAGACCCTGTTCCTTACTAAAAGTCTACTGTAAAATCGTTACTATATTGTTTAATGATTTTTTAAACTTAGAATAGTGCAAACACCCTAAGTGGCTTATATTAAGTTCTGAGACCTATTAATATTTCTTGTGTAAAAGTACCTTTCTTCTCTTCAATTCTCTTCTGCTTTCCCATTTTGAGTATGTGGTCACTTTTCTTTAAGCTTCAGTTATATTACGTCATTGACTTTGTCTCATTCTGCAGGAGCAGTAGATTCTGCTATGCTCAAAGCCAATCTTTATGCCATAGTTAGTAGAGGACCGTTTGTATGTAGGCCTTCACTTCCTGCTCATTTGTCTTGTGGTACTTCTCACAATAAACTTGGCAAAGCTAAGGCTTATTATATATCAATTATATTTTTGTCTTTTACAGTCCTCCATTGCTAAGTAGGAAAGTCAAGCTTCTTTCACAAATAGAGGAAGCATCTTGCTGCTTTCCAATAGCTAACCACAGATACTTCATACGTAACCATTGATTTTCTATCCAGGGATATGTAGGAAAACTTACAAAGAGCATGAGTAAGGACACATCTAATAACATGTCAGACTTCTCCTGTTTCCACACTTGAATGCTCAGTCCAGAATACTGATCCTCGCACCAGAGAACAACCACAGTTTACAAAGTCAATATATACTGTATGAAGTAGCTGTATAGTTATGATAGTTACCACAGGGAATGAAACCTAAAATTTTTAGATGCAAGCAGAGGGCATAGGCAGGATCTGACTTTTCTCTGAAGTAGGCTCAGCTAGAGGAAAAATATTGATTTTCACCACAGCCATCCTTTCTTCAAAAGTTATTTCATGTTTGAAAGGAATGCATGGGGCTATAGAGGAAAAGAAAAAGGCCGATATATTACCTTAATTTATAATTTTATTTTGTTTACAGGATTCAGTTGTTTTATGTTTTTTGTTCTTCCTTAAACAAAAGCAAATAAACCAGAAGATTTTCTTTAACTGCAATGTTTGATGCGTACTATATTGGAAGTTATTAGTTTATGTCAGCGGTCAGTCATGGCGGTCGTTCTTTCTTCCAAACAGGTGTTACAGACATCAAACAAAAAAAGTAAAAATAAATTAAACTTGAAAGGTTTTGTTTGTTTGTGCAAGGCACCCAAATTTTAACAGATTTCCCTGAACCAAATGCTAAGTCTTAAATCTGGAAAGTTTGAAACGGACTTTTCTAACACCGCATGCAAACTGCCATCTTCAGTTCATGAGGTCCTCACAGACTGAAATCAGCTGCTTGGTTTCAAAAGCCTTTGGTCAATACTTGTTTTTACTAGGAGAAGGGCTGCGGGGCTCGGTGGACCACTGCTCAGAACGAGGTTGCTGCTGGGGTTGGGTGTTTTTTGATAGAACTCATTTGTGCAGAAATGCAGGTGCTCTCCCTTCAGATGGGGCAAATGAAAAGTAGATACTTGGGGAAGTAGCTATGCAGATTACATTCTCTAAGCCCCCTGGAAAATCTGGTTTTGCCTGTGTTCCTACACTAATATTTTCAATGTGAGCATTTGACAGCTTGATATTCATGAGCATTATGAAGAAAATGAAATAAAATCAGTTCAGAAAGAGTATGCCATATAGTCCTCATGTTATGGCATTTACTTGAGATAATTACCTGTTTTAGAAGTATCGATAGAGTCATTGTATAATAAAAGCAAAATCAGACACTGTACCCACATTAAAAGATACCTGCATTGTATTATATTTTGTCCATATAAATTATAGTATGATTTCTGTCCCTTTTGAAAAAAAAAGGTAACCTTTTTTTGTTTTTTTCTTTTAGTTTAAGCAGCCCCGCTTGGTGTTCTTCTTGCTCGTTCTTCTGAAGAATTTCTGCCTGAAGCACAGCTACAGTACACTCGTAAAACTTATCAAGGTATCAGCATTCTCCAGTACTCCAAACACTCCAAACACTGCCGCGTGAACAGCTGAGAGTGCATTTAATATTTGCAACTAAAAATACTTCAGCACCTAAAAGTGCCCAGTTCTGCAAGCCTTCCTTGGCCAGGGCACTTCTCAAAAGTTCAGTGAAATCCTAAAGCTAGGAGGATTGCAGATTCAATATCAAAATCTCAGGAATGTAGTTCAGGGGGTAAAGAAACCAGAGCAATAAATGAACTGTGAGGAAAAAAAATCGTTTTTTATTTAGAAAGCAAAAAAACCCATGGTAACGAAAAAAATCTTAAAAATACTGACTATCACAACACAGTTCTGGATTTCTAAGAGAGTAATTCCTTATGCAGGAAATACCTGTGTAATTAACATTTACTAAAGCAAAAGCCCAAACTTGCATTCTTTGCCACCTTCAAGCTTCTCCTGACTTTGTGCAAGCATAAGTGCTCTAAAAATGTCCTGCTTTCTTATTAAAAATAACTGTAGGGTTTATAATAATGTAAGGAAGCACGAACCTTACTAACACAGCACCTGTATAAAATTGTTAATGATCATGTAAACATGGACTGTGTGAAACATGCAACAAAAGGTCATAGATGTTAACAGAATTTAAAACGGGATTTCAGTGATGAACTTTGGCAAAATCTGCTGAAGAAGTCGAGCTGCAAACCCAGTGAGTCCAGCAGAGGGTATTAGATAACTAAATGCAAGGTTATTCATTCCTCAGTTGACTCTGAAGTAAAACAATTCTGCACGAACTGAATATATGAATGTTTTCAGGCACGGATACTTAGAATATTAATTCTTAATATTTAGAATATTAAATATTTGCATATTATTAAATGGGTGAATAGTTTTCTGCTTATTCAGCTGATCCTTAGAAGCAAACATGCCAAACATAACAGTACAGGGATATATAGGCTGAGACGGCCCCACAGAGCACTGTCACAGTAGGAGGTACACAAATACTGATTCAGAGTAATTTTAGGCATGGTAGTTTGTTAATCCTAAAATAAACTAAAACTCAATGGAACAGTAAGGGGAAAATACAGACATTTAGTTGTCTCATAATTTGAAATGCCCTTTTTTTTTTCAGTTTACAAAAACACCACGTTTAAATTAGGTGTCTTTATGTGTAGGTCATCTATGCTTACTATACCTACTTAACAACACTAGAGATTTTTAAAAGATAAGAAAAAAAAGTCTTCCTCTTTTTTTCTCAGCTCATTTTGTTTTATGCTCACCACTGCAGTCTCATTCGAACTGAAAGTTGCATAGATTGTAAGGTATGAGAGATGGAACGCAATTTTATATTTTCTACATCACCCAACAGCCAATTAAAGCACTAAATCAGCTTGTGAAAGAAAACAATTCTGTTACTCTTCTAACAGTACACAGGGTTAAAAATGGGTCCAAAAGTTTTACTTTTTTTTTTTTTTTCAACTCTTGTGGCTAATTAATCTAGCCAGGTGAAAAAATGAGAAGCGAATGAGCCTTCAAATTCAAGTCTAAATTCTTCAGAGAAGTTCATCACTGGAGCAGTGCTGCTACCTACAGTGATAGGGCCTTAGTGTATGTTAATTCTTGTCTACCCAGGTCATCCACCTCATGTCTCTTGCTTCAGTAGCTCCTGTATTTAAGACAAACCAAAACATGTAGATGGTCAGGGATTTACTGTTCCTTCTTCAAACTGGCTCAAAAAAAAAATCTATGACTGTGTCTTATCCATGAAATAATGAACAATGAAAATCCATGATATGAAATTGGTCTTTGTAGAGCTTCTTAGTGGAGGCAAAGAACTGAAACAGGAGAAGAAAGCAACAGTTTCATTATTAAAACAATGGGAGTAACTAGTCTAGTCTTCAAATACTTAATCTATTCTTAAAATACTCTTTCTATTCCAACAGAAATCCCCACTGTTCTAGGAGCAAATCTGTTCCAGATTCACACGGCAAGCAACACAGTGTTGAGCTGTAGAGTAGGTTTCTGAGCCACAGTAATTTCAGTGCCACAAGGAACATGGACTATTAAGTAAGTAGTAGAACCTGGCTAATTCCCATCGGTGGTTCAAAGCACCAATGTCTATTACTAAAATTTGTAAATTAGTAAGTTATCAAGCAGCATGGCCCATTTTCACAATTTTCCCATGAGCATTAATGATATTTGATGTTTTCCTAAAATCTGCTCCTGCAGGCTAGTAAGCAGATGCAAACTTCAGTCTCCACCAAGGAAACAGTTCAAGCCTTTATGGTTAGAGATAAAACATGAAAACATGAGCCAACTGAACCCTAGAGTATCAAAAAAACAGAAGGCAAATAAGCAGAGCTCCAAATTTATTTATTTATTTTGTAAAGATCTGGCAAGCATCAAGCTAATCTTTTGATATTTGATGGACCACTTTATGCTTTTTAAACACCTGTAGTTAGCAATATTGAACTGGCACAGTATGAAACAGAAGAGCACTCCAAATATCATTGTACCAGATCCTGATTTTGCAAGTCGATAAACACCATCCAGTGGGAGCTTACGGCACTGTGCAAGTTTGAACCTTTATTTAATAGATGCAGTTTAATATTAATTATTTATTAAAATACGGTGTAAAATATTCCTTTTTTCCTGTATAAAATTAAAGTAGTCCTTGTAATATGAGACCCAAGCACAGCTCTCTAATTTAGCACAGCACACAATTACAGAGTTGAGCACGTGTGAAAATGCTGAATCAGCTTTTTTCTTTTATGTGTGTGCTGAGAAATAGTGAGGAATCTCCCAATTACTTAAAGTTTCATTTTATTATTAATTTAAGAACATGACAAAAATAAAAAGGACAGCAAGGTCCAAAAGTGTTGGAGGCACAAATCTTCAAAGCCTGTGACTCATTTTGTTGCATGTCAGAGATCATCAAGCTCCTCAGAATACATCCATGAACAAATTTATGAAATAACTTTCTCTAAATAGATTCCAACTTGTGCAAATAGTGAAGGAACATTTGTAACAGATTTGTCTTTCTGAGTCTCATTGACCTGGTAGATTGTGGCTCATTTTCCTCTAGGATCATTGCAGGAATCGCAGCTAAAACCTTACATCTGCCAGAACACAGGATTAGACAAATTGGCAGGTGGTAATAGATTCAGAAGTTAAAAGGAAACAAACTGAGCAGCAGGATAAAATCAGGGCAAGGTAATTAACATTCAGTTTATATTTTCAAAGAAGAAACAACAGGAAAAGAACAGATGCCGGTTCAGATTTGTGGACATTCCCAGGAAATTTTTGCTTTAGATAGAACAGTAAGAACTGCTCAGAAGCTGTGGGACTCAACTGGCCACTCTGGCGAAAGAGGTCAGATTGCACTGGGAAGCAAGAGTTTGGTTCCTGCACGGAAGTGTTTCTCAGCTCCAGATGCACTTTTTGGGGGAAAAAAAAAAAAAAAAAAAAGCAATCGCCAGGGAGCAACTAGAATTTAGAGATTATAATATAAATTAAAAGTGATATCAGAGCTATTGGGAGTTTGTTTAATAAGCCAGATTTTAGTCTGGCATCATACCTTACCACACCCAAAGATATACAGTCAGCCCAGGAGCTACAGGGAAAAGCAGAACAATCATGCAGCAATCAGTCATTTTTTAAAATACTACATGGGGCATATGGCAGAGAACTGTGATTATTCTGCCTACAGTACCTACTGCCAATACAGTGTTCTTTTAGTGGCTGATTCAGAAGTCAGTTTGATGGAGAGGAGATTGGGTTGATATCAAAATATGTAAGGTTTTGTGGACCTTACCAAAAGAAAGAAACCAGATATAAAATGCTGGCCCCAGTGAGGGCTATTGCAAAATTCCCGACTGGCCAAGATGGAGCAGATCACTAGTGATTAAGTGCCCCTGCACTAGATATATACATTTTGATATGTTCTTCCAGAATTAGCACTGTGTGGGTACATAGGGAGAAGAAGTGGGGCATAGAGGGGAGATTTACATTTCTCCCCTTTCTTTTGTTAAGAATTTGATCACCTTGTTTTCAGATGCAGTGTAAATAACTCTGTGTTATGTAATGTGAAAAACATTTTGTTGAAATCAAGTTTTTGTCTAGTATACTAAATTAGAAGCACAGTCATCTAACTCAGTTCTTTCTAACCCAGCGATGCAGATCCCAGTGAGTTTCCTTAAGCTCAGAAATGCAATTTCACAGAACAGTCTGTACATTTGTACTAATTCTACCTTTTATTTGTTATTTTCCTCATGGAAGGTATTTTCATCTGTATGTTATATATTCTATCTGTTTGCTTCTGGTTTAAAGCAAAGCTGAGATAATAGTAATTCCTGGTTTATCAACATGCTGTAGTTGGCTTGTCATCTTCCTTTTACTAAACTTTTCAAATGAATTTTACAATAAGAAGGTTATTGAAAAATGAAATTTCAGTGCATCATCCTACAGCGTAAGAAGCAGATTTGAAGGACATTTACCCAACTTAAATAGGCAGCGTAACAGCAGGCAGAAGAGATTTCACTCTGTAAATTGGAAGGAAATCAGTGGAAGCTAACTGATTTACATAATAAATTATTGTAATTATTATCAATAAATTATGAACAGGTATGCTGGAGCTTATAAATATAACCGATGTCCCTCTAGATAGATCCAACAGGATCCAATAGGAATCTATGTATTATCAACAAGAGCAAGAATGCTGTAATGTTACATGCATAAAGATTAACTGATATTCTTGGCACTTGCCAAACGTTATTTAATTTATGGAAACCAAATTTCAGCGCAGACAGGACTGCACTTCACATAGGGACAAAACACCCAAATGCCATCACAAAAAAGTTACATTTTTAGATAGCCAGGGAAACTGCAATTAGTCTCCATTGTGCTGGAGGTCAGGAAATCTAAAGCTCATGGCAGTGCTACAAAGCAGTTTTGTATTGAATCAATCTTTCAAGAAAAGTTGAAACAGTGGGTGGTATCAGGGAGATTTCAATAGCCTCCTTTAAACCAGATTCTGCTGTATTCATTCGCTGAACAAGTTTTCAGCAGTTTATCTGGAATTCTACGTATTGATTTAAGTCATGCTTCAGTAGAAGTTCAACATGACTTCAATGGATGAGTGAGTTCACATTTCTGGTTGCTCAGCTGAGGAGGAGGCAGCGCTGCTAATCCCTGTGCAGCTGCTGTTAGCCATTGCTTGACCTGAAATGCACAGGAGTTGGCTTTAATTCGGAGCTTGGTCTGCTCTGTATGGTTTGCTGGTTTGGAGTCGGTTTTGTTTAAATTTTGACCAGTGGCTTAAGCTAGTTTTTCTTGAGTTTTTCTTCTTATTCTTGAGAATATCGTTTTTTAAAAGGAGAAGAAATTACAATGACTGAGATCTTGTAGAAATAGTATTAAAAGAAGCATTTCTGAAGTAAATAGGATGGACACTTTTGCTTCTGGACTTACATGGTCTTACTAAAACTAACCTTCCTTCTTTTTGTAAGATTTCTGTTTTGAAAATACTAACAATTATCAAGATGAGGAACTGTGAAAAAAGCAACGGGCAAACAAGAATGATCTTATAGTTGAATAAAAATAGCAGGAGCTACTCATATGTCACATAATAACAACTCTTAGAAACTTAATGTGTTTGCAGAAAAGTATCTGAAAGCTGTGTGCAGTCCTCAGTAAAGAAAAAGGGGTTTTTTTTGTATGCTATATTTAATAAGTAAATACATTTCCTCCACTTTTCTAAGAAGAGGAGTATGGCTGCTGAGTTAAAAATCTGAGATATCTGGAATATGGAGTATTTCTCTATGCTTTTATTGCAGATTTATTTGTATTTATCTTATTGAAAACTACTGGTGATGGGACAAAACTGTGATTTGCAAGACCTCTTAGCTTTGGAAGATCCTAGTCTGTATTCCCCATGTATAGATATCTCCCTAGCTGGCACTGTAAGAGCAGAATCTTAATGCACTACTTCAGGTTTCTTCTGTGGAGCATTGGTTTGATGTGGCCTCTGCCTTTTGACTGGCTAATCAAGGTCCACAGGGACTGAAGATGGGTAAGTAGCTATTCCACTTGTCTTGTACATGTCCATATACAAAGATACATGGTTACTTATCACTGAGATGGACAGGAAATAACAGTGAGGGGGAAGATCTTTACCTCATTAGTATTGTTACATTTCCTATAGTGCATATTTTTAATATATTAAAAGTTAATAAGACAGTGTTAGCTTACAAGACTTAAAAAGAGATGTGATCATAGTAAATGTGTCTAGAGGTTTGGAAAGTATTACTAAGATATTTTAAAGTATATCCAGAACTCTTTCCTTCATCTTCTTTTTGTGTTAAACAGTAGTATTTTTTTTGTTTGTTCTTTGTTTAAAGTCTTAAGGGCTGCAGCTACCATAAGAAAATGAACGTTTCATATTGGTTATTACAGTTGTACTTTGAGGCCCCAGTCTCGACAGGGGCTTGGGGATAGTAGGTGTGGTGGTATCACTTAGCAGGATAACTTCTGCTCAAAAGGCATTGAAATGTGTCTGGACAAGACTCACAGCAGTCCTGATGCAGCCCTGTCATAGATAAGGAATAGATAGATTAAATTATGTGCTAAGTTAGTAACTAAGATACAACAGAGGTGAATAAAATCTTCTTTGGGGAAGGCTCTGTTTATCATTGCTATAGGTATTGTGTATGTTTTGCAGTGGGCACACTGTCAACCAAAGCTTAGCATGCACATAAAAGGTACTTTGTTGGCATCTTTTCCTTGCCATTATATCAAAATTACTGTAGCTCAGCTGCCATGGCTTCAAATTGCTTCTTCCATATATGAACAAAGTGCCGCTTGTAAGAACAGATAAGAACCAAGAATATACGTGGCACTATATGAATAATACTTAATATTTTCATCCTCTTATAAATAACTCTTTGGCATTCTTCTCTCAGGTTTACACAAATACCTGGATGGGGTTCTGTTTAGCATATATATTTCTCCATTGTTTAGAGAAAATATAGAGAGGGGAGAACTTTTCAATTAACCACACATACTCCAAGAGTTATAAAGGTCAGTTGCTTCTCATGAAGCTTTGGAACTCTTGTAAAATGCTTTCATGTATTTATGTATCTGAAAATATGAAGCAAAAAATAGAATAACAATGATGTTGAGAAAGGGGATCGCTTAGAGAGTAAAAATATAAGGAAAACCCCAATAATGAAAGTAACAGGCATTGCCTCATGTCTACCCTTTGTGGTAGACTCCCAGTCCAAGTAAAACATCAACTGCAGGGCAGACTTCCTCTGTGCCGAAGGTAATTTTTTGGGAAGTTTTTGAGGAAAATCCAGCAAAGTGCAATGGCCTTTGTGTTATATTCAGAGTCTGATCAGCTGATGCTGTTTGTTTTTGTTAGCTCGTAGCATTAAACACAGTTCTTGAAACTAGCTGGACTACGCTCCTTGCACAGCATCCTACTGCCCAGGAAACAGCTGTGATTGCTGTGAGGGCAGAGGAGACAGCAACATTCTCCTGACTGTCCTTCCTGCATAAACATTGAGTAGAGACCAATTTATATTTCTAGTTATGCAGGGGATTTTAGGTAGTTGGGCGTAGCAGCAAAACACCCAATTTCTGCAAAACTTCAGCTGACAGATTAAGTCCTCTGATCAGATTTCTGGTGAGATTTCAGATATTTATTGTAGTTGGTAGTGGTGCTACCTTCACTGTTCTGCGATAGATCCAGTGACTTTTGATTATATTGCGATGTTTTTAATAGTGAACAGACAATAGCACTAAACTGATGTACTGAAAAAGGCTTTCTTACGCAACATCCATCCAGTATACAAAGACTGAAATTTAACCTTTTCTTCTTAGCATTAACGTTGTATCTTGCCTTGTTTTTACACAGTTCAGAGGAAGTTATGCTTGAAGCAGAATGCCGACTCGTTCTGTGTGTCAGTTTTGAAACATTTTCACCAGGCTAAGCAGCTTGAACCCTGAGAACAGGAGATGCGGACTCACTGCCAGAGTAGTTTTACACAAATAGAAACACTTCATTCAGTTACTTTTTTTTTTTTTTTTTAAATTTTGTTTGTCATGACTGTATTTGGTCTGTATAAAAGTGCAGAAGTAGTTGGAATGTTTGTTTTATCACCAAGTTTGTATATAACATTTGCTATAAACCACTTTTTTGAAGGTTCCAAGAGAGTACAATTGATTAGATGCATATTTTCTGCCTTATACAACAGGCCACACCCAGCTGCACGGCTTTTCTCAGGTAAGTGAACTATTATATATTCCCCTTTCTCTTCCCTTCCACATCTCCCTTGATTAATAAGGAAAACCAGACATCTATCTGCATGAGGCTTGTTTTAAAGTCGGTGCATAGGTCCATGGAAAATACATATCTAGTTACTAGGATTTATCCACTGGGGCCAGACAGGATAGATAGCTCTAATAATGAATTTGAAATAGGATTTTCTTACTACACTGAAAAAAAAAAAAAAATTCCTCAGACTCAAAGATAAATCAAAGGCAAGTGGCACCCTGGTGGACCAGACAGCCCCTGGGCAGCCAGTCACACGGGGGCCTCAGAGGTCACTACCTCAGTATCAGCAGAGCTGTCTGTAGAGCTCACTGTGAAGTTTCACATCACAGCTAAATCAGAATACTTAATGATCTGGCACCCAAATTTCACATGTTGCCAGGCTCAGTCCTTATGTGAGCCTTCCTTTCACTGCTTTGCAAGCTACGCCTTTGAGTCATAAAACATGGATACACATTCCTATGTTTTGACAACTCCAAAAAAATTAATTTAGAACCAACATTAAGGGACTGTTCTAACCGTGTTGGAGTAAAGGGAGGTGAATTTTATTGCAATAAAGTATGCTGTCCTCACAGCAGATACTCTGAAATTAGGAGAAAGGATTAACGACAGTGAAATCTTTATTAGTTATGTGCTTTTTCTTCCAGTTTCTGATACAACTAGGGCAATTACAGAATTTTCCTCAGAAGCCAACAGTTTTAGATCATAAACTGTTTTTGCGTAAAGTATCTGTTTTGCATGAATTAGATTTTTTTTGGGGGGATGTTTTCATTTCTTGTAAGGGAATAGAAATGTAGGACAGACACTTGAACCCATTCCCACACACATTCCCTTTTCTACCCATCCATAAATTTGGATTTTGAAAAGTCACAATGGGGTTTTCTGAAATTTCTGAATTTGTGTCTCATGTCCCCGTTCCAATGTAAAAAGAGTCTCCCCAGCCAGTCCATATCTCCCAGAAGTCTCTGAAGCCAAAAAGCCTGGAGTGATGGCCTGTCCTCACTGCTAAAGGAGACTATGGTGCAGTGCAGGAGATGTAGTTCGACAGGAATGTTCAATCTGTACAGGAGATCAGGAGCCAAGAAATACTTGAACACAGCTCCCACGGCTCAGCAGGGCTCCGAGCACCTCACTTAATCTGCAGGGTGACCACTCCCCACCTGTAAATTGGCATCTACTTCCTTGTTTCACAAAGGCTTCAAGAGGATAAAAATCTGTGAAAGTTATGAGATTCTCAGATACTGTGATAAGTCCCAGGATAAACAAATGTTGAATGCAAAACAGCAGCTTTCACGGTACATCTTCAAGGGCATGTGGAATGAATTAGAAAGATGAAGACAGGGAGCAGAAGAATGAGAATGGGAAGAAGCAGAAGGGGAGAAGGACAGACAGTAACAGTACAAGCCAGGCAGCATCCCTGGAAGCCGTGGGGAAGCCGTTATGCAGAGTCCTACACGGACTTGAGTTCATGTTGCAAACAATCGTGTAACTAAAGCAAACTGAGCCAATGGCTTACTAAACTGAGCTTTTTGTAAAATTCTAATGTTGGCATTTTCATGAAATGGCCAAGAGTAACTCCCAAACAAAGGACCTTACTGGGTGCATTTAGAGTATGAGTGGATATATTAAGCCTAGACTTTATTCAATATCTCACAATGGTGGTTTTTTTGTTGTTTTTTTGTTGTTTTTTTTTTTGGAGGGAGAGCGATACAATCAGGTTAAAAAAAATTTCTGTACTATGCTCTATTTTCTCTGTCAGTAGTGTGAGGGAAAATAGCAAGTCTGAATATATACACATGCACACATGTAAATAAACAGGGAATTTGGCTATACACACAACCTTTTTTGGATGAGAGTGCATGTGATGAAACTGTACTGCATACTGGGAACAGATTAATGGATTATTTTTCTGACAATGGAAAAGATTAAACATTCGCTCATTAAAAAACAGATACCTTTTTAGAACTGCAAGTTAAGCAATGTGGATAGATTAGATAAAGAAACTGCTGCTATTTTTTGAAGAACTGAAGAGTGTGGTCAGTAAGGAAGAGGAAAAGCTATTTGGCATCGCAAGAGGTGACAAAATTCAGAGAAGAAAGTGTAGGATGCATGTAAAGAAAGCTCTTAGGATGAGGATGTCAGGTAGATGGTCTTGTCTTTCTACTGGAATGAGTGGAAAGCCTGCTGTTGGGATGAAGAGTATATATCCTTTTTGTTCCAGAACATATTGGATGTGATACATTCCTGTGCAAAAGGAGATAACTCCCAGCTAAGCTTTCCAAAAAGGATTTAAGTGATGCACAGTAATTTATACTGGCTTTCTGCACTAGAAGTTGTCAAAATTGCCATTGGTCATACCAATGACAGATAAGCCTCTACTTGACTGCAGCAAAACACCAGTGACTGCAAATGAGGTGTACTGATGTTGCAAAACATCTTTCAGCAGCAAGGAATGAAATGGCTTAATGTTAAATGGAAGAACGTGACACAATTTCTTATGATTTGCTGAGGAATGGCTCAAGCTGGAGTCACTCTAAGGTATCTAATGCTCATACCATTTAAAGTAAACGGGGCTGCCTTAGAAGAAGATGAATAGTTTTGTATTTGTCGCTCTGTAGTGACACACTTTCTACTGAAAACAATGGATATTAAGAAATGAACTGGTTTAGGTACTTCTCTGTGTTCACTTTGCACATACATGCATTGTAGGCATCTTCCTCCCTGCAAACCCCAAAATCTCATTAATATTTATAATCTTCAGAAGCAAATTTAAAAATGCTGTTTAGATGCTGTTTGAAATCCTATTAGGCACCTCATCTGCATTTGTGTCTCTATATACCATTAAAATCTAATGCTAGAAGTCTATGTGACACTTAAAATAGAACTTCAAAAATGTTGTCATTTTTATAGTCCGATCTTCATGAAAAGTATATTTAAAAATTCTGTAGGTAGAATCATTAAGAAAAAACAAACCACAACTGAAAATAGTGACAAAATGGGAAGGTTAGACTTTGTGTTATACTTTGAAAATTCTCTCTGCCAGTCACCAAGCAAGGTAGATTTTTGGAGGCAAGACACTAAGTCCACTGAAATTAACAGAAGAACTCTCTTTGGTTTCAGTAGGCTTCACATCCCACCCTTCTGTAAAGTGTACTCTGACAGCCTTACACACTCTGTTTACTGCATTTTATTTGAATGGAAGCGAAAACTAATGCAAGCGGCAGAGAAAAACAGCTAAAAATTAAACAGGTGATACAGACCTGCTGAACAACTGATGAAGGAGGTAGCCGAGTACCCAGAGGGGTTTGGGAGGAAAAATGCAGATATTATTTAAATAAACATGTTTAAAATAATGAAATGTATTAAAGGTATGTACAAGATGTCCAGAATGCCAGAGCAGGGTTTCGATCATAGATAAATTCCAAACCACAATATTCTGGAATTTGTCATCAAGGTCCTTTGATAAAGAAATTTATAGGTTCTAAGTGGCATGACATATTTTCTCATTATATGAAGGAAATACAATAAGGGGTATACTTTCCTATATTCTTTAAGTAGGTTTTAGTTTAAAAAGAAGATCGGTGTATAGAATTTAGTTTACCTCATGACTTATTTTCCCCACATCTGTTTTGCATAATGGTTTTAATTTTAGGATTTCCCCCCACCCTTTCTTCCTGAAGCAGGCAGTGGAAGATCGCTGCCATCTACAGATTGGAGATAGTATCACTAATGTTAGAGTAAAATGGAACAGTTTCTCTCATGTTGGAACATTTTTCTCTCTTTGCCTTGAGCACCCGTCTCCTCAACCCCTCCTCTCCCTTCAAAAACCCCGCAACACAAAGTCACCCAACACACGCTGTTGTCTCTGTGGCACCCTGATCATAATCACCCTCATTAAAGGAAAAGCACAGGACTTTGAGAATCTTAGAAATCCTATAATGTTTTAAGTCAAAGTTAAAGGGGAAAAAAAAAGTGGGATTCACAAACGTGCTTTCCATTACCTAGTATATATGTCAAAATTTAGTATACATGCCAAAATCGTAAATGGCTTCTTACAAATTTCTCAGATAGCAGCTGAGAAAAACAGCAAACTCTGGACATTTGCGTGGATGGATTGAGTAAGGGGATACTTACTCTCCATGTAGCAGTGCCTGGGTGATATTTGCAAGGTGACCTATCAGGCAAAACAAGCAGGGATGGCATTGTAGGAAGAGCAGTGCTATAGTTTAAGCTCATTTTAATTTATTTTCTTCCTCCAAAGAAGGGAGTAAAAAAAATCTGATAAAGTTTCATGCTATTTTTATTTACTGCAGAAGAACCACCCATTTACAGCATATCGAAATGCATTACACTTACCATAACTTTAAAAAGGAAAAATAATAAAATGTATCATTTCCCTCCTGTATCTTTGATATTCAGATAGAAAGTTTTTAGTTGCAAGGAAAACTTTTATCAAACAAGTCAGATATTGGCTGTTAATCTACAATACCTGTCACTATTTTTTAATCTCTTTCAATGTATGCTGTTTTGCTGAATCCTTTAAATGAGTGCATATCTGACAACATTAAAAATATTAGAATCACGGATAAGGCAAACTAAAAGGTTAAGGTTAAACATTAAAGTTAAGTGATTTGCCGGCTTGCATACAATTCCTGCTGTATTATACTTGAGACAGTAAAGAAATGGATAGAACCAAAACCAACCTGAGAACAGATGACTGATTTCCCACTGACATATTGAAGTGTAGGATTGAGCTCACTGAAATGATTTTTAAATATGACTTGAGAATTTACTTCTGCAAGAGATCATGCAGCTGCAATAGTTAAGTGAAAAAAATAAGAGAGAAGTTAAATGCAGTAGAGTTAAAGCAATCTCTAACTGCAGGGGATTTCAGCTGCTGTCTGCCCAAATATTCTTCTTCATGCGCTAGAGAAATGCTTCTTATTTGCTTCCCCAGGTGACAGAAATTCTCTGGCTTGTTTCCCTGCTGTGTGTATATCAACCTAGCAGCCAGAGTAAAATTTTGCTTTGATTTGGGAGTCCGTTACACCATGATAATATGATTGCTTCAAGGAACATGTTCTGATACATATGACATGCTTCTACCTGTACTAGCAACACCAAACAACTGTTAGTCTATTGCTGGAGAAGTTCAAGCAGTAAAAGCAACAGCTAATCTGGTCTGATCATAGCCACGTGGAGGTCTCCAACTCTGAAAACCCTTTACCATCTTTGTTTCGCTGGTCTAGTTTCCTCTTTAAAATCCTGTGCCCACCAAATTGCAGAAGAATGTCCACCTGGCTTCCTTAAAAACTTCTGAAAATTCAACTCCCAGTTGACAAGAGCAGCTTTCAAAAAATACAGGCTGAAAGTTCGGGCCCCACTGAAGTCAGTGGCAGAAGTCCTGTCAGCTTCAGCAAGGTCAGAATTTCATTCATGATATTGGTTCAGCAGCTACCTTTAAGTACAAGTTTTCAGCTTGTTCCTACAGATCAACGTCAGGTGTGTTTATTATTTTAAACTACACAATTTCTTTAGAAAAGTAAATATCTGACTACTTTAACATTCCAACGAGCAAGATAGGGAGCCTCTCAGGGACATGTCTGTATTTCACACATTTTTAACATATGTAATTGAATGGCTACCTGGTAACTATGATGACGGCTGTGCTGCTTTCCCTCCAGCTCTCAAAAGGCGTTTCTGTACATAGCCAGAAGGTGGCATTCATAGTTAACAGTTGAAGGAATTAATATATGCTATTTCTCCTTTGCATACGAGGGAGGGTAGAAAAAGGTTTCTTAGTATAGTGGCAGTTACTCAATTAACCATGATGCTTAAACTATTGCAATCAATTTGATTTATGTTTTCTTTGTTTTACTAGGAGTGGCAGAGTTATCCAGTAGTAGACATTAATCTTCATGACAAGACAGCAGGGACCTGGCAAGTTATATTCATCTTCCTGTAAAGTATTTGATAGTAAAAGTAATTGTCTTCAGTTACGTCATTTTGTTCCTCCAAATAAGCCAGTTTCCAATAATTCTTTGACCACTATAATACCCACTGCTATCAGAACAGGTAGGAAATTCAAGAAAAAAAAATGCAGTCAATGAATCTTCATCAGATTTTTCAAAGTCTTATCATTCCCATTTGTGATCCAGTCAGTCTATGGAGTATTGCCATATTTCACATCTGTGTCACATCATGCCTTTCCTGTTGCCTCATTGATCAACAGACAACATGTGATGATTCCCAGATGTTCAAACATGGCAGATCCCAAAAGGCCTATTAAATTACACTGAAAGCAAAACAACATCCATGCTGTAAAAATTTTGTTAAAATCAGGTATGTCTGAATATTCACAAACTTGCAACAAGATACTGATTGATATTCAAATTGCTTTTAAACATCAGTCAAATTCTTTGAAATGTCCATATTGTGTATTATATAAGGACACTGTGTCACAGAGCCGATATGACTTTCTGTCCTGTAATATGAAGCAAGTTGAAATAGAATTAGGCGTATATTTATACACAGAGAAGACAAACTATGGGGTTTTTTACTTTATTTTTTACTATTTGTCTCCTTTTGTAAAAATACAGTCTGTGTTCTTTCAGATCTTTACTGAGATTTCTTGCTGATTATATGATTTTTTCCCTGATAAAGCTGAACAAATTATTATCAAAGAAGCTTGTGCATTGCATTCTCTAAGCAAAGCAAGGCAGCACATGTTATTCTTCAGTGTGTCCTTTTTCCACTGAAAAGGATCCTTATAAAGACCAAGACTTATTAAGATGATACTTAAAGCTTTTTTTCTATAACTGAAGAGCAGTTACATGAAATTCTAGATCAGATTTCAAACTAAATGTGATCCACTTTTCTGCCAGAGTGCTACAACATTCTGCCTCTAAACAGTCCTCACCGTTTATGATACAGTAGTTTTAACATGATGAACATCCTTTACACCTTCTTGAAGCTAGCATTACTCTTCTAGCAACATTTCAATTTCAGATTTCGTGCGCTGGCATTGTCAACAATGAGAATGTCATAATTTTCTGATAAACACAGGCAGCTGTGTGCTGAAAATTGGTAGCTCTATTTTGTAACCTGTGAAATAGCAGCACAGAACTCAGGTGCAGTTTTCTGAAATTAGAGCAACATTTCTGCACGTTACCATGTTGACTCAAGTTACAGTTACTTTTCAATAAGAAGGAACATAGCTGCTTTAGAAAGGCCAGCAAAAGAGAAATGTTCCTTATCTAGTTGTTTCTGATACACCAACATTTGTTTTTCTCTTAAAATAAATACGATTTTAAAATAGGTTGATTTTTCTTCCCCAGAAAAGAGATTAAGAAATTCCAGTTCAGAAATGGCTACATATTTCTTTTTTATATTTTCCAATAGAAAAGGGGTTTTTTTCCTTATCCTTAGTGAAAAAAATTTGTGGGTCCATTTCACAGACCAACCTTGGCATGGCCATGGCTGTGGATGCATCAGGGAGATTTAGTCAGAAAACTGAAATATTTCCATTTAGGACAAACAGACCTACCCAAAGGAAAACATCTCACTTTTTTTTTTTACCCCAATGGTTTATCAAGTTAGAAATCTCAAGCATGGAGGAAATAAAAATGCTCTGGGTATCCAGGATTAGCACTTACTAATACTCAGGTTTTGCCAAATTTGTCTCCACTGTGGAGTAATTCTGGACATTCATATCTTTATTCTGATTTACACATGTAACTCACTTTTGTTAAACAGTCTAGAGTTGTCTGTGAGCACCGAGTGCCTAGGTGTATGTTAATAGCAAAAATTATTATTTTTTTCTGCTACCAGAAACAACACAGGTACTTAAAAGTTCCAAAATCTCAAAGTACAAGCTGTTCACGAGTCCATCCACACAGTATAATTTGCAAGATCAGGATTGCAAAATGTTTACAAGCTGCAGCATGACAGAGCTGTGTACACAAAACAGTAGATTGCTGAGTTTTCAGAGTACCTACTTAGAGTATACACATATGTAACTTTAAAAAATATTTATATCTAGAGTTTGCATTCATCTAAAATGTATGTCCTTTCAAAAATAAACATGTAATTGTTAATTAATGGCATAAGACCTAAAAAGCTTTTGTTTTGTTGTTGACACTTGCAGAACAACAGCCAGAGATTGAGGAAAGTGAGGATAGAAGGTATCTGCAGGATCATGGAGAGGCATGTGGAATATAAACACAGGAAGGAGACAAGACGAGAAGCACAGATCTGGATAATGGTAAAGCAACACATATGGAAAGTCCGCTTGAGAAGAACAATCACATATGCCAAAAATAATTCACTAGCTACATTTAGTTAGAAGATCTGGGGAGCAAACATTAGCATCCTAAACAAATGAAGCAGGTTAGCCAGAGTGTCTACCGGCCCCAGGGTCACATATTGCTGCTCTAACTGCCAGCAGCATCCGTGTGGAACGGGGAGCTTTCCAAGTTCTGGCCAGTGCTGGCTGTGGAGAGCAGACTGTCTGTTCTTTTCCCTTTCTTCTGAAATGTATACTGCAATGCAAAGCCACGTCAGAAACACCTGCGCTAGTTTATCTGCACAGGAAGTGCTGTGATATGCAGAATTGCTTGTTTCTGTTCTAGAAGCAAAACCATAGCGTTAGCCCGCTCCTGTACATTAACATATTTTCATATCACCAACTTAAAAAAAAAATTTAAATGATTGTTTCATTTAAGTATGTAGAAAGGGTGCTAAAACAGGCTCACGAATTGTCCTCAATGTCTTAGGCATTTTTTCTGCAGAAGGATTCTCTTCTTTCTGACTTTGTTATTGTGGTAGCTTGCTGCTGGCATTGTTTTTCCAGTGTCAGGTCCCAGGTTTGTCCTGCAACATCAAACCTGGGAGCTGACACCAGGAAAATAATGAAATGCATGAAACTTGGGACTAATTTCATCCAGTGTTGTAGTCCTTTGGATTTCACTCTGGAACACTATGTTACACATTACTTCATTTACTTGGTCCTCTACTCAAGTATCAGTGTGAATTCAGTTTAGTATTCCCCTCTTTTTTCTAGAACTGTGGAATCGCATGAACACCCTCCTTTTTAGAAAAGCACACAACCTTCTATCTGAGCCTGCTTTATTTTTAGCGCTTTCTACAAATTTACTTTTGTAGAGCAGGGTATTGGCCAACTGTTCTTTAAAATGGCATACTTTTCCTAGAGGATCACCTTTTCAGAATGCTTATTTTCTAAACACAGTTTATACATGTATTCTTTTCCTGTGACCAGAAAACCACAGCCTATGACCACGGTTTTGACAATATGAAAAACTACCAAGGTAATCTACACTGTCATTAAATACATGTAGTCCTTATGGACCATTAGTGGCTATCACATCTGTGCTAAGAGTATTGCTCACTTTTGTTTAACTCTTAACCCCTTCCCTCCTATTCAGCATAGTCCTGTGGATATACCATTTCTGATGTAGCAATTTTTTTTCCCAAGATGAAGTCACAAAAGCCTGTTTTCTCTTGCTCTCCTTCCCCATTGCCAGTATTTTGAATATGAAGTTTGGCAACTGTAGAGAATGCATGTTCTCTTTCCATTTATTTTTCTGTTATGAACCCAGAATTTGGGGGTGCTAATCTCTAATTCAAGTACAGACGAAAACCTCCTTTATGGGTCTCTTTTAGGTTTCTCTCAATGACCTTGGTCATGGTAAGCAATAACTTGGTTACTCAATGGGCTGGTTTCCTCTGTCATTATTCTTGTTCTAGATCAGGTGGGCACATCCAAAGTCGTCTTCTAATACCATGTGTAGAAATGTATTGCAAGGTAAGCACAGTAACTTGTTTTGAATATTTAAGCCTCAAGGAATAAATAAGTACTTTACTTAGGCAGTCAGTGTAGCTCAGAATTAAATCCAATAGAATTTCACCACAAACTCATCTTTCCTTCCCTTTTTGATCTTTTGTGGCAGTAACTGCTAAAGACCCAGATCACTTTTCACCAAGTGATTTCTCATTATTTCTAAGAGACATTCAAGCAAACATGGATGTAGTTGGCTTCAAATTCTATGTAATTTCAACTGCTAAGATGCCTGTAGATCATTTAAAAAATATTTCTAGTTTTCATTCTGCTGAAAACTTAATAGTTTATACAGCTGCTGTTGCAATTTCAGCTCTTTCAGGTGATGTAATTTGTTCATTGAAAACCAAATGCCTATAAGGTCATTTGCCACATCTTCAGATTGAGTTTCCCCTGCCTGTGTTTTCTGCATAGTATTAGCCACACCTAAAATCCGAGTGAATTATGAATTTATCAATTTATCCAAGTATCCATCTAGTTTGAATTTCACAGGACCAATTTTCAAGCTGAGTTCTCCCCTATAAGTATCCAGTGCATATTTTCTAGTCACTGCCTAGATTTGAACCCTATTAGGAGTTCTCAGTTTGTACAAATTTCACTGTCCTTTTTAGCACATCTGATTCAATAACGATAACATAGTGGAGACATCATCTGTTCTTCTCATGCACTTTGAGTTTTCCTGGGTAGTGGAACTGTAACTGTTTGAATATCCAGACATCTAGAACTTTTACCCTGAAGGTAAAAGTCTTTCCCAGACCCTCTGAAGCACTTTTCACTTTGCCCATGTCGTACTGTGCCCTGGCCTGTCTTCTGCTTGTAACAGTTCTTTTTTAATAGAAGCTTTTTTTTCCATCATGTCAGCATTTATCTGAACCACTTCCCATAGTTTTTGTACTATTTCTGATTTCCCTCATTTTACAGACTGAATTAGTAGCTTTTCGTAAAACTTATGGAATATCATCCAGGAAATCACAGTCCCATTTTTCCATGAGATGTAACTATGTCTGTGATTATAAAGCTTTTAGATATTGCTTAGCCAGCCTGTATTACTAGCAACAAGCTACAACTTTTGCTTATATCTGAACTGAGCACGAGTTACTCTTTCAGGGTGCCTCTACCAAATCATTAACACCTGGACCACTCAAGTTGGCTCACTAAATTAGGTTTTCACCTTGTCTGTATCACTGAGCAATTAGGCTAGGAAGCTGAATTTCCACAGTGCATTTCCCACTTGCAAATTCTTGTATCACTTCAGCAGAGACAACATGGCTGCTACCCTTGGATTACAAGCAGTATTTAAAAAAAAAAAAAAAAGTTGTAAACAGACAGCCTTACTTGAGTTCTTTATCTAATCCAATTTTACAGCTAACATGACTCCATAATCCACTGATTCCCCTCCACAGTGACTTATTTCAAACTCCTTCCTTCTTTGCTTCTGGTCCACCCTTTCTTAAAGCTGAAGATTAGTTAAAGCCACCTTTTCTCCCTAGTTCCATGGTACACTAAGAGGTTGCTTTAATACCTTTTACAGATCGCCAGTTTCTTAGTTTAGCCCTTATTTTCTCACCTGCCATCTCTACAAACATGTCACTAATTTAAGCCGTACCCAATTTGGCCTGGGCAGTTAACATCTTGCTGCCTGTTTCAATTAGGAGGAGAAATTGGTGCTGAAATCAAGTGCATGTGGTGTAATCGTGTTTCGTTGTGAAGAGGCTGAAGATGCTCCTTACCTAGACGCAAGTGGCACCAGATAGCATGGTGATTGCAGACCTCCTCCAGACGTTACTCAGTCCAAAAAACTAAAAGAACTTCACTCTACAGCTTGTCTTCCAGAGCAAATGTTCACTGGTGGTATCGCCTTTGGTTTCTTTTTTGCCTTTTCTGCCTCTCCTGGTACAGAAAGTCCTTTGTCAAAAAAATAGCCAGGAGGAGGTCCTTAACTCCTCAATATGTCTGTCTTGACGCTTTGTTTCATAGTGGTATATAATTGTTTCTAACAGTTGGGACAGGGGTACCTTTCTCCCAATTTATAACAAGACAAGCACTCTGAAAGTTCTTGTATTTTTTGCCCTTGTTCTCTTTGCTGTTATAAAATAACTATAACACACTCTGGAAATGCCTTTCTCTCCCAACCCAATAAAAATGCAGTAAGCACAACAGTGAGTGACACTGCGAGCCCTGCTGCAGCCAGCAAAGGTTCCCTCTGAACTGCTTCCCTGGTCTGCGCCTAAGTTTGAGCTGAATCAGAACTCCGCAGTGATCTTACGGCCAGGACGGAGCAGCACATTGCAGAGCGTATCTTCGATGTGTAGTCCGGAAGAGCTTGACCACTATAGGTAGAGCCACATCTCAATATATGTATCAGCGTATCGCTATTACACACTCCTATTTAAGTGTACAATGGACCCATCCTGTACTGACCAAGCAAACAACTGAACCATTCTCTCAGCCTGGCTCTTCCTAGTGCATCAGCTCCTCCAGGGGGAGGTCAGCAGGAGGCTGTGCCCTTCTGAGCCTGGAGCAGCATAAGCACAGCTATAGAGTCCAGCTACAAAGTGAGTTTTGTTCTGATGTACAGCACCAACCTGCCATATTTCTGGACCACTGCAAGAGCTTTCATGTGTTGAAAGCTACAGTTAAATTATGATGCATAATAATAGCTCTGTGAGGTCAGTGAGCTCCACTAGAGGTGCTACATGGAAACACAAAAATGAGGCCTATGAAGAGAGAACTGGAGCCTTGTTAGAAATAAGACTAGAGGAAATCAGAGCGCTAACAGGCCTTTTGGTGCTTCAGCAAGCATGGTGTGACTCGGAAGGGTGCCCTTGCTGCAGCAGCGCTGCCAGCCGCACACGCGGACCCGCGCGGCGCCCCCGCCCGCCTCCCCCTGCGCCGCTGTCTCCATGCGACAGCGCAGCGTGGGCGGCTTCCAGCGCTCATTTACATATCCTCCGCAAGTGGCCAATGGGCAGGCGGCTCCGGGTTCTGCGATTTGCATGGGCCGCGGCGCTGGCCAATGGGGTGGCGCTCACGGATCCCGCTCGGAAGGCGGTGTTTCCCCCCGCGCGGGGCGGCGGGTGACACAGCGAGAGGCCGGGCCGGGCGCGGGGACGGGCCGGGCGCGGGGCCTGGGCAGCGCCGCTGCCCCGCGGAGCCGCGGGGGAAAGATGTCGGTGGCGGGGCTCAAGAAGCAGTTTCACAAAGCCAGCCAGGTAAGGGGAGCAGCTCCCGGGGCCGGAGCGGTGGCACAGCCACAGAGGGGGCTTTGCTGTTGGCGGGTGGTTCGCGCTGCAGCCGCTCCCGGTCGCCCGCCGCAGGGGGCAGCGGATTCCTCGACCTTCTGGGTAGCAGCATCGCCCCGGGGAGCGGTTCCTTCAGCTTCACCTCTGGGTCCTCCCTTTATTATTGCCTCTTAACCTCTTGTGTTGATCAAAACAGGGTTGCCTATTTCCTTCTTTTGCTTGGAGCTTCAGGTCTTTCTTTTAGTTATTAGTATTTGTTATTTAATGCTGGGTTTGTGTTTGTGCTCTGAGGCCTCAGTTAAAGATATAGGCTATAGCATACTAGCTTTTGTCTAAAGAGTTCGTTGTGTTGTTCTTCCACAAACTGTTGGTTTCTTATCCTACCTGGCATACCGTCTGTTTGTCCTATAGAGGGTATCGTATGTTTCTAGAGTTTTCCCTCCTTTTCTAGATGCTGCACTCTTATCTTTTCCCGGGTGAACCTTCATCTGCTCCCAGCCCCATTCTCTCCTGCTCTCTTTTCTCTTTTATAATGTGCTTCTTAATACTTTCACTGATTTCACTCAAGAGAGAAGCCCCTTTCTGTTGAGCAGGTGGACTGTGCGCACTTGGTGCCACGACAGTGCTGACCCAGACCCCACGTTGGTGCGGTGGCTTCAGAAAGTGGCAGCAGCGGGATTCTTCTCACTGAAGCTGTTTGGAAGCCTCAACTGCTTTACTTGCTTGTTCCAGCCCTGAGAGATCTGTATTTCTGTTGGCTCTCATTATTGATAATGGTAATAGTGAAATTAGTGTGCTGTAGCAACCTATTCAGTCCGATTGGACGACTGCTCTTGCCTTGGTGAGAGTGGCGAAAATAAAGGTTTGTTGAGTGCTTAGCTGTCATCTTTCTAGGTCCTCCTTCAGATATGTGGCTTGTTAGCAGCTCAAATGCAGAATAGGCACTTTGTTTGGATATACAGATACTAACTATGTTCATCTAATGTTCGTTTTCAGTAGCGCTCTTTCTTTCGTGTTATGTACTGATGTTGCAAAATGTCATGAATTTGTATCCTCTAGTTAACTTTCACTGTTTCTTTAAGGAACTGTGGGACTCGCAGAGTAAACAAATCTAAGGACAATTTATAAAAGGTTTTGGCTTGTTTTGAAGCTAACTTATGCTGATAAGTGATGCAGCCTTTGCTGTGGTGAAGTTTGTAACTCAAGAAGCAGAAGGTATTTAACTGAGGAAGTTAAAAGATGTAGCCACAACAAGTGCTGTCTCATCTAGCAACTGGTAACAGTGCAAGTTGCTTAATCCTCCCTAGATGTCAGGTAAACATTAAAAAACAAAAAAAAGTAAAGGTAGTAGTAATGGCAAAAAAGAATAATAGAACATATTGAAGCTGACTGTACATTTATTGAAACGTTGTGGTATGCCTTCCAGTATTTATTACAGTAAGGAACAGTGATGCATAACTCAGATAATATTCTTGGGGTGGGTCAAAGGTGTAGTTTCCACTTGTTTTCAGATGCAGGATTGAACAGGGAATTTAAAGTAAGTTGATTGAAAAACGGCTTTTCAGGGAAAGAAATGCTGTTCAGTAGGAAGTTAACATGTGGGAAAAAGATACTGGAATGGAATTTTTTTCAGTGCCTGAGGAAACACAAGACAATTCTTAAGAGCTCATTCTGGAAGAATTCAGATAAGATGTTTGGCAAAGTAGTAGTGGAAAAAATAACAGAAGAAATAGCATATATATAGTTGATCAGAACTTATAGGTCTAAATAACTGATCTTTTTTTCTCTGACATACAGAGACAGAGTCATCTACATATGTATGTATAAAGGTACAAATTAAATGGTTGTTGAAACTAACAAAAATAAAGTGGAGCACGCTAATGTTAATATTGACATTCCATCTTTTAGATAAATTATTTTACAAAATGCTAAAACAAGCAAATGCAGAGCACGAAAGAGGTATTTATCAGCAGAACATTTATTACATCTCTAAATACTGGAGGATCACTTAAGGAGACATGTATGTTTGTGTACTGAATGGATGAGAGATACCAAGGGTAACTGTTAACAGCAGAGACAGGCATTGCTGGGGGAAAGAATGAGATTAATTCCTTTAGTGTTCCCAAAGGAGAATGGGGGCAGATGACAAAAACTGGCAAATTTCCCAGAGGACATTGAGGAATACTGAAGGGAATGAAACTTGTGCCAGGACATGTGATTAAGGAATAATATTTGAAGGCTGACAGAACCTAAAGACAAAAAATCTGAAGGGTGAAGCAAGTGGGTTAAGACAATCTGTATTTGACAACTCATTCAGAATGTGAATAAATATCAAAGAAGTGACAAGATCCATATATTTTCAAAAGATACTATTTCCATGCTAAAAGAGAATTCTATTCAACTGAAATAAACCACAGTTCTAACTGAAATAGAGTAACATAGATATATACCTATAGATTATGTAAAAGAAATAACTTGAGTTATTAAATAACTCTGTATACTCTAGCTGTACCACTTAACTGTTGCAGAACTGTTTTTTGCAAAAGTAATGCCTTTTTTTTTCTTAAAGCCACCTTCTTCTGTGTGTTTTTATGTACAGCTTTTGCGTTGATGAGGAGCAATCACCTTTTTGTGTAGGCTTAAATTCCAAGTTTAGAGAGTCCAGGAAAAATACAAACAATGCTTATGATTTTATACATGCAGTTGAGGCTTTTGGGATGTTTGTCTGGTGCATGTCAGCTTGGTTTATCTAAAGTTCCAGTTAACTAAATAAGTGTTTACTTTATAAAAGGTCAGCAGCTAGCCTTTTATGGTTACTAAAGCCCTCACCAAAATCAGGCCTGACACGCTATTGCAGACTTGGTCGGTATAGTAGAAACTCACCATGACTGTTTATAACCCATTAATTCACGATAAGTGTTCTTGATGGTTTTCTAGAATTTTTATCCAGTTGTATTTTTTCCCTATTGAAAATAGTGCATATGGATAGGTTTTCACGTAAGTATCTGGTAGTGAGATTTAGAAGACGACTCTTGAGTTATGAGCATCTGTTGGAATTACTGCAGCAAATTCTGCACCCCAGAGTGAGTGGCATTTTAACTATTTTTCTATATATTCCAATATATAAAGCTGCAATTCTGCTCCATTATCTGTACTGTAATAATTGCTTCCCCTGGCGACACAGAGCTGATAGATCCAAATCTTATCCACAGCCCAAAGGCTATATATCTGTTATGTAACAGACAATGGCTTTCAGGTACACTCGAATTTTCTTTACTATGCTTCCTATTTAGGTTATAAGTTTAAATTGAAACACTCCAGTGGACTGGAATGAGGATTGCTTCCATTCTGTCCATTCAGTATCAGCTCATTTGACTAATGAGATATCCAGCAGAACCCATGTGGCATCTTACCATCTCTCACTGGCTGGTGAGTGAGGGCAGCAGAGCTGGTTAACTCATGTGCAAGTCTCACGGAATTCAGCTTTTTTTTTTTTTTAAAAAAAAATGCATTTTCAAATACATTTTTTTAAAATTAACCTTCAGGGAGTTCTGTTCGTGATGAACATTTGTCTCCTGTCACTTTCAGCCTCTGATATATTTGTTTTCCTGTTTTCAGCTTGAAACCTTTTGATGTGGGTAGGTGTATCTCTGCCTGCTGGTTTTGTAGGCCTTGTTCTCGTGGTGGTTGTACTCGTGGGATAACCCAGCTGGTGGGAGGGCTGCATCTTCTGATGCATACGGGGAGTATTTTTAGAGTGGTGTTTCTGTTTAGAAAAGCAGTAAGCTTAGAGAGTGAATAAGAAAGCCTTAATGGGCAGCAGATACTGTTATAATTTCTGCTGTGCTCTAAAACTTCAGCCAGGCTGGTATCTCAGTGTAAAGATGTGATTTTTCAAAGTAGCTGGAGGCTAGTGAGCTGAGAACCTCCCTCCCTCCGGGTGTTTTGGAAGCTCAGCAATGATGCTGCCATAGCAAATCTGCTGTTGACCTTGAATTCACATCTTTTGCATCTTTTTTTTCTTATAATTAATTGTAGCTAAAGTCTCTGTATAGCAGCTGTCTCATTATCAACAGCTTATTCATAGTGTATTTCTTAGGCTTAGCTTCTCAGCGATAGTAGAAATTAATACTTTTTTGAGGAAACACATGACTGCCAGTTATTGTGAATACCTTATTTGTAATGCAGACGTGAACAGTTATTGCCAGCCTGTGCAGACTGGTGTCTTAAACCTTCTCCTATTGTCAGTGAAGCAAGAGAGGCTCCAAGAGAGTGTGAATCAGGAGCTGGCCCTATTGTCTATAGATGGAGCCTAAGGGTGAGCAGATTTTCCAACCAAAACAAAATCTGTTATAACTTTTTTGCCTCCTGAAAGTGATTAGTGTAATAAGGTATATGGTCTGTGCTTTAGTCTCTTACATATCGTGAATGGCATTTGTCTGTTCAGGTACTGCATGTTTTTAGCAATGTTTATAAAGGCCTTTTGTTGTTGTTGTTGTTGTTGTTGTTTGTTTGTTTGTTTTTAAACTTTCAGCTATCACCAACAGTTGCAGGGATGCTGCTGCTTCTCTCCCAGATTTCTGCTTTTATTCCATTGATTTATGTGTTGCTTTGATCCAATCTGTTGAAATGAAGACCAGATCAGAATCAAGACCACCTAGGCCTCCAGACAGAATGAGTCTTGTGTTTGAGTTTTGTTGTGGTGGGGTTTTTTTGTTCTCCTGACTGTTTTTTTTTTTTTCTTTTCTGTTGTAGATGAATGACACTAGCCTAGACATAATATTGAAGCCTTTTTTAAAGTCCATGTTGACATGGAGTTAGTACACACAAACTGTATTTACACAAGTGATTGCTACCAAGGACGTACCTTGGTAAATTGAGGAAGAGACAAGCTTTATAGAAAGAGAACCTGAACTTGCCAGTGAGACATGAAAATAAACTATTGACTGCATGCAGATATATTTCTATTCTAGGACCACGAGCTGTTATCATACAGTTTGTTAGAGATACCGTCTTTTCACATCCGACCTGAATTGGGCATGATGAATCCAAGACCTTAGCAGAGAGAGCGCTTCTATCCTGTTCCTAGTTTTTATTAAATAATTGGATGTATTTGTTTGCAAATGTTATAAAATTGCGGGGGAAGGACATTAGAATTTAGTTTATTGTCTGAGATGTTTTCAAGTGGATAATTATACTTCTTATGCATGTTTGAGAAAGGAGAGTAAACCCTCAGCCGCTGGCAAGGACAAAAAATAACATTCCTCTGTGTGTATGTAGAGATATAATCACAGTATTGTTTGTGTTTACCTGGGTCACGTCTGGAGACTGTTGTTATGCAATCTAGTAATTCTAAAACTATAAGGTAGATTATATACTGTTCATTTGAAATTCTGAAGATGATGTACAGAGAGGCTGGGGGTTTGTGTAAGTCTTTGAAGACTTGTTAGTTTATGGAGTATCTGTTGGGGGCGATGCTGTTTGGATTTTTGTTTATTTTTTGGTGGAAAAGTTAGTGCTTGCAGAAGGAGAAGTCTTCATTTTGCACTTTCTTTCAAAGCAAAATTATTACTAAAATGGAGGGAAACATGATTCTGTGGCAAAGATCAGCGTGGATTGTGGGGGGTGCGAGGGGCAGTAAGAGGACAGTTATCTGCACCCACCACTCTCCTTTGGCCTTACTAAGGGTAACGCACCTACTCCTGAGTTAACACAGCAGACTTCTGGTTGTGCAACCCACCCTGCGGATGCTGAAGCTTGATTCCTGGGACAGCAGTACTGGGCTGATAGGTAGGAAATACGAAAACAGTTCCTTGTGGCATGAAGGTGATTTTCAATATTAAAAATATGTATCTGAGAGAGTTGAGAGGAGGGGAAAACTAGTTCTCAAGATTTAGGTTTACAGTTATATTTGCAATTGTATTTATAACCTGCTAAGTAGCCTGCCAGTAAGGCATAACTGTAGGAAAAAGAAACTCTGAGTGCTTCAGTCAGCATACAAATGAGCAGAAGATAGCAATCATATGCCTCTGCAACCCTTAACAGTGCAGCTCTCAAAGCTTGCAAGAGATGGATCATAACACTGTAAATTGGGAATCTAGTAGAGATGCAGGTACAATTTGGAAGGAGGTTACTTATATTTAACACATGAAATATTTATATATAAAAGTCTGAATGGCATTCCAATAGAAAACAGTATAGGATAATGGAATAGAAGCTGAACTTTCTCCTTGAGTGCATCCCCGTTTATAGATTTTTGGCTTTGCTGATGGTTTGTGCACAGGCATCTGGAAATTTGAAGCGCGAGCTGGCCCTCCATCCTGAACTCACGCTGCTGCCTGAGTCATTGCGGCACACGCTGGGTAACACGTTGCAGTGCAGCCTCCTGAGAGTCCTGCAGTGCTGAAAAACAAATAGGCAAGGGAAGCACAACAGCAGCATTGCATTCAGATTTTCTTTAGCATGACTTGGTAAGGGTTACTTGAAGTTGCTTAAATATCTTGAACAGATACATTTCTATCGAGAAGTTGCGTTGCTATACAGCATTTGGGACAGACTTTATAATATACACATAGGGGGACATATTCTGCTTAGTTCTACCGATAGAAACCTGGGATGACTCAATGAAGGGCTCTTATATAGGAATGTGCAGCATAAGCGTACAACTGAGAGCAGAATCTGGCCTATAAAACCTCAGTCCAAGTGCTTGCTTCCTATTAAGATAAGAAAGTTGTGTATATTAAGTGGCACAATACATTAATGGCTGTGGTTCCAGAACAAACTATTGCCGAAGAATAGAAGTGTTTTTAATATAACCTTTTGTGTGTTGTGCCATTCAAACACCAACACTTTCTGTAAGCACACGCGTAATTCAAGTTACAAAATGCATCCCAATCTTTATATCTTCTGTTAGAATGCTATAAACCCCCAACTTTGTCTTACAATGCTATTGTTTAGAACAAACTGCTTTTATTTATGTTAATGCCACATTCATCCCAGTATATTGCTATAGACTAATTCTATACTGTGCTGTGTTCTTGTTGTTAGTTTCTTTCTTGTTCGTGGAAACAAAGCCACTGCTGGAGTTTTATGACTGATTGAGAGTTGAAGATGCAGGTTTTAACAATGCTTTTAACAAGTCCAGTTAGAAAAGGGCTAATCAATTATTAGGTTACACCTTGAACTCGATTTTCCAGAGCTCTTGTGTCCTATCACTGTGTACATGTTTCTGTTGTTAAAGTTATTAAGAGTTATGTGCATCGATGGGAGACTATACCAGTTAATTTCCTGTAACATCTCAAATAGCAGCAGCTGTGTATGTGAAACACAAAAATAACTTGGCCTTACATGCTGTCTATTCAAAGGACAATGCCAAGCCTCTGATAAGAATTAATTCTGTTTCTGTACTACCCTAATTAAATTACATTTTTGATACTGTACCTGTGTTTAATGAACTGCAGTGAAATTAACCTGGTTAGGAACTGAACATGATTATAAGAACCAAGGACTCAAAGGAAATCAAGGGGTTCTAAAATTCTCGTATTTTTTTGATTGGGAGTTTTTCTGTTCTTGTGCAGTCAGGTTACAGACCTAAGGTGAAAAAGTGGAGAAAATATTTTTAAATATATTTCTGTTTACCAAGTAAAAAGAAATAAAATATTAAAACCAAGTATAAATAGTCCTAGGTAGTAACAGCCTCTTTGCAAATGCAGGTAGGTCTCACCGTTCCCATTCTTTGTTTTACAGATGCAAATAAATAAGGTGCTTGAAGGTGACCTGACTTCAAGGTTAAGGAGCTGTTCAGTGACAGAAACAAAAGTAATTTCCAGACTATAGATGCAAACTCCAGTTATTAGAAATTCTACTTTTGAACTTTGTTGGGGTTTGACAAGGTGTGTAGAAGAACCATTTCACTGTGGTTGTGTGCCTTTTTTTTTTTTTAAGAAAATTCTCTTTTATTTTGCATTAGATGTATGGATAAACATGAACTATAGATATGAGTTTGGATTAAAGCTTCCATATAAATGTGGTGTAATTCCACTGACCCGAACTTCAGCAGGGCTGAACATGGTATTTTCACCTAAATTTACTGTTTTCAATACCCCTCTGGAATGGGCAAGCAGTGGTTCAGGAACGAAGATTTTTTAGGTATTGATATCTCCCAAGCAGAGAGTAAGCGGGGGAAAAAAACATTACTTAGTGCCATAAATAAGATGTGGAATTGGATGTCTGAAAGTCCTTGTTTTGATTCAAAATTATGAATTTCCCTTTTGTAGTCCTGTTGAGCTGGAAGGTGCCATGTGGTGCCTGTGCCATCTGCAGGGTCAGAGAACGGCACAAACATGGGAACGCTTTCCCGGTCCCGCAGGGAATGTGGCACCTGTCAGCTTGGCTTCCGAGTCACGGGAGATGCGTGTGGCGTGTGTGAAACCCTCTTCAAGTAAATTATTCATCAAGGACTATAACTTTTCGTCAGTTCAGAACCAGCAGTTCCACTCTGTCTAGAAATTCCTTCCAAAGAAAATAATAAGATTTTTGAAGACATCAGGATGAATTCTGCTGTTTGGATGCCTGGAGGCACTGGAACATAGCAACCCTTACTTACCTTTAACTGTGTATCATTTCATGGCTTTAGCATCTGAATACTCCCTGTTTTCTTTTCTCTGTAAGTTGTAGTAAGCACCTAAAATGACTTTGGTTTTGGAGGTGGGCCTTTTTTTGTTTGTTTCCTGTTTGCTTTTGCTGGGGGTTGGGGAGAGCAAACAAAACTTCACTTCCCTGGCCTGCCCTACAGCTCTCCCCATGTTCAAAGACCACTGAGATTGTCCCGCAGTGGAACTTTCCCTTCTTTGTGCTTTTTAATGTAAGTTTGTGCTGATGTCTGTCACAGTGTTTCAGTGTAACAGGAAGGAAAACTTTTGTGGTGAGCAGTAGGAAAGAGACGCAGAAACTCGGCTGATGGTTGGCTTGGGCAGGAAGGGAGTTACTTGCAGAAATACCTTCATATTTGAGGAAATAACATTGCAAAAGAGACTCCAAGATAAATACATCTTCAATGGATAGTTTCATCAGTAGTTGTTAGTAATTACTACTAGTATTAGTAATTACTACTCAGAAAATACTGCTGCGCAAAAGCCTGTCTGTAACTGTTTTCCTCTTATGCTATTCCTGGAAGCTTACATCTTCGTGTTTAATGCAGTTATAAAGATGCATTCAGTGCATTCACAAGGATTGCTCAAAATAGTGTTCAAATGTTAAAAAAAAAAAATCAATTCCTTTATTTCCATAATCCAAAAAGTAACCATAAAATTAATTAGGTCCCGCAGACATTGCTGGAACTCCTGTCAGTTAGGGCTTTAACTTAAGCGCATCATTCTACATGGCACATCCTAAAGGGGTTGAAAAATAGCAAATCTTGCTTTTGTTGGTACTTACTTTTTGGAAAACTTTGATCTTTGAATACTCTGCAATTTAGAGTTGTATTGTTAATAAGAAAACATTTCTATGTGCATATTGTTAATTATCATATATGTTTGATCGAGGTTTAAAGGGCTGTATCTACTGCTTTGTTTTGCATGAAGAATGCAAGAATCATGACATTTTCGTTGCAAGTGGGTTTGGTGACTGAGATTTGCCCTTCAGCGATCTCCTTGACTGTGGCTGAAGGTTCCTGTTTCGTGGGACTTGGCTTGTTTTGCTGCTGCTGGATGTATGGCCTTTTTTGAAGGAATTTCTTGCTACAAAGCCATATGCCTGTACTGAGGTGCCTTTTGGCATCATTTGCACTAGTGCTTCAGAGCTCGTTGGGGATTTCCGCAGAGGTCTCTGTGTAAATTATGCTTGGAAAACTTGTCCAGTTTTCTCTGTCATAGGTTTAAGGTGGAATTTGATGAAGTTTGCTGACAATGAAATACAGGCAATTCTGTGTGCAGTGGTGCATTTCTGCAGTGCTGCTGTTACCCATAGAAATACTTGTGCCTTGTGGAGATTCGGAGAGTGTGTGTCTTTCTTAGAAGTGTGACTGGGAAGCCTTGTCATCTCCAATTGCTTTTTAGCCTGTGGTATTGCATATAATAATGTGTTGCTGCCTAAAACCACTAGTATGTTTTGAAATGAAGTTACGAAAAAAAGGAAAAATGCACAGTGACTTCCTCTCCAGACCAGTCATGGTGAACACAGGGATGAAAATAATCCTTTTCTTTTTTTTTTCTTTTCACTGTTATGCTTGGAATGAAGGCAGTATGGATTATTAAAACCTTTCAGATACACAGGAGCGTTTGAGACTTGTTTGTTCCATTTAGAGTTTGCGACTCATAATGAGCACAGGTTGCATTAGCAAAGAGAGTAAGATACCTTAAGTCCTTTTGTTTTTCCCATGGGTATCACTGCTGAAGGCCTCACATGAATCCCAGCAAAGTCAGCAGTGCTGCAGAGCTGCTGGGAGTATGTTGTTGAATTTTTCAGAATATTTGAGTAACGAGAGTGTAACAGCATTAAAAACTCAGTTGCCTTTACAGTGGAAGTACATTACCGCACAGTGCTCTAATGCTGAACATGAACTCAAAGGCTTGTGAAAACTATCAACTAAAATGGCTTAAAAAGAAGAAACAAACAAACAAGAAACCTCTCAAGCAGAGGAGACAACATCTTGGTGATTCCAAGGGAAATTGTGCAATCCATGTACAGCAGGGACAGGTGGGTCACCTTGAGTAGCAAGTAACAGGGACTGACTGTGTGCAGACAAATGAGGGTGTTTCACAGTGTACTAAAATCAGTGGAAACTACATGACTAACTGCTCAAAAAAGTAGGGATGGTATCACTTGAATCAAAATAATGTACAGTAAAAAGTAAGGCTAAGAGAAGGAGTTGTCAATCCATTTTATAGTGACTTAATAAAATCCACAAGGCTAGCGTAAGTGCTAAAAATGTAAGCAGTAGATTAATAACACTGAAGGACAAATCTCTAACTTGATTATGTGGGAATGGAATTTCGTATGAATTACTGCCTGATGGGAAGTAGTTTCAGGAAGAGCAATAAACAGAGATTGTTTGTCACTTTTCATGTAGACAAGGTAGACTTGCTGATAAACATTCTGCTGAAGTGGCGATGAGCAATAGTATGCTCATGTGGGGAGAAGTTAATTCCAAACCAAATCAACCAAAAATTATTATTTTGACCATCAGTGTATCTGGCTACATACAACTCCTGTCGATGGTCTTGTTGTTCGCTTCTGTGCAGCTCACCTGGGGCTCTGTAGTGATGATCTTGATCACGTTTTTTACTGGTAATGCATTCACTAAAACTGACACTTTAAACTATGGCACTGCCAAGGAAGTTTTTACTTAGAAATACATTACTTTGACTACATAGTTGTAGAGTAACTTTTAAAAACTAGAAATGGTACTCCTAACTATTTGCAGCATATCTTTTGGTGTTAGCAGCTCTTGAGCTTAGATGAATTTAAGAATATTTAAGCCAAATGCATAAGCTTTGAGCTTAAAGCTGTAAATCACTATTAAAAGTCCCCACACCTTGTCTATGTTATTTCTGCTGTGGTTGATCTGTATTGGCACTTCAAAGTATTTGCCAGGTAATTTTGAGGACTCAAATTTACTGCTGTGGTGTTGAATGTGTAATGAGATAGGTCTGACTTCAGTGAAGATGATATAAGTATATTCTAATGTATAGAAATCAGGATTAGGTTAGCCCAAAAACTCAGTAAAGACCTCTGACTTTTTCCTAGCCCTTACCTTGGAAGGGCTCTCTGACATCAGATGTAAGTGATCTTTTTAGTCTTGCATGTGGGCACTGAGGATGTGCTTAAGGCATAAAGTCAGAAGGAGGTGGTAGGTGCTTGGTGTCCTGATAAGGAAGCCCAATGTACTCAGCCTTAAAAAAAAAAAAAAAAAAAAGAACTACAGTTTTAGACTGATTTTAATTTAAATGGGTTTTCAATAAAGCCATCTAATAAGAAGAAATCTCTGGTCATAGAAAATGCAGGAGGGCAACTGGACAGTCATGAATTATACAGTGCAGTTAAGTGTTTTCAAGAAGAAAAAAAAATTAGTGTTTTAAGGATTTTAAGTTCCTATTCTGCACATGCAAGCTATTATTTATGTATTGGTTGATCTCTTAACTGAAAAACTGGGATTTAATTTTTTATTTCAAATGATGTAAAAGAAATAACAACACTAGCATATGTTACTTTAACAGAAAAATGTTGCGATTGGCTATTCTGTAATACCTCTAACTTTGCTTCCGTGAAGCCTTGAAGTATTTGCCCTGCTTTTCATCCCGGGAGAGCTCTGGCACTGTTCATGTGCATAGAGCTGGCCAGACCCCCCTGAGTTCAGGGCTCTGCTGTAATCAGTGACGTATTTAATGTTCGCGTAATGTTCACTTTCACGAGAGCCAGTGGAAGGCATCTTTCCTGCCTAAGCTAGGGTAGTTTACAAGAGAAAAGCCTGAAGAATCCGTTTTCTGGGGTTAATTCCAGGGCGTTGTACTGGAACTGGTCAGATAATGTTCTGGGAACATGAAGTTCAATAGATTCCTCTTAGAAGCTACGAATCAGAGTAGTGCACTCTTCCAGAACTATGACTTATAGTATGCCAACATTTCCTAGAATGGGGCAAAGCATCGATTTTCACTGGACTGAGTGACAATTGCTAGATGTCACGTGAAGAGCACACAAAATGAAGAGGTATTGAATGGACAAGGTGATGTAAAGCTTGCTTAGTTTAGGACAGAGAGGCCATTAAGGTCAGACTACCTCAGTGGCTGCTTAGATTGCTTTTTGTACACATACCTTTCCACCGCATGTGCAAGTACTTTGTTTCTGGAATTGGCTTTAACAGCTGGATGTCTCCAGACTGAGGATGCGGTTGCACAGCAACTTGCATCACCCAAAATCTAGGCCACCCTAGCCTTGCTCTGCTCTCCAAGTCAGGTCCTGCCCCCTTCCTTGGGTCAGCCCCGGTGCTGCTGTGATCACACACTGAGCTGATAGAGGCAGCTTATCCATCTGCAAACTAAGCCAGCTCAAATGTGTGATTAGCTTTCAGGTGGATTAACTGGCTGAAGCAGCTCACAGCGCAGTCACACAAGAGCTGGTACCAGTGCAAGGGAAGGGGTGGGAATGTCTCGACAGGGATGAAAGGGATTTAGAGAAGGCTAAGCAGCTGTGGAAAAATACCTTAATGAATATTAGCATGTTTTGTTCACATTCAGAGTAGAATAAGCTATGCTTTGTAAGAGATTTGTATCCCATTGATGTTCGGAATGATTAGCCAACACGAGATCTCTGCTACCAGTTCCCCAGGGTTTAGTGGTGACTGTCATGATTATGGTGACAATCACGCGAGGGCAAGCAAAGGAGACAAAAAGATCTATCCGTATTCCAGGAAGCCTGTAGTCCAAATAGGGCAACTGAGTGATTTAAGTAAAATGATAGTCAACCTGGATGTAGGTAAAAGGAACGTTCCTGGTGAAAGCAGCACCTCAAGGCATGTAACCTCCAAATCCTTTGAATGACAGGGCTTACACAATGAGATCTGAGGGTCTTCAGTCCGACTTCAGTGGAAGACTGAGAACACCATTGAAGGGGGGGCTGTGAGGAACGTACATTTTCAGAGTGGAGCAAAGAGTGCCCTTATTGCAACGGTGAGGAGTGTCAGGGGAAGGAAGTTCTGCTCCGTTAGAGGAAGGACTGGTGTGACAAAGGTTGTAGAACTGAGATAAAAGTTAGGGTGAAGTTGTAAAAGGATGTGAGAGGTGGCAAGAGGTAAGCTAACCAGTGAAAAATAAATGTGGTATAACTTCTCATGTTCTCTCACTGCTCTCTGGGCAAAACAGAATGTTGTGAGGGACCACTTTGACAATTACTTGTTGGCATCTGTAAAAACAATCTTTAAATTCAGTCATGAGAGTCACCTAATATAGAAACATCTTAAATCACGCAGGAGTTGGAGTAAGTAACAAGATAATATGAAAGGTCTTCGTGTTACTTGGGAAAAAAATGTGTAAAGGGGGTTATTTAAATCTCTAATTTTATGGGTTTTGTTTTATAGTGTAATCGCCCTTTCTCATTTTCACAGTGGGCATATATGAGTACGTCAAAAGGAAGCCACTCCTTTCTTACAAGCACAGAGAGCAACTTTAGAAAGAGGGATTGCTTTGAGGCCGAATTAGGATTGTATTGCTGCCAAGTGAATTTTTGCACCAGGAGCTTGTGGAGGAGGGAAGAAGTGTTAATGTGATAACAGCCAGTGCAACTCGCTCTGCGCGCGACGTGTCATTCACAGCTCTGGCTCCTCTCAGTGCAGGGGAAAGGGGATGAAATAATGCCTGGTTGTTAGACCTGAAACAAGGCACCTGAACAGAGGCAGGAGATGGTTCTGGCAGGGGACGGACCCAGCACTGAGTCTTGCTGTTTATCCTTTGCCTTCTTGCAGAAGGACTGTCGCTGTGGGATGCACCTGCTGCCACCTCTCACTTCCAGTCCTTAAACATGTGCTGTCCCAGTGTATTCTGACTGGACAAGCAAGTGCCGAATGGGTCACAGTTTGGAAAAAAAATCCCCAAGTTTTACTTTTCAAAGAAATTCAGAATGTTTTCTTTAACAAAAGTTTGGAACTGAGCAAGGAGTCAGTGGAATTGGAAAAATGAGGAAGGATATTAACTAAAGATTTTTTTTTTTCGTGGCCCTTTGACTTTACATTTCTGTTTTTAGGATATGCTCACTCCATGAACAGCAAGGTTTTAAACAGATTGCGGAACAGTATTTTAGATTTGCGAAATGACGTACAGAAGTAAAAGAGTGATTCTGTCTGTGTGTAACTTTATGGCTTGAGGTATGTTCTTGGCTACGTGAAATCTCACATCAATGAATTTGATTGAATTTTTGTCAGACACTTCAGTGTAATCAGGTTTTCTCATTAAAAGCACTTGGATATTCTCTTCTGAAAAGTAGACAGTCTTGATTCTCACTCTTCATTACACAGTCTTTATAGCAGGCTTGCAGAGCAAATAATGTGTCTGCATCTAAAACTTTAGATAGGGTAGTTTATTACATTTGAAATATTATGAAGATCTTTCCCTTTTGAGATGTGTACAATAATGATTACTCTCAATTTGCTAATTTATAAATGCATGTGTAGGCATCAGTGTTGAGTTCTTTGGGAAACAGTGAAGGTTTGTCAGGCAAATGTTGAAGATTTTGCAGTACAAAGTAGTTTTTGTTGTACAATGCATGTACTAAAGAATAGCTTTAGCAGACAAGTTTGACTAAAATGCTCAGTAATACTGTGATGTGTCACTGCCTGGTGCGAAATGAGTCACTCTCTATAGAAATGCAAAGTCACACTATAGAGTCTAGAATCTTGTACTTTATTCATATGTGAACAAGAATGTCATCCTTTGTCCATGATACTGTTTTTCTTCAGTGTCTGTATGCATTTAATTTAAGCTCATAGACACCATGGTGAGTGTTGGTGTGTATACCATCTCACACTAGCGATCTGTTTGATTTATACAATTTGCCTCCGTTTTCTGTGGGTTCAGTATCTTATTGTCCTTTTTCACTGCTCTTTTAGATGTGATCGAAGAGGAGATCTGGTTGTCAAACTGGAATGGCTATTTTGTAATATGTAGAAATACTGGCCTCAGAGCTGTATTTATGTGGGCTTGTCCAGAACGATTGCTCATATTCTGTCTGAACAGTTGCAGTGAGTAGGAAAGGTCGTTTAGTGCTACTTGGAGGGACTACAGCTTGAAGTCATCAAAGGGCAGGCTGAAACCTTTCTGCGGAGAGACCTGGAACACATTTGGAGAAAGCATGAGTGGTAGTCACCGGAGCTCTCTGATGTATACCATGGCATGGACATGAAGGCTTTATTTAGGAATAGGATTTTGCTGTCTGGAAGGAGGCTGGATTTTGCCACCAGTAAGCTGGATTTATTGGCAAAGAGGAGTAGGAGGCATGTCGAAATCTTGGAAAAACTATGAGCTTGCAATGGTATGGATTCAGTTTGCGGAATGTACTTCTCAGTGTTTTTGCTGCCTCCCAAAGTTCAGTAGCTGCCAAGGGCATCAGGAGTAAAAGCACTGTGGTTTAGAAGTGCCTATGTGAAGCCTGCATTGCTTGTTCATCCCGCTGGCGTGGTCAGACAGTTAAAGTGCAAACTGCAGTGTCGGGGTGCACTGAGAAGGCTGGCTGGGCACCCGGGAGGGATGTCAAGTATGAAGCATTTGAGATGGTGGATCGCCATGTCCGACGGAGAGACTTCAGATGGCAACGTGTCTCAGAATTGTAGCACTAGAAGCAGTGGCTATGCCCAAGTTCAGCTGGTTTAAGAGCCTGTAGGATCCAAAGGTAAAAGTCCATCTTGAGGATCACGGTATTACTGCAGCAGATTGTCTGGGCGAGCTAATAAACAGCTCCATTGGGTGGTCCAGCTCATTTGTGAGACACCATGAGGCAGCAGTGAGGGGAGAATTATGTTGGAATTGTTCTTTATTGGACCTCAACTCCTTTGGCCAGCATGGCTTGGAATAGCAAACACCAGGCCTCTCTGCAGCCGGGATGTTGGGCTAGCTCTCTGTTGCTGGAATCAAGCTTCTGCTTTGTGACAGCTGCTCTTTTTACCTTTAAATGTACTACACACATTTCTTTTGACGTTATTCAGCAGCTAGCTCTGTGCTAGTGGTTAAAAAGAATAAAGATTGTGTGTAATTAGGAAGCTGAGAAAGCTGCTTTATGTTACAGGAAAGAAACAAAAGACGGCGCTTTTACAGCTATGGTTGAGGGTCTCGCCAAAATTATCTGCATATGGTTACTTATTGCTTAATAGTTTCTGTCAAAGAAGCTTAGTAAAAAAAAAAAAATCTTAAGTACTGTATGCATTATAAAAGAAAAGGACTTAGCGTTTTAGGTTTAGAAGTGCTAGAATACATTCCTTTAAACATTTCCTGCTACAATAACACTAAACATTCTGTATGCTTCTAAGTCCCATCTTTGTCTAGTAATCTTACCTCATAGAGCTGCAGGGTCTCACCTGGAGCTTAAATCACAAAGTATTTTGCTGCTGACAGATCTGAAGGCAGGAGGATACTCAAGTCCCATTTAAAAATTGAAGGATTTAATACATGCTGATGACATTTTTGTCTAAGTGACAGACTTCTAATTAGAGACCTTTCCTCTTGCAGATGATTTAGAACTCACGGTGTTGCATTTTCTGAGCCTGGCACTGCAGTACTTTGTAAGCTGTTTGGCAAGTAACTGTTCACAGTTAATATAACAGGTGATGCTTATATGTTGTGTTCTTAAGTTGAGGTGTCCATGCATCTGTGGGAAAGTGCGTTTGCAATTTAAAGGCAGAAGGTCAAATTTAATGTAACAGGGAGTCATAAACAGTGCATATCTGTGACAGAAAGCAAAGCTGATAGAAAGTAGCTCTTCAAGCAAAGGTTTATTGCAGCTCTCCTTGAAAGCAAGGGGAGTTATATCTCCTTCTAGCTGTTTTCCGCTCTCTCCTTTCATTATTATCTGTTTCTCAAAATAACAGCAAGTACATGCTGTACTCTGTGTTGTTTGCTACAGTATTTCTGTCCTAGGACTCTTCATTCTTTCAACCTGGAGGTAGAGACTATATAAATTAACAGCATAAACCAGTCTTGTGCTTTGATAAAAGAACACGAGAGTGCACCAATAAATGACTCTTGAGCAGAGAACTGAAAACAACAAAAAAAGTGTGTGCAGCTCTGGCTGGGCACAGAAAACAGAGACTACCGGGGAAAAAAGTGGGGGGGGAGGCTGGCTTGGGAGAGCATATTTAGGATGGAAGGCTGGATGAATTATCATTGTCTGTAGATGCACGAAGTAGCTGGTCATTCTAAAATGTTTCCTGCCCAAGTATGAATTCTCTGAACATTTTACTAAGCCACTGCTCGTAGCTGTGGGATTTTTTTTTTCTTGACATGCAGCAAAATGGAACCACAGCTGGACAGTTCTTTGGTCCTCTGAGTTGGGCTTAACATTGGAACTAACATCATGATTTAGACCTTTTTCTGTTAAATTTTATCTTTAAGTTATTTAATTATAATTTTTTTTCATAGGACCAATATATCTCTTTAGGAGATCATTCCCTAATCATGGGAAAAAACATATAAAATCATTTAAACAACGACACTTCCTTTAGTTGTTACTTTTCTTTTAAATGGAATCAACTCCTCCCCTCCAGGCTTCTTGAGATAGCAGTTAAATTCCTATTTTCACCAGTTGGTAAACAGATCCAGGATTTATCTTTCATTCCCATGCATATGTGTGTGCAGATGCAAACTGATATCCATATGGTCTGTAATAATAGGTTCTGAAGGGTTGGTTCGGTTCATCTCTAGTTGCAGTATGTCAAGGAAATGATACTATAACGAGCAATATTTTCTATGGCAAAGATGCTGCTGTAGAATATGCAGAATTTCAAAAGTTACAAAGGCATTTTTCTGACTAAACTTGAAGGTATCTCTAAGGAAGAAATGAGCAACAGGCAACCTGCTGTCCCAAACAAGGTACGATTAGGAAATATTAGAAACCATATACTAGGGACAGCATAATAACAACATGGCACTTACCTTCCTGCATCACCTTCATTAGTGTCACTGACTATGGCCTGTGTGCAGCCACAGGAAATGGAGTTGCTGGATTTGCAGTGGCAATATCCCAGGGAAGAAGAAGATACAGAAAAAGAAACTTTAAAGGATTTTGAGAAATGGTAATTGACCTGTTTTGCTTATAGACCATAGCCGAGCAATGCTTGGTTTGGTTTCAGTTCACTGTGAATGCACGTATATCCCAAAATGAGATGGAACTGGTTGGAAAAAATAAAAACGTACCTCAGTGCAGTGCCTTTAATCTGTAGTTGGTTTTGGAAGGTTAATGGAAAATACAAACCAAACAAAAACGTAAGCCCTATGTGGAGGCAGTGAGTCGGCTTTCCTTGTTTGTCTTCAAGGGTGAAAAGCAGCTTTGTTTATTTATTGGTTTTGAGTCTTGGTGTAAAGCTACAATGAAATGTTTTACCTCACATGCAGACTCGCACACTGGAACTGCTTTTATCGGACATCTGCAGCCTCCAGTTGTGAAGCAGGGCGTATTGCTCGAGTGCCATCATGGGTTGTTTGGCCTATTCTTGCACAATATAAGATGGAGATAATAAATGTATGGTAATAAGACCAAATGCCTTGCTGTGACCTGAGCCAGCATTTGCTTTTTATACCACGACCTCTTTATTGCATCCCTGTTCCACTGATTTCAGTAGAAAAACCCTTTTTCTTTTGAAATTTCCATGGTTCAGCAGTGTCAATATTTTGTGTGAGGGGTGCTTTAGCATCAATGGAAAATTGATTCTAGATGGATTTAAATCTAAAACCACAATATCCTGGAATCCGTTTCATGAAACCACCTATTTGAACAGCTATTTAAGGAAGAAAATTAATAGGGAGATTTGGAAGAAAACGGAAGAAATTGCTCCTCTTTTCTCTCCCTCTGAGGAGCTCTGAGTTTCTTGCTGGCAGCTGCTGCAGACTGCCAGCTCACATGCTGCTGCTCTTTTTTTTGTTTTCTTTTTTTTTGCCTTCGTGTGTGTGATTTGCTCAGGTTTTGAGCAGGGTTTTACATACAGCATAGATTGAGATAAGTGCGTGAGAAGAAAATAAAGGAAACTGAAAGAAACATAAGGCGAAGAGAGATTAATAAGGAGTGAGTCAACTAAGAGAAAAGCTAACTGGAAGCAGCCGTAGTGAAAAGAGACTAAATTGAATTGACTGAATTGAAAAGAAGTGCAGAGGTACCAGTGATCAGTGCATGAGGAGAAAACGTGTCTTGGGATGCATGGCTGATTTAATGTTTCTGCGAGGGAGATCTACAAAGCTTAGTAGAAATTCTAAGAGATGGGAGAAGGCAACAGCTCTGCACTGGGGGACGGTAACGGTGAGGTGAGTGTGCAAGCAGGACTGCCAGGAAAACCTGACGCGGGACTTTAGTGCCTTAACAAGGCCGGCTGCCTCTGGCACAGAGCTGCGTGTAATACAATAGCTGTCAGTGGTAAAGTGATTTTCTTGCTCTCCCCGTTCCTCCTGCTTGTTCCAGTTTTTGAGCATTGAGCCAAACTCCTCTATTTCTCATTTTCATTAAGATGATGATATTCTTAACAAAGACCAGACATTTTCCCTGGTATTTGAACTTGTGGCATTGATTTAACCTTGATGGTGTGGTAGAGCATCAATTTTGCTGTCTCTTTCTCTGGAAGACAAGCAGTGTTTATATTTCAGCATTGCACTGACAGCTTCAGCAAGCTCTTAATGGTCACCCGGGCTCTGGGAGCTCAGCTGGCAGTGGCTGCCTGGGGAATACGCTGAATTGCTACATCCCTTCTTGCCAGGGTCATGTTCCATTTCTGCACCTCTTCTCCATTCTCAGCGCTGTGGTGGCTGTCACAGGATGGCTGGTACGGCGACGGGCCGCTCTCACCAAAGGCTTGGAAACTGGGATCCTCAGGCTGAAAGGAGGAATTGCAGCAAACCTCTTCTGCAAATAGAACTAAATCCTCACAGATTCACAAATGAAATACCTAAATGTAAAGTGCTAATGTTTTAAATAGGATTCCAAATGAAATTATCATGGAGTGTTAAATGTGCTACCTTTTCAAAAGTAAGAATTTCTGCCATGGTTTCCTTTAACACTGCATTTTTGCAAACTCTGGCACTAGTGATACAGGTGAGAGAAGTGCCAACTTGAGCTAGTTTTACTGGCAGAGGTCTGAGATTTGAGAGGTAACAAAAGGAGGGGGGTAAGGGACTCCCAGAAGAAATTACTGATTCCATTCAAGAAAAAGAATGCTGTTGAAAACAGGGCATCAGTTTATAATTAAATATTATTACATGTGCCTGTTGGGTAAGTAGGATTGCCGTTGCTTTACAAATAGTCACACAGTGTTTCTTTGTGAAAGTGTCTGTTCATTTGCACGGACAAAGTGCTTCCAAGCCAGGAGCCATTGATCTGCGCTTTGCTGTGCAAGCCTGCCTTCCTTCTAGAGTATTCAACTTTTTGTGTAATTTTTAACCACATAGCTTAGTTTTGTGGAAAAGTATTTGCTGATTGTCAGAAGTCTTAATGCCATTTGAAATGTATTGGGCCACAGTGCTCTGGATCTTGGTAAATACCTGGTTGTTTGCAAATAAGTGTTGGGTCTAGACTTGCACAGGTAACTCTGTGGTCAAGCAACAGTTTAAATATTGGTAATTTCTGAAGTGTTTCCTGTGTGATAATTGTAGACCATACACAGACGACGTCCTAAACTGTATGTATGCAATAAGCATCCTGATGGTTCTACACCGTGGATGCACAGATTGTTTAAGAAAATACCCACAACCTATCCAGCCATTATTTATGAATGTAAATAAGATAAGCCTTCACTATGCTGTGCTAGAAGAAATACAAGGGCAAAATATTGCTTGAAAAGAAGGCATTAAGTAATAACGTAGTAGTAGTTGTTTAGTAGAGAGCAGTTTAGCTGCTGTCAGCTGCTCAGGACTAGAATCTGGAATTAAGCAGAGCTCGTATTTTTGCAGTGTTGAGTCCTGTGTGCTTCTCTGATGAGTCTCTTGGGCTGGACTCTTAACAAGTATTTACATGCCTAGAGATTTGGATAAGCACTTGGTGGGGTTTTCAAAAGCATCCAGATCTCTAATACCTCTTGGGTTTCTTGAGGGGATATGGGGGCGGGGGGGTGTGTATACATACATGTGCCTATAAAAGCTGTTGATTAATTCTATTATTTTGAAGCAAAAGCATATTGAATTCAATAGCAAATAGCATTCCATCCCAGTCTGCTGAGCCACTGAGTTATTTCACAAATATTGTTTTGCTTGTATCTTCCTTTCCTATAATTTTTTGTCATTTTGTTTCCCTCACTTGTATTTGTGAGGCAAAAGGGAAACTTGGTAATCCTTCTGCCTTCTGACTTGCATGGAAAGGGTATCCTTTGACACATACCAGCAGGTTTAATGACATGGTGTTGTTATGTGTCATTTTTATTGCTAAGACATCAATTTTACACATTCCAGCTTAGCATGGTTTTGTTGCTGAGCTCTGACAGATTTACATATAAGAAAGGAAAAAAAAAAAGCTAGGAGTGACTGAAAAAAAAAAAAGTTTAAAAGTGATTGAACTTGAGAATGTTTTGTAAAATACTGCCCTTATGTTTTTACTAATTCTCTGTTAATCTCCCAATCAGCACTAGAGAGCAAGTCTTTTATACATTTAGTTGCATAACCAATATTTAATAGTTTGGTTACTGATGTATTTTGAAATGTTGCCTCACTGTAGCTGTATGTGATACGATTTATGATCCTTATGGAGATTCTCAGCTTCATTAATAATGTTCCTGTGGAAAGGTACTTTTGCTGAATCAGTCTCCAACTAGTACCCTGTTGTTTTCTTTAAATGTAGTTTCAGCAGAATTTATTCAGTTCAGGATCTATTTTTTTTTTAAGTAAATCCTGTAACTGCAGAGCCAGTTAAACTGATGTTAGCGTAAAAGGAGCGATCATGTGTTCCTCGCTTTGTACAATTTCACTTTGATACAGTGTTTTCTGAAGTTTGGTTTTGAGACAAAGATGTTCAGTTGGACAGTGTGGAGTTTATTTAGTTCCTAATTGGGGTCAGAAATGTCTCGTATAATTTTGAGCAAGCTGTTCAACTTTCTGCTAACCGAATGTATATTTGGCCTGAATGCAGATTTTTGTATGTATTTTCTCTTTTGCAAGGTTGCAGTTATTTAGGAACTAGAACAATCCACGATTGCATAGATCAGCAGGAAACCAACATATTTTTTCAGATTTAAGGTTATCGCTCAACTAGTGATAACATGGAAACATGGAAAACAGATGTAAACACTTTCAAGTTTTCTAACAGACTGTCTAAAATAAAAATATCTCTCTTGCACAGGTTGTACATTTTTAAATTTTGCTCTCTGGCAAAATCTAGAATTGCGTTCTTATTATTATAAGTTTAATGATCATGCAGTGCTTGACAACTCATAATTTGTATCCCATAAACATAACTTTCACTTGCTTTTTCTGTTCATGTGTACGTGTGGAACATTTTCCGTAAGACAGCGTTCTTCAGGGCAAAGACTGGAGATCGGGGATGCTGGCGTTCTAATGTCAGAGTTACCACTTGTTTACCGTGTGGCCAAGGACAAGTCAGTTTAACCCAACTTCAGTCAAGTGTTTAGGTTGCCAGTTCCCCCCTGAATTACGGGCTGTGTGGGGCAGTCTGTACAATTTCTTCCTCGTTGTTCCAGTGGCACCGAAAGCTGTGGCAGGGGCTCATGAGGAGCAGAAAGTCTGGAATCCAGACCTGTGAACAAGCAATCTGAGCAGCACAAGTGGCGCGGGCCTTCTTTTAATGAGAGACTCGAGACCTGGGGAGTGTCACAGAGAGAGTCAATCTGTCCGTTACATAGTGAAGATAAAATATTCTGAAATATGTTAAGAGCTTTAAAAGAGCATGCTTTCTTAGAGGAAGAGACAGCACCCTTCTCAATGTGCAGACTTCTTTGTAAGTCTAGATTGCACAGTCTCTATTTGTACATACTTTGGCTGGATTTCATTAATAAGGTTAATTTAAAAGACTGCCTGCTTGTGTACTGACTGGATCGGCTGGGTACAGGATTTTGAGTGTTGACCAAATAACAGCAAGTGCCCAGCATTCCTGATCCTGCTTAGAATTCACTTTCTGGCACAGACTTCTTGCAGAACAACTTTAAGGAGTATCAGCACTATAATGTAGTGTCTGATGTTTCCATTGCTAAACTAATAAAAAATAGAACCAAACCCTAAATTCTGGCAAAAAATTACACACAAGAAATACATAAGAAAGAACATAGAAATCATATGGGGTAAGTTCTCAGTATTACTGTCAAAGAAAGGAGATTTTTTTTTTTTGCATAGATACACCAGATAACAAATTGAGTTATAAATAATATTTCACTTGATGTTATTGTTGGCTTTCATAAACTACAGGACCATGACCAGCACATTGTCCTGTTTTTACAGATGACTTAATTGTTTAATGCCAGGCACTTCATCGTACCTTATCAGTTGTAGATCTTTTCTTAGAGTGTGAGGCATTACTGCATCATTTGCTGCTTGCTTTAGAGATGATGAGTTTCTAAGGCACATACGCAGAATCTTACAGGTCTCTCAAGACCTTTGATATACTTGTGTCTGTTTCCTTTCTTATTTTTCTTGAAAGAACAGGAATCAAAAACCATTTCATGCATCTCAGAGTTCTCTCAGCAGAAAGAATTGCAAGGATGCTAGGAACTTATAGAAATGGTCAAACGCCCACGTCATATACATTGTATGACAAATCTTTATGTAATGCACTCACTGACTTTATCAAAATGGCATTCCCTTTTCTTTTGAAAAATTTCTCCTGTGATAATACTCCAAAGTGGCACAATTTTGTGTTTAGTCTACATAAAGTCATACAGGTTGTTCAACTAATCACTCTTTTAAATGTTTGGGGTTTTTTCTCCATCTTGTTTTGATTGCGTAAGTCCTTCCTGAAGAAGACTCTCATGAACCAGTAACCTTGTTTATGTCGTGTTTTGGGTTCTGTACCTTTTCCTTTTTCTTTGGTATGGTTTCCCAAACATAGGCTGTTAGATTGATTAAATACACTTTAGCATGTACCTAGGTGTCTTCAGCAGTCCTCATTCGTAGAAATTGGTTGAAGTTAGAAGAGATCACACTAAGTGGTACAGAAGAACTGTACAGAAAATAATTTAAAACAGCAGAAATTCTTGTCTGCATAGTGATGAGTTTCTAACACCATTAGTTTGAAAGCAGAGCCGCTGGTTGATCAGTTGGTGAGGTTTTTGCTGACAGACAGACCTCTTGGGTTGCCTCTATGCGCTGTGTCTAGATTTCCTGCTGGAACTCCTCCATCAGCGGCGAGTTCTGTCATTGCTCAAAGGATCCTGTATGTACCAATGCTTGCAAGGGCTTTCATGATCCCAGAACACATGGCTTACACTATTTGAGCTCCCTTTCTAAATGAAACTATGCTGCCGCTTCCGAACCTTTGCCAGAACTGTGCTGTTGCAGCTCAACAGCTGTGGCTGTTCATTGACTGAGCCTGGTAGCCCCAGACCGTACGTTCCACAATGTGAACGGGTATTTTTTTTCTTTATGAGCATATGGAGAGTCGTGGTGGGCTGGGTCCATTCTTGGTGATGCTGGCAGCTTCACCGGAGTGGTCTCAGCTGGTTGCCTGGCTGGACTTCTCCACGCTGCGGGTCATGCCCAGCTGTGAAATATTTGCTCAATGCTGGAAGGCAGGCTTAATAATAATGCTGTACGTAGATCTGCGTGTGACCCATAACATGCTGGCAGCTGAGTTCATGTTACACCAGCAGCTCACAGAACATCACCGTGCGGGAACTACGCGTGTGGGGACACCCTGGAATCCCTGCTTCCCAGGCAAGGCACATTGGAAACATATTTCTCTTCTATTCCTCTCTATCTGGTGTGTCATTTTTAAAGTCTGTTCATCTGTCTTCCTAAAAATAATCTACTGTGATCTAGTTGCTTCTGTTTGTCTCAGAAGTTACAAGTAATAGAATAAAGCGTTCATAAATATTAGTGAGAAATGTTCGTCATTAATATAAATGCTCTAGCAGTTCTTTCAGGTAGTTCTTTAACTTTGTTTGTGTGATTCTTGGTAGAAAAATTATGTTTTGCTTCTTGGGAAACAGGCCCTTGAGATTTCTGGTGTCCTTTAGATGGCCTGTGTTGTGTGTGGTTTTTTGTTTGGTTGTTTGTTTTGGTTTTTGTTTGGTTTTTGTGTTGGTTTTTTGTTTGTTATGCAAATGGTATTTCCTACCTAAATCTGTGCTCTGAGAATGAAATGAGGCTCAGTTTTTATTTTTCATGTTCATAAGTTGTATGAAGTTTTTAAAATTAGAAGATATTTAAGAAATATTTTAATGATATTTATCTTAATGTGTCCTTAAGTGTAACGTATTTCTACATATATTTTAAATCCTTCATATTTTTAAAAAATACACCTCCTGTTGGTAATTTTGGTTTTGTTGGCTGCTGGGACAAGGTTTGCCATTGGGTCCATCAGAAATGCCCAAAGGAAGTTTAGGTGGAGGACATGCCCTTTCTGTACTCAAGACAGCGTGAGCATAGTCATGAGCTTTCTTTGAAGTACAGGCACATCCTACAGTTCATACTTTATATTTCTGCTTTAAACATCTGGGAATAGAGATCTTCGGTGAAACACTAGGATGTGGATTCCTATGGCCATGGATGGGGTGTTCTGGATTTCTGGTTCAGCTGTGCGTGATGGGTAATGAATCACAGGAGGGTCAGCCAATTGTATGCAACGCTTCTTTGTCTCCCTGTTTTATATAAAAATGTACTCTGCCATAGGTACTGCCAGAATGCTCCTTTAATTTTTGTATCTGCAATATGATTATAATTTTTAATCAGTGTTAATGTCTCACATAAATTAAAAAAATAGATTACATTTATGCATAAGCTGTTAGCAGAAGAGAAATCTTCACTTTCTTAAATACCCATGTACAAGTGTTGTTGAATTTGGAGATATTTTATACCATTCACGTAGCCATGAGAGCAATAACAAGCATTTGATTAGTAGGGTGCAGCTTCTTGCAGTCCTTAATTCTGATTAAATAACAATGGAACCCAATTCAGCTGCTGGATTACTTAAAAAAAAAAAAGTTCTCTGTCTTGCTGTCTCTCCAAGTGCTTTGGAGAAATCTGTGCTACTGCTAGCTGAGTGTTTGGTAGAAGAAAAAGTTATCAAATACTCCATGTAAAGGCGATGACCCTTTGAGCTTGGTACTGCAAGGTGCTGAGCACTCCGGTCTTGATCCAGCAGAGCACGGACTGACGTATGAACTTCAATGATTTGCTGGAGGTAAACCAGAGCGTTCCGTATGTGCAAGGCTGAAACATATGCACTTGTAATAGACCCCTTATTTATTTTTGGGGTCAGAATAAATCTCATTACTTTCAAGTACATTGGAGCAAGAATATTTTTGTTTTCTTTGAAAACACAGCGTTCTGAGGCAACCAAAGAGTTCTTGCCATCACTTAGTGCTTAACCTCTAGAAGAGGTTTGGATTTTCTCCAGAGAAATAGGATCGTATGAGCTGTGTCAATATAAGAACAGCTTCAAGTACCGGTATACTTTTATGATTTGCTTTTTTACCTCGTTGTATTGCCTTTATTTTTAAGGAGCCTGAGAAAAATAGTCTCTTTTTAGGTATGTATTACCCATTTTCATTTGCAGATGATTTTCCCCTTCGAGTGGCTCTGACGCTTGTTTCTCAGTGGCTCCGGGCCCCGTCTTGGGACATTCCTGGTACAGGAGGAGAGCCCTGCCCAGGCTGCCATTCTCGTACCCAGCTGGTTTCAGAGTCCTCCGCAGCCGTGCCAGGGGCCAAGTGCGGTGTTTCTTTAGCCTTTTGCTTAGGTCTGTGTTTCAAAATGTCCATTTTAGTTTAGTTTCTCAGTGTGGGGCACTTGTATTTCTTCTGAGCACTTAGACCTTCAGTAGATCTCTACAAGTCAATCACAGGGCTGTCTATAAGCTGCCCGTTCATTTTGGATGCTCACTTAGTCAATAAAGCAGAATATTATTTTTTTAAACAATATTTTTCTACTACAGTGGCAAACTTTCTGCAGATGACTCTGCCAGTCTGTACTCCTTTATGTTATTAATGATGTGCTAAGATGCAAGACATTAAGTGAGCTGTGTTGTAGGTTCAAATTCTTGTTAGTCTGAACTACATGAACTAGTTGTAACCTTTTTTTTTTTGAGTGTGAGAATTAGCAATCTATATTAAATCTAGCAATCAGGAAAGAAGAAAAAACAGATAGTATACATTGTAGTAGAACTGAAACGCACAAAACAGGAAATTACAGATACTCGAGATTAAACTGCTTTTGATCGAGAAGACAGGCCGGCATCTTCATTCTCAAATCTGATGGGGCATTCTGGAAAAGGACAAAAAGAGAAAATCTCTCTCCTCTCAGGAGGTTGAACACAGCAAGAAAATTCTACTTTAGCTAGTAGACATTTTGCCAGCCACCTTGTTCGTCTTATTGTTTATAACAGGCTTTAATAAGCTTTTTTAGAAAGCTATTAGTGTTGTCGTATTGCATTAAGTCCTCTATGCATAATAATTTAACACCAAATGAAACAATTACATGGCTGCAGGTCAATAACTGGAAGTTTTAATGATTTATTAAGAGAAGCATGACTATTATGCATTAACCGTACTGGAATGTAGTATTTTGTACTAAGTACTGTATTCGAAGATATATCTTAATGTGCTGTTTGGTCCAGTTCTATGTCCCTGTGGGAAATGTAGTGATTATAGTTATGTTATTTCCTGGCTTTGTATGGGTTAACTTTGGGATGAATCTCTTAGTTTTCCCAATTGTTTGCTTACTTCCTTTGTAGATAGAGGGAAAGAAATTTAAAGTATTTTCATAGCTTTGGCTTTTTTGTTAAAATAATTTTCCCTAAAAATCTAGGTTTTGCCTCATGGGTTTGACAGTGAATATTTATGACAAATATAGGAATTTTCCATCCCATTAAAGTTTCAGCAGATAATTTCAGCAGATACTCCTTCAGAACAAAATTAATGCTGTTACTTGGTGAAGAGTCATTAAAAGCTCGTAAATATTTAATAGAATATGATACCTTTCATTCAGTCATTAAATAGTATTTGATCATTTCTTGACCTGTTATGTACAAGAGAGTTTTGCTGGCCAGTTCCGGATTTCTTCAGCCCCTCTTGTTTCAACAGTAGCTGAATAACAACAAAAAACCCTGTGATGGTTCAATCCCAGTTAGTGGTAGTTGCGAAAGAAAGGCCAAACAAGGGAAACAGAAGGTCAAAGCATGTGTGCAAGTATTGGCTGGCAAGAATCCTATTGACTTGTGTTATAAAATACCCAGTGGGTATATAAAAAAATAGGGTAATTGTTTTGAGAGTTTTATCGGCTCTCTGTTGATCTGGGATATTTTTGGCAGTTTCTTATGTTCAGTAACCTTCCTTAGTGAAATATGAAAAAGTAATTTAGTGGATATGATGTTCAAAACATTAGTAAAAGACAGCATTTTTCTGAAGCTCATTTTTATGATCCATATGAGAAGGGAGAAATGCACTATTCCTGTGCAATGAGAAGGATAAATCTTAAAATATTCAAAATAAAAGTACTGAAAAATTACATGAAAGCTTGAGACTTTTTTAGTTTAGAGTTTTGGTGAGCCGTAGATTTTGGTTTAAACTGTAGGTAGTTTGTGTGCTGTGTTCATTCTTCATTACAACAGAACAAATCAAAAGAAAATTACGTTGTCTCAGAGAAATTAGAGTTACAAAGAACTAGCTTGAGAACAAAATCTCAGTATTAGGTTTATGGAAAAAATGTTTTCTCAGATAACTTCTTGGAATAAAGTTCCTTAGGAGATCAATATCTAGCCTTTAAGACTGTATAACAAAATTGCAGTTTACTTTTTGAACAGTAGCTGGGCATACAGAACTTCAATAGAAACCGTCATATCCAGAGAGGTTTCTTTCAAAACCTGTCTGTTTTGTTGGGTTTTTTTTCTTTTTTTTTTCAGATTTGCCTTCCTAGAAGATGCCACATAAGCCCACGAGAGACTTTTAGATTGTCTGTAATTCATCATATTTAATTTTTCATATTGAAAAGAACAGTAGGATCTAGGAAGAAGTTACAAGTGAGAAGCATCTGTGTGCAAACTGCTGTATTTCGTCGGGCAAAAAGTTCTATTATACAGAGCATACAAGTTTTCCAATAAAAGGTGGTTTGCTATGGCATATAGCTACAAATGAGACATGATAATACAATGGCTGATTTGAAAGTGTTTTCACGTTCGTATTGAGTTTGGGTTTTTTCTCCCCACTAACTCTGATACGTCAAGTGTAATGGAGGGAGTTGCAGAGACCTGAGGGGAAGGAATCTGTCTGATTTCACAGTTATTCTCTGGCTGTAAATTTTGTTCCAGAGGAAACGTAATTATCTCCACCAGAAATATGACTAATGAATGCCTTTAGCTTCTGGCCTGGCAGTGGAATAGTAGGGCGGTGGTGACCACCATGGTGGGAACTGGGTTTTTTTTCAGAGCCTGAAATTCTGACTGTGGCCCTGTCTAGTGAAAAGGTGCTGGATCCATGGCACCCAGCTTCTGAATCTGGAGTCGAAGAATTCTTCCTGTACAAGTGATTCCAAGCTCCCTCGGAGTACGTGCCTTATGCGATGGCAGTTTCGCCTTTGATTAGCTGACTCGTTATAACTGATAGATATTGCCACGTAATTACACAGCCCCACAGTTGGGCATGCTTCTATTTCAGTTCAAAGCATTTTGCAGCCTGATATAAGGCATATATATGATGCTCCGCAAATAGCTGGAGAACTAAAACTCAGCAGCTGTCTCCTTCGTGCATCCATTTTCAATAATTAATTTGATATCCTGTGACTTTTAATTGGGAGAGTGGTGATGCTAGTTTTATAACTCCTGAATTCAGTATGATCAGAACAAAAGCTTTTGTGTTCCTAAATGCAAGAATAGTAAAGCTGATCCTGATTATACTAATTTGAAATAAGCGGTAGTGGTGTAAAATTTGATGATAACCATTAGAACTTTATACCGATTTTTTACTGTCAGGAGTGTAGACAGCATATAGACTTTAAGGAATCATTCTTTATGGTATGTCTCTGAGCACTGAGGCAGTCTCCTTTTTCAAAGGAAAATAGAGCTCAGAGTAAACACCACTGAAGAAGCGTCTCCTTGGGCTAGAAATTGCAGTATCATTCATGTTTGCACAGAACTGAGAAAATGTGTGAACAAACTTTTCTTCTGGTCAGTGCTTTTGCTCCGAGATGTAGGTGTGTGTGAGGCTGTTTGCAGTGCCTGTGTGAAGCTGTGTCTGCAGGTCCTGTGGCTGGCTCTGTGGAGTTGCGTTCACGTGTCACTGTAAATACAGAACTAGGATTGGACGGAGGTAGGTCGGAAGGGCCCTCCAGAGAGCATCTACTCCAGCCTCCCAGCTGCAGCGGGTCCTGTTAGAGCAGGTTGCTCAGGGTTTTGCATTTGTGGTTGAGCTTCATGAAGTTCAGGTCAGCCCGTTTCTTCCCAGCCTGTCAAGGCCCTTAGGAGGAGTAGCTCCACTGGTGTATCAACAGACTCATCCAAGTTGTTCATTAAATTACTCTATTATTCTCTGCAAATTGTAGATAAGGAATCTCTCTTCCTCTGAAAGCTGGTGTGTAGAAGTCTCAGTTGTTCTGTGACCTTCTGGATCTGAGATACTTCCCTTATTCCCTGCTGCTCCACCAAGTCCAGTGATCCCCTTGCAAGGAGTGACTCAGTGGTGCTGAAAATAGTTTCTCCCTCTGTGAGCGGCATCAGATTTTATACATTCCAAATGCTGTGAAGAGTTTTGCAACGTTTCAGAAGAGAAACCAAAGCTGACCATGGGCAGCAGCGTTGCTGTGCGGCGAGGCTGAGCCGGCTGCAGCCCGGGGCTGAGGCTGCTGCTTGAGGGAGGTGTGTGTGACCATGGCTGCCCTCGGTAAGCCAGGCAAGGCTAAGGGATGCCAGTGGATAAATAGTGTACGCCCTGAGACACCTACTGGGAACACATCAGCCTCCAGTGTACCTGATGAGAAACTGCACGTTTCAGGCTATCTTTGTTAGCCTTCCAATGAGCCAGTGGAGTTGTTTTGGTTTTTTTTTTCTCTCTGGCATTCTTGTTAGCATGTGAACTTTCTACCCATCCACTTGTGCTTCTTGTTGTAATTCTCAGCTCTATTCTCTCTAGGTGTGGGACACTTCGTTATTTTAGTCATTTGGTACAGTAGTTTATTATTAATTATGCTTTCATGGTCGAGCAATCATGTTACTTCATTGCATTTATTCTTCGCCAATGTATAAATGGATTATTTGTAATGAGACAGCTATGGGTTGCTACTGAATGTGGATTTTGCAACTTCAGCCTGAGAAGGATAATTCCCCTGCTGCACTCAGCCTTTGAAAAGGGATCACCGTGAGACATTTCAGGAAACCACAGATGTGTCCATTGCCGGCTGGAGAAAGAAAACATGCGCGAGGCTGTGGAAAATGGCGTTAATTATTTTAGGAATTAACGTTGCACAGAATGGAGACGAACTGCCAGTGTAAAGGAGCTGCACAATTTCATGCACCTTTCTGCACCTGCGCTCAAGGGCTCCCCAGACGTAGCTGCAGAGCCCCGGGCAGCGTCCCCTTCCACGCGTGGCCTCAGGTTCCTTCTCTGTCACGTCTTACGGCAGCAGGATGATGACCCACGAGAACTCGCTGGTGCTCGGCCTGCTCCATCTCTGTTTTATCTGCCTTTGTGCTTGCTCTGTCGGTGCTCTGGAAGAGAAATAACCTTGACAGGTTTGTGGGCTGCTTGGCATACTAAGCCTAAAGATTGCAAGTGCTACTGTAAAGCCCACAGAAATAATTAGCAGCACGGCTCCCTTTGAACTCGCGTTTTCCCTGAAGCGGGCTTGCTCTCGTGGCCGTGTGGAGCGGTGATGTCGATGTGAGGTCAGAGCTCCCCGCTCTGCTCTCAGCCGGTTTTTGGCAGGGCCGCGTGCTCCCTGCTCACCTGCACGGGCTGGGACCCCGAACAGGGCACCATTGCTCTGCAAAGAGCCGTGACCCATTTCCAGATTGTGCAAGTCTCCAAGGCCCTTTTAATTCAGTGAGATGAATTCCCTTTTAGAAGGTGTGGAGGATGAACAAAACGCTTTATTGGGGGCAGGTGTGGGGAACACCGGCAATCAGTGAGCGAGGCCTGGATTTTACATTACGCTGTTACAAGATGCAGTTGTAAGAGTCAGTTAAAATGGAGAAATTCATAGTATTTTTGCAGGAATTATCTTAGGAATTTATGTTTAATATTTGTCGAATATGTGTGAAGCCACTTCTCTCATAGTGGAGTGATGCTTTCGAAGGCTGTTCCATACTGAGTGAGGATCTGGCTTTCTTTTCCTGCTATTGTGCTGCAAGAAGCAGATAGCTGAGTTCTGCTCGAGTGCTTATTCCTCACCATGACTTACTCAGTGAGGACCAAATTCAGGTCTGACAGCCGGGAGTTTCTACACCAAAGTTTGATATTGTTTCAGCCGTTTTAAGAAGATTTACTGAAATCTTCTATTTGAAACTGGCGCTTTGCATTTTGAAGGAGGCATGGCGGTTTTGTTTTTGGTGTCGTAAAGAAGCGGAGTCACACAGGTGGGTCACAGTGCAGCGTTTCTCACTAGTCTGCTCCTTCCCCAGAACCCCGCACAGCTCCCAGCAGCAGGAGTTGTATCCCCAAGACTCAAGGCACACGGGACCAGGAGGCACTTGGAACTACAAGGCTGGAGAGACATCCTTGAAAGGGTGCTCTGGATTTACCGCAGTCAGACTCTGGTCCCTGTGCCTGAAGTACAAACTGTTTGAAGATGAGAAATGGGGTTTTGTTTGCCTCTTGTAGATTTGTATCAGGTGTCTTCGTCTCTCTTAAAATGAGTGCTTCACTTGTAAGACTAAGGTTACTCTTCTCTTGCACGGTTGCCTCAAATGATTGCTGAATATTTTCTAATCTGAAGCAAGTTCCCGTGACTCTCAGAGGTATTTATTCAGTAATTAAATAATCATGCAATATTTTTTTGTTAAATTTGTCTTTTCTACAGTTGTTCAGTGAAAAAATAAGTGGAGCAGAAGGAACCAAGTTAGATGAAGAATTTCAAGAGATGGAAAGGGTAAGGCAAGCATCAGTATTAAGCTATTGCAGAATCAAACGCGTTTCATGTTTCAAGTCGTAGAATGGTACTGCAGATTCACATGGGGGAGGGAACAAAGAAACCAAAACAAAACGCAACAAGGTGCAAATTGATCCATGAGCTTTATCAGCTCAGCCAAGAGAGAAGGGTTGTCCCCAAAGGCTGGCTGAGCGGAGGAACCCGCTTCCACTGACACCTCTGCACGGCGAAGAGAAACTCCTGCCAGAAGGTGCGGAGCGTCAGGAGGGACCTTTCTGCTCTGTCCGGGGGGGAGATCGGAGAGAGAATCCTTCAGTGTTTAGTGAGTCTGTGAATATCATGAAGCCTTCTCATATGATACTTTTCATGATAAAAATCTAACTACTAGGGTCAAAATTTCTCTTGATACAGAATTATATTTCTTAGTTTAAATCCATGTTCAGAAATTTACATGAATTGTTGTGGAAATTGAGGTGATTGCTATCCACTTATTAACTGCTGTGTTGCAAATTAAACGATGTTACTGCCAGTTTCTGCTATGTGCTTTTTTTATTACTCTTGTCTTTCTGTGTATTTTTTGATGTTCATAGTAGACCTAGGTCACTTTTATTGTTGCAGATTGAGGAAAAAAGTCTTGTGTGGTTTTTTTTGTGTTTGTTTTGCTTTTTTTTTGTTGTTTTTTTTTTTTTTTTTCCCCAACATGCACTTTTAAATTTATGATCTAAATAGGTTTCTAGGTTTCGGTTTCTTTGGCTATAGAATAATTATTTCCTTTCTCTGCATCATAAGAGGAAAAATAATATGCAGGCCCTAAGGGAGAAGAAGTAAAACAAACCAGAAATGTGATTTTTATAGTATTTAGAAACTATCAGATGGGAAGACAGTGCAAACTACTGCTGTAAATGGCCATGACTGCAAGATTGTGAGGGATACGTTCAGTCTTTTTCACCTATGGAGAAAAGCAGTTATAGTAAGAACTGTTGGGCTGGCTGGAAAATTGTGGTGTAGAATGTATAAGCAGTAGGCAAGACTGATGGGCTGGAAAGACAGGCCCACATTTTGATATAAACTTTCTCTCCTTCCCAGAACTACCTGCCAATGAATATGTTTTTGGTAAAATCCTGTCATAACTACAACATGGCTATTTATTTTAAACTACAATATTTGCTTTATTTTAATACAATTTCTTAATTAGCTAGAATAGTATATTATGTCTTATAAAATGATAAACTTTCTAGTAATTGATTTGCTTGTTGCTAATTGTGTTCCTTTTCTTTTTCAGAAAATTGATGTTACTAATAAAGCTGTAGCGGAGCTTCTGTCCAAATCCACAGAGTATCTTCAGCCAAATCCAGGTAGGAAAGGAACAATAGGTGTTGAATTTTGCTGAACATCGACTTCTTGCTTGTAAATTCATCCTAGGTAAATAAAAGATAATTAGGACATTTTTGTGAGGCTTATGGGTGTCCTAGAGAACTTTACCTCTGTCTGCAATGGACAACTGTAAATTCAAGCAAGAAAGGGAGAGAAAGAGCGCATGAAATTGGCTTTGGCTGTGGTTGTATCTCTTCTGTGTTTGTTTTCTGCCATACTTCTAATCGGGGAGTTCACAAGCAGGAACATTCAAAGGAATGTGAGTGGTGGTGAATATCCTCAGAAGGTGACAAGCACTCCCTCTACACACCTGGCTGGAGGAATGATGTTCATTCAGTTGGGAATAAAAGCCCATATTTTGAATTGAATCTTATATCAACTTTCAACTTTTGACTATGAAGTACTGACAACAAAAAACTTATGAATCTATCCACCAGTGTACTGACTTGCTCCAAGATGTCGCTTGTTAAATGACTTATTGCTTTAAATGTATTAGTTTTAAAAGTGTTTTTATAACTTGCTTTTTTTATGTCCTCCTTAGCATACAGAGCCAGGCTGGGAATGCTGAACACTATGTCAAAGATCAGAGGACAAGTGAAAACCACAGGCTATCCCCAGACAGAGGGACTCCTGGGAGACTGCATGATACGGTATGGCAGAGAGCTTGGCGATGATTCTATGTTTGGTGAGTCTGTGTATCTCCTCTGTGAATATTTCAGCATAAAGTTCTTTGCAGAATATTACTCAGGGATATTACATATGTAAATAGGCACTGCAGGTAAGAGGGAAACCTAAGTATAGTGGTCAGAGGGTGATTGATATAATTAACAAAACATGATGCATCTGCATATTTGTCCTCCTCTGCTGCAGATGGATTTGGTAACACTGATGCTGTCTGATGATTCATGTTATTACCATAGCTATTTTAGTTTGTAAGTTGCCAAACCTAAATAATTTAAGAGTGATTATTAGATGCACTGTTTTTCTGTTAACCTTTAAATAAAAATGGTTACCCTGTATTGGAGAAGTAAACTAAGGGAAAAATTTCTCTTGGAAAAAATAAACAGTAACTCTGGGTGTTTTGTGGTGTTTTTTTTTTTTAGTAATCTGGTATTTCTGTGCTTTGGAGCAGTGCATCTTAAATATGCATTTTCTTGTTTTTGTGAAAATGAACTCTAGCTTGGCCATGCTACAACTCTTTGGTAAATCAAATCTTACCTATTTCCTCTCAAGCAGGTGACTGTGGCTCAGACAGAGCGTATGGGCTGGGTCTGCATGCAGGGGCCAATACACAGCTGGCTGGCTTTGTGACATACTTTTGTTAATACCTGTAATTTTACACGTTGTGGTTGTCTTGAAATAGTACCAGCGCTGTCGCGTAGGGACCTTGCGCTCGCGCCCAGGTCGGTGCTGCACAGGGAGAGACGCTGCTGGTAGAACAAAGGCTCCTTTAGTCTCCTTGTGAAGAGCGAAGTGGGACAACTCATCTGTGAGCTGGATGTGCTTCTGTTTTTGCGAAAGCAATGGGAATACTAAATAAAACTAGGAAAGGGGAAAGAACATTTCAAACACTGTTCTGCCTTCTGATACTTACATGCTTCATAAAGTATATGGTATGTTAAATAGGTGGTTTTCAAAAAGCATCAACAATTTTGACCAAAAGGAGGTTTGGAAAAGAAAAATATATGTGAAGAAGCTATAAAACATGATTTTGTGATCAAAAAGATACTTTCTTTTTGCGTATTTAATAATATCACTGAAGTTGTACAAATTAATCAGCTTGGTTTGCAGTTCTCAAAGTGAAGTAGGTTTGTTACCTATGCAAATACAGTAGGGGGAAAAAAAAAAAAAAAGTATATATATATTTTTTTACCCTGAGGAGTTTCGGGCAAGAAAACAAAGTATACTTTGGAACAAAAATTTTCCAGTTCTAGTTTTCTGTAGGGGACAAACAAATGCATAGCTTGAGTTTTGCGGGTTTTTTGTTTGTTTGTTAATCTTTAAGGGCTATGGCAGATACAAAATACCTGTTTGAAATAGCTGTTTCATAAGACGAATTTTCTGATTTTACATATATTGAGATGTAAGTTGCCTATTCTTTACCATAGGCCTTGCACTACTGGATGCTGGTGAAAGCATGAAGCAAATGGCAGAGGTAAAGGACTCACTTGATATTAACGTCAAACAAAATTTTATTGATCCTCTACAGTTATTGCAGGACAAAGATCTAAAAGAGATTGGGGTAAGTTTTTCTGGGTAAAGGTTCACTTATCAATAATCAGAGCCAATCAAACTCTAGTTCCCTGAGATACTTCTCTTGAAAGAAATAAGGTAAATAAATTTCACTGCGTTAAAGTTTGTCTCTCTAGCAAAACAGTGATGAAATCTGCTTGAAATCAATTCCTGGCTTTTTCTCACTTGTGTAACTTACTAAATTTGCTATGTTGTTTGTACATTCAGTACCAGAAGGATAGCAAAGGAAATTATATTCTTTATTTTTCTGCTATCTTATTTTAACTGACATTTTTATTAATTTTTATGAACATGTGAGTGGGCTCTGATTTACTGCGACTGATTATCCTGTTTTTCCATCTCTGTCAGCCTGAAACTGTTTATAATGAAGGATTAATATAACTGTTGAAAACGACTATTCAGGGCAATCACAGAATGATCTGAAAAGTGCCATAAACCATTGAAGTGCCATATGCCACTATACGAAAAATATAGGAATCTGAGGGATGCATTCTAACCTTTAGAGTTAAGTTTTTCAGTGCTTTTGTTTACTATGTGACAATGCAAAGAAAGCCAGGCAGTCTGTGTCTGAGTCTGTTGATTCCAATGGACTTGGGTAATAAGGAAGTTAAAACTCTGATGAAATGCAGAAATGAAAGTTATTTTATTTGTTTACACATAAATGAATGTGGAAAGCATCGCAGAAAGATAGTAATAATGTCTTGGTGTCTGTAGCTGTCGCCTATGATACATAACTGTTTTCAGTTGTAGTTCTTCTGAACTGATGAAAAGAAATTGTTTGACGTTAGCTTTAATGAGCATTTTGTACTGTCACTTGGAGTCCATTCTCTAAGTCTGTCAGTCCCGTGATTTTTGGCAACAGAAAAGCCTGTGTAGCTATATCAGACAGAAGCGTCAAATTGACACCTAACAAAACAAGCAAAAATACAGGATTTGTTAGAGCACTGCTTATCGAGTGAGAGGGGAAAATAACCCCGTAACTTTTAGCTGTCATACTGCAAACAATTCAAGAGGTAAAATTGAATTAAATGTAGAATATGGGGACACACACACATTTAGATTGGATCTTGCTTCTCATTTGGACAATCTGAGGTGTTGCACATTTAGTGAAGTTCATGAGTTGGATGCCCAAGTTTAGCAAATCAAGGTACCCAGTTCCCCAGTTGTTGATAAATGGCTGTTTATTTAAAGTCTATACAGTTTAAAATGTCATTCCTGTATACGGCCCTAGACTTAGCCGATGCTGGCTTAGATCAAAAGGATGGACTGGATAATCTCATGAGTTTTGTATTCCATTGATTCTGCATATATTTGCATCCATAACTGAAATTTCCTTAAGTCACAGTGTGGGGTTTTTGGGGGGGCATGTCCTGTTTGGGCCTTCTCATAAATGTTCTGTCTTATTTAGCATCATTTGAAGAAACTAGAAGGACGCCGTTTGGATTATGATTATAAAAAGAAACGTCTTGGAAAGATACCAGATGAAGAAGTTAAACAAGCAGTAGAAAAATTTGAAGAGTCAAAGGAACTGGCTGAAAGAAGCATGTTCAATTTCTTAGAAAATGATGTAAGTCTGTCCTGCATTTTTGTTTGCTGCAGTACATCCAGGAGGGCAATGTGTGTGGGATTGGATAAAGCCTGTCCCATCCTTTGCAGGAGGTAAGGTCTGAAAGCAGAACGTGTGCCTCTTTCCTCTTAACCTCCTGTCAGAGGGGAACGATGCACAGCAGTGAATGGGAGAACTCAAGAATTCAGGAATTTCTTCTGGAGATGCAGTGGCTGGGACAAGACTGTCACAGAGGTCTCGAGTAGTTTCGTAATCTGTGAGCAGAATCTGAGAGTAGAATGCAGTTTGATAAGTGGGGAGGTGAACATAGTGACAAACCTGCTGCTGAACCTGTGAGCGAGTGTGTGTACCCTGCACTTTTTGAATTGTAGCTCACTTATAGTCAAAACTTTGCTGCTGAACTGAAGTCTCTGAATTATTTTACCTCTGAAAATCATTGTTATTACTATTTGGCTCTGGAAATTAGTCCGTAGAGCTTGTGGCTTGGGCTCAAGAACCTGCATTTTGGCTTGTAGTCCAAGTCCATGATGAAATTGTCTAAATAAGGAGCAGCTGTGATCATTGAGGATAGTTCTCTCTTCTGTCCACACACAGGGGAATAGCAGGATATGCTTTCTCCCATGTAATCAAGGAATTGTAGGAAAAGAGAACCAGACCTATTTGGGCTTATTTCCAAAGCTTTCTCTTCTCCTGTAGATGCAGCATCACAAAAAACGCGCTTAGAAAATAGGAAGCGTGCTCTCTTCTGTGAGCAAACTGCAACACAGGGAGCTGTTAAGTGGGAATACTTAACTGCAAGCACCTTCTCCCTCTGCGCTCACCTGTGCAACGGCCAGTCATGTACTAGCCTGTAGCTCCTAAACTGTTTGTGAGTGGGACACATTTGTTATAGTGGTCTATAAGTCAGTAAGCCTCCTGCTATTTTACCAGTGCAAGGCGTATGAGGGCAGCAAAAAATGTAACACCCTCTATCAACAATTTCAGCACACTGTTCCACTGGAGGCTCTACCAATTGCCTGCTTGCAGTGTATGTGTTTTATAATTCTGCCTTGCATGAGCAGCTGAGAAGTGTTTCAGTTAGTGTTTATCATTAGTCAGAGTGCCAAACTGAGGATAAAACAGTGCATGGATTAAAATGGTTTAGCTGAGCCACTAGAGAATTGATGAGTTATAGTATAACTAATTCTGCCATTGGGAGGGGGTGAACCTGGATGTCCCTTTGAGGTTTTTTCCATGTCCACTTTCCATTTTTTCTGTTTAAAGAAAACTCTCTGCTTCTTCCCTTCCATTTTCCATGCTGACCCAGTCTGTCTGTCCTGCTTTAACTTCTCATTACAGCTTTGTTGTCTAACCACAGATGGTGTCACTGGGTTTGCAGAGATCTGAACTGCAATCGCTTCCTTCCCATCCTTCCCAGTTCCCCAAATGTCTCCCTTTCCTGGTCTCCTTGTCCGGCAGTCTCTGAGCTCTGGTTCCCAGACATCTTGCCAGGTACCTTTCCCAGGCTCGGTCCTGATCCACATCTCTTTCTCAGGTTTTTGCACAGCTCGTTCCAGACCTCCCACATAGACACTGTTTCGAGTACTTCTTATCAGATCCATCTTCCTGCCGTTCCCACTCAGCCAGTCCCAGGCTCCTCATGCTAAGTGGCTTTTAGTCCCTCAAGCTTCTCTGGCTCTTTCCCAGTCTCTCTCTCTCTTCTCCTAATCCTCAATTCCATAACCATCCTGGCTCTGAGTCATCTTGTTTGTACAGTCCTTGTCCATCCATTTTCGCTGACCACCCCATCCAAACCCCAGGCACTTTGTGCGTTGTCCTCAGCTGGTTTACATTACTCTCTTCTGACTGTGATTGAATTGTGTCAGCTGTTGATTTGGTTCTGTGCGCTGCATTTCTGAACACTATGTGACAATGTTTGGCTCTCTTGGAGTCCCGGCAGAATTTCTAATAATCTTTTTAGCTGAGTAAAAGCAGACAAAGTAAAGCACAAAATTGCCATGGGTCCATAAAACATTTGCAGAAAGTCTACTCGGATATCTTCTTGTGATCCAGTGTCTGAGAACATCAGGATGGAATGGAAACATGTCAGACTTCTTGGGAGTCTGTCTTCTTAATTTTGTCTTAAAGGAAGGGGACAAATAAGTATCTGTGACTGCTATATCCCTGGTACAGCTTGAATTTTTCAGATTGTGTTAGGGGAACGAGATTATCTGTTACCTCATGAATAATTTTTTTTTTCTCCTTCATATTCTCCATTTCCTTGGCATTTATTTTTTTGAATGATTGGCTGATACTTTTAAAATCCAAGTCGATAAATCATGTTTCATTTATTGGTTTATAAATGCTGCCATCTAGCGAGGTAAATCCAGATCATTTCAGAACTGCAGTTTGTAAACATTGCTAATAAACAGTAATGGGTCTGAGTCATAAGACCTGTCACAGTGTAATTTCTTCCAACATTGCTGATCAGAAAAGCCCCACTTTCACCTGCTAAGGGGTCACGGCCTTTCTAACTATTTCAGGTTTGGGTGTTGACAGACAGCTGGCTGGGAAGTTGAAAGCAGAAGGGATTTGCACATTGTGAAAGGAAATGACTCAAGGACCCAGCCCTGAGTTAGTGAACTAGAAATTACACCTCAGTTTTGTTCAGTTTCCAGCTGGCAATTTCTTCGATAGGATCACATATGCTCTTTTTCAATAGCCTCCACATGGTATCATGGTCTATTGAGATACCAGGTCTGTTTTGAATGATCTGTTTGTTTATCCTTCAGCTTGAATGTGCTATACTGCAGGCTCCTTACCAGTATTTTCCTCTCTATATTTCAGGTAGAACAAGTTAGCCAATTGGCTGTGTTTGTAGAAGCAGCACTAGATTACCATAAACAATCCACAGAAATTTTGGAGGATCTGCAAAGCAAGCTGCAAAACCGGTAAGACTGAACTCATCAGAAAAATCTGAACCTCTTTTGCAGCTGAAGTTCATGAATGTGAAAAGTCACTGAAGCAGCAGATCTTGTAGCACCATCTTACAGATGCACATTTGCTGCACTCTGTGCCTTACTGGACTTCATTGCTTTAAAGTGTTGCCACCTGGCAACTTCTTGCTGCACTGAGACTTTATTGTAATGCAGGATCTGCCCAGAAAGCTTTGAGTGTGTGCAGAATCACTCACATCTGCAGAGGTTAACCAGGACAACCTCCTTTTGTTTGCATGTTTGTTTAAACTTGCATGCTGTCAGCTGGACGGGCCAGAGGGACAAGGAGCTCTCAGCTGGGCCACATGCACATAGGGGGAGAGGTGTTGAGGCAGTTGTGCTGACTGAAGGGTTGTTTCCCATTTTCTCTAATAAAAAGGTGATGTGTTGAGATGCAGTCCCCAGGCCTGGCTGGGTTTCTGCATATGCCATTTGCACTTGACCTTTCCAGAGAGGTCATTCCTGCTGAACTCAGTGGCAGCCGTGGATCCTCATCACTTCTCAAAGTCAGGCTGTTAAGCTTTATGCCTCTATCAGCAGGACCAAAGCATTAAATAAAGTAGGGACTTGCTGAAATTCAAATACTGTATGAGAATTGAGCAGCTTTTAGTGAATAAACCTGCCCTGCACACTCTGTACCCACCTTCCTCCACCCCCAAAAAAATAATATAAAACCAAAACCAGCAGAAGGGATTTTTTCCCCCCACTTTTCAAACACCAAAGCACTGAACCTGAGTGGAAGCTCTGTAAGTATTTCTCCCTTCACATAAATCTCTTGCCACTCTTCTCTGTGTTCCAGAATAAATGTCGCATCTAGTCGGCCTAAACGTGAATTTAAGCCAAAGCCCGTAACAACTACAACTCTGGAAATTGGTGATAATCAGCAGCACAATGGGATTGCGTATAGTTCTTCCATAAAATCATCAGGTAAGTCTATGGCCACAGAATTAACATGTTGATAGGTGTTTTGCCAGATTGTTACTTGAGATATTGCCGGTACCATGACAACAGGGGCTCCAGGAGGCATCAGTGTCCGTGCATCTGACTCCAGTTGGTTTTTCCAGATTTGGAAATGGAATTGTGTAGTGGGATTCCTCTCAACAGTCTCTCGCTCATCTGAAATGGAGGTGTGGTGTTCTGCGTGGTCTTTTAGGTTCTCTGTATTGTCACTGAGGGTGGGAGGTGAGAGAGGGAGAGGCACTTGCAGAAAACAGTTCATTTCTTGCAAAGACAGACGCCCAAGGTGGGTGTGTTAGATCGCTGTCTGGAATATCTCCAGATGCTCATTTCCCTCCGCAGTCTAGACCATAAACGATCAGTACAGGATCTTAGCTATTAACCGTGTAAAATTCAGAGAGGTGACTCCCACCCTTACTGATTTTATTAACATATTTTACTTTATTGTCCCCTAAAGTATGCACTGAAGTGTGTGCGTTTGTGAACTAAACTACTTAGATACCTATTGGTGTGGGAGTAGGATCCTTTCCTTTGACTAGGCCCCGATCCACAAAAAAAATCAACTGTTGAAAGTGCTTGAATGTTGTGTGAGTAAGAATTACTAAGGTTACACTACTCATTGAAATAGCCTTTCTGCATCTCATGAATAAAATTATTTTACCCAATCTCCCTAATGGTTACAGTGCGTGATGAGAGAAAACCAGTTTTTTAAAACAAAAGCACGAAAGACAACAATATGCAAAGAAAAAAAGAAGAAAAAAGCCAAATTTTTTCCATAAACATTGTTTGTAAGGAAAATAAAGGGCAAGCAGTGAGGCAAAGGTTCCTTTCTGTCCTTGACATGGTATCTAGGATCTTTTTCTGAAGTTATTTTTCTTTTGACTTGTTTTCCTCACTGTCCAATTTTCTCTTCCATCCAGTCTCGTTTCTTTTTAAAGGTTGTTGGGAGGGAAATGAGAGAACTAAAGGTGAAAGAATCAAGCTTGGAGCTGTGACCTCATGCTCCTAATGTCTCTAATTTTCTTGCACTGTGCTACAAGGTGAAGCTGTTTTACAATCCATACTGAAGGGGATTTGCAGCAGTTTGGCAGCATAAATGCACCCAGCAAGATACTATTCCTCCATTTGTTTCTTTTGTGCTTCAGGCTACTTGAGGATGCGTTAGTGAAGCTCCTGGGGCTGCCTGAATGCTAAAAACAGGTTTTGTGTTGCTGTCAAATGTGGGATTGAGGGAGAAAACCTCCTCTTGCACACTTCTCTCAATTCAGACCACTGGTTCCTAAGACATGCGATACAAGAACACATTTCATTCCAAGCACCGGGGACATTTGCAGCGATCAGTAACTTCCTAGTTATTTTCACAGCACATCTGGATAAAAGGAGCAAAAACGTAGCAACCTTTAATAAAAGTTCAGCATAAAATTTCTAGGCCCCTGTCAATTACTTGTCAAGTTATATAGGCTTCATTTATTCTGCTTTGCGTGTGCAGTGGAGAAAGGAGATTCAGAATCTGCATTTGTATATGAACTAGTGGGTCAAACCCAAGTTTCAAACCGCATTACAGTGGTTTATCATTGCCACGAAGCAATTGATCCAAGGTGTCCTTTAAGGGTAATCAATCCTGCCTTTGGGAGAAAGACAAATTAGATGACTTCTCAAGGTTGCTTCCAGCCCACTTAGTTAAAGAAAAATGCCAGTTTTAGTGAGCTAAAATTCAGTCAATGAACTGCAAAATAGATGACCGCTGATCACTAAGATAAGGAAGGAGTGAGCCACTTCTGTTCATTGATTCCATTCATGGACTGTTGCACCAACTGCTTGCAAACCACTCGATGATGGAGTTGCACTTACTGCTTGGCTCACCCAGTGCTGTCAGAATGGAAAAGAAATAAAACCATGAAAGACAGGAAAAGGAGGAGTGCGATATATTTAATAATTGTTGCTATGCTTAGTGTTGCTAATAGCATCATAAAGACCATCTCTCACGTTTCTTTCCTCCTGAAGCATCTGTGCATGCTGGGCTTACCTCCCCAGCAGGTACAATCATCAGTGAAATCATTGTTCTTTCTCTTCTGTGTCTCCCTCTCCTTACTTGAAAGTTATCCATACCGATTTCTGTGGAGGTGCAGTGGGGTCAATACCCCCTACTTGTAAATGGAGAAACCTTTCTGTTCCGCTTTAAAGTCAGAATCATGACACAAATTGGATGTGTGGTCTGTGATTTAGAAATGTGAACCAGGCGGCAATAAGCAAAACTACTAAATGTTTTAAGGTCTCTGTGTGATGGGGTGATAGCATCATGATCACCCTCTTTTTTCTTTTAGACAGCTTACCTCTTCATCCTACACAAACAAGCACTTTCATGCTTAATTTCCCCTGTTTGCACATTGACCCTGTCAAAATGTAGGCCTTTAATTTCTCTGATGCTGTCACTCAAGGTAAGTGGTATCTTAGTGTTCAGCGAACCCATGGAAACAAACAGGCCACTTCAAAGTAAGCTGTGATACATTCAGCACAACTGCCACAACCCAGGTCCGAGCATCAAAATGGCTTTTCAGGTGTTTCACCATAGCTTTTCAAGTTAAGTATTGGCTTCTTGGAGCAGAAATAGTATTTTCCTTTGTATGGTCCCTAACACATGGGGATTATTTACTACTAATGACTTGCACACATTTACCGGGCTAGATTCACAGAAACCTCATTTTAATGTTGTGAATTATTTAGCTGCTTTGATTAACCACAGATAACAAATCTGTGGTTTTGTTCTAATTCATTGTTATCCTCACTAATATGCTGGTGCTATGAACATCATCTGGCTCATTTTAAAACTCTTTAAATTTGGTGTTACATCATGCCTTTCATTCTTTTTGTTTGTCAGGTTGGAGTGTGATATGAAATAAATGTATCTGTTTGCCACATGTTGGAATTCAATATAAGAATCTAAATGTTTACTCACTTCAGCTGTGAGGGGGGCTTGGATTAATTATCTTAGCAAGCTTCCAGTTTGTGATTATTAATGTATAATTTTGCTACCATATGTACCCAACATGATATAGAAGACAGAGTGGATGCAGGTACAGGCAGTGACTCCCTGTGGGGAAAACAAGCAAAAAGCCAAACCAGCACTGAATGGCATTCTGGTTTCATCCCGTACACCCATAGTCACAGTCCTACATGGCTTCTTGCATGACCTGTTTTTGTGGTGTTTTTTTCCATCCGTGCCGTCCAGGTTTGGGTGGTCTGGAGATTAATGACAAGTCATCTTTGAATGTGACAGTGGAGTGTGGCAGTTTAGCTCCACAACTGGAGAAGTTACAGAGGCGTGCGTAGTGTTGCCAGTTCACAAAAAGCCTGTTAGCAGAAAAAGGGAATGCAAGTTCTTCAGCTTAAATCTCTGCAACAGGAAAAGATGTGTGAGTATGTAATAGACAGGAAAAGGCTGGAATCATGTCACCAGTGCTGCGATGTTGAGCAGCACGTGTCACAGCCTGTGCTGCCCCTGGTACCTTTGTCTCCTTGGATTACACAGCAGCAGCAGCTGCCTGTCTCTAATAAAGACTTTGACTGATCCTCCAGCCTGGAGTGAAACTGGTTGTACTGGCTGTGACCGTTATTTAAGAATCTTTCCAGGCTGCCAGACATTTCACTTCAGTTCTTTGGAGCTTAAAATGAACCAAATGTGATCCATCTCCTATCGGGTACCTCACTGTCAGGAATTAACTGGCTTGCAATAATACATTAGCCCCATCGGAACTTTGTCAATTTTGCAGAGCGCTGCCTTCTGCTGCTGACGGTTCCAGTGAGCCGGTACCAGTCCTACGTGAGCAAGGACTGAAAAGAACTCAGCTATTTTTGGACACAATCAGTCCGTTTTTGTTGGGAAACTGTGGCTTGTCTTTTTTCTGCTCGGACTGTTTCAGCAAAAATATGGCCAGAACTGAGCTTTCACCTGTGTCATTGTATTAGACCAGCTGTAATTTAGTTTGTTCTTGTAAAACTTTGTCACTACCCCGTGCCTTCCACAGGCAGGGGACTAGTCTGGTAGTGTTACAGCAATGTTCTGGGGGCTCTCTTCTATTATTATAAAGGATAAAACATACCCACAAAATAGAAAAGTAATTCTGACTTCCTGGTTTTAACACCAAGTATTACCCCTGATTTTATTACTGTCAATTAAAAAGATGCTTTCCCCTGTTCTCATTTACTGATCACCAGATTAGTTGTCAGCTGCTTTCCTTAAGAGACTTCTGGTTCCTGTTACTAGAAAATGCCTGAACAGTTACTTTTCAATAGGTTCCTACACATTACCATGATTAGCAGATTAAAATGCATTTTGGCATGCATTTTTAACATCTTAACTATCCACATTACATTACCAATTGTGTGCAGATTTACCCAGACCAAAATTATTCTTCAAGGTGATTGCATGATTAGCATGTGTGATAGCTGGGAGAGAGTCAAGACTAGAATATTTGAGAATTGTTGCAATGCTGCAAATAAGACAACCTGAATAACTTTTAGCATTTAAGAGGTTTAACTGCTTTAATGTACATAGTAGAGTGATCTAGAGTTCTTTATCATGCTAGAATGTGTTTTACAACTGTTTACATGGCAGCAGCCTGAAATCTTTTCTCCTATTCTTCCTTTATATTTCAAATTACCGGACTTTTATTTGGATATGCTGTATATGTTTTTAAAAATCTGTTATGGCTGAACTTCAGTTGAACCTCTGGCTAGTCCTTGGCCACAGAGGTCAGCTTTACAATTGGAACGTTAGATTACATTTTATTAGAATAAGTTGTTAATAAATATGAATATATTACATATGTATCCATACCACAAATCCAAGCCAATTAACACCTCTCCATAAGAATATGTTTTAAAAAGGTGACTGCATTTGCAAGGTTCACTTCTTTTTCTAATGATGATTCTGCTTGGTACTTTATATTTGCTTATTTTGCACTACTGTGTTTGCATATGGTACCATTGATATTTTTAAAAAGTAATTTGGAATGAAGATCTTTATAGCAGGGCAAACAGCGTAAGTCACAAGAACAGCCAGATACTGTATTGGAAAACTGTTTTCAGGCATGAAGTAATTTGACAGCCACCCTGGTTCCTGGCATAACCTGCGCTTTAGTTCAGCTGCAGGATGTGTGCAACAAGGGGTCTGAGCGGGCGAAGGCGGGGAGCAGTGAGGCAGCAGGGACTCTGCTCCGGCGAGGTGAGGCTGGAAGCCGTAGGGCAGGAGCAGCTGGAAGCTCCTGCGAGCGCACGTGGAGTGTGTTGGTGGGACGGGCCCTGGCGCTGCCCTCGGGTGGGTTTACACGCAGTAGTGGGGCTGTGGGGCGGGTTGTTCGGATGATTACTTGTCACCTCCTCTTGACTCTTACACTTTTTCAGCTCCTACCCTTCCCATTTCTCTGGCCTCCAGAGACCACAGTTTTGACAACCGTGATTACTCAAGGTGTCTGTCTGAGACAAGCGTCCTTTTGAAAGGGAAGGCAACTAGGAATGAAAATGGAGTAGCCAGCTGAACTGAAGGGTGAAACAGAATTATGTTTAAACAAATTATTACTAGGTTTTTTTAAATATATGTAGAAGGACCAATGGATGAAAGCAAAGGAAAAACTGTTGAGGGAGCAGAATTGATGACAGCAGGGCTACATTTTTTGACCCATTGTTTTATGCACAGCGGCTGGTGGGATGCTGTGAAGCTCTATTAATACGTTTCTCTTCTGTCACTGGGGCAGGTTCTGCAATGCACATGGATCAGCCTTGCTGCCAAGCTCTCTATGACTTTGAGCCAGAAAATGAAGGCGAGCTTGGGTTTAAGGAAGGGGACATCATAACTCTGACCAATCAGATTGACGAGAATTGGTACGAGGGGATGTTAAATGGAGAGTCTGGCTTCTTCCCCATTAATTATGTTGAAGTGATGGTTCCCTTGCCTCAGTGATTATGTCATTCAAGCTGTGAACACGATTTCATGACTGAAATGGATTCACAAATGTTCTGTCAGTGTGGCATTCTGTGAAAGCCTTGCTTTTTGACTGACTTACTGACTTTTGTATGCGTCTTTTTAAAATGTATTTATTTTATATTCCAAAAAAATTTACCTTCCCTGACTCCATCAACCCGCAAAAAAACCCATACCCAGTTTTTTTGCTTTGTGCCTTGAAGATCACTGTATGAAATGTTTACTGGTAGCTCGCTCTTGCTCCAAAATGCATTTCCTTGCTATTATTGTATGTGAATTTTTTTTATGTTTGGCTGCAATGATTTTACTATTGAAAACCATTTTTAAAAATACTGTAAGTGAAGCTGACTGTAACCAGTTCCTAAGTTACTGATGTCATTGAGCTCCTTTCATGTATCACACTGTAATTTATTGTGAGCAAGTTAATCTGCTTCACATTGTATGTTGACAAAAGGCAAAGTGGTTGTTGTCAATATTATGATGCTGTTGTACTAAGTACAAATTCTCAGCATTGAAAATTCCTATAATTTACTGACCAAACTGAATAAATATTTATGTGGGATAAGAATAGTAGTTGCTGCTTCTATTCCTGTAGTTCTGGCATTTGTTCTTTGAGCTGGAGGTCACTTGTGCAAAATATATCAGCTTTCAGTGAAGAACACAATGCTACATTAAAAAATGCATTAATAAAGCCCAAGTATTAGTTTTATAACACCCCAGCCACTATGATTTTAATAATCTTGCTCTCTCCCTGCCGATTGTGTAGCATTTATAATGCCTGTTAAACTTTTCTTCTAGTAGGAGGATAAGAGAAAAACTCCTTTGAAGTAAGTACAAACAGATCCTGGCTGCACAGGGTTTGTATAGAGCTCCCTTGAGATAAATAGGTGAGTAACAGTAGTGAGTACTGCAAACACATGAAAAGTCAATACACTTCCACTTTTTGTATTTATTTGAAAGGGATGAAGAAGAAGAAAGAAGACAAGGTGGAGAGAAAGATGTGCTATAATTAAGAATGTGCAAAAGAGCCCCAAAATGAAGGAGAGACAGACACAGGTATCTTAAGTACAATCAAAATGATAGAATTAATTTAGTTTTGTTATACTTCTCCTTTGCTTAGTAAATACAGATGTAGTAATGACCAAAAAATTCAGCATCCCTAGAGGAACATGTAATCTTTTGCCAGTTGCTCTCTGTACAAGAGAGAAAGTGGTGAGAAGGGAGCTGAACTCCTTTATAGGCAAACTGGCTTGAATCCAGCTTCAAAGTTTCAAGCTCTACTTGGTTCTGTACTCCAGTAGAAACAGCATTTCCTAGAGAGAAAAAAAATTCATGTGTGTCACAGGTGCAGTAACTTTTCCATCTAAGCAGCATAAATAACCCCTAACTGGCTCTCAAAACCATGGCTTTTGGTTTCTCTCCTCTCCGGCCCTGGCTTACACAATGGCCACAAGAAAATTAAGTGGTTATTCTTTGGAGCTTTGACTACAGCCTGCTACTTAAGGCACATGATCCCAGAATTTGGACTTGCTCATGTAAAGAAAACTCATCAGCCCTTGTCCAAATTCATGTGCAAGTACCTAGACATTATTAGGGCAGCAATATGGAAAATTTTTGAATGAAAATAGTTACAGTGTTCTGAATACAAAATGTATGGGACAGCTTTTAAGTATTTGGGATTAAGTATTTGCTTCTTCCCCCCTTTATCAGGGGAGGTCTCACCAGTCATACCTTTCTGTAGCAGGCAGGAAAAAGAGGCATTGCAATCTCTCTTCAACCTCACCAGAATTCCCTAGATGAAAGAATTCTATATATGCACATACACATTATATATAAAGGTTCAAATTCTCAAAACACTTTGCAGTAGGCAGCTCCTGCTCAGCTGCAATAGATGTCTCAAACAGAAACAGCTACACAAAACTTGTAAGCTAGAAGCAAATCAAGAGAGAACTGTGCTGTTATCCATCAAGGATAAAGTATAGAGAGAGGTCACAGGAAACCAACCATCTTTAAGGTTTGCCTACCAGGAAGACAATTTGCACAATAGGATCCATTGGAGATCAGAGAATCAACTCTTGCATATGTGCCTTTTAAAGTTTGTATGCTGAGAACAGGTTCCATAAACTGTCTTGTAAATATGTGGATCTTATTTCTTAAGACAATGGATTGTGTTACCAGACAACATCATGTACCACAACTATTTCCTATCAAGACTTACATAATAGTTCAAACCTTTCATGGTTGTTGCTTAATACCATCCTTGCCTTGTGCTATGAAAAGGTTTCATTTGAAATACTGAAGATTCCTCTTAAATCAAGTTCATAACAATTCAAGCTTTATTTATAAATATAAACAGGGCAGCACAGTATTTCTGGAGGTTTCTTCAGTCTGCAGGGAATCTTCCCTAAACTCACCACTTTTATTGCTTCAAAGTCTTTGGAGCCACTCAGATAAGATCAATGAACAAATAACTTTATTATTTAACCTGCAAATGTTAAAGTCCAAGACTGCTTTTATATACATGAAAAATACCTTTAATAGTTAAAAACTTTAAGAAATCAAGATAAATAGAGCAAGGTTATAGCAGCATCTATTTCTATGTGGACCATAAAGTACAACAATAATTCAGATTTGCTAAAAATGCAAGTTTTAAACCAGCATCCAGTCTTGATATCTCAAAACTAGACTTTTTAAATAATTTGAGAGTTTAAACTAGTACAAGGAAAGCCTACCTTAACAACTACATCCTAACACAGAACAGGTCTTAAATTCAAAAAAATGAATACTTTGGCAAGATAAGAGGCAGTCAAAAAACTATTCCAGCATTTGGAGAAAACTGCGGTCTCAGCTGCTCCCCTCCCCTCCTGCTCTTAAAGCGTACTTCACATGGCTCATCAAGGTAAGCATTCAAGTAAAAAGAGGCAAAGAATAATTTACTGCAGTGGTTCCAGAGGCTGACTGCCTGGTTTCCAAGGGTTATAGGTCAGGCTTTCCATAGACTAGAGAGCTATTTAATTTACAGTATATCACATACTGGCCAATAGATGGTATTACCCCAGCTGCCCCATCAGACATCTACAAAGCAGTACTGCAGGCTGCACGGAATCCTTATGAACTAAATCTAAGAGCAGATCTTCTTGATGCACCTTTTACTACAGCTGGTACTCTCTAGTTTTGATTTTTGTTTGTGTGGTTTTTCTTCTAGCCCCTTAAAAAAACTGACTCATTGGGAATATTCAAACAAACAGAGTGCTAATATTGCTGGTCACAGTACCTTCTCTGTCGGAATGAGACGCTTTTTCACATTTACAGGATAGATCTGCCCAAGTTCAGTTTGACATGGGTATGCTGTGATATACTGTATCTAGGAATATACAATACCAGAACTGGTGGATTTCCAGGTGCTAGAATACAGAAACAGTACATTTAGTAACAGAGTTTTTTTTACAGCTTGCTTTTAATTGTAAAGTGTTTAGCAAGTGATCTAGGCCAGTTTTCTATATTTCAGTATCAGGATTGGAGCAGGAAACATTTCAGACGCTCAGCACTCTTCAGGATAACGTTTTACTTCAGCCAAGTTCAGACTTGCTCAGGGTGCAAGCTTGGCTGTTATGTGGCCCATGGAGTTTCCCACTCAGGCTTGAGACAGAAGTTACCATTGGAGAAACACCATATCAGAACACTGAGAAAGCTGAGGCAGCCTCATGCTCGTTGTCAAGTATTCAGCATCCTTGTAGGGCATATGTTTAGAAGTTTTGTAAACTGTGTACCTTCCTTTGCTTCAGCAGGTCATGGAAACCAAATCCTTGTGTTAAAGCAAAAAATAACTTCACATGGAGCTTGAATTCTTCCACTCTTTGTATCAGTGAATCCAAGGACAGGGTCCAGTATGAGAAGGTAGGAAATTTCATCACATTAGAGACAATGTTTCTGACAAAGAGGTCAAATGGGAGATGTGAATTCCACATTTCAGGTATTGCAGAAGGTACCTAAACACATGTAGTCTATGTCACTTGGGTGACAGAAGTGTTTTCAGATGCTCATCTCTGTCCACATTACATGATAAAACAGCTGGTATCCTCATTTTGCTGCAGAAGTAACACATCAAGATGTTAGGCTAATTAGCATGTGTACAAACTTCATATTTATTACTAGTTACCTACTTGATCTTCATATAGGTGTTGGTTTTGTTTTTGTTTTTTTTTTTTTTTTTTGTAGATTTAGTTAATAAAACAAAGCAGGTTTTCAAGAGAGACAATACCATAACTATACTAGATGTTTTTGGAGTGGGGAAAAGAAAACAAGCCTGTAAGAACTTGAGTCCATGCAATACGTGAGGCTGTGCCTTCCTTAATGAAAGGCTAGCAGACTCTCTACCAGCACCTCAGTTCTGCAGCATCAAAACTTAACTGGCATGCAGATTCATGCTACCCTGGTTAGGATGGTAAAAGCAGAAGCCAAACCCATGGAAACCCTGCCTTTCTTTAAAGCACAGCATGCTCGCTTTGCATTTTGCTGCATGCAAGAAGTTCACTGCTTTTTACCAAGTTGCCATTATTTTAGTACCATCAATACAGCAGAAGCATATAGGTACTAAGGACAAAGGTTTGACAGGAATTCAGCAGACAGGAATGACATTAACATTTCAGTGGGAGTATTAGAATCAGTTCTTACCATAAGTGGTACACAACTGTACTGTAAAATTGCTGATAAAACAGATCAGAGGTGTAAGGAAAACAGTTACTTTTGCTTTCTATCATCGATTGCCAAAAAAGCCACATGATTAGTCAATTCAAAAAAGGAGCCTTAAAAAACAAAAAAACCCCTGAAACAACAAACACACCCCCAAACAACAAACAACACAAAACCAACAACAAAAAAACCCAACCTCCAGGAGAGGCCCTACTCTGACCATGAAGAGAAGCTTGTATCAGTGAGTCTCTCCACAAGCCTAAAAACTTCCACTGCTGTTGTTTGAACTGCTTTGGTGTACGCTGTACCCACAGGCCAGAACAGCTTTATAAAACCTTTCTCAATAGCCTATTTAACAGGGTCTCACCCTCCTTCAGTGAGAGACTGAAAATATTACAAGAATGTACATCTAAGTCAAGAGACTTTGATAGACATCCCTGACATCCTTTAAGCCACATGGTATTATAATAACAGATACGTACCGAGATTTTCTGTTTGAAAGAACCAAGCAGCAGGCAGCAGCTGCCCATTCTTAGGTACATTTTCTTCAGAAAGACATTACTAAGACACTTCTGTGTTTTCAGACAGGTATATTATAAAAACATCTAGGAAATGGCAGTAGCTTTAAGACATGGTGCAGTAAAATGCAAGTCTTCCTTGTAACTGTGTAGTTACACTTTTAGCAAGATCTGTGGTGGCTCAACAAGGTATGGCAGCAGGAGGGAGAGAATGAATTTTCAGCTACACATCGCCTTGTGCTTAGGGCCTTGGAGTTTGTACTAGCAAGGGGGACTTGGTGCTATTTCAAGTGAAGAAACCAACTCAAGAGTCAAGTACAGCCCATAATTGTTCAGTTATGACCAATTTAAAGCACTTGCATGAGTTCTGGTTTAGACTATTTCAGCAATTAAAGATATCTGACTACTAGTATATCAAAGTGCATGAGAAGCATCCGATATGCCGAAGTTCAAACTTGTAATATGTTCAGTCAAAAGCCATTTGGAGGGCTAGAGAGTCTTTCACAGGGCATTACAACATGCAAGTTGTAGCCAAAGGGTTATAAGTACATTGAAGGCAAACCACCTTTATTCTATTTGACAGTGTTAATTCTGTTAGCATGACCTGCATCTGTGCTGAAGTTCCACTTGGAAAGTACTGAAGGGAGTATTTGTGACTGAAGCAAGGCTGAGATTCTTATTTTGCACAGCAAAATAAGAAAGTAGCTCCTGGAAATGGGCTGGAACAGAAGTGCCTCAAAGTCATGCTTGGATTTAAGAGGGACTTAGGTAATCAATATACTAACAACTTTGATTTCAGGCTTTTAATGCTTTCGAATGGCAATGCTAGGTTTCTTCAGTGTGAATTTAAGTTGTCTTAAGAGCAAGTCATTTGACACTCCAAACAGTGTCCCTAAGTCACTTCATTCCACAGAAATAAGGTATTTCTAGTTAGTGTTCGCATTCTGTTCTCGGTGTAAAAGCTTTAAGCTTATTCATAGTCAGATGCTTAGATGGAACAGACATTAAAGCTAGTATTTTTCAGTGTGTCAGCAATAAGAGACGAAACAATTAATGCTGCCATTTGATCATATTCAGCCAGAGAGTAAGCAAAACATCAATTCCATTTCTGATGCAAAGCCATGCAAGCTATCTCCTACATGGGACAAGAGACTGCAGCACTATTAGTGAAGCAAGTTTTCTATCTGACAAGCATGATTCTCACCATCTCACCTGCTTAGGATGCTCACAGGAACCACTATCATGAAACCAAACAACATTTCTTTTTTCTTCTTCTTTTGGTCTGACATCAAGAAAAATGTTGAGAGTTGTAGGATATTGATAGTACTTGGGGAAGTATTTTCATACAGTAATGAAAAGAAATGGCCATCGAATGATTCTGTTGATAGCATGTATTTAAACTTCAGTCAGCTTACCTGAGATGGAAAGTCCATTTCACTTCCACTTATTTCTTCATAATCGTCATCTTGCTCACTGCTTTCTTCTCCCCTGGGTACATATATTATCTTCCTCTCTGCGAGTTCCTACAATACAAATGAATTGCCACCAAGAACCCTCAAGAATTAAGCACATCAAACAAGTTCAGTATTAGTACAGTAGAAGCTACTTACTATCTCACTTACCTCACCATCATCTGTGATGAGTTTAACACCAATATTATTCCCAGTTCCCCAAGACTTCTGAGACTTCCAGACCAGATCGCTAGGACCTGGGCTTATACCAGCAGCTGCACTCCAGATCTGCAACAGATTTAGAGTGAGCTTCTGAAGAATCTTATTTGTAGTTGGATTAGGACTCAGTTTAACATATACAACTCCTAAGTTCTCCAATACCAAATATGTGCAGTAACAAACTGAACTAGTGTGATCCCCGGCAGGTTAGTTCTTGTCGAGACTACCAACAGTGATAGTAATGTGTTTTTTAACTGAAGACTATAAAACCATTAGTGCAGAAAAGGCTGTGAACAGCTTCTACCTGATGCAGAGATAGTCTTGCTTGGACAAGCACATCATTTGAGTCACAGTTACAGACATACTCATGGCAGCAATGTGTGTATACAAGATAGCCTCCAGCCTGGGGTCACTCACTGATCTCTTGAGCAAGCTTATACAGAGTTTGGAGTGCAGAGTGTAGAATTAGGCTCTTTGATCACTAAGTGTACTCAGAGTATGATTTTAGAGCTAATATTTAGCTTTGTATCCATAAATCATGAGGTCAGCATTGCTGAACTGTAGTGCACTACAGCTTTCAGTAAGGGCAAAAATCTTTGCACAACGTGTATCAAATCAAAGGAATATGGGGAACCCTGAGAATAAACTAGAATATACTGGTTCTGTTCATAACAATAGCACATCCCAGTCTGGAATGTTCTAAGTTCAATCCAAGATCTACCTTTACACAAATGTTAATTGGCATTTCAGGTCAAGTTGTTGCAAGGATTTTTGCCCACCTCCCTCTCTAGATAAAATGAGGATTTTTAGTTCTTCGGGCACTTGCAGTATCAATTTAGTTTTACCTTATTCCATGAATCTCTGCTGCCATCTAACATAACAAGAAGAGAACTTCGAATAAAAGTTTGACAAAACCACTACCTACTGTAACTACTTGGCCCGCCTGAAGAGTGAACTGTGAAGGAAATTTGTATGTTACATCTGACACACTTCCAAGATGTCTTCTTAACACCCATCCATGTAGTGTTTGATCCTGTGGGACAAGAAATTTCTGTCAGCATTACAGGTCAACACCATATCGTACAAGGTTCTTTCCAGACTCAAGGGTCAGTTTTAATCTCACTCCTGTAGTGTACAAGAATCTGATAAATTTTGAGGAAGTGTTTGAGTTTCCATTAAAGCCTCTCTATGATTTCTCCCAGTACTTCCTTAGGATTAAGCTTAGTCCCACCAGTTTGGGCACTTCTATTCTTGCCTTCTGTTGAAGGGGAATCATGATGCTCTTTTCCACGGAGATTCTGATAAATGAGGTTGGCCACACCCATCTACCAACTTTGGCCATATATATCTACATAAAACGCATACACAGGGGCCTGTGAAGGTTTAAGGCACCTCTGGCTGAAGCTGCCAAGCTACCAGCCACAAGTTTTGGAGCTCCGAGGATTGGTTCTAATAATTCTGGATTTGCAGACTAAACTGGTCAAATAATTACTTAACTGGTCAGATAAACATTCTGCCTGGATTAGATACTGTCAACTCTATTCAACCTTTTAGCTGTTTTAAGCATGTCTAAGTAACAAGACATCATAGTCCAATTTACTAAGTACCTTATTTATTCCACAGAGAATAAGTAGCACTATAGGAGGACAGTGCTAGTCCGAATCAGATGAGAAACAACTGAAGGTGTTAATTTCTACCTCCTAGAACCCAGTGAGCCTCCCCACAAAAGTACTTCCCAGACAGCCCTGTGAACAAAACACCTGTAGTACCAGAAGAAGAAGAAAAAAAAGTCTCTAGTCTTCTCTTGGCAGCAGCCAGGTTAGCTGAGAGGTCCCACTTCGCATTCTGTTTGGCCGTACTCTTCCCTCATCTCTTCATCCTTCCCTATTGTCACCTCTCACTAAGTTACAAGTGGGTTCACAAGCAGCCGTACTTTGCAGTGAAGGCCACGTAGATTTGAATGAACAAAAGTACCTCGTCAGAGTTGTTTTTAAGCCTGACAAATTTCCCATCTGCATCGATTTCTTCAATAGATACATTTCCAGAAGATGAAGCATGCTGAACAGTCTTAAATCCAAAACTATGCCCTCTCTTCCTGGTTTCTTTCATTTTCCTTTTCTTCCCATGCAGGAACCGTCGCCCTTGAGTTGTTGCTTGAGTTGCAACACTGTGTGAAGATGGGCTGGGTGACAGCTTTAGCCTATAAGGGAGTCAGATAACATTCACTTGAATACAATGTGCTTATTTCCTCTCCCTCCTATCTTCCCACTATAGTCAAGCCTAACAGCTTCCTGTGTCCAAGCTTTCCATGAAGTCTTGAATATAAGATTTTATTTTTACTGGCAAGAGTAGCTAAGTAGCTTGTTAAATTTGGAAGACAGCCCCATCCCTGGAGTTCAGAGCAAGCTTATATCGATAAGAAAAGATTCCCTGGGCAACAAGTATTCATTTAAAGTCTCTACAGACACAGTCTTTAGTGGAAGTAGTTTAAGTTTTTGACCCTTCTTAGTGTGTACTGAGAGTTCATGTTTTTCTCACCAGGCAGCGTATGCCTGTTGATAGTATGTATTTGTACCAAGTACAGCCCATAATTGTTCAGTTATGACCAATTTAAAGCCCTTGTATGAGTTCTGTTTTAGACTAATTTCAGCAATTAAAGATATCTGACTACTAGTATATCAAAGTGTACGAGAAGCATCCAATATGCCGAAGTTCAAACTTGTAATATGGTCAGTCAAAAGCCATTTGGAGGGCTAGAGAGTCGTTCACAGGACATTATGACATGCAAGTTGGTACAGCTTCCCAGTTTCTTTCATGAAACTTGAGCTCTGTCTTTGATATCTCTAAGATGTAGCACAAAGCTTTGAGAAAGTTTGATTCTAGGGAGGGATGTCTAACAGACCTTGGAAACATATCAGTTGAGTTTATGAAGTTAATCTTACTACACCATGTAGTGGATGTGGCATATAAATATAATCTACAGAAGACTATGCTTCAAGAACTAAGTTACAGTACTAATCACATACTTAACATTTTTTTCCTCCTCTACATTCTGAAGAATACACAGTTAATTAGTGTAGAGATCTTGGATGAAGCAAGTCCTCACATGTGGATCTTGTCACAGCCTACCTTTGTTCCTCTCCTTCCAACATCTTTCTGTAGGCACTTATTTCCAGATCTAGAGCCAGCTTCACATCTAAGAGATGCTCATATTCTTCCAACTGTGCTTGTGCCTGCTGCTGTGCTTCTGCCATTTCTTTCTCTTTCTCAGCCATACGCCTTCGATGGAGATCACGATCATAATCCAGCATATCCTGTAGCTCCCTTATTCTGTTCTCCAGAGCAACATTCTGAAATTAAGGGGGAGAGAAAAATCAATTAAGCCATACCAGAGAATTAGAGAGGCCAGAATTTTGAATTGTTTATCTAAATTAAAATAATTCTAAGGTTATACAAATAAAGATAGTACCTGGCTTTGATATTGATTAACTTGAGAAGTCAGAGTATCAATTCTCATCTTTGTTTCCATCAGCTCCTGCCGAGCAGCATTGGCAAAGTCACTATTTCTTGCTGCAGACAGCTGGGCATTCTCCATCTATGGACAAGTCACTGTTAGTAATTAATTGCTTATGACCATGTATTTTAAATAAGGAAGGAAAACCAAGTGATTTCTAGCTGTTTCATCTGGAAATAGTTATGTTTTACTTGAGTGTGCAGATACCAATAAAGTCCAGGTCAAAAGTTTTTCATTGCTTTTCAAAGAGATTTAAACAAGTTTGACATTCATGTCAGAAAAAGTCAGCAATAATCAGGTAGTGAAAATTGCTGGATTAGGATGTTTCAGTTACAGATGCATGAAGACTTTGTATAGATATGAAGTAAATGGATTCTCGAGAAGAACAATGGAGAATGTTTAGAAGGTGCTTGTCAAAGCAGGGGGCTACAGGATATTAGGTATGCTCCTCAAACTATTGTGCTTCCCCAAAAGTTCTGTTACTAAACAGCTCCTGCATCACTATAAGCAGCACTGAGCTATTTCTAGAGCAATTCAATCTTGAGATGTTCCAAGAAAGGATAAAATAAAGCCACGCTGCTACAAGAGGCATGCACAGAATTTCCAGTGGAAACCTGGACAGAAGCATCTAAAGGAATTCACTGAGTTGGCATTTAAGTTGGAATACAGAGAAAGCCAGAAAAACCAGGAAGAAACAAACACATGTACTCGTTGAGAAAAGCAGCAGATTATTTGATTCTGCACTGAGTATTAAAGAGGGTTCAAGATATCAATACTGTACACTGCAACCAACCCCCAACCCTGGGACCTTACCTACCCAGGAGTACAGGCCCAAAGCGTTACTTTGTCATGTGTATGTGGCTAATGCTGAGAAACAGGTGACACACCAGTTCTGGGAAACAAACTGCCATGCTACTTCCATAGCCACCCTCTCCCCCTTTTCCAGTACTACCAACTGGAAAGGATCTTTTGCACTCATACAGTAAAAAGTGCTCTTGTAAGACTGTAAGAATACCTTTATGCATTTTAGTAAAACTATAATCAGCAGATCAAGTTTCATTCAATAATACTGAATTTCTTAATACAAATATAGCACACCTTAGTCCTGAATTTGTCAGACAAGCTCTCAGATTTGTCAGAAGTCTGACTTATGATCAACTTTATTAGCCATTCCTAACCATTCCCCAAAGGGACAGTATTTATGCTTGAACCAGTTTTGTTGAGGACCAAGTGTTCGTAGAAATCCTATTGTAAAAATGACACCACTTCAAGATTCCATAACAACTTATGCCATGAAGCTCTGCACTGAATGCAAGGGCTCCATCACTCAGCCATTTATGCTAGTGTGACTTTAATCATATCAAGGGGCAAAGAACTTAAGCTTTGTTTTATTGGCATCTTTTACAGACTCACTTTTGCACTGAATGTTCGCTCCAGTTCCTCTTTGTATCCTTGAATTTGTTCTTCGTGTTGTTTTCTGAGGCCCTGCAGAGCATCCGAGAGCTTACTCTCAAACTCTCTCTGACGGCCAGATTCTATTTCTGCTATCCTGCTCTCATGGACTCTTTTTGTCTCCTTGAGCTCCTAGGAGAAGAAGAAATTTCTCAGAGAACAAGCAAGCCAATACATTTTTGAATGAGAATGGTCTTACTGTACCAGCTTAGTAAGTCATTCAGTATTGAAGCACATTTATCATTGAGTGTATGGTAATTCATCTTTATTCAGATCCTAGACATTCATCTATTCAGTCAGGTACTTCCACCCTGCTAGCTGTGCTGGGTTGTTTTGCTTCCTCACTGCCAACATCGCTTAAACTAATAAATGCAGTACTTTGTATTTAATTTTAAGACCAATTCTTTGAACTAGATTGATTTCTCTGCTTTTCTTTACTTGGAACACATGCATATACACTTCAGTTTCTTTAAGTACTGTTACTTTACCTATTCTTGTTTTATTCAAAAAGTAATAGTATTTGGTAAGAGAAACCGGCATTCTCTGTCACTTAAACAACACACTTTGAGATTACTTCCAGTCAGAAGGAAGTTGGTTTACATTCATGTTTTTTAGTTCTATGTACTGACTGCTCACACAAAGGTTACCAAACACCTTTGATAAGTGTTAAGGAAGTAGGGAACGTAAGTTGCTTATTAAAGAAGATTTAATTTCTCTGATTCTTTTAAGCTTCTAGCAGACATCTGGAATTATTTAACTTTAATATTTGCACTTTCAGTTACACAAAGTAGTATATTGGGATTGTAGTTGCCTTCAGCAGTGCAACCTGAGAAAATTATCTCATATTCTAGATACCTATTGGCACTCTGCCAGTTAACATGAGGTGGGTACTTCCTTGAAGTCTTCCTAATTAGATGGATTTTATTGGCTGGTGGACTGTCATAGGTCGACTCAGCTAGTTACCTTTTCAAGGGTAAAGCACATCTTAACTTTACTTAAGTGCATCCAGGCATTGTGGACACCTAAAAAAAAAAATTGTTATTAATAAGCTAAAACATACATCTTCATGAAGGCGCTTCTGGAACGTCATTTGTTCCTGCAGAGTTTTCATGTGATTTTCCAGGTCTATTCTCCTCAACATTTCACTGTGGAGATGCTTCGTGGTATCTTCCAGTGACAGCTGCAGCTAGAAAAGATAGACATCAGGGTAACCAAAATTAAGGTCATTTTTCTAAACTAAGACAGTCAACTTATTACAGGTCATTTAACTCCATTCCCACAGCGATCAACACACACTGCTTAAGTGAAGTTGGTTACTCTGATTAAGTTCTTATTTCAGTGGGATCCAGCATACTAGCAACAGAAAGAACCCTATTTAATTGTGATATAGACCAGATTTCCCACTAGGAATATATAGAGCAGCTTTTAATCCCATCAGCTAAGTTTAACTCCTCAAAGTAAACTTCTGATGAATCCATGTACCATCCATGTACATTCCTCCCCTTCACAACGCTAAGTACTCCAAATTTCTATTTAACTTCCAATATAATTTGATACTTAAGAAGTGAAATCCTCCAAATATAGCTTAACTATGTTGACAAACTATTATACACTTCCAGTGTTGGAGTGTGATGCTTTAATGATACAAGGGGTTTGGGTTTTTTTCCAAGTTTTCATCCTAAAGATTTGAAATCAGCTTATTCAATTATCACACTAAAACACAAAGAATACAAAAAGCTGTGCTCTTAGAAATGCATTCATAGAGTAGCAACTCAAGTAGAGTTCATTTCAGTAGCACATGAGCCTACAAAAAAAAAAAAGTAGTCAGAACTCATTCTGCCTAGGTTTAAGCATAGCAAAGCAGGGTCCACCCATCAAATGCTCCCTTTGCTGACATGTTTCAGAATGCTACAGGGGCTATAACAGTACAGCATACTTCAACTTACTTTGTCCTTAGAAGAAACATTACATGCTGTGGTCATAGAATAAAGGTACCTACAAAAGGTGGAAGTTTTAACAGACCAACTATCAGTAGCATTTGCTTTTAGCAAGATTGCAGAAATCTTCCCGTCCACCTGTCATTGCCAGAGATAAGTCTTTCCCTGGTTTTAAATCTCAATAACTAGTTGGGGAAAACAATCAGAAGCTTCAGGATGAAAAGCTGGAATTCCAGGAACAAGTCTTACAGAGACTACTTGATCCTTTAATTCACGAAGGTCGTTCTCCAAACTCCGGTTCTCATTCAAAGCCGTTGTTAGATCAGCTTCCTTTGCGTTCAGCTGAGCATCAAGGTCTCTCATACGAGCCTGTGCCACGTTTAAATCAGCTTCTTTCTTTGAATTCCTGCAAGTGAAAGTTTCACATTTGTAAGTTGCAGTTGGCAAGGGAGAAAGTTCGTTTTTAAGGTGTTTCCCTCCACAGGGTCTGTGGCAGAGCTGAGGGGAGGAAAGGTCAGTTAGCACTGCGAGCACAGGGCGGGCTCCAAGAAACAAACCACAGACAAGAATCATTTGCTTAACCAGAAAGATTTCTGACCCAGTTTCCAGCTTGTTTTCTGTGAATCCTACGTGGAATCCAGCTATTTTCCATGGCATGACCAGCCGGAGCGGGGAGGGACGGCACAGGCCGTCTCCACAGGGAGGGACCAGCCACGCTCAGAGCCAAGCTCACCACACAGTGACCTGCCACCCCTGAACAAGCTGCTCACGCAGCCGCCAGCTCTCAGCAGCACAGGCCGCCCCCAGCTCCCTGGCACAGCAGTTGGCCATTAACACACAGGGCGGCTGCGGCCCCGGCCATGGCGGCGCCTCCACCTCAGGGAGGCCCCGCAGCGCCTCCTGGCGGCCAGGCTGCGCGCGCAGCTCGAGGCCGCGCTCCTGAGGCGGGCCATGGAGGTCGCGCTCCTGAGGCGGGCCATGGAGGTCGCAGCTGGCAGCAAAGTGTCCCCCGCTCTGCAGCGCCGCCAGAAAGCGGCTCTGGCTGCCACGGGTGCCACCCCTCCTCACCGCGAGCCCTCAGAACGTGACTGCCCAGAGTACAGGAGTTTTGTCCCCAGGAGGCCACTGGCCCAGCCCTGGCAAGCCGGCCTTTGTCAGCCCCACATCAGCCCCTCAGCTCCTGCCACAGGGACACGAGCTACCACAGCAACCACCCTTCCCACACAGCACCCTCACAAAGGGCTCTTCTACCTCAGGAAGGGTCATGCAATCTTCCCTTCTTCACACCACAGAAGAGCTACACGGCAAGAGAAGCTTTGCCTTCAGAAGATGGCCATTTCCTGCACAAATCGCCAGTACAGAGCCCTCAGGTACTCCTTGATAGCCAACGGCTTGTTTAAGTTGCCAGTTTTACCTGTCACCACAGTAGAGAAGCCCCGGGCCCATGGTGAGATCCTGTCAGAGAAAGGGCTGATAATTTCCCAAGCTGCTCTAACTTCTGAAATCCTTGCAGTTGCCTGACCACTACCCGGGGTCTGACTTCCTGCTCAAAACTCAATTCGCAGTTGCAAAGAGCAAAATGTTCAACTTATTTTAGCAAAATCTGTTCCGCCAAGTGTCTAAGTTGTGATAACTCATGCAATGAGTTTTCCAGTTGATAACTGAGCAGACCAGTTGGAGAGAATCCAAAGTCATTCTGCAGGCATGATCAGATCTAGAAAGCTTGGACTGCAGGGAAAGATCGGAAAAAAAGTAAGGGTTGTTTAGTCTAGAGAAGAGAAAAGTGACAGGAGACATAACAGTCTTTACATACATGAAAGGCTGCTGCATAGAGGAAGGGAATCTATTTTCCATGTCTGTTGTGGAAAAGACAGGAAGTTGCAAGCTTGAATTGCAGGGAGGAATATTTGGGTTAGATGTTAGGGAGAGGAAACTAACAGTAGCTCAACACCAAAGCACATTGCTTGGGGGGACATTCTGGAATTTCCATATCTGGAATTCAAAAAAAGGGTTATGCAAACATCTGCGAGAAAGGATGCAGGTAGAGTTGGTTCCAACACAGGCCTGGGGCATGTGGCTACATCAGGTTCTTGCTCAAGGCATTTTCTAGCCCTGCTATTCAGAGACATTTGTGTCCTCATACTGCATGACCATGATGCAAACCCAAATGTTTTGCTGGCAGAGGTTATTTATTCTTTACTAAGACTCTAGGGAAAAAAAGACTCTCAGGGTAACCATGACAAACAAGGTGTTGTAGTATTTTTAGTATTTACAGGTTTCTTTCTTTTCTAGGTATTAGCCACCTTCCTTTTGGGATCTCTGCTACCACTGCCATTTATTGTGAGCGTAAGTTATGATATTAAAAAGTACCTCAGTAACTACTTAAAGAAAATTGACTGTTTCTTTCTACAATAAGAGAAATTTCATTCTGCAATCAAAGTATGTATAAAACGAAATTCCATTAGTATCTGTGTTTTAACAGTCTACTTTCCTGATGCAGGCCTCTGACAAACAGGTTCAGGTTTCCTGTATTCTTTCCTGACATACTTTCAGAGAACCCTGAAGTGAGTTGCTTCATCCTTGAGAACAGCAATTTAACAAGTCTGGCTTTGACGAGAGTATTTACCATGCTTTTAAACCAAGTCTGGTGTTCAGAACACCACACTATTATGCAGCAAGCAGTGAAAGTTACAGTACTCTACAACACTCCATACAGCAACCATTCCAGAACTAAGCCTGGCTTACTGACTATCAAGTGCAAGCAATAACTCTGAAGCACTGCCAATCACATTCCCTGTAAATCAGCGTGCCACATATGCTTCACCTGGAAAATGTAAATAATTTTACCAAAAGAACTCCGGGATGTTTGAAACAGACTCCAGTTGGTCAAAACTAGAGGACATTAAAAGCACCTGCAGAATTCATTCTTACAGCTTGAGCTTGTTACACTGCATATTTCAGGTTCAGTAGCAAAATGCACATCTATACTCACTGGTGCAAAAAGAAACTAGTCTTTCTCTGCTGTGCTACTGTAGTTGCTTTGACCTTCCTCAGGCTCTGAATTCAACTGACTGATATGCTTATCCACAACTCCTTCTCCCCAAACGTCTTTGGCCTCCTTCCAGTTACCACTATTTAAGTAGTAAGAAAAAAAAAAGGCTGAAATGCAAGCACACTTTGCTGTTGATGAAGCTTTAAGTCTCTTTACCAGTGATGAATGAGAGCCAATGGTTAATGCTGTTGGGAAATTATCTGGTGACATTCCATCCTATAAGAGTTCCAGGTTATTTAAAGGCTGTATATATAAAGGGCACGATACCCTCAAAGTAGTTTGTTCCAAGCCATCTGAAACATTTGCAGTTAGACAGCCCAGATACAAACCACTCATTAATATTAGGACTTTAGTCCCTCCAGAAAGCAGCATGTACTATGTATCATTTCCCACAGGCCGTAAAGTTAACCACTTCTAAGACCTCCTTTACTTAAAAAAAAAATAAATAAAAAAATAATCAGCCCAGAGGACCACATACCTGCCAAGCCTAAAGCTTTATAAACAAAGCCATGGAATTACACAAACACAAAGAGCAGCAGCAAAGTCTTAGAACTGGTATTACCCCTCTCCTCACTGTCCACTCAAGTGGCTGGTTAGATTTATGAAACAGATCTATGAGCCAAAACCCAGCATGAATGAGACAAGCCCAAGAACTTCTAAGCAGCTGAAAACAGAAGCTTGAGTGAAAACACATTTTATTCTCAAGTGGAACAGCTACTAAGCCCTACTGAGCCTATGAGGGGGCAGCATTTGCTCCATACAAGTGTTAAAAGGAAAAGCTGGTGCCCAAAGTTGCTATGATACAAGTTCATAACTAGATTTGGGGGGCCTGTGGACACCCACATTACTTTAAGTCTCTAACTGATTTAGCAGTACAAGGTGGCATGAAAGTAACAAGCAACGCTAGCACTCTGTAGATTTCCAATCCCAACAAGCTGGGTTATGGGTACTTGTTCCCCCCCTATAACTTCCTACCTTCTTCCCTCATTCGAGAGCATTTAATTGCACTTATATCAGGCTACCCCTTTGTTCCAGGCTTGGTGAGACCAGCCAGCAAGATGATTCCAGGCTCAGGATACACAGTTTGCAAGAAATTCAAGCCTAAAACATCCCAGTAGCATGTAAATCAAGACCTAAGAGCCACTGGGACAGTTTCCGTGCAGTATCAGCCCAGACCAGGTAAGCCATCCTGCTTACAGGACTGCCTTCTGTGTGTTCCCTCCAGGCAACGTCTGACCTAAAAAGCCCCACAAAGACATGAGCTAACTCCATATAGAGATTCCTTCCCCTACTCCCATAAGTTTCTAGATGCTTTCCAGCATAGCAGTTTCTTGAGTGTTTATAAACATAGGTGTGGTGCCAAACCCAGGCAGCAATGCATTCATGCAACACTACCTCCATAAGGCCACCCGGCACCTCAAGTTCTGGGGGAAGCCCCTACATCTGTCACAGGGAGGTCTGAAATGGCCCAGCAACACCATAGAATCATAGATTCACAGAATGTCCTGAGTTGGAAGGGACCCACAAGGATCATCAAGTCCAACTCCTGTCCCTGCATATGACAACCCCACAGCTCACACCATGTGTCCGAGGACATTGTCCAGTCTCTTCTTGAACACTGTCAGGCTTAGGGCCATGACACCTCCCTGGGGAGCCTGTTGTAGTGCTCCACCACCCACTCCACCGCCTTTTCCTAATATCGAACCTAAACCTCCCCTAGCACATCTTCTGCCCTTCCCTCAGGTTCTGTCATTTGTCACTAAAGAGGAGACTTCAGCACCTGTCCTTCCTCCTCCCCATGTGAGGAAGCTGTAGACTGCAATGAGGTCTCCCCTTCTCCAGCTCCACCACAGCTGGAGGCACTCACAGTGGTGTCCCCACAGCACATCTTCAGAACAGACATCAGGATTTTTCCTGTCCCAATACACCTCAGCCTCACAGAGCCATGCCTTTGGGGAATCCCCATCACCATGGCCCAGACACCCCACAATACTCACTCCTTCCCCAACACACATCCCCTCACCCTGCCAGACCCCAAAGAGGTGCCAGCCCCAGGGCTGGCCTGCTCAGGGCCGGGGCACCGACCTGCTGTGCAGCTGCCGGTGCTCCTCACCAAGCTTGCCCAGCTCCACCTGCAGCGTAGCCCGCTGCATAGCGACCTCGTCCAGCGACCGGCGGGCATCGGCCAGCTCCGCCTCGTAGCGGAGCCGCAGGCTGCCCAGCTCCCGGTCGCTGCCCGCCTCCTGCTCGGCCAGCCGCTGCTGCAGCGCCGACTTGTCGGCCTCCAGCGCCCGCACCCGCTCGATGTAGGCGGCCAGGCGGTCATTGAGCTGCTGCAGCTCCTCCTTCTCCTGCAGCCGGCTCAGCCGTGTCGGGCTCAGCGGCGAGGCTGCGGCGATACGGCCGAGGGAGCGGCTCCCGCTCGCCGGCGTGGAGGAGAGAACCGTGGCCATGGCAGCCTGCGCTCCGGGCCTGGGCCCCGCCGCTACCGGTACCGCCCCGCGCAAGACACCCAGGGCCCGCCGCCGCCCGCGTATAAATAACCGGCAGCTGCCGCCGCGGCCGGCCTGGGGTGAGCAGCTTAAAGGGCTAGAACTGCTCCCCGGCCGCTCCCTCCAGAAAATACACTTAAAAAAAAAATAGTATTATTTTTTACATATGCCTTGATGCATTTCATCAGTTCAGTGGTGCTGCCCGGAGAGGGCGGGGAAGGAGCTGTCAGGAAAAGCTTAGAGTAGCCCGGCGTTTGTACAAACAGGTGCAAGGGGTCGGGGTGAAAAAAAAAAAAATTCCCAGATTTAGGAAGAATCAGTGACGCTCATGCTCCAGAATGCTGCCATGTCAGTGCTCTGCCTGTTCAGTCTGTGGGGTTTTTTTTCTCCGAATTTGTTTAGCTGATGAAAGCTAGCCCCTGCTCTTTTTTGTGTTCTTCTTTGTCGGCATTTTTAGGTTTTAGGTTAGGCTGTGGTGGCTGTCAGCCATCCCAGTGCTACAGTGAAAGCTAATGTGTGGGCAAAAGGTAGAATGGAGGGGGAAAGGGAACCTGTATCAAGACAAACGTGTGAAACAGTCTGCAAAGCCTTACGCTAATGTATTTTATAAAAATCATTGTTCAATAAGAAAGTTGCTTCAACATATATTTAGTAGTGACATGTACTGTGATAGTTGTCAGTTTTCTCCAGTAGCTAATTAATTTACCCTTTTCTTTTTCACTTACATCTTGGACAGCAGATACTGTACAGATCTCATACAATATGAGCATAAAAATCCCTGAACATTAATATAACTGTTAGTTATGGTGTTTGTTGCAGCAGTTACAAGAAACTTTACTTAAGAGCTTAGCTTAGGGCAGTGTTATTTCCTACATAAAAAAATAGCCTTGGCACCCTCTTAGATTTTTTAAAATATAAAGATAGATTTTATGAAGGTTGTAGGTGTAAATTCAAGCTTCACTTTATAGGTCAGCAGGCAGGTACCATAATTCAACAACATAGTTGGACCTAAGATTGCAGCTGGGGATTTTAGAATTAGGTTACTTCTAAACCTCTAGATACAAAGTTACAAAGTAGATGAGGGCATAGAAGAAGGTGTGGATGCTCATTAAGGTTTTTTTCCTGAACTTATTTACACATTTGTATAAAAAAAACCCCAAAATTTCTAAACTCTGAAACTATAGGCAGCATGGTAAGGGCATATGGCCAGACTGAGCTCCTCTGGTTCTACTCCTAGTAACAGCACCAGGAAATTCTTTTCTGTAGAGCTGTTCCAGTTTTTTATTTTGATATAATGAGTACTTGTTTGCTCTTCTGTGCCAATAGAAAGCTCTGTTCAAGAAAAATAGAAAGTATGATTTAAATCACAATGTGTACCTTTAAGACCAAGATATGTACATCTGAGGATTTACTTCGGCTTTGAAACCTCAGTCCTCTGCAAAGCACACTGTGATTGCATGTTGTTGTCATGTTTGATGGTTGCATGTTACTGGCCAGCTGTTCAAATACAATTGTATGGTTTTTGAACAGATGCAGAACAAAGCAAGAAATCTGCTATTCTAAGAATATTTTCCTTGCCTGCCAAGGCTTTGTAATAATGCAAACAAAAACAGCTGAAAGAAATAGTTCAAAAATAGTCAGAGCTGGTTTTATCTTCTGTATTCTTCACCTCCTCTCCCTAGGCAAGAACAGAAGGTGGCAACTTAAGAAGGAGCACAATGGAAATCTGTTTCTGATTCTTTTGTTTCTGACATTTTTTCTTCAGTTAAGACTGTAGTCTGGACCACTGCACTGTCTGGACCACAAGTGCAGCTGAGGAATTCCCATGGAGATAAGCCTGTACCATCTTTTCCTACTGTTTTAAGTATAAAGAAATCAGGAATGTTTCAGGATTAAGAGATATAGAGGGTATCAGGAAAAATTGTGGGAAAACGTATATATGCCAGACGAAAGCATAATAACTTTTTTTTTTCAACAAATAGTCTTTTTGCAGGAAAATGTAGATAAGGGAGATTTAGACAGTATTAGCAGATTCCACAAAGTCGGAATTAAGAAAACAAAAATTTTGAAAACATTTGTGGGCTTTTTCAAGTGCCTTAGATGGGCCTTGATCTTCAGCTGGTGAAATTAAGTGAAAAAAACACAGTGTGATGAAAACCATGAAAAAGTCAACTGAACTTTTTGCTATCTTTTCCTTAGGTACCTGCTAGCTGACTCTAACCATATGCGAACAATCTGTTGGTATTGGTTCCAAAATGCTCTGGGTGCACTAATAGGCCTTAACAACCCTGACCAGCCTCAGCTGGGGCTTGTGCTCACAACTCTGCCCACAGGTGCAGGAGCTCCATTTAAGCTCTGGCCTGGCCTTCAGTCTGCCTTTAAGCTTTGTTATGGTTCTGCATAACTGTAAGCTTTGTTGGTCCACGGACTGATTTTTCTATCTTGATATTATACTTGCGCATTTGCCTGGGCTCTTTGCTTACCCTGGCTGTTCTCTCCAGTTCCACCCCCACCATGTATTTGCCTAGGAGCAGTGGGACAGGACTGTGGCTGGTGTGGCCCCTGCCAGCCTGACTTGCCTCTCTGTCCATTAGGAAGCAGCTAGACTTTGCCACTCCAGATGATGGACTGTTAGAGCGATGACTGCTAAATGCTTAGGTAAAGCCAAGTTTGCTGATAGTAATATCTCTTTTTAGACTTCTTTGTGACCTAATATAAAATGTTGGAATCCGCACCTACTTTTCAAGTGTTAAGTGTATTTGAGATTTGAGGCTATGCATAGTAAGAGGACAGGCTTGATTATTGTGAAAATACTGTGCTATCTACTATAGGCATAGATGCAGAGTCAGCACAGACAAGAGAAACTTTTGTAGCATTTTAGTGCTTTTCATTCTATTCTCTAATTAATGAGGACCTCTTCCTAAATGCTTATTGGAAACAAAGCAAGGTATCACTAGACAGCCTTTGTAACAGTTTAAGAAATCTCTGTATATGATAGCAATGTTGTTTGAAATGGTATTGCTCTGATGTGCTAGAATATATCAATAAACAGTTTGATGAGCAGTCTATTTACAAATAGATTTTAGTAACACCTGTCCAGAGCTAATGAAGACAGATTGAGTTCTACTAGCCTGATAATAGTTGCTACAGTACTAGAGCAGATATGGGGCCCATGAGAAAATTAGAAATAACAACCAGAAAGGTTAAAGGGCAATATCTGTTTCTGTGTTGTTGGTAACTATACGTAGATGGAGAAGTCCTTTCCAGAACATGTAACTGTACAAGTGACCCTCCTGTGTCATGCTTCAGCATATGCCCCTACTTGCCTTGTTAAATTAAGCAGAACAAGTTGGTCAGCTTACAGGTTTTTTTTGCCTGTGTTGGAACAACAGGTGATAATCAGTAAAGAAATGAAATTATTTGTGGCATTACCAGATGAAAAAGTAGATAATAGGTTTTGTTTGGTAAAACATCCACCTCCATCCACCCAGTCTTGCTAACCCTTCTTACCTTCATTCGTCGTCAAGTAGATTGTCATCACTGACTGTTAATAACAAGTCCATCTGCTGGCTCCCACAGGAGTCAGGAACCACCAAAGCTCGGTCAAATCTGAGTCCCTTGTGAAAATGACGTCACTTCCATCTCTTTTAGTAGAATATAATAACAAAAAATGTCTTCATTTATATCCAGGCAACATTGCTGAGTTGAGATGAGTTGAATCCGTTTCAAAGAGGGCAAATAACTTAACCCACTGTTATTGCACTTGACTCAATACCTGACTTGATCTGGAGCACTTGGGTTGCAGCCAGGCTATGGTGAGGAGAACAGAGACTCTTCCTTGGTAATGATTCCCAATATAGTCTCTTAATGAAGACTGTAAATGTGCAACTTGGGAAACAAGAGCATTTGCCAACATAGCAAAAGGAGTTGGCAAGTAGAAGAGAACAGAAGAGTCAAAAATGGATTTTGAACTTGCTTTCTGTCTTCACATTTACTTTCAGCTTTAAAGTATAGGTAGAGATTTGGGGGTTCTATCCTCTGTTAGTGTATTATTTCATGTTTTGTTTGCTGCTTTGTTCCAACTCACACAAGCTTACAGGAGTGTGTGACCATTTTATGTTATGGGTTTTGTTGGAGTTTTTTCTCTGTTTCTATTGACGCATGGACTGTATGTGAGAAAGTGGAAATTTTGTTCCTGTTGCTGCCAAAATTTGATGCACAATGTCACTTTTCTGAAGCTATTTTCTGGTGACTTAATTTTTGTTTTGTTTTTTTTTAAAAATTTAATTCTGTTTCAACTGTTACCCACACTTATTATTTCCTCTGGTTTTGCTACATTTTCCTACATTAATCATTAATCTTCTGCTTTCATAACCACATTGTCACTAGTATTCCTCCCAATCATGTATTTCTTCAACCTTGTCCTTTTTTTCATTCTTTCTCACCATTCTCACTCTTTGCTCCTTGCTTACATTCTCTTCTTCTGTTTCCATATCGGTGTGCATCTTTAGACACTCATGTAGTGACACAAGTCATCTTGTGAGATGTAGGTCACCTCATTTACTCTTCTTGCTTTTCCCCAGTGAACCTTCACAGTGAGGGCGGTAATTGTCCTGCTGACCTTTGTCTGTTGCTCATGACTTGCAACATAATTGCTTTCCTCAGAGCCCCTGTTTGTTCACCAAATGTTGCCTCTTTCACGTAGCACTCAATAACATTTTATTTTTAATAATCACAGAAGTAAGGGCCATTACGGACTGAGGAAAAGAGATCGTTGTCACTGTTGCATGAGAAGAAAATCGCAGACAAGTTCAGGAATTCAAATTTGGCATATCCACAGTTCTCAGTGGGGTTGCTTTTTGGAAAAAAAAATCTGTTAAAGAACGCATAGCTATGTGTAAATAAACTGATGCTATTTTACTTCTGCAATGAATTATTCATTTTGCCTTATCCGCATTCAGTCTTCATCTTTACAAGTTCATATTTTCTAATTATGCCTACAAAACTGCACCTAAATCCTTTTGAAAAGATATGCTGCAAATCCACAAAATTATCATTTGAGTGCATTACAAATTTATCTCAAAATGCTCATTCTAACATTTTAGTTAGGGCTATGAACATCGAATGACAACAGAAAGTATGTGCCATAAGAATCAAGATGTGTTTGTTCTGGAGGGTCATGAAATTTAATGCATCTGCTACTACTATATAGGATCATAAATATGCAAATGACCCGCAAGTTGTTTTGCTTGAGGATAAAAAGGAATTTAAGAGACAAGAAAGGACAAATATTTATTCAAATACTTGAAAAAGCGACCATTTGTATATACTGTATTGGTTAATGCCAGATTCATTTAAACACAAACTGAGAGGAAGATGGTAGCTTTCTTCTGTTATGTGTAGGTTTCTTTCTTTAAGGCACAAAAATCTTTTCCACTTCCTATATTGATGGAGCTGTTTTCGAAGCCCAGGACAAGGATCAACATGGAACACAGTAGGTTCCATGACACCAAGAAATCAAAGACAGTGCTGTAGCTGAACTTTGTACCTTTACACTAATAGAGGTTTTACTCTTTATAGGGTATAACATATTTGAGAAGTGTGACAGTGCATGATTGCACTCTACTCCAGAGAGCTTGTTATTTCAGGGTAAACAAGCACCTTGTATAAATATAATAAAGGGCCAAAGAACTGATTATACCATGTCAGGGTTCTCATTACTCTAGTTACAGGAAATTTAACATTTTGCTTTTATTAATCAATCAGGTGCAGCTCTATTGCTGATAACTTTGAGGCCTCAAACCAAAACGCAGTTTCTCCATGGGGCCTCAGCAGGATACTTCCAGCTTCGGTATTCACTAGACATAATCCTGATTTATGAGCCAAATGTTGTTCTGCACTGTTTCAATAGATTTTAAATTTGTAGTTTAGCCAAACATATTTTTTCCTGAGTAGTATAGACTTTTGTTGTGATGAAAGAATGGGCCTTCAAGATCATCAGATTTGCTTAGCTGAACTTGTTTTGAAAGAATATTTATATGCAAGTGGAGTCTGCTGAAGTGTGTATACCTGTGTTTCAGGACAAAGATAAAGCAATGTGGTTTTTCTCTTAGATATGAAGTTTTTCTATTGATGTTCTCTGAGAGAGTGAAATCTGGTGGTTATCATGTGATAGAACAGAGGTTTTTGTTTATTAGACCACGGATATAACAGAGATTTTTGTTTAACAGACCAGGGATATAATTTTCTTCAATTTTGCTCTTAGCTGTATCTTGCGGGATCTCTTTTCTCTGCCATTTCTGCCTGTGCTGTTGAGTGTAAATTGAAATTTTCTGTCGTTACAATTAAATGTAAATCAACGAATGACAAATATTTAATGGTTGTGTTTAATAGTGAAGACACATGGTCTTAAGCCAGTATAAAATGAAGGGTAAGACCATAATATTTCCAACCAGCTTCCTCAGGAGAGACCGTGCCAGCTGTACAGATGGACAAGATCATGATGTGTTCAATGAAATAATAAGTGCAAATGTCCATATTTCACAATTTTATGAACAGTAAGGTCTTTACAGCTGTCATATTTAATGTCATTTAAGTGATACATATTTTAGAGGGCAGCAACAGAAAAGCATGTATGTAATAAAAAAGCATTGGCAATACTGAGAGACAAATACAGGGATTATGCACGTGAACTCTGACTGTTAAGAGCATTGCTATAGTTTCTTACTCAAAAATCTTATACCAACTCTGCCAAGCTAATGTGCTGTGGGTGGAAATTAGAAGGCTGCATGGTAAAACTGCTAATAAGATAATACCTAAAGGACTTGATATGCAAACATAATGTAATAGACAAAGAACAATAGTTCCTGCCTTGAAGAGTTTATAATCCTTACAGACAGGACAGTAAACAGAAGGGAAGTTAAATGTTTCCTTAGAAAATGATGATTTATTTTAAACTGGAATGGTCAATTAGTTCTTGCAGATTTGCTGTCAAGACTTCTCCAGGGATAAAAATTAGGCACCCAGAACCTGCAAGTTTGTGGCCTTAATCTTTAGGGTGCATATTGGAAGATTCTGCTATGCAGCTACGAGTTCTGTGAATCTTGAAGTGGTTGTTTTCAAACACATCTTGCCTTGACACCTGATTTTCATTCAGTGTTTGCTTCGCTCAGGGGTTATGGAGACCTTCATGGGCCCAGGGGACTGCTTCACTATTGAGGGGTTAATAATTTTAAGAGAAGTGATATTCTAAATAGGGATGGTGCAAACTCTGTGCATTCCTAACTCCTAACTAGCTGGCAGATCTTGAAGGTCAGCTTCATCCTGTAGTTGTGAACATATTTTGGTTTTGTTCTTGTAGTACTACCAGCCATGGTTTTGGAACAGGAATATTGATTTTCTGCATCAGTTGATCTAATGGCTAAGTTCTGGCTTTAAAGCTACTTGTGATCAAGTCTGGTCTGTATGTTGACTGCACCGGTGTATTTTTTTTGTTTGTTTTTTTAAGACGGCAAATTGCAGGGATATAACTGAAGGCATAGTTAAAGGACTATGTGGTTAAGTAACTGTAGCAACTGAAATGGATGGCAAGCAAAGCTTCCCGGAAAGTTGATACACTTCCAGCTGAACAGTGTTAGAAGAGATCAGCTCCTTAGCAGTACTCCCGCCTGTTACCCAGGTAGCGTGCAGGCTGGGAAGAGCAGCTTGCCTCAGCTGTCAGGCTGAACCTGCGGGCAGAGCAACCCGTGGGCCTCACAACGGCGTGGAGGGGGCAGAGCGGGCAGCGCCGCGGGTTGTGCTCCCGCCGGTGTCCCGAGAGCTGCGGTCCTGCCGCTCTCCGCTCCTGCCTTGTCTGCGCCGGGTCTCCTGTGTCCTCCGGCGGGTTTCAGCAGAGGGCACTCTGTTCTCACGGTGGAGGAGGCGCTTCCCGTGCTGGGGAGAAACCTACACGGATTGGAAAAGTTTCCAGTGCAACATATTTGAACAAACTCTTCATCGGTTATGTTTAGTTCACTGGAGCGTATTTTTAACTTCAGTGGCAGGGATAATAGCCCTTTTTCTACGTGTTGCTCCTAGCGGACTCGACGAAAGCTTGGGACATCACTGGAAGCCGTAGCGCGAAGGTAGAGGATTTTAGTGCTGCTGTTTAGCAGCCCAAAGCTCCGAGGGAGAAGCTGTCGTAGGAGGCATACTCGTCAAATTTACAGTAGGAAACCTAAAAATATCGTAGAGGGCAGCACGATTAAAGACCTCCTCGGTGTGTGAGCAGATTCGCAGCTGTATTGTGAGAGCTACTTGGAGATGAGACACAGGATGGTTGTGGTTTTGGAAGCTGCTTTGCATCAGATTTGGGGGCTGACTTCACGGTAGCTTTTGCCCCTCGGGGGAAGACGAACCGCGTGGTCCCGGGCTGCCGGGGTCTCGGCCGCCGACACCGGAGCGCCGCCAGTGCCTCCGCAGCCGGGGGAGGGGGAGCCGGGCCCCCTTGGCTGCCCGGCCGTTCGCGCTGGCCGGGGAGGCAGAGGCTGCGCGGGGGGTGCCGAGCCGCGGCGGCGGAGCGGGCGCCGGGCCGGCCGCGGCTCCGCGCCGCAGGTGGAGGCGCCCGGGCGCCTCTCGGCGGGGCCGGGCTGCGGCGGGCGGGCGGGGGCGGCCCGCTGCCAGCAGCCTGTAGGACCTTGGCGAACGTGCGGCTGTGGGCTGGAGCCTGGCGTGAGGGAGGGGCCGCCGCGCTGATGCAGGATGCTGTATCCCGGTGCCGTGACAGGCGAGGCGCTCCCTGCCCTGCGAGCGGGAAGGAGGCGCCGGCAGAGCCAGACCCGCTCCCCGCCGCTCTCGCGGCCCCAGCCCCGCTGCGCGCCCCGCGGCGCTCCAGGTGGGTGAGCTCGGCGGCCGCGCCGGGGGGCGGGAGCCCCCGCGGCTGCCCGGGCTGGCTCTCGGGCAGCGGCAGCTTCCTCGACCCGCTTCTCCGAGCGGATTCTCGCCAGGGCGGCGGGTCGGGCCCCGCGGGTGACTCCCCGAGACGGGCCGGTCGGGTTCAGCGTAAGCGGGGGCGGCCGCGGTGCTGGGTGGGGGTCGATCGAGAAGGCAGAGCGGCGCGGGTTGCTGGCGGAGCCCTTGAGGAGCCCAGGCACCGACACCTGTGAAGAGCTGGTGTGTTTTGCCAGTTGTGGCTCTCAGCAATGCCTGGCGGGCGCAGGGGGAGTAAGGGGAATCTTCCTTCTCTTATTGCCATAGTTGATTGAAACTTTTGAATGGCAAGAGCATTCAGGAGTGCTGAAGGTTTTGGGAAGAAGGAAATAAAATACCCTTTTCTGTAAGGAATCTTAATTATGCTTAGTTGACAGGTGCAAGAACTGTTTGGATAGATGTTTTTCCTTTAGGATATCTGACCTTTTAGAAAGGAGTACTTTTTTTCTGAAGGAGAGATTTGCATTCACTGTGGAGGTTTGCAAAATAGTGGGGGGGTGGTGGGGAGGAGGAGATGGCTGTTTGTGTGCCTGTGTTTTAGGGCTGTGTGGAACTTGTACTATTTTAAGATCACTGGGGTGATAAATAGTCTGGGGCAAAAAGATGCATCGACACTAGGAATTAGCAGCATTATTACATGTCGTGTTGTTTTGTGTTTTTTTTTTTTTTTTTCTCGATGGCAATTTTAATTTGAATTCTTCAGTAAAAGTGACTGATAGTTTCATGTTGGCCCTGAAATGGTGATGAGTCAGTAAATTGACGGATTTATTTTCTTCGCCCTGATTGCTTGGGGTCTGAGCTGTTATGATCAGAGCTTTCAAAGGCAATGGAAATGACTGCTGAAGTCCCAGGGCTGGGCTCTCAGCTTTAAGTGAGTGAAAGTACTGAAACGGTACATCAGAAATCCTGTGCTCCTTGGGTTTTACCTTCTGGAAATCAGGATGAGAGGGGTTCCCAATCTGATAATTTCTCCATTCAGGCGGTAATCAAACTTGCCCACTATTGCCAGCTTCCCACAACCTCTCATTTTCCCCCTTTCTGTTCTGCGGTTGGCACCAGCTCACCCTGCAGGCTGTGCTCATGGCATGCACGGCGCGCCTGCTCCTCTGGCCAGCGCTACTCCCGTGTTTGCATTGCGTTTCTTCCAAAGGCCGGTTCCACTCCTTTGCCCAGTTTGCTTTAGTCATTGAAACTCTGGCGGAGCCCACTTGATTTTGTTTGTAACTTGAAACAATTTCTCTCAGCAGAGCCCCAAGGCACAAGGATGGCCAGCCCTAAAGCCACGGGGCTCTTCTGGGAGATCACTTGGCTTGCTATTGCTATCTATGCTCATCTACAGGTAGGTAACAAACTTGTTGCTATTGTCATGCATGGTCCTTTATCAGATGATCTTGCTGCACACTTTGAATTACTATTTTTAAATGGAAAGCTGCCACAGGAATCACACTGTAAATAAAATGCTCTCAATTAGAAGGTTTTCCTCTCACTGAACTGAATTTCAAAGACATCTGTCTGGTAAATGAATGTGCTCTCTCTTCCTAGTAATATTTACCTGACTGTACTATGTGGGGACCAAAGGGAGATCTTGCCAGATGTGTAATGCCATGGGTCTTTCTAGGCAGCACAGCTGCTCTTTGTCCCCAGAAGGTTTAGCACCTGATAAATGTTAAGATACCGTAAGTGACAAGGGTTATATAAATACCTGGGTAGAAACATCTAAAGCACTTGGAAGTCAGTATCAGGGGAGAAGGTGGTCCAAAAATGTCTTTGCTTCGAGTGTTCAATGAACACAGGAACCACGGAGGAAAACCATAGCTGCCAACCGATCTATTGCCTGACACGTGAGCCTAATCAGTTCCAAGAAGTGTGTATTTCAAGAAATATGCTGTGCTGGCATGCAGCAGAGATATTGTTCTAGGATGTCATTCTCTATACTGAAAGTTCCCACAGCACAGAATGTTACAAGGATTCTTCAGTCTTAAATACACTCAAATCCAGAAATTCTTGGAAAAGGGCAGCTAAATAAACTGAAGAATATTTTTGGAAATAAGTAGCGTCATCTTCTGAAGTGTTGTAGTAGTTTTTGACAATAATTAAAATCTTGGCTTTAAATAAAATCAGTGATACTGTTTACTGTAATACTGTTGCATACTGTTTGTCCTATTGCAATGCTGAGAAAAGATTGTTTCAAACTGGAGCCTGGTGTGCTGGACACTATATAAAGATACATCCTGAAGAATTTTGAACTGAAGGATAATACATCAGGCAAAAGTAAATTGCCAAGGAGTATGAAGAACTGAGGAGACCGTAGTAGACAGCTGAGTAAGCTATGATCAATTCAGGGTGGACTTGGGGGTTTAAGGTAGTGGGAATGGGTCTCCAACCCATCCTCAGTAGCAGCACCAAATGCACTCTGTGCTGTGAGACATCTGGCAGCTACCTGTCAATGAACACCTCCTGTATCTGCGTTATGGGTGCACATGTCATGAAAGTACACTGGTTACTTGAGTAAAGGACTCGCCATTAAAGTAAAAATTATTAGATTTGTATTAATTGTGCGATAAAATGCAGTGCATTCGGTGCATGTCCAAGAGGATAGGGCAACAGTGCGATCTTCTGCTTTTTGCTTGCATATTTCTTATGCAAGACTAAAATGTTACTGATTTGCTGTGCCTATTTGGCTTGTATTTTTGTGTGCAAGCAGTTGAGTGATGCTGTACTATCTGGCCCTATAAAACACTGTTAAAGTAGTATGTAAAGTTCACTTGATAGTTCTGTTCAAGATGAAAATAGAAGTTCAGAGAAGGGAAATGTCACCTTCATGTCTGGGCTTTTTGGTCATGAAGAGACCACTTTTTTTCTTTTACAATATTTTTTTGGTATTTTTTTTTCTTTCATTTTTTTCTTATTGTAGAACTGGAAACAGTAGTGGCATAGTTTCCTCTTCTCCACGAATGGTTTGGCATAGCTTCACATGTCTCTTTATAATAAAAACAACCCAAACACATTGTAATAATCAATAGGCTATTGTGAGTAGCTTTATGAACATTTCAATCTAAGTAAATTTTTTTGGTCTTGATTGTCCTTTAAAATATTCTAACCTATTTGGCATATTTGAATCATTAGCACTTAACCCCAATCTTGTAGGAGGCCATCGTGCTTCTAAGTTTAGGTGTTTTATCACAATTGTAGGCACATTCAAGATATTTTATATTATTTAACATAACATTTTTGGTATCCAATAACCATTAATGCTTTAATTGGTTGCTTGGGGCCATACTATATGGACCACACACAGTCATTCTACCCTAATATTGTACCATAGCTTCCACTTGTGTTGTTTTTGGCTATTAAAGTGCTTATGTCTGGATTGAATCAATTAGAAACAATTGGATGCTGGGCAAGGTCACAAGTCTATGTCATGTCACTTATGTTCAATTGATTAATTTCATCCTGCTTGAGGCAGGTACAGAATAAAATCATGACCATTTTAAAAGACTGTGGTAGAAATGTGGTATGAACATAATGCAAAGAAAACTTTAATCTGAGAAGTTGTGAAAAAGAGGTAGCTGATGCTGAGAAGAAATGCAAGTTAACTTTGGTTAGAGGAGCCCTTTCTGATTCCTCGTAGCATGGTAACAAGCACAACATGGTGTTCAGCTGGGCCTCAAACTGAACTCTGCCCTTACAGATATGCAGCATCTCCAGTCTGACAAAATAATTTTGCCAAGGGCAGATTAGTTGCTCTAGTAGTAAATTAGATTTCCCAGGATAACCCAGTGAATAGCTGACCACTGAGCATTGCTGAGCTGCCTGTTGATGAAATCTGTTCTCTGACCAAGGGCAGTGGCATAATTGACTCGGGACTAGATCACTTACAGGCTGGCCTTGACTGTGGTCTTTTGCAGACGTAGATCCTACTTTTTCTGATATGTGCCAACATAAATGAAATTAATGGACCTGCATTAGTCTAAAGCCAATGGTAATCCAAGCAAATAATATCTATATGTTTTTCTTAAAAACAAACAAAAAATACCTCATTTTTTTTCTAAAGATTTAAATGATGACTCTGTCCAAAGAAGTTACTGTATTCCACAGCCTATATGCATTTGTGAACTGCAGCTATATCCTTCACCTTGAATGTAACTATTTGTATTTATGGCTACATATGGTGTAAGAGGCTCCTCATTCTTCTCACATGGTAGCAAGCAAGCTATCAATACTGCAGATTTTAGGAGATGGTTAAGCTAATAAACAAAATAGAAGACGTCCAAGTCCAATTTTGCTGGTTTTAAGTGATCTTTTGAGTACATGTGGCTCCATACTGGTGATTGAAAAGGTAGGATGTTCAGCCTGGTAACCAACTCTTTCTTAACCTTGTGATCACGTTTTCTTACACCATTCAACTACATGCTGTTACATTTTTTATGAAATGTATGCAAGACTGTATATCTGCATATACGTGCTAATGGATTAATGGCAGCAAGAAATGATGACTAGCAGATTCACATAGACAAATATGTCATCAAGAATTTTACACATGGATTCACTTTAGATTTATTCTATGTTATTTTGTTTCGAATCAGGAATATGCTGATATTTTCTAAGGTTCTTACAGTCCAAATTAAACTGTCTACAAGTCAGTTCATTTCACCTTCAAAGACCATGGGGTTGCGAATGTCTGAGGAGGGAATACCAGCAAAGACACCATGTCTGGATATTTAAGCAGCATTAGCTTAGGATTTCTATGGAAGGAAAAGTTTCCTAGGTCACATATTCATTGAATAAACTATTGGTTGTTCCCATGATTTATGTTTCTGCAATCCCTGCCTGCCTTATGGTTTTTTCTAACTATCTGTGATATTTCAGATATAAAAGGATATACATGCTGAAAACATTATCTTATTCAAAATGATTCTGCCATAACCAATCTGCCAAAAACTACCAACATAGCAAACGTCTTTAAGGTTGAATTTTGCAAGGCCAAAAATCTGATGTCCATTATATGACATAGTGGACTTGGATACTATCTTTGTGGAAAACCTTTGGAAGATTGTTTTACAGTCACTGAATGTGTTGCACACCGATGTTCAGAAAATAGATTATGGTCTACATGCCATACAATAGTAAGGTTTCTTAAATCTCCACTAGTTTCAATCAAAAATATCAGGATGAGATTTGCAAGTCCAGAGTTAAATCTGAAGCAGTATTCCTTCCTTTGTAGGCCAGTTGCAATTCTGCACCCGTCTGGAATTTTGCCATCAGCCTCAATAGCCTGTGGTTTTATTCTTAGTTGGAAGATTGAGATGCCTCCACTACAGTCAAATAACACTTTTGAGACTCTGTAGAATTGTTCTGACTTAAAATATTCATTATTTCTAAGATCGTAACTCAGTGACAGCATTACCAGAAAACTTATGTAAGCTTTGAATTTATGACTAATAATGATTGCTCAGCCAGTGCTCATAGGATCTGAACTGCTGTTACCCCAAATTTACAATCTGAAAGAGTTGAATTGCCATAAAAATTGTGATGAATCTGTCTTGTGACTTGAGACACAAACTCTAGATGAATACTTATTTCTAAAAGTGTAGTCATAAAAATTTAAGTCAGCTGTGGGAGATGACCCAAGAGTACAGATGATATCAGTGAAGGGATCCTTTTACTGCCTCATTTACTTGTTTCCATTTTCTTAGTAAATATTTTAATCATAGTGATTGTAAGTGATGCTTGCAGTGGTACAACTTGGAAAATCAGCTCTAGCAGGGTCCAAACCCATTCTTTCCCACGTGGTAAAGGTGGTTTAGTCTCCATATATAGCCAGATTTTGAATTCTCTATCTGTGTCTTCAGGTATGGGCATTAGGGCTCACTCTGATGATAATTTTTGTTGCGGTTACACTAGAAATTGGGCAGAGATTCTCAAATCACTTGTGTGTTGAGCTGCAAATTGCTGGTTCCTAAAAGATATCTGAGAGTCAAACACTCTTAGAAAAGCCTCAAGTGTAGGAATAATCCCTCACAAAGGCAAGTGGCTTCTAATATCTGTTGAAAAAGTAGTGAAGGAATGAAGGAATAGTGCTCTGGTTTTAGCAGATACTTGAATACTTAGTCACTGATAGTGACTCATTCAGGTCTGCCTGTTGCAGCTGGATCCTTCATATTCCTTACCAAACTGGGGCACAACTGGCACTGAGGGTGACAGTTTTGCCCAGTGCCCCAAACTCCCTTCCTGCCTTTGCGTCGCAGGAAATGTACATGATCGATTGTGCTGATATTAAAGCTTTTTTATTGTTCATTCAGAAATCATGATTTGGCCACCCAAAATGATGAGTTTCACTTCAAAAGAACGTATAGTTTAAAATCTGAGTCCTTTTTATTCACTTTTAGTTCTGGAACCTGTAGGGTCCACATATTTCTGTCCTTATCTGCAATTTTTGGGCTTGAAGCTTTTCTTAAAACAGTTCTCCATGCTCACCTGAATCCAGGAGCTGGGGTTTAAGTAAATACCAAATATAATGTGGCTTGCAATAAAGTAGCAAAATTAATTAATTTCAGTGATAGTAGGAGCAGATTTATAATTGTGCCTCTCTGCTTGTTTGTGTTGTAAGGCTGTGCAAGAAATCTTTGGGCATGAGTTATATCACAATGTGCAAGTGTTGTACTTTACTATTAAGTCAGTGCATTGTCAAGATTTTATATAGTTGATAATACTGATGATGAAGTCTTGTGGCTGTGTACAGTCCAACACAATCTTACTTGAACAATTCCAGTTTAATTCTTATTATGCAAAATCTTTGTAAAACAGAGATGTTTTGTGCGTGGTGAAAGAGTAGGTTTGTTTTTGATGTGCAGTTTGCTAGTGAGCGCAACATTCCAAAAGGGACATTGGATACAGCCCTAGCAACTCTGGGGCGACAACTAAGACCCACATAGGAACTGTATAGCGCTGCAGTTCTGATGTACCCTCTGCATGCGCTTTATTGCCACTGGTAGATAAATAATTCCTTTGAAAGCATGTTTATAACTTTTTTCCCGTAAGAGGGCAGCTTTTCTTGATAGCAGCTGGAGTACATAGACTGTCAAGTGCTCTTGAATTTAAGGGTCATATTTTCAAAACGGCCTCACTCCAGCTTCCAGGAGGAGGTACAGTTTTACAAACTCACTTTTTGGTGACCATCAGGTACACAAGGGTGCTAAACTTAATGCAGCATTTTCAGAAGGGTCTGTGTGATGTGGAGCCTTTGTTTTGATGGCTTTCAGTAAGATTGGAGACATAAGTTAAACGCAAATACTGTTAAGTACTACTTAACTGTATTGGTAGGTGCTTAGCTGAATTTTTTGAAGCAAGCAACAAGGTAAATTTCAGTTCAACGAGAACCAGGCATTAGGTCCCTTAGGCACTTCTAGGAGTCTGGCTAAGCATTTGTCATCATGTTTAGCTGATTAAACCAAAACTTTCAGCCTTAGAACTCTTTTGAGAAAAGAATAGGCTTCTGGTGTGTAAGTTCTAGTACCTGGGTGTGTAGATATTTGATAATACTTTAGAAGTGCAAATACAAGCATCAGGTGTTCATAAAGGGAGGGCAGTTTTTGAAAACTTGGCCCAATATATCCCTTCCAGACAGCATATTACATACATTGTTTAGGAACAATGTTATTTCTGTTTCTAATTTTATATTTATTAGATTTAACATCATTATGGAGAGAAAATGAAAACAGCATTCTCGGTCTGTTTTGAGAAATGTGGTTTCCAAGAATTGTCGGTTTGTCATGCTTCTGGATCCACTAGAAACACGGTGAATGCAAGTCAGCTCGACTAAATTGTGAAACAATATTAAAAATGCATTTATGATTGCAATTACTAGATTGTTGTTGTATGCTAACTGTTGTCATTTGTGTCACGGTGGGAGGGCCCAACTGGTTAATGATGCTGGTTTGTACCATTAAATAAGTTTATATGTGGAAACATGTATTTATGTAATGGTTTTTTTCTGTCATCAGGTGCTCTGCCAAAAATCAAAGCTGCTTAAAATTTATAGGATACAATTGCTTGTTAGTGCATGCAAGCAGAGCAAGGTATCGCTTGTAGTCTGTATACGTGTAAGCACCTATAGAGGCTGACTCTATACTAAATGCAGACATAGTGAAGAGAGTTTTAGCTGCTTCATATATTGCCTTTTAGTATCATAGAAGTAAGATGACGTGGGCACACCTGCACTGCCATAGAATGTGAAGCGTAAGGGATTGTGTTCTTTCAAGCTCTGTTTAGCAGTAAATGTTGCCTGGCCTGCATGTTGCAGAAGCTTTGAGAAGGCTGCAGAAACTGGCTTTATTCCCAGCTGGCTGATGCAGCTAGAAATTAACTACATCCAAAATATCCTCCCCTTTGGTTCTCATTTCCCTGTTTGTATATGTGGTTGCTCCAGGCCATGTACTGGTGTGGAGAAATGCAAAAGGACAGTGCAAGTGCTGGTTCCGATACATTCAGATTCCCCTTTTCTGATGAGAGCTTTCTTTGCTTTCCCAGCTACTGCAGCCTCTTGTTGGTGTAGCAGTGGTGTGGAAGCAGCAGGCTAAACAAGCTCAGTGCTCTCTGTGGATGGATAACAAATGAAATATGCTAAAATATGATTTGGCTTCCTCTCTTGAGAATCTTCTTTTATTAGATGTTTTCAAGGTCTCATTACTCATTTGGTATTTTGTTTTCTTGAGTCTCCAAATAGTTTTAAACTGTTCCCTGGTTGACTAACATGGAAGTTGGCCGAAAAAAACAATAGCATAGTAGTGTCTTGAGTATTGCCTGCTTGGTAGATGATGTTCTAGTTGGAAACTGCCAGGTACATCCAAGATATTAGTGATTCTTTTGGCTGATCTCATCAACACTTTTGTTTGAAAGCAGAAGAGGGAATACATCTATCACTGGAGACAGATGTTGTATATGCTGTATGCTATGTGGGGATTTTACTAATGCCACTAACTGATAAGACTGCTTGAACACGCTCTTTTTTTGTGGCCCGATTTTATAACTTTATATGAATATAAGGTGCTTTATGTGACTAACAGTTACACTTTTCATTTAGATGAGTGGGTCTCAAGTAATTATTTTCATGGAACAGCCAGCTCAGAGTTTGGCACCAGTTAATGGTGCAAATTAAGTGGTAGGAAATCCTATGAAATGAAGGTGTAATGCAAAACAAAGAGTATCATCCTTGCACGGTGTGAGTTCCTGGTTTGCCCACACTTGAGTAAATACACAGTTGTGATTCCTTTATGAATGGGGTGGAAAGGCTAGACAGGGATCGGCTGGTAACTTGTTTCTTTCAGCATAAGAACTCCTAGTAAAACTACTAGGAGATGGATTCAAACCAATGAAAGGTGATTGTCCTCCCTGGAATGATCTTTGGCACTCCTTGCTGTGTGGTGTTTTTTTTTTTTAGTAGAAGGTTACATGGATTTCAGGGATTACAAGATGAGTACTAAGATCCACTAAGTGTTACTATATAGACAAACAACAGCAGGCTAAGGATAGTAGGTGAGTTCAGGAAAGTATTCTAGGGAAGTGTTGTACGTACACGCTCTGGGTGTACTCCTTGAGTGTCCAGTTACAGCTGCTGTCAGAGGCTGATGGGCTAAATGGATCCTTGCTGCGAACTAGTTCAGCTGTTCTTATGTCATTTTGATGTTCCTTAGGGCTACATTTTGAGGATCATTGAACTAGAAGTTAGAACCAATTCTAGACCTACTGTCACTTATGACTCATCAATTAAAAACTAACATTAAAGAAATCTATTCTTTGGACTCCAGGTGCATCTGGAGGTATGTCCTGGATGCATAAGAACTTGCTCAAAACCTATGTAGTTACCTACTTTCTGAGCTTCTTTGTTTCTGCCTGGAGTACTTTTTTATTTTTACAACAATGTTATTAATTTTTTTCTTGACAAATGTTTTTATTATGTTTCTGGTGCATTGTCAAATTTTAAAGCTTTGGAATGATTTTTAAAGTGTGCAAGGAAACTCGGGTCATCTTGCTTAATTGCTGGAGTAGTTTCTTGTTTTTAAACAAACACTAGTATTTCCTTGAGCAAGATAAATAGAGAAATGGCTTCTGATATTTTACTAAACAAGGCTTGGCTTAAATTCCACTTTCATTATGTGGTCAGTCCTTCTGAAAGACACAAATATTCCGGACATTTTTCCTGCATGAGTGAGCACTTGCTTTCACCCCAGTGTAAAACTGTGCACCCAAATGCTTTTCCCATTTCCTCTTCCTACCTCTTTCAGTTAAATTTAGAACACAATAGGTTGGTTAAAACTATAGGAAAACCTCCAGAATGCCATCTTAATGTATGTGGTTTTACCATGCAGCTGTTTATCTTCTGCTAAGGGGAAACTATAAATGTATTTTTAATACCAGGAGCTGGGCTTAAAATGCCATTATTCATCCGGTGGGAATAGATTTGAAAATTAGTAAGCAATTAGATCAGTGGGCAAATACATTTTACTTAATGTTGCAAGTCTCATGGGCCTTCCAAATATCCTGTTAGCATCACCTGTTCTTAACTTGCAACCTTTTAAATCTTTAGTCTTAAATAGCAGTCTACACTCTGTATATTTTTAATTTATATTTATGAGCTGAATTTTAATTTTTTAAAAAACTTGCATGGTTTCTCCAAGGTCAACAGAGATGTACTGGGAACATTAAGCTTTTCTTAGTGAAAATGTCTTCCTGTAGATAACCATCTTGAGAACGGCCTTAACTGGGATAACAGAACATGTGGATCTTGTTCTGATCTTTTGAACTTGCTTGAATAATGTCCTTAGCAAACACCAGTGATGTATTTGTTTATAATTGCTTATTTTTCTTACTGAATTTAGACCTCTGTGAGCCATCTGTCATGTGTCACATAGAAACCACTGTTTAGAAATGGGGAAAATGTAGGAATTGCAGACTTTCCCTTTTACTTTTTGAAATGTTAAGGCCAGTCCTCGAGAACTCTGAAGAAAGGACCTTGCCCTTTTCAAATGTACAATGGGAGGGTCCCATCATTCCTTGTCTGCCAAAAGCTCACATTGATCACTGGTAGTATAAGGACTTTCGGTCTAGGCGCTATAAATCCACAGTCCTGAAAAAGATCCAGGCTGCGGAGCCCTGTGGACTTCATTAGGTCACTGTACCACAGATGAGACCTTACTTTGTAAAATTCAGGCTTTCTGCTTCAACAATACAACATTCTGCGCTCGACTAACAGTGCCAGTGAAGTCTGCAGGCACTTTGCCTGAGACATCAGTGGGACTTTTCCTGAGTAAGACCTGCCTCTGGAAAGCAAACTGAGGCTGAATTTCATTAGCTAACTAGTTGGTTATCGTATTTCCTGTGGTGTGAATAATTTCATCTCTTCTTCACAGAACTGCTAGGGACAGATGGCATTTAAAGCTGTGTCTGCAGGCGTTAGTTTTCTTGAAAATTGGCTGTATTTGTCCCTCTGAAAAAGAGCAGTGATAATAGAAAAGGTAATTTGTCTGTTGCTTATAAACCTTTCAAAATTTGAAGTGATTTCCATTTTTTTACATGTCACTTTTTAATTGTGTGTCGTTGAAGACCATTTTATCAGGTGTTCCAGACCATCCCTATTGGCAGGAATTTCTCTGAACTACTGCAGAGGGAAACATCAAAATCAGTCCTTGGAGCATGTACTCTATTTTTCAGGAGAACTGAAGCAGAACATTGAAATTCAATTTTTAAAAATCAGTGTGACTTTTTGCCAGATTTACTATATTCAAAAGATTCCTTTGAACCTTTTAAGGGTTGCGCTCTTCACTGCATGGTGTGGTTCTGCTAACGAAAATAGAGGGAAACACAAGCACACCATAAATAAGGAAAATATAGAGAGCTGATTTCTACATGTAGCATTTTGTCTGTGCATATGAAAATTGACATCATGGTGTTGGAATGTTGACCGTGTTTTGCATTTTGCTAGCTGCTTTTACTGGAAAGCATGTGTTTCAAAGGGAGTTTTCAATTTTTATAAGTCTTTGCCTCCATAATAGCTCAGTCTTATTTTGAATGTAGACTTCAGCTATGAATAAAATTTAACTCACGAAGTAAGAGATTCCTCTGGCACAAAATGCAAATGAATTATGCAAACATTAACCAGTAACATGTATGTCTGGATCAGAATAGTCAAAGCCAGCCTTTAGGTTCCACTGTTACTACTCAGTGCTGCCTTACTCTATTCAAGAATACCTTACTCTTAAAGTAAGGATACTGAGTTCTGAGGAAATCCTTTCAAGAAAAGCTGTATTAAGTGTGGGGGAGGTATAGTTGGCTGCACAAAACCAACCCTTTGTGGGGAATTTTCACTAATGTGCTTGCTTAGCTCCAGATGGATCTGTGAAAGAAGGGAGCTGTGAAGTGAAGAAAACAGACTAGCAGCAATGAAAAAGTGGCACTAGCCCTTCATCTTGAGAATAATCATCCAGGTGAAATTGGCAAAATTCGATTAGATTATCTTTCAGTAATGGTCTGGCCTCTCTCTTCAACCTTCATAATCCAACTCATTTTCCCAGAGTTTCAAGGTTATATACTCTGTAGAAAGTTGGCAGCCCAAGTTTCCCATGTCATCAGCTCTATCCAGTCTCCTGAGAGAAGAGTTTCCTGGTACAACATCCTTGCACCTGTTAGTTCTTCCCCAGCTCTTCTCAAAATCAGGCCAATCTGAACCCCTTCATGAAATTATTCCATGCTATTTAAGCGGTTTACTAGTTTTTTATAATGATGTGATTCCCACAGTGATACGAAGCAGGTCCAGTTCCATCACCTGTCCTTGTGATGTAGGACCCAAACGCCTGGTGACATTTTCAGTGTCTCAGGTTTGATGCGTTTGAAAGAGTTAAGACATCTGTGTTATACTGAGAAATTACATCTGCATGTTCAAGTTAAATCAAAAGTACCTAGTACCTGTCAAAGTGTAAATGCCTCTGTGCAGAGAAAAGCTAGCACTTTTTTTTTTTTTTTTTAAAGAACATTTAACCTCTCTGAAAAATAAAATTCCTCTTTTTAGGTGGTGGTGTGCAATGTTGAAGGCCTCAATTCACTACTAACACTTTGTACTTTATTCCTATATGTTTGCTAAATGGAAATATATGGATGTATAGAGTATGTAATTACACTAACAAAGTCTCAGGCAAACTGAGATTGTCTTTAGTTGAGTTTTAGTCTGAATAAGTGTTAAATGGCTGCAGGTTCCTGATGGACTCTTCTCTGCATATAAGTTACGGGGCTGCTGTATAAAACAATATACAATTATTTACTGTTATTTTTGGTTGAGAAAGTAGACACAATTGGATCTTTTTGCACAACTAAAGGAGAACATTGGTCAAGAAAAAATGAGGAATGATGTTTCATGTTGAAGAGTGATGCAGCTTGCTAGGCTGAGTACCTGCTTGACCTGGGGCTTGCAGTGGCATCTCGTAACATGGGGCCTGCTTGCCTGGGCTGTCTCTTGTGTTGGAATTGGCTCTCTCGGCGGGATCAGTCCATTCATGGCTGTTACAGAGGCTACGTAAGAGCTCACGTTTTTCAGAGACTTGTAAACTAACTCACAGGGCTCTCACCTATCTGTTATTTTCCTGTTTTGTGTAAATAAAAAGTAAACTGTAGCCAACGGAAAAAGCCCTTATAGTTATTCTTGAGATTTCATCAGAACATTTCAATGCAAACAGCTAAATTTACATATAAAATGTCCAATTATTAATTGTCATGATAGCTACCTATGACTCTTACTGGTTATTTCTAGAATCCTATTTCAAGTATAGAAGATTTGTGCAAGATTTATTGTTAGGGGTGAAATTTAAACTTTATTAGGATTAAGCGTTTAATAGTATAATTTGCTGCATATGTTGTGAGTAGAAGCTGCTATGAATAGATCCTCTGTAAAAAAGCATTTGATATATTATGCATGGACTTAAACCCAACATGTTAGTATCTTTACCTAAAGGAAATTATAGGAAGAGATTTACAGAGAAGGGTTTATTCTGTTAACTTCAATTTTTAAAAAAATGTTTCTCAACTGAAGTTGAATTTGATTTCTGTATTTTGACTTTGTTTAAAATGTGCTGTATATGACTTCCTTTGTTCCTTGAATATTATTCTGAAAATAGTACGAATTGGCTGTTTCTCATGTTTATGAGGACAAAAAAATAGTAGTAGTAGTAGGTGGAATATTTAAGTGGGGTGCCCTGTTTTTCTATTTGTCCACTCACAATAGACCTGAGGATTTAAGTGCAAGGTTTCCTGTTATACTACTGGAATTTTTAGTGTAATTTTTATACCTTGTAGAGAACTGGGAGAAAGGCTCTCCCTTTCCTACATGTCTTCAGCCCCCAGCCTCCCAGGACGCAGTAGTGTGGAACACGTTGATTTAGAACAGGTATCAGGTTTGGGCTTGATGCCGAAGGAGCGAAACCAGGAGGGCAACACAGCCCTGTGTTTTCCCAGTTTGCCTGAGGCGTTTGATTAATCTGTGAAATGCTGGTGATTGGTTTGGATTCTGATGGCTTTTATGCAATTTGGAATTATTCTGTGTTTGTAAATGGCGGGAATGAACAGTTTTGGCTTATTTTGAGATTCAGAGACCATATTAAATCTTCTTGGCATAGGCATTTTGACTTGGAGATTTTATTATTGTCCTGTATTTCCTCTTAAAGTGTGTAGTTGCTTCAGTAATCAGATTTTTGTTTTGTTTTTTGAGAAGTTGTCTTTTTTTGTAGAACAATTTGCAGTCAGCCCCTTCCTCTCTTATTAAAGCTGGAATAACACAAGATGAGGAGAGCTGCTGCATGCATCATCTTAAGGAAAGGAAAAGCACGTAAGGAAGAGGCAAATCTCATTCAGTCATTTTTGGATGGTTTTCTGCAAGAGGGCAACAAATTTCAGATCTTGTGTGGATGTGTAGGATTCCCTTCAGCTTTTCTACCAGGAACTATAAAAAGCTTGTATAAAGGCACAGAATAATTACAGCCTGAGTCAAGCCAGCAAGTTGGCTTTTTTCACTATAATCAGGATACGAACATCTCTCTTGGCAAATAGGACTGGGCTCTGAAATAAAGATGTTCTGGACTGATAATTCCAAGTACAGCCAAACTTGCAGAGACATACACAGGTTAAGATTTATATTCGAGTCTTGTTGTTTAAAATGGATGCTGTTTAAGCTTCATATAATAACATTTTTCTTGGTATAGAGTGCAGAGGAAGCCAGGCCTGTAAAAAGTGCAAATGAAAATAGAATTACTGCCACAGTTAACTTCAGCATGGCTTAACTGTGAGATTTGAGACTATCTTATTGTTTGCAGTTTGTAAAGCAGTGGAGAATGTGAAGAGATGTATAATTATGTGTGATAAGAACCGAATCATTAAGAGCACAGTATTTCACACCACTGTTTGTAAATTCCCTAGATTGTGCAGATTCTAGCTTCGGTAGTTTCTGGTGTCATGATTGTCTTCAGTCTGAGAAGTCGCAGATATATAGGGCAAAAGGAATCCTCCGCAATTAAACAAAAGGGTGGGTGAATTTATTTCCCTGCCTTTGCACAGTCCATTGTTCTTGGATTCTGTCTGTATTTTGAAAAGTCTTAGAATGCTAAAGACAAACATATGAGAATCTGGAACCATGCTAAATCTTTAGATATTGAACTGTTAGGGTTGGCCTCCTCGCTCACATTAGCTTGTACTGGCAAACTAAGAGCTGACTGCGGATAAGAAAATTCAGGGGAGGTTATTGCCACAGATCCATCCAAAAGTGCTCTGGAACAGTTGAAAATATTCTGTAGGAATAGTGCCTTTCTGTAAATCTTTAAACTATGCTGTCAAGACTTCTATTTAACCTTACATGCAAATGGTAGCAGTAAAAGAGAAGCTCCTATTAATAGATAAGCAACAATAAGTGATTTTGCACTGTTGGTTAGAAATTGGGCATGTACTGGAAACTCTGCATTTCCCCTTTCACTTGCTGTTTTTAAAAGAGCAGAGTATCCCCTGTCCTGCAAGAGGCATGACAGCTTTTCAAAAGACACAGTCAAGTGGACAAACTAAAATTATGTGTACTCTTTTAGAATTCAGTATATAAAAGCTGCTTTTGAAAAGCTTTTCCTTAGTAACTGTCCTACTTCTGAGTAAAACAGTGGTGCTTTCCACTTGGAAGCAGGGGAGGCTGAGTGACCTACCTTCTAAAAGATGTCTTGGTCACTTAGAGCTAATTGTTCATTTTGCACACAAGACATACGCATTAAGAGATTTAAGCAACAATAAGAGTCAGTCCCTCCACAACCTTTCCTGTATTGGCCAAGGTAGGAATGCTTTTCAGTAGCTTGACTATAACCTCTACACAGTGTTTGGTTGTGTGCTTAATTTTTAGTTGCCAATAGATTCTGTGAAATGCCAGTAACTACATACATGCTGAAAATTTACTACCCCCTACAGTTAGATTCTTCAAACTGCTGGAAAAGAGAAGGAAATGAGATAGTTTATCTCACCAGCCATCTGCTATGCCATCATAAACTCCAGTGCGGTATTCTGAGGGAGGAAAATTATTCTGTTAAATTTCCTGTAGAAAGATAATCATTATTGGAAAGCAATACATGACTTATGACATGTCACAGTTCATCTGTCCTGGGAGCTATCTGTTGTATGTGCACATCTGCTTCTGTACACCCACACAGGATGGGAAGATATTCCTCCACAGGAAGGTCTTCCGTTCCCTCAATGTGCAGGTGGTATGTGCTGGCAAATTGCATATTGTGGATTTGGTAGCCAAGTTCCCAGAGTAATGCACACATAGTGAAGCAATTCACTCAACTTCAGCTGTTTGAATGAGAATACAAGATGGGTGAGTAGGAATATAATCACATGGCCTATCTCCCAAAGTTCCTTCTGTGATACCTGTTTTAAGAACTTAAAATTGCTACTGGTTGCATTTGAAATATAGACCATTAGAGCATTAAAATGGTATGTTAGTGAGATCAGTCACAGTGAAGATAATTTCTGCTTAAAAAAAAATGAAGAGCATTTGAGAGGACATCATACTGGTTTTTAATTCCAAAACATTAGACAATGTCTTGCCTTTGAATTGCAGATGTTCTTCATGCTTCATCCTTTTTCTGTTGTCATGTTCATTGAATGTCTTTCTGTAATCACTTCGGTAATTTTAAAACTGCTCAATAACATTTCTTTGCTGATCATGGAAGATGGGTGATAAAGTTGTAGTGTTGAAACTATCCTGATTAGAGCAGGCATCGTGTTCTGAATTAGCAGTGTCTATTTTCATGTTATGTCTGACTTGCTCAGCTGTGTTTTTTAACATTTCAGTAATTCTGGTTCATTCATAGGATTTATTTCACTCTTTCCGACAGCAGATCCTGTGTTTATCTTCTCTCACCTCAGTAACAGCCCTTTCCCCTTCAGCGTATCAGTCCTCCAGCATTACTGTACACATCATGTAGAAGAACAAAAATGAGTCATGAAACTAATGACCATTAGTCTTAACAGTTGTCAGTGAATAGATGCCTGCAGTGCCTGTTATATGAGCTTTTAATTGCTCTGCTTTTTTACAGCTAAAACATAGTTATCTAGGTAGTGGCTTGTTAGTAAGTGTACATGTGAAATATTGTCAGTTAATGATAGTAGATGAATTGTGACCAGGAAGGACAATCTTCAGATTAATGGTAGATCCTCTTTCATACTCAGTGTTTTCTGGTTTAGAGACTTTGCCTTTTGGGGGGTGGGGGGGTGGGGGGGTTTGCTTCTGTGTCTTTTTTAACGTTATGTGCCTTTTTTCACTTATTGACCTTTTTCTTGTCAGCCTTTGCTTTGTTAATGCTGGACAGTGTGTCTGGCTCTATACAACACACAGTTCAAACCTTGCCCTGCTTAAGATGCTTTCACTGGCAAGAAACGAAGTACACTTGGAGAACAAGCATCCCCTGTCCCCCCAGAAAAAAAGAATTAGGAGGAAATGAGGGAGTGGATGGATAAAAATATCAAGACTTGCATCACTGGACTGAGGGAATAGTTAAGCTGAGATTTGAATGAAGCTAAATTAAATACGTAACAGTGTGGATACATGCTTGGAGAAGTGAGTTGCAGTGTTTGAACAGCGAGCCTGGGTCAGAGAAAGCATTTCAGCAGCAGAAGATCAGGTAGGGAATGACCAAGATACCGGAAGTCAGTGACAATAATCTTAAAGTGGTAGATAGCAAAAACAGAGAGGCCGATAAGACAATCTCATAGGGAAAAACGGCTTACTAGGAAGTACCATGCTTTACCTTGTGGTTGGTGTGTCGGTATTCCTGACATCAGCAAAGCACGAAAAGCTTAGAAGCTCTAGAGTATTTGCAAAAAAGCATTTGAGACTTAGAGACTACGTGCTGTGAACAGTTTCTTTTGGGAATTTCTCTTTAAAATTGTGCTGAAACAGGTGTGCACATGTGGAGGGTGCTTGGCTGAAAGGCATTCACCTCCTGTGCCTTATTAATAGCCTTAAACCAACATTCCTGCAGCAGAGCCATGACCATTTAACTGCTTCCTTATTGTGAAAATGTGCCTGACCCAGTCAGTGTACTAGGCTGCTCAGACCATAAACCCTGCAAAGGGATTTATTGCGATGGAGAAAGAAGAGTAGATGAAGAACTGGGTTAATATCACTAAAATTATCAGAACTGGTGGAAAACTAACAGTGGAAAAATCACGTTTTCCTCACCATGTGTTAGACACATTCATGTGCTGAGCTGCTATAAATCGTAAGGTAGCCTGAGAGTGAACATCTGGCTGTGGCATTCTCTATAGTCTGATTTCTTTCAGGTGAGAAAGGATTCATCAGCTAGAGGTAACAGGGAGGAGAGGCATTTTGAATATTTATACTCTTATTCAGGGTGTTCTGTTTTTGTAACTAGAATTTTGGGACACCCCCCCAGCCTCTCTTTGAAGTTCTGTCGACAAGATGGTAGCAGACGCTCCCAGTGCTCCCCTGAAAAAAGTGGCTGAAGAACAGTGCTAGCCTGAGCTCTTCTGTTCCATGGGACAGCAGTTCCAGGAGTGTGTTTATAAATATTTCGGTAATTTGTGGGTGCTCTTAGGCCACCACACACCACCTTTCCCATCTTGTTTGAGGAAAAGGGAGGATGTTATTTCTGACAAAGGACAGCGTAATACAGCACAGAAAAACCCCACAGGCCTATCCTGAGGACTAGATCAGAAACTAGGCAAATTCGGAGCAAAAATATACAGAATTTTAGCAATGAAGGTAATTAAATTTGGAACTAATATTATTAGCTAGATTCCCTTTTCCTTGATACTCTTTAAACTGACTGAATCTTTTAGAAAATGTTTCCTGTTTTAAAAAGGAATTATGAACTTGCTGCAGAAATTTCCTCCCCCAATTCTGCAGCCTGTGTCATGCAGGTCATATTAGTGCCTTTGGGACATTCAAGAGAAGTTGTGGCGCCACTGAGCTCAGTTCTCCATTTACGTGAGCAATTTCACTCTGTTAATCTGTACGTGCACAAGCCTTTACACAGCCTTATCTCTGTGTATTTATTCTTTGTGGAAGTCTCTGAAGTAGGTCAGCAAGCACTGCCGATCAATAAAGATTGTTCTTGCATCTTGTGTTATTTTAGTTATTTTAGTATAGCTGAATGACCTTTGTGTGTGTGACATCAGTATATTCTTTTTTAGAGGGATATTTATATGCGTATCCTACAGTAAACTGATTTGACACATCCCTGAAGAGGACTCTTGCCACCTCATTCTTCATATTACTGGATTATACCTGTTTATTTGGTATTTACAGGACTGCTTGAGGATCTAATTAATTGAGAAATTTTGTGATGGTAGATGTTGATTATCAGAAACTTTCTATCTCCCTAATCTGTCAGAGTTGCGTGCTCTTTTGGTTCTCCTACTTGAGTTTTGGGCCATTCAATCTTCAAAATAGTTGTACTAAAGATGTATTTTCTCATTGTGAAATTACTCCAGTTCTCGGAGGCTGAGAGTTTGCCTGTTTCCAGGTCTATTTCTGTTATGAGAATTTGTAGTCATTTACAGTAGCAGAGCAATTCCATACACTTTATCTACCTGTTCAGTTTGTGACAAAGATCATGCTCTTGCTGATGACTACATCAGATAAACAGTATGTAGCAAAGAAAAATGACTAGTGCTATAGCAGACTTCTTTGGGGCTGAGTACTTGCCGATTTTTCCCCTGCCACCTCAGTCAGAAGCAGATGTACAGACATTCAGGGCAGGGAGAAAGCTCCCGGTCATTAGCAATGAGAGGAATGGCAATGCCCTGCAGTACAGGATAAAGAGTCACTCTTCAGCCTTCCCCACATAAAAAAGTCTGTTTATAATTGAACTTTTAAACATCTTCAATTTCAAGATCTTCAGTATTTATCTCTGAGGCATATAGTGGTTTAGGATTTTTTTTGACCCCCAAAACGCCATGGTTTTAATACCACCCTGTTGCCCTACACATTTCCCTTCTTTTTGTTTTCATTATGCAACAGGAATTCTCTTAAAAATCTGGATCTACCACTAGCTCTAGCAGGTGTTTGGCTTCTGAGCACCAGAGTTTTTTTTTCCTTACACAGCTTATGGATGAGAATTTCACTGCCCTTAGGCACAATTTCAACTCAAGTATATGAAAAGCATGTTACTATGTCAGTTCAAATTATATCACTATTAAAGAAAAAACTCCAAAAGGAAATTAAATACAAATAATCATGCTAACATAATATAATATTAATAACATTAAAGTAATAATTTAAATTAAAAAGAATCAGGAAAATCTGAGTCAGGAGTCCCGTGTCATTCTTAGCCAGACTCTCCTGAGACCAGCCATTGTAAAATGAGGATGATGACAAATTTGAGTCATATGAGATCTCTTGATGAATAGTGCTGTAATACTACAATATATAAGAACTAAGTGTTATTTTCTAACTCTGTATAATATACTGTCTAGGAACTAAGTATTGTGTAAAGTCTTGTATCCTACTTTCTTGCATCTGACAGTGGCTAACACATTGTTTTGCAGGACCCAACCATGTGCTAGGTCCCATTTTGCTCACATACAAATATGTGAATTGCTCGCCACCTGTATCATCTCCCTTGGTGTATTTATGCTTGCATGTAGAAAGGTTGGTCAGATCTAGCTGAGGATGTTGTTCCTTAAATCCCAAATCCTGCAGTCCTGTCAGTGTGGCCATGTCACCACAGCCAAATGAAAACAAAGGGGCATTTTACAAGTGCGGTGCAGAATTGCTTACAAAATGGTGCCATGAAGTTTCACCTGCCCAAAATTCTTGCTTTGTTAGCTTTTAGGAGGCTTCCCACTTAGGTGTAACTCTTGGTTACCTGGGAGCATTCACACCTTTCTTGTACCCTTTCTTTAACATAACTAGAGCAATTATCCAGTCTGGATACTGGAGAAGGGCATGAGAAGGAAGTAATTTATTAGAAAAGGGCGACGTTGCCCTTGGAAACCTATAGGATGCTATTTAAATATCTCACTACTAATATTTAGGCACCTGCAGCCCATAGCCTGCAACAGCCTCTCATTTATCTCATGTGGCCCATCATGTTTTCTATTTGTTGTTGTTATTGAATAATCCAAAGATCTATGTTAACACATGGCCTGCCAAAGCTGCTGAGGTGTCCTGCTCGCCCTTCCATGGTAGAAAGTCCTACCACTCAATGAAGGAATCGCACTATATCCTTTCTCATTTCATTTTCTTGTTTCTTTTATTCCTTAAATTATGTGAATCTTCATTCAGTGCATGTGTTGATTGATTTGGCTTTATAATTCCATTGCTTCTGACAGTGATCCTATATAGCCTTAAACTATGTTCCTTTCTTCCCTTTTGTAAATAAATCTGCTGTTCCTCAAATATTATTCTTCCAGTCTCCTCCAGTATGTTACTGAAGCTGCCATCATGTCCATAGATAAACAAGCAGGATTCCCTGTTTCCTGCAAATGAATCCATTGAGCTGCTAGCAGCTTCTCAGTTTAGCAAAAAACTTTTCTTTCACCTCATGGTGCTCATGATAAAGGATACTTGAACAAACTTTAAAAAAATATAGATTGTCCTGATTTCTTTGCTAAGGCTATTGATGGTACTTTTGTAGCATATTTTTTCTGTGGTGATCATAAAGATCCATAGAAACCTTCAATGAATAAGAGAGAGAGTTCCATGAGAACATGCTCCAGTTATGATGGAAGGACTTGATTTATGACAAGAATTTTACCAATTATTACATTACTAAATGAAGAATAAAAAGAGGGTTTTGTTTGAAATAGCGGAACATGTGGTGAAAGAAGGGATAAAAACCAAATCTTTCAAAAGACTTCAGTTACTTATGTCTGTCTTGCTTGCAAGGCTTTAAAAAGAGGTATTAATGAAATAGTATTTTCTGTCTCACTTCCAGATTTTTTCTCTAACAAGATATTACTTCTCTTTCACTGTTTTAGGCACAGGGAAGTGTTCATCAAGAGGATTTAGTAAAACTTCAATCTTCAAAAAGAGAAAAAAGGCTAAAACATTCCCCAGCCAATCCCCCTGCCCCCCAAAGCACCAACCCTTAAAGAACGTGCAGGTAGAATCTTCCTTCACCATTCAAAGCCATTGTTAGCATTTCATGTTATTGTAAGGCAGTGCTTTATTTAAGATCAATCGTTGAACAAGTCCTTTATATAAAACAGATAAGCAAGTAAAGAAACAGGAAAATGCAACAGAGCAGTCAAGCTGTGCATACAGGAGACGGGTGTTCAACGAGCAATTCTGTTCCCTCTGTACAGCAGGTCCAGTCCCTCCTCACCACCCTGCTGCTCCTTTCAGCGCTGCTCTCGCTGCTGTGCTTATTGCAGCTTCTCAACCTCTGTGAGGAGGCAGAGCATAGACATGCACTGCTATGCTGAGAACATGGGTAGTATCACCCCTGCGGTAGGAGATCGGAGGACAGGGTTTAAAATTACTGGGTGGTTTTTTTGGGTTTTTTTGGTGGTTTTTTTTTGGTGTGTTTTTTTGTGTGTGTGTGTGTTTGTTTGTTTGTTTTATCTAGTGTCTTCTTCTGGGTAAATCCATATCTTTGCAAGCCTTTTTTCTTGTTCTTAAGAATAAGCTTGTCCACTTTGTGTGTGAAACTCTACTCTCAGTGGTAATAGTAATACTCAGATTTTATAGTGTATGTTTTATCCAAATGCTTTAATATTGCTTTTACATTAGCTCGAAATATTGTTGTGCCCATTCCCTCAAGGCTAAACTAAAGAATTAAGGAAATAATTGGGCATTGCATATTTTGAAAGCAGAATCTGATCAACAGTCACTAACCTCCTGACAATAATTGGAGATGAACTGCTCTGGGGTCATCCTGTCCGAGTGCTGTTTTTCACCTTGACTCTTGTTTGTGCAAAGCTAGGAAGTGCTGAGTACCTACTGTTATTCACAGTTCTAATAATAAGTGCTATACAGCAAGGGATGCTGTCCTGCTGCAGGTGTATTTGGGCCCTGGTTCTGGAAAGATGTTGGTGGGAACTTCGCCATTGATATCACTGGGAGCAACTTCAGTCTGCTAGTGCAGCTTCTTTAAAAGCAAATACTAGGCAATTCAACTCAATCCTTTGGAAAGAAGGCAGAGTCTGCCTAACGCAGAGTTTAGAAGCAGCTTCGTTGGAAGAAGGAAAACTCCAGAGTTCATATTTCTTTTGGAAATATGAAACAGAGTTGATATTTAAGCTGAGTTTTGAAACTAAATGAGACGTTGGCTAAATACTACTGCAGCCTTTCAGTGAAAAGTTTAATCTTTTAGCCAGACCATAGCAAGAGAAAACATGAGTAGTTGTTGATAAATATCCAAAAGCTTAATCACTAGTATAAATTTTAGAAGGTACAGAAAAAGATTTTCAAAATGTGTTGATCTCAGTCTGCAGCCCAAGATATGCCAAGGAAAATGTATTTGCATTTAATGAATAAAAATGTTGGTAGAAAGGTCCTTTAGAAAACACTGAAATATAGTATCTTAATTTAAAATCAAAGTTATCTTAGTTATCCTTCTTGTGTTGTGTTGGCTTTAAGATGTACAAACCAACGGCATGAAGAAAGGTTTAGATTGAGCACTATAGTTTGGATGATGTGATCTTAAGCACGTTCAAATCAGTGGGCTGACTCCTAGTACTTGGATGGGCACAGGATGGGCTCAGTCTGAGCAGCACAGGTGATGGAGGCAGTTGCATTCTTGCAGTTCTGAACATGATTGTACTTACAGCTTAAATAGTTTTCAATAGTACACTCTATTCAACTAATAGCTGAACTTCGAGTTCTAAGTGCTTGCTGGCAGCATTTTACTGTGTCATAAATTGGTGGTTTTTGCAAAATACTTATGAATTGTCTTTCACTTATCTTTGTATGTATCTTCAAGTTACAAGCACATTTTCCTGAGGTTCTAAATAGGTGTAGAATGGGAGGAAAGGAAAAATCGTTAGATTTGGGTTTAAATCAGGCAGGTCTGAAGTCCGCCTTTAATAGAGAGCATGCACTATGGAAAACTGATCCTTGAGTCACACACTTCAGTTCTGTCCCTGCAAGAACTTTTGGTTCAGTCTTTCAGGTTGTCTCATCATCTCTCTTGTGATTTCTCTGATGAAATCTGATAGTCGTGTTCAGTGTTTCAGGTTCTTTAATGAAGAAATACTTGCCTTTCATCAGTTCAGCTGTCTTTTTTTTTCTTTTTTTTTTAGAAGAAATGACATTTATAGTTTAATTCTGGTTTGAAATGTTGGCTTCATAGTTTAATATTAATAATTAAATAATTGGCCTGCTCTCCAGAAACGTTGGGCTGCTGGCAACTCCTGTGGAAACTCAGTTCACTTGCAGGGTCTTTAAATGTTTGTGAGTGACCAGCATTAAGAAGTTGTTTTTGTGAATCTTGGCCATGACAAAAGCTAATCTGGATCTTACTAGGTATTTAATCAGGATTGCTTGTTCTGGAGATGTCTGAAATTCTGAACTGTTAATGTAACTTTGTTTATCTGCTAACACACTTCGTCTTGTGATGAAGCTGGAGTGCTGTGCTCGGTCAACATTGTTGTACTGGAGTCCTTGAAAATCCATTAAATTGAACAGCTACTTAGCTGGTGTATGACTTCCCTGGGGCGTAAATCATGTGCTACAACAGCTTAGTAGACAGATACTTAAATTAAATTGGAAGGCACGCATTTTGGTATATGACTGGACTTGCCATGCATAGTAATCTGACAAACAAGTATTTACAAGTTATTAAGAATGCGGATAGTTTTTGTCACTTTGTTTGCTCTTCCCATCTTTTTCCCTAAACCAGTGATTATTTTTTTTGAAACTAACACACTCAAGACCCCGCCCAGTTTCCAACAGGAACTAATAAATGACCCACAAACCTATGGGAAGCAAACTGCCTCCACTATGCTGGTCATTTTTTTAGTAGAATTTACTTTGGGCAGGATAGTGCAGTTGTGTGTAACTATAAAGCTTTAGGTGACTGGACCTTTATCTTTCATCTGTTCCACTTTTTGAAAACATGACATTGAAGCAGTTTCAGGAGGAGCGTGGTATTTTGTCATCTTTGGCATTTAAAGTAGATAATCTTGAAGCTTTCGTTTTCTTTATTATACAAAACAGTTTGTTCTCAGTATGGTCCCAATTTTAGCATGCACGCAGGCTTAGGGAATGACTGATTTTAAGTCTAGGTAATGCTGATTTGCATTAAGAAGTGTACATAAGAGCATAGTTCTTATTTTTCTCTTAATGTGGTTCTTGGTGCCAAGAAACTCTAAAATTAAAAATTCCTTTGTACCGGAAAGATTAGTGTTTTATTTCTAATTATGTTCAAGTCATTTCTTCGAGACATTCCATCTCTGTTTTCTCATCTTCTTGACCTTCACAACTCAGACGTAGCAGAAAGCTTCACTTTCTAAAGCTGCTGCTGTTTATATATAAATACGGAACAATTACTTTCCAGTCTCCTGGTGGTTATAATTAAATACAATAGTAGCATGTTATTATGAGGTTCAGTTGAACTTTGTCATAGCCTTTATATCAAATGATCCCTCAGAACTGTAGACTAAACTACATTTTTTAATTTATCTGAAATTACAATAACAGTTTAAATCCTTGGGTGAAATTCTTAATCTGAACCTTGGAAGGAATGACTAATGAGTAATATTTGTAATTTTTAGTCATAAACTACATTTTAACAATTTCTCTGATTCGATAATTACAAGTGAGTTGGACGGCAATAGTTCATATGAATCCTGGGTATTGAGGAGAAAGTGCAGCTGAAGTAGTTTGCATTGCGTAGTGGTTTCAGAGTGTGCTAATGGGATTCCTTTTGGGTCAAACTGTGCCAGAAGAAGTGCCCCAGCAGCACATCTATTGTTATTCAGTCACTAAGAGACATTCAGTCCATAGGATTTACTAGACCTAGTTCAAAATAAGCCCTACTCCTTCATATGTGCTTAGTGTGGGCGTTTGGTCCCGCACATACTTTTATCTGCAGATTCAGTCCTACTTGGCCATGGTGCTTGCTAATGTCAGCACTGGCTGGGAAGCACTCAGTAATCATCCCTCTTACTTCCAGTAATAAAATAAAATGCAAAATCCCCAAATCCAGTAACTTCAACTTGGGCAGATGCTTCTAGTCAGAGTAGTATGCAGAGCAATGAAATCGGGCAGCAGTAAAAATGATAACATACAGGTCACAGAGGGAGATCTAAAAACCAGAGGCTTGGGTATAAGCTATTCATTTTGTTTTCTCAACTGAAAGTGGAAGAGTAATTTAGTCTTTAAGCACTCAGGTGGGGAGTGATGAGTGAGGAAGCAATCGCAGCCTGAGATCAAATCTGCACTCAGAGCTATACACCTCTGAATAAGAACGGTGCCATTTTGCACTTCTCAGAACCTACCTGCATTATCTGTTTTTCAGGATACTTCTCCTTCATCACACATAGAATGATTTAGCATGGAAGACACTTCTGACTAATAAATTACATGTTCTGATTAACAGATACCTAGAAAGATTTTCAAACACCAATCTGTTTCCAACCTTTACATTTTCTTCTTTGTCAGTACCATAGTACACACTTCCTTGCTGCCCGATATATTAATTTCAATGAATTTTATGCAGTGATTATTATATCTGGTTTGGCTACATTATCACCTTCTACTGTCTTCATATGTTTAAGAAGATAATAAAAGCTATTTTAAAATGCCTGTTCTCAATCTTAAGTATATTTGTAATTTGACACGTTTAACTTAAAGTTATTAACATTAAACTGGCCGTTAAACAGATTTAAAACACTAGCATGAAATATAATTGTTTTCTGAAACATTCACTTGCAGTCTTTAGTTTAAAACATGAATTTATATTGGCTTAGCCAAGTCATTCAGAGATGATCCCAAATATGCTATAAAGCCACAGACTGTTGAAATTTGAATTAGGTTTAGGCAAAAGTACCCATAGAAGTATAAAAGCCTCACAAGGAACATTGGTAGATTCCTCAGTGGGGAATAAAGTGGACTAAGTGGAAACAGTACGTTTTGTGTTCAGTACAATGTACGAATGAAAGTGCGTTGGACACATGTAGCTTATTGAAAGGTACTTATATCTAGAGCGGAAAAAATGTTTTTCTGCTACTTTGAGTTGATACAAAAGAGCTCTTTGAGAATTTGAAACTTTAGTGTTTTTTAATGAACCTCTGGATTTGGGTTGTTTATCAGCTGTAATTACTTGGTTTCAGTGTCAGCTCACTGTGACAACTGGTACGGTGTTCTTGGTAGATTCTTATTTTTAATTAAATGCTCTGCTGCATTATTCCTTACTTGAGTTATACTGGGTAGGTAGCAGTACCTATTGCTGTAGTTAGGAGATCAGTTTCCAGTGTAACCTCCTGTGTAACCTTATGAAGCATTAATCTTTTACATTGATTTTTTCCATGCTTAGAAGCCAGATTTTGCTTGCCTTAATCTAGCAAGCATTCTTCTGCTTCTCCAGTGGCTGGCTGCTCATTAGCTTTTGTTATGAAAATTGAATGTGTGTGAGAAGCCCTTGCTTTTTCATGTCATATTTATTAAACTGCTATTGTCTTTTATATTCAAAGCATAATACTGATGAATGTCCAAAGACTTTCTATTTTAAATGTTTAGCTTATAAAGATGAGAAACACAAGCAGGTTAATTGCTACATATCCTACTGACAAATTTGTTTATGGGAAATTAAGGAACAGTATGATACATGTATTTATCTAAGGAGTGTGGTGGGATAATTTGAATTGTCTTCTGTCTGTAAATTAGGCGTCTCTTTCAAAAACATTATGAATTGTTAGCACTTAACACTATTATTTTCCAAAGTATTTTACACATATAAACTAAACTTTACAATACACCATTAATATAGGGTCCCCTGGTGTCCTCATTGTGTTTTAAACCTGGGGAAACTGAGGTAGAAATGTTAAGTACTGTAACCCGGGACACCCGAGCTTTAGAAGGCATATCTCTTATCCATGAGTCCTGTGCTGAAATCATAGGATTACATCATTGCCATATTCCCTCACATGGGATCTATTGATAGCCCATTGAAACCAGTGGGGAAAAACGCCAGATTTTGTCAGCCAGTTTCGTGTCTGGGTTATACTTAACGTGTCAAAGCTTGTGTCTGCTTCAGCCAGCTTGGATTCAGCGTGAGGCATAGCTGTGGACCTTTCTTGGTTGCTTTGTGGGGAAACTATTGTTATCAGATGTAGATTAATTCTCCATATTTTATGATTTAGTTCTGCATAAATAAAGTCAGTTGTCTAAAGTGTACAAGTGGAGACCACTGCTATAATAGGCTTTACAGAAATGCCATGATAATATATGAACACTAATTACTCTTATCCAGGTTTGATGAAAAAAATCCTCTTTAAAATCAGATTCAGTCTTGCATGCTAAAATATGACCTTTTAACCTAGTCTAGACATGTCCTTCACAAGCTATTTCTGGTTTATATGATGATTGTTTGATTTAAAACAAGTATGTTAATTTAACGCTGTCATGAATGGTGGGGTTTACAGTGTGAGAACCTGACAGCTTCTTCTTTGCTGAAGGGAGTAAGCAAAGTAATGTAAGCTTCTCCAGACCCATACTGTGAATGACATCTCATCTGCTTTTTATGAGAGAAGTGGTGAGCTTCAGAAAGAGAGAAACTGTAGAAGGTCTTGCCTTCCTTTTCCACCACAAACCTGTTGAATTTTGTGGATTACTTTTGAAATCTCTAGCACTGAGGTTACACACCTATATTTGGTAGAGTCTGAGCCAACAGTCTGGAAACTGGTCGATGGCAACGGCTAGCTTTCGTGTAAAATTACTGTGTATATGTCAAAATGTAACAAATAGTTCAATTAAACCCCATTTATGAAGCTGGCTTATTGGGAGATGTCCAGCAGTAACTTGTGTATTTCAGTCCTTGTTTTCTTCACTGAAAGGTTTCAACCTCTTGGAAGGTAATTTTCATCTCTTTCCCATTTCCACTCTCCCCTACCACGGCTGGACTCAATATTCTGAATTCAAGAGATGATTGCTTATTTTCTCTAGTATGCAAACCAATTAACTTCTTAGGTAGAGTGACAATGTGGTAAGAATAAGGATGTGTGTGTGCAGTATATTTGCTATGTATCCGGGATGCTTTAGACCCACAACACAATGACAGGGTATTCAACCAGCACAGAATCACAGAATGGTTAGGGTTCAAAGTGACCTCTGGAGATCATCCAGTCCAACCCCTCTGCTAAAGCAGGTTCACCCAGAGCAGATCGCACAGGAATGTGCCCAGGTGGGTTTTTAATGCCTCCGGAGAAGGAAACTCCACAACCTCTCTGGGCAGCCTGTTCCAGGGCTCTGGCACCCTCAAAGTGAAGAAGTTTCTCCTCATGTTTAGATGGAACCTCCTATACTTCAGTCTGTGCCCATTGCCCCTCATCCTACCGTTGGGCACCACTGAAAGGAGTCTGGTCCCACCCTCTCGACATCCCTCCCTTCAGATATTTGTAAATGTTGATAAAATCCCTTCTCAGCCTTTTCTTCTCCAGGCTGAACAGACCCAGCTCTCTCACTCTCTCCTCTTAAGATGCTCTAGGCCCCTAATAACATGTCCAGCATTTCTAGCGTATCTCAGGCATGTTATGGTTACTGAACATGCATAGATTGGTTGAACAAAAGCCGTTCGTCTGATAAGGGCCCAGGTGTCAGACAGCCCAGCTGGAGGTACTGACCGATTCTGACAGAATTAGCTCCTCTGTAGCTTGAAATGGCCCTTTCCCCCCTCCAAGTCTTGTTCTCAAATGCTCTTTACCAATTGTGAATATTGCACAGAACTAATGTGGACCACTGCCTGGTGCTTACTCCAGTCATTCCCTGCTATCTTCTGATTTCTTTGCGGAAATATCTTCCTGCAGGATAGGAAAATAATTCTCACTGTGTCACGGTTTTGTGGGTTACCCTACTTTGAGGAGGCTGGACTAGATGAGCTCTCAAGACATCTTCCAAGCTGAGTTATTCTAGGATTCTATGTCTTTGTATCTTCCTGTAAGAATATATACTCTCTCTCTATATATATATAAAATCTATACTATATAGTGTATTTAACCAAAACCCTGTTATCTGTAGCAGCCAGTAACTGTCTAGTGAAGTATCTAAGGAAAAAGTATAGCTTAATGTTGCTTTTCCAGTGTGTTTTTCACAGCATCTTTCAGCAGTGATGGTTTGTAAGCCAGAGATTATATCTTTTTGTTTAATAGATGATTCTGCTATTGAGGCATTGGTTTTGGACCCTGTAAGCATTTGGCATATCCTCATCACAGACCTCTATAGCAAAATATCCCCCCAGAAATACTGTGCTTGAAAATGTATCACTTTTTTTTTCCTCAGAAGTTCATGTCTAGTCTTTGTAATTATATGCAGAGAGTTTGCTGAAATTTTGACTTGTGTTTGTAGTCACTGTAATGTGACCTTTCTGAATCTCTTACAGACGAGAGCAGAGCAATCCCAAGGTGCATACTTCTTGCCTGAGTTTGCACTGTCTCCACAGGGGAGTTTTCTTGAGGATACCACGGGGGAACAATTCCTCACTTACCGTTACGATGACCAGGTCAGTATGCCATACGTGAAAGATATAGGTTACTGTTAAACAAAAGTGTGTGTTACCTTTTGGAGACACATCAGATTCATAGCAAATCGAATGATAGCACACTATACAAAATGAAAATTAAGGCACTTAATTGTAGAACTAATAGATCAAAACCACTTACAGAAAATATTTATAAGATGTAGTGGAGATGAAAGCAACCATGTTTTAGTGATGTGTTAATAGGTGTTTATAGTTCTTTAAAACATGTTGAATTAGAGGTGGTTCTGCTGTCTGTGAATTTTTTGACCTATCCTAAATTGTTTTATTTCATGGATAAATCAGTATATGGCAGATCTTGCATCTCCCAGCTTGTGAAAAGTCAGCACATTTTATTAGTTCATGAAGTTTTCAAAAGGGAAGGTTGAGTGAATTATAAAGAAACAAATGCAAAGTGTAATAATGGATGAAGCAGAATGTTTAGAAAGCAACAAATTATGTGTTTAAAGATCTTTAATGCTTTCTCCAGACCATAGAAACATTATGTTCAACATGGAATACAGATATAAATGTAAAGAAAGCAACATGAAAGAAATGCTGTTAATCTTGGCAAAAGATCTAAAGTATATCTAGGAAATGTGTGGCATGCTGTGGAAATTTACTCATAACACAATGTGTTCCAGAAGTCAGTTGAACTTCACATCAAAACTGTCTGAATTACATTCATAGACACTTACAGTACATTTCTTAATGGAAGGTGAGGGAATTTGTTAGGAAATATTCCCTGTGAAAGATAGAGAAGAGCCAAACTTGCCCTGCACTCACAAGGTATGCTTCTGTCAAGTGGTTGGCAGCTTTATTTTGAAAGATCATCTCCTTGTAGGAGCTACGTTAAGAAAAAGTTTTCTCACTGGTACTCGAAAGAGAGAAGAGAACTGAGATGAGTTTATTGAAGCTTTAGACCGAGTATCTTTTTAGGACGAGAAAAGGAAGCAGAAAAGATACAACAGAAATTGTGCTGAGCTACTGTAAATTATTTGAATTTAGTTTAAATATGTTTATAATAATTCATACTTTTGCCATGCTAGAGTCTTGATTATCAACAAAAAAGGTACTTAGATAAAATGTCCTCTGGACCAAACACCTGAGAAAGCACTAACTTACAGGACAGTAAAATGCAGCTGCAGCTCAGGCTGCATTTACTGTTGGTAGCTGAAAAACCCTGTAAAGGTTACACACTTTGATCAAAATAGCTTCCATTAAATGGAGAACACTTTAGAGGAGATAAATATGACAGAGGGATAGTCTGAGTTGTTGAATACACTGTTTGGACTATGTGAATAGCATAGCTAATTAAAACAAACAAACAACCCTGCCCACAAAACCACATAAAAAATTAATTCCCCCCAAAAACCCCTCAAATACCAACACAGATATATACAGAAGCCAGTTCCAAGCTCAATTTGGTTTGATGAGAATTTTTCCATTAATTCCATTGGGATCTGAATTGCATCTGGGATATAGTCAGCTTCTGTTCTTTTACAAATGTGATTCAGCTCTGCAGTCTGCTATTCCCAGACACTTAGTGAGTACTACGCAATTATGTTTGAATTCTTGGAACTCAAAATGGTGCTAAAACATCAGAATGTTGAAAACAAAAGCAACTGTATCAGTAGTAGTTTCTTTTGAAGGGGAATGTAGTCCCTAAGTGTTATTAAAAGATATAAATACATTAAATGCAGATGGGAACTGATCTGTGTCTCTAGTTTACCTTCCTGTGAGTAAACGAAGAATTCTTTAGTAAAAAGAAGAATTATTCTCCTTAACTTTTTAGGACATCAATCGAAGTACTGTAATAACATACAGTTAAAATTTATTTATATTTTTGCTGAAATGTTTATACAAAACTCAATTTTACCATGTGGTCAAATTGAGGCAAAAAACTCGAATTTTTCTTGTTTTCTGTGTTTCTACTCTTTCGTATGACATTTACTTTATGAATGAAAGGAATTCTTAAACCAGAGGGTGAAAGTCCTTCACCAGATAATTTCTTGAATGTTTGTGAGCTGGTATGGATAGGCTTGATATGTGGTAGTTGTGATAAGGATGCAGGTGATTAAAAAGACTCAAATGTATGTTTAAATTACCTGATGTATATTTAAACTACCTGACGTATCCAACATGGAAATGGAATCAGTACAAAAAGGTTGCTGTATAATTAAAAAAAGCCATAGGATCATCCCACTTTAATTCAATTTCAGCTATTCACTTTCTATCCAGCCCAACTGTGAAGGGGTGCTGGCCTGGGGGAAATATCTTCCTTCATTTTCCCTGAACACCAGGATTGTCCTGTGGGCATCTCTACAGAGTCTTGGTGTTCCTGTGCACCCCAAGTACATTAACTCAGTTGAAAACTGGAAAAGTGAAATAACCTTGTGCATTTGACTCCAACAAAACAAGAGATCAGTCTTACCCAGCTATTGTGAAGATTCTACCTCCATCTGTAATGGTTACATTTTAATGCTTGGACTTGATGATCCTGAGGGTCTCTTCTGGCCGAAATGATTCTATGATTCTCTGTGTTGATGGAAGGGAGCAGAATAGAGGAAAGGGATGAGAGGCTTTTGAGACAGTGGCACATGGGTGGGAGAAGAGGGTGGCTCACCGCTGCTGTTCTTTTGGCTGCCCAACATGATGTCGAGACCCTTGCAGGCAAAGGGATCCTTCTGCATCTTCCCAGCTGTGCCCTTCCCCCCTTGCACTGTTCCTCATATCCAGGCCAATAACATTTTCACTTTGTTGGGATAGATGGATATTATTTTTATATAGCAGCATCATCACCGTCATGATCCAAGATTAGCTTCCTTACAGCCTCCAAACACAGGAATGTTTCAAAGGGGTTTTCTTTGGCTGTTGTGTGTGATATTTTTCAAGCAGGGAGCCAGTTTAATCAGGATCATTCATTCCTTTGTTAGTAAGTAATCTCAGTAAAATAGAACTAGCTGTTACTTAAATATTCAAAAGTATTTGCTATCTGAAAAAGACAAACTCAAAGTTTGAAATGGAAGATGAGTAAATATTAATGGGAACACACTGTACTTTGTTCTAGCCCAGCAAAATTACATACGGATTTTTGTTGTACATGCAAGATAGTACATTTTGTTCTGGTTTAATCTGGCAGGACCGTGCGCTCATTTTTGTACAGGATTGCACTAACCCCTTTGCATATTCAGTTGCTATGTGTATGTTTAAGAATTACATGCAGATGAAATTCTTTGGCTAGATGTTTTCAAAATTCAGTGAATATATACATATATATATATATTTATTTTTTTTTTTACCCCCTCTGTGACTATAGAACAAAATACCTTACAGGCCTTGATTAGGTACTGCCACCTTTATTCACGGATGTGACATCTGCACAGAACGATACATTATAGTTTTGACACCTTTACTGCTTTATCTTCAGGGAAAAAGAAAAAGAGTGATTCAAAACAAATATTTGTGAGGGCTTCCAAAGAGCAGAAACATAGAGATGTTTACATTGAGCATTTTCTTATAGCTCCTGCATTGTCCAGCAAGCTATGTCTTGCATCAGTGCATTGCATACTGCATTTCTAAAATTCTACTGAGTCAATGTAATTTAAATCTAACTTAGTACCAAATAGATTTTGATGTGTAGCCAAAGACTGCATCTGCCATCAGAAATTTGAGACTGAAAGAAATATGCCCCTCCACTATCTTTCTTGAATGAGTTTTAAAATAAATATATAAGTAACAGCCCTTTCCCCAACTTTGAGATATGAGCTGAACCTTGCCATAAGTAATAATTTCCTAATTTTCTTTCTGATTTCTTTTGGCTTTTCACCTTTTAATCTACTACAAGGATTTTTTTTTTTTCTTTTCCAGAATGCTAGTAGTACTGGAAAGCTTTCTTGCAGAAATAAAATGTTCTTGTTTTCTGACACTTAAGGTATTGCTTCCAAGTATTAAAACCATTCCATATGACGGACCACCAACAAGGAGAGCAGTGAAAACTTGGTTGGGCCGTATGTTTGAAGTACCTTTCCACTTCCATTGGCTGTCTGGGAGAGACAGCTCTGGGGGTTGGGGGGAAAGAAAAGAAAAAAGAAAAAGAGGTTGTTATCTTTCAAGTGAGAAAATGTTTGCTTGACCAGTCAGCTTTCTAGCTGACCTCGTTCCTTCCAACTTTTATGGCATTTACCAAATTAAACTCATAACAAGGAAGTCCTGATTCTGGAATTAGACATATGGCACTAAGTATCCAGTCTTGGCAAAGAAGTCTAGTGTTTCTAAACATTTTTTTTTTTAAGCGCGGTCAGGAAGAGTGGTAGTAAATATTGGCATCTTAAAACCTCCCAGCAAACATTTAAAATAATGGAAATCTGAACTTTCAGGCTTGTGAATGTTTAGCTATGTGAGGTAAGGTAGTAACCAGTGAGTCTGTTTTCAAGTAGATGTGCAAATTGTAATACACAAACTGAGGCTGGTACAGTTCTCTTAATAACCAGCCTTTCTTTGGATTTGCTAGAAAAGTCTGCTGTGATGCGAATGCCAAAATTAGGGGAGTAAATATACTGATACGTGCCTTGTCCTCCACGAAGAGAAATACTCTGGCTTGGTTTCTGCTTTTTGCAGGAGGGAAGAAGAATGGTAATTAAAGAGTTAATTTAAAGGCGGTGGAAACTAGGATCTAGGTGACTTCAAAAATTAATGTAGAAATAAACTGATGGAACCTATTTTTCCACCATTTTATTTGTAGTCAGCCAGCAGTAAATGTTTGCCTGTGTAGGTTTTTCATAGCATATAAAGTAAACTATTCTGTGGACAGCAGTTGTCCTGTGGCTGCAGCTGGGCTGACAGCCGTTTTCCCCCAATTTCTTACCTGCTTTCCCCATGTCGCCTGCTGCCGATCGCCACCAGCCCTGCTCTGCGGGTGGAACTGCCCCTGGCTCACAACTGGGTGTGAGTACCAGCTGCTGCTCCTTGTCTGAGCCCCTTGGTTCCACTGCCAGCTAGTTTGCATGTACATCACCAGGGAAATGGAGCTAGAAAGTCTTGGGCTTGGAGATGAGTCATGTAAGGCACAAGTTTATTTCAAATTAACACAGCAGTGAAGACAAGCTCTAATCCTGAGAAGGGAGGAAATTTTCCAGTTAGCAGCACGCCTGCTACCCCAGTACCTAAAGCTCAAACACTCTCCTCTTGAGAGGGAGTCAGACACTTGTGTTATCCTGTGACATGACATTTTTGTTGATATCCTGAAGAAGCATTCAGAACCATTAAAAAAGACATAACATTATGTTTTTGTGGAAATTTAACTGAAGGTGATATTAGGTGCTCCCTAATATTTTCAACTCTTTTGCTCCTTTTTTTTTTTTTTAAAAAAAATCTTTATTTTTTGTTCACAGGTTTAATTTGGATATCTTTTAAAGGTTGTGTTTTGGTTTTGTTTGTTTGTTTTCCTGAATATAGATTACAAGTGAAATGTGTTTCTGATTTGGAGTGGGGGGAAAGGAGGCAGAGATTAAGAGCAATAAAAACCCTTTACAATTTCAGGCAAAACTACTCTAACGGGGACTGGTACTGAATAAATCAGGCATGATCCTATTCAAATACTTTTGTTTAGGCTAATTGCTTGCTGGAAGTGTGTGACTAGCATATGTACAACTAATTATATCATTAGTGATATATTGTTGTGTGTGATAAATTGCTTAGTGAACTGAAAAAGGTTTTAACATGCTTTTGTTTATTGGCAAACTGAATGAGGAACTGGCACATTTTAAAGCACCAGCTAACATTTTAAACTCAGGGTTTTGATGTTCAGAGAAAACAGTGGAAATGCTGTGTGCAGTACATTTTTCTTTGTGCACTAAAACCTACAGACTTTCTTATTTTGTACCACTGCAGTAGTCCCAACCCTGCCAAAGGTCTCTGTGTGTAAATCACACTTACAGAAGCCAGTAGGTCTTCACCTCGTGCAAGATAAGTGTGTTCACAGGGAATCTGTAATAATACAATTTCTGCAGAAAACACGTTTTATATCATTTCTGTTTGGATCAAATACCTGCTACGAGGCTGTAATCCTATTCCACTGATTTCTGTGGTAAAACTTGTTGGCCTGGATCCCTAGTCCTTCTGTGGCTGTGACAGCACTGGCCTTAGCAGCTAGCAGAGGATTCCCAGGTAGCAGAAGCAGCCCCTCATTTATAAGGTCCTCCCCCCAGATCACTTCCCAAGGAAGAAAGGAGAAGGGACATAAACCTTCAGGTGCTTGTTATTCCTGCCCCCTGGGTGCTGGACAGATACTGGGGCTGCTCTAATGGGTGACAAAAGGCTCGACGGGGATCCATGAAGCTTTGCTATATGCCCCTGCTAGTGAGAGCAGCTTGGCTGCAGACCACTGACTCGGGGAGAAAAGATTCAGATTAGAGGAAATACCTATTTCCTAGTTCCTACCTATTTGTAGGAAGTGAGTGAGAAATAATGAGTATCTTTTCTACTAATGGAAAATAGAACTTAATTGTTAAAACGTGTTACTTTCTGATATACTAATTTTCTTCCTTTTTTTTTTTTCTTGGACGTATCTTTGAGGCCACAATGACATGTTTATTCAGTTTGAGGTGGGTATATATCAAAACAAAAAGCTATAAAATGAAAGTGCCTTGTTTTCGTCATGTCTCTGTCATGCACATTTTTCATAAAGGATTGAATCTCTTTAACTCACATTCAGTGTATCATGTTCTGATGCTGTCAATTTAGAGTTTTCCAAAATTTATTTTTCAGTTCCTAGCAATAGACTTCAGGTCTTTATTCCCCTCCCTCCCCAACACCCTGCCAGAGGCAGACAGAAGGATGTGCACTTGGGCAAATATTTGACTGTAAAGTCTTTAACTCAATTCTGCTACATTGAACTGGTAGCAAGACACAGGATGAAATGCGTTAACAATATACAGACCGTAATGTGAATTTACCTCTGACCTTCTGGTAACCCCAGTGCACTCCCAGCGGTTGGCACATGTACTTATCCAAGAATTTTGACATTGATAAAGGCTTAACTTCAGACTTCTAAATTAAGACCGAAAGGTCTGGAGGTAGCAGAAATGATCCCATGCTTACACAGCTCTGACGAACCACTGCTATCATCTATCAAGAAGAGTTCATTGAGATATAGTAAAGAAGTGCGTCTAAATCAAAAAGATGTATTTCGAGTACTATAGGAAACGCCATGCTTGGAACTGAAAGTCATTCTTCAGATTGTACATGGAAGAGAAGATGTTTTAAGCTGATAAAACCCAATGGTGAGTTAATCATTTTGTCTACACAACAAAAATACATTTTAGAACTGCATTTTTTTCACTGGTCTCAGTCAAGATCAGAACAAATTGTATTTAGTTCTTCAATAACTTAGGCAGATTTGCAGAACTTCTCAAGCTGTTCAGAACTCCTGTTTAGTTTTGCAAAAATGAGAAGATAATGTTGTTGTATAGCTGAATTTTTCATGAAGGATTAATGTGATGGATTGGATTTTTTTTTTCTTCTGTGCTGCCCCTGCCACAGGTAACATTAAAAGACCTTTGAGAGTTTATAGTAGCTTCTCTCTCTTAACATGGAAAGCCTTAGTGCAAAAATAAAAGAAACTTCAGCTTATACCAGCTCTGAAATAAGGCTGAGTAAAATGCTTGCTCGATAAAATGAATCATTCTGTGTAAGGTGTTTCTGAAATCATTCTATTGTTTTGCAAAGTGGTGGGTAATTTAAGTAGAATTTACATTGTTGAGCATGTGGGTAAGATCTCTCACATCCTTGACACTCATCATTTCAGGCCTGTCCAGCTTGGAAACCAGATTGATAGTACAGGTTGGATGTCACAATGGCCTTTGTAGTGGAGATATTATTGAACCTAAACTTCTTCCAGTTCATTTACCACTAACGCGGAAGATGCAGTAAAAAGCCTTATTTTAAAAATCTGCATATCTTGGCTTTTTTTCTAGAAATAGTTAAAATGCTGCTGGATATCATTAACACTTGCATAATGACCCAGCCTTGGGACAGCTAAAGAACAATCTCTTTACCACTTCAAACAGTTATTTCACTTCACACTACTTCAAAATAACTGTCAGTGTTGTCAGTAAACCTAATTTATTTCTACTGACTATTAGACTTCAAAAGCTATTTGCTCTGAAGGAGAAAATTACATACATTAATTACCAATTTTGGCAGTAACAGCAAAAATAGTAAATGTAGGTTCTTGAGAGGATAACCACCGACAACTGTATTTGTTATTCACAGAGCTTAGAAAGTGTTACAGGTTGTGATACTGTAAAATCTGAAGCATTTTAATGCTCCTAACGTGAAACAAACTGTACCAGGTTTCACAACATACATTAATAATGTGCTGTTGATATAATGACAAAAAAGGGGACTGTCTCTTCTGTTTCCCAGCTTTCAGCAACTGTCTTTCCTGATATCTAATTCAATAAAAGTGTGTTTATGTGATGTAGTCAAGTGATCTGGCTGCAGCATGGCCAGGAAAGGCAGCAGCTCTTCTCCTTTAGTGACTGGACGCTAAATCTTTATGCTATTTTATAAACAACTGTCTCAGTTTGCGAAGGGGAGTTATGCCCTTGTTACTCAGTTATGTTAAGAGACTGATAAAGTAATGATTGATGAAGAAGAAGAAAGGCAAACATCTCTGAACACAGGAAAATGCTGTTATTCACTGTTTTTGTTACAGAAAGCAGAAGTGATTTGGGGGCCAGGTCTTAGAATGGGCAAGAACAATTGAGCTTCAGGATCAGAACAAGGACAGGTAGAAAAAATAAAATCTTCAGAATCAGTTTGCCCTTAAAAAAAAAAAGATGCATATAGATTTCAGAGAGACAGAAGTAGCTGTAATGTTCAGTTAAGCATCCTGGTACGGTGCGTTTCAGGTGTCAGGTTGTACGTGCAGGTTCCCACCAGCATGGTGGTTGTACCAAGGCTTCTCAGTGCTTGACTTAAGGGTAGAGAGGATGACCACGGTTTTCAGTAACAGAACTGGGAGAGTGTTTTGTATTAAAATTAAAAGGGATATGGAATTTGTTATTTATTCTTTCAAGTTATGAAAGCTCAGTGTTTTGTTTTGTTTTTTTTTTTTTTACTTCTCCCTCTGTTTTATGTATGGAAGCTACTTGCTTTTCTGTTTGGGCCATAGCCTAAAATAATATTACTTATTTTCTAATCCCTCTAAACCATTGCTCCCAGGAAACCGCTGAAGCTTTGGGTGCAACTTCCAGTACACAGGATGTCCTGTGAATGTCAATAGATCTTTCTGCATGTCTGAAACAATTCACATCAATAAATGCTTGTGTGTGATTTAAGGCAGTGGTTGAAGGTGGTCAGTGCTTTGGTTGACTGTTTAGTGTGGTCTTTGGTAAAGAGTAATGCTATACTTGCACATTTGCCTTCAGTACTTTAATGTACTTGACACAAATTGTAGGTTTCATATTTTGTGGAATGATTGGAAAAAATCAAACATTCCTTTTCATTCTCCGTGGGACTTTTTCCCACTTTCCTATAGACAGGCAACTGTTAAGCTGATTTTTGGTCTAGGAGCGGCAGTCAGACCTCTGAGAACTGGAAACAATCTGCACTTGAGACTGTTAGACTCGACCTCTTGCTACTTAAGCCTGTGTAATCTCACTTTATAAAAATATCTTATTGTATTGCTAGTAAACTTATTTGAGTTAATGTGCTATAAGAGAAAGTAATTTAGTGCTTTGGTGGTATAAACCTTTCTTCAATTAATGTTTTATGTTGCATAGGAGAAAAAGGACTTTTAAAAAGGCACCAAACCTTTAGCTCATTTGAAGGTTCATGAAGCACACTAGAGTATTTGCACATGGGTAAGATGAATTAGTAGTAACATGCTGCTGTGTGATGTGAGATAGTTGCAATTGTAAATACCAGATCGTATGTTCTCCTTTACCTGATTATTTAGGTTTTGCTTCAAAAATTGTAGTAATTTCAATAGACTTTGGATCAGGCCTTCCTTTTTTTTTTTTTAATGCAAAAGAGAGGTTCCCCAGAAGTAATACTAGAGAGTCTTAGACTAAAGGCATTAGTCTAATGGAAAATGGGATGGATGCTACAAAGCACAAGCATCATTGTAGCCTCAGTATTCTGCAGAGAGACAAGTTCAATGTGGTGTTTTTTTGTGTTTTTTTTTTTTTCAAAATTGGTGTCAAAAAGACTTGCTATATAGTAAACTTAGTTTCAACCAACTGCTGGCAGATTTAGTGAGGATCACAGTTTTCTGTGACTTATACAACCAAATCTACTCACACACCCTGAATGCTGAAATGAATTCTGTTTTGAAAATATTTGATCTGTTTCATTAGTTACTTTGTACTCAAATCACATCACAAAATATTGACAAAATGTGATTTACTATTCCACTCTTGTGCCCCATCTTTTTTAAAAATATGCATGTTTCCTTAAATGTGTAGCATATAGGTCAATGATCTTCCTTTGTCTAAATGTTATGGTTTTATATGGTATAAATCTGAAGAAACAAGCCATGTTATTTCAGACAGCTCATATAATGCCCCATAACATCAATAAAACATATAATGGCAAAATACCTCTTTTTGTTATACTGTTTGGAAAAAAAAATACTTAAAATATTACAATGCATCAATTTTACTTACAAGAAATGCAGTGCATTGACTTTTTTTTTTATGATACTAATAGGTGATGTAAAGTATGTTCAAATATCAGATTGTAAACCATGAAATGTTACCACCTTCAAGTGCTGGCTTCTGTCATAACTACTTGCATTAGGGTAATATTGTAATTTAATGTATGAATCAGAAATATATCCTAAGTATCTTATTTAAGTACTAGGGCTAAGTTTTAAACTTGCCCTGCTCTTATTATTCCATATGAAAAAGATTTTGTTCTTTTTTGCAGATATTTTTATACTTTACAGTGAACTTGCCAGTTAATGTTCATTCTTCTGCTCCTTCAATATTGAAGCTATAGGGTAGTCTGTTTTTCTCATATTTTTCAGCTTTGCATTCTAATGAACGTCAGGCAAAGAAAAGGAGGGTGAAAATATTTCTTATGAATAGTCCTTTTTCTATGCAATTAAGCGACTTCCTTTTAATGAATAATATTGCCCAAAAATTTGTTTTAGAAAGGGTGTCTTTAAAGTGTCAAAAAAGATTATCATCCTACTTAAGATATCATTGTAATGGAAATTATCAGTACTTTGCTATAGTAGAGACCAAGGTCCTACATACCAAAGGGAGATTTTGCTGGCAGCACGATGAAGTCTTTCTGAGAACTGGTTCTACATGTGCTTGTTAATATTTTGGTGAGTGCAGACAGAAAATGTGGACCACTGTCTAGAGCAGATAGGACAGACGACCTCTCTTGCGCAGAGCTCGCAGTCTGGGGCCCGAACACTTCTGCACACGCATAACTCAATTCTTGCGAGGACTCCCATCTACGTCAGTGAACTACCCACATAAGTAAAGATGCACATGTGCAAAAGTGTTGGCAGGAGCAGCACCTCGTTTCCACCCCCGTTCTTTGAAATTCCTTGCTTAAACTCCTGTAAGACCCCAAAGAAAGAGAGCACCTCTTGGGAAGATCTGAACATCCCCTGTTCATATTGCAGTGAGTGGAAGTTGAAATCATTTGTGTAATATGATGTGGCCAACAGGTCTTTCTCTTTCATAACTCAGATGTGCACTGATTTAATAACTCCCATTACTCCAACATTGTCATAAAGCTTACCATGAATTGCAATCAGTCTAGTTTACATTTTAAGCATTACTTTTTCTTAAATGAGGGACTTGAAACCATTTTTGCAGATTGACGACATCAGAAGGTTTTCCACCTTAATGAAAAAATCTGAATGACCATTTAATATTTTCAAAGAACAGACTGATGGAGGCTGGCCTGTTGTCAGAAAAATAGTGTATGAATTAACTTTGCTACATTGTGATTTAATTTAAAATTAACTTACGGTTTGTTGACAACATTCATATTTCATAGAATAGGTGTAGGGTGCAAGTTTTCTGTATTTCCTACCATGAAGAAAAAAATCCCCATTAACTCTGACATCTGTTTTTAGCACTTTCCTTCATATTTTTGGATGAATGCCTGGCAAAAGCTGGAAAGCGACTAAGAGATCAACCAAAGATGGCCTAAGGGCCTGTTCCCAGCTGGTACGACATCTGGAATGTTATATATAGTGGATAAATTCAGAGTTGTAGTTTAATAAGATCGGTATTCAAGCATTCGGCCTACAGCAAAGGACAGTGAGGCTGACAGCATGCGTAGTGCATAATATGTCGAGGTGTCTGAAATGTAATTTGCTGGGTTTTCACTTTCATTTTGGCAGATCCCTTATGCTGATATATAAACTTTAATCTAGTATTGTTTTGAACCTTTACAAAATAAAGGGTGACGTCATATTGGTATTATATCCAGAATCTTATCTTTTCACTAAGCTTAGAGTATGTCTGGATTTCTTTCTTTTTTCTTAGGAAAAAAGTGCTAAAGACATTTTTATGAGTTGACTAGAAATAACTTTAAGCTGCTACCTTTGCAAATTTTAAGTATATGCAGTCTTTTACAGTGAAGATTTTACAGAATCATAAACTATTCAGGAATCTCGACTTGTGCTGTGTGGAACCATACTGGCAAAATTTGTGTCTCAGAAAGCCTGTGGCTTTTTTCTGTTAGGGGTTTAGTTAATCTTCTGACTGTCTAATCTCCAAACTGTAATTAGAAGTGTTGTTAGACAAGCCCAACAAAGTTGCAGGCAGGGATCAGTGGAGAGTCACCTGCTTACAATAGCTGTGAACGTGGTAGTGCTAGGTCAGAAAAATGAGCTGAGGGCAACTTCTGTTTGCTGTCCTCTAACTAGTCTGATCAGATAGGTTGCCTGCAAGTCCCTCTACCTTTCATCGCCTTTTTGTGTCCCAACAGAAGGCGAGCGCTGCATGTTTCGCATTGTGGCCCAGAAAAGGATAAAGTCTGTGCGTCTAGTCCTGCAATGGGCAAATCAGTTTACACGACTGGGGCCAGACCATGGCGCAAGGCTGAGGCATCTCTGTGTGGGGCTGTGCTGTTCTGCACGGGATGCCTTTCTGTTTGGCAGCACTATGGTCTTCTCCCTCTGATCTGCACCTTTCCTGTAGGATGCTGGAACTGGGAGGAGACTGTGAAACTGCCCTTCTAAGGTGTAAGTCAGGGGACTGTGGCAAGGGAGTGTGAAGTGGAGGAGGGTATAGTGTGTGCAATGTGACGGGGCTGTAATTGATTGAGAGAGGGTTGTAATGTAAAGTTTTATTCCTCTTTTTTTTTTTTAAAAAAAAAAAAGGACTCGCTTCATAATACCTTAGTACATTGTGGTTATTTATATGTTATTTATTGCTATGCAAGATCTTGTAGGTGAAGACAAGGTACTTGAATATGATTTGGCAGGAGACCAACAGAGTCTAGGAGGAGATGGACCTAGAGTGGGAGGAGAGATGACTTTTGCAGCTGCACTTTGGTAGCAGTTTAGATTTGGAGGTGGAAAGGCCAGATCTGAAATGACTGCAGCTAACAAGGAGAAAGCTGATTTGTCTGCAGGGTGGTGTTACTAATTACCGTTTATCTGGTGGGGATGTGAACAAAATCTTATTATAAACCTGTGTGTGTGGTGCAGGTACATGTGCATGTAGTGCAACTGAAGTTTAAGAGGCTGAGATAGTACAAAACAAGAACAGTGCAGGCTGTTCATTCCATGGTAATACTAACAATATAGAAATGTTTAGTCGTCATGTAGGAAAACAGAAAAAAGGGGTGATTACCTTGAAAATCATGTGACTGTCTCATTCTTACCGTTTCTTGAGCTCGGCCAAACTTGTTTTGTCTTAGTGAGTCTGGGAATAGCCAGCAAAATCCCTACTGATACCTACTGCTTTACTCTGGTGTGCAATATAATAGTGACAAAACCTAATTCTAGGTAGTGATTACAAAGTAACATACTCTCAAGGAATCGATATTACTGTGAGAGGAATTTAGCACCTCACAGAATGAGGAATGATTGCTTCATTTTTTTCCTTTTGGTATGATTCCACTTCTGTAGCATCTGTCATTACAATTCTTTCTGTCCAGTAGTGTTCTGAAGAGATCCAGAGTCCTGATGGATTGTTAACTAACATGCTCACATTTCACTTCTTTGTATATAGATTGGTTATAGAGTATTTACAGCTGATTCAAAATACTTCAGACTGAACATCTTAAATGTTGCTTTGCCTTTGGAGTTGCTGCCATTGTCTGGTTTGATGTTAGCCCTTCCCTGATTCTTTTGCTCTCCTGTCCAGATCAGCTGTGCCACCGGCTTTCACAGCGAAGTCTCCAAGCACTCAGCCCAATGGATCTTCCCAATCTCCAAGGCAGCTGTTTTTTACTAGGATAACTTTCACCATTTCCAGACTATAGATAATGCATGTAGAAAACAACAAAGTGGCCAGCTGAACCAAACTTATGCTAAGGCATTGTGTGATGTTAGCACCACAATTTGGTGTGATTTTTACAGTAACATATTTTCCAGCGTCACATTGCCGTGTTAATTTAGAACTGGTATGATCTGATGAAAGTAAACAAACAAAGAAATAGTGGGATTTGAAATAGGTGGGTGGGACTGACAACTTTAAATTTAAGACTGCTAGCTGTTTTCATAAGCTTTATGTGTTTGGGGTCTGATCCTGTGCTTGTAATGCAGTTCCTGTTATCTGTGCAGTAAGAGATTATGTGAATTAAGTTAAACCATATGGAGTAGGTATGAGTTTACATAAATAGTGTAGATTTAGTTGAAGGAGTAATTTCAGACTGAAAATGAAGGATGTGCTTAGTTCTTGGTTGGAATTTAATGATAATGTTAAAACAACTGTCCACTTTCTAGAGGAAACCTATGGTTATTCTCAACACCTTATATATTAAAGACCATTTTGTATATGATTTTATAACATATACTTTGGGTATGAAATGTTGGTGCCAGGAACAGAGGGATTCACTCTTCCATTCACAACTCCCTATGTAGTTTCTTTGTAAACGAGTTACGCCATGCAACATGACTATAATGTCTCTGGGTCTGAATAGTTTGTCCCTACAATGACAGAAAGAGTTTATGTATGCCCCTTTGTATTACTTGCACACACCTATGTAGATACTGCTATTTTGAAGTAAAAACACTCTTTTATTAAGGAGTATGTATTTTGGTTTTAAATGAAACAATGCTACTAGGAATCATGTAAACCACTCTGTAAATGGAATTTTACTGGGGTATGATGTGTACTCTTGTCTTCAGGAGTTATTATTTATTATAATTCAAGAAGGCAGCAAAACTCATAGAGCTTCAATGCAGTCACACTAGGGGGGATCTGATAAGAATTTCATATAGAACTTTGAAAGAACTTCACATGAAATCATAGCTGCGATAGCAGAAATTTTTAACAAGTCTATCAAAACAAGGGTGGTAGCAAGTGGCTAATGTATAATAGTACTGAAATATACGGAAGGGAAAGAGCCAGGAAACTCTGAGTGTGTCTGTCTGATCTTAAGTGTATAAGGCTTTGGAATGCTTTTTGATGAAGGAATAATTAATAACATAAAGGTAAATGGAAACCTGAAGAAAACTGATTTGTCTGGAAGATCAAACCTATCTTAACTCATTTTATAACTTTCTTTGATCATTTTTTTTTTTCCTTAAATGAGGAGAATACAGAAACCTCATTTATCTGCACTTTGGTAAAGCCATTTGATGTAACGCTGTACTGGAAATAACTTAGAGGAGATGTGGTCTGGTGTGTGAAGTGGGAAATGAATAAGGAATGGGAGAGAAGATAATAACTGACTGTGCTGAGAGGGGAATACTGGCCTAGAGAAAGGTTATGCACAGAGTCACTCTAGGACTAGAGCTGCTTAATGTTTTCATTAATGACTGGGACAAAAAAAGATTAAGACTGGGTACATTACACTTTAAGATAAAGTTGGGAGGAGCTGTCAACACAGATGAGTATGAGACCAATACAGTCATAACCGGATGACCTTGAAGATGGAGGTAATAAAACAAAGTGCAGTGTCATGCACGTAGGGATCACCAGCAATAATTTCTCTTTGGAGCTCATAACTGGAAACAAGACAAAGTAGAACTGTGTTGTAACTTAGCAATGCTGCTGTGGTCTAGTATGTAAAATAACATTCAGGAAGAAAACAGACGTGGAGAAAGTTTATCAGTGTGAATAAGGAATGGACAGCTTATTTTATAACAAGATCCTTTATTCTGGCTGAAGAAAGGTGTTGATGACATATGATTGCTGCCCGTCACTGCATGAAGCTAGAGAGGAGAAGTAGTAATATTTAAAGATCCTGTGGGCACATCAATAAGTGTGGTGGCCTTCAGTTAACCTTACCAAGGAAGTTGGAGAGAGGGTTTCTAGCCATTTTGTAAGATTTTGAAATAGCTGCCCAATAGGAGTATTGAGAAAAGGGACAAACTGATGTGTTTCATTATGATACACAATCAGTTGTAGAAATGCGATGCTGCTACAAGTCCGTATTCGGAGCCTCAGGAGCTGCCTGCCAGAACTGCATTTTTTGGAGTGCCAGTTGTGGGAAAATATCTGCCATGCTGGTCATGTGCGCACAATCGAGTTAACACATTGGCATACACAAGTTTTATCTCCTCAACGTTCAACTAATTTGTGCATATGCTATTTCGTGTGCTTTAATAAAAATTTTGTAACTACTATGTGAAATTAACAGTAGATTCAGGCACATTCCTAGCCTGTATTTCTTGAAGTATTTGTGCTTTGCTTGTTCAGATTTTTTCCTTATTACAATAATTTTTCTTAGCAAGCTTCATAATTATTAACCTCTTTATTTAAAATAAAATTGCTCCCATTAACCCAACACTTCTAGATGACATGCAGAGATGAGGAAAACTTCCATCCGTTTTTTGCCAATGAGCAGTAATGCATATGCATCCAGATAGTATTCAAGTTGGTTTGGCAATAGCACTGTAACTTTATAGGTTTATATGCTTACACTAGGATGGTTCCCGCTGTTTTAAGTATTGTACAGGGGATATGTTTTCTTAAATGAAAATTGCTTGAAACCGTTCCTTTTTTTTTTGTGACAAGGGAAGGAATCAATTACTTTCTCTTATTGCCTGCACGGAATAGGAAATGTTAACGAAACTCAACTTCTGAACCTCCTCATTGGTAAATTCTTGGCCACTGTATTGAATCATTGTTGCTGATCAAGCAAATGCTCTGGTTTACTCTTTAAAGGTCACACACGAGACACAAAAATAGGAAAGTAATACATATGTGAGAATATGTATTATGTATTAAAACTGAATCCCAGTTGTCATTAAGCATGATGCTATGGCAGATCTACCTGCTCTTTCCTTTGTCCATCTCTGTTCTTTTGCCTGCCTTTATGTTTTCTGCTTAAAGATCTGGTCCAAAACTATTGAAAGTAAAAACATCGGGATTTCACTATGGGAATTCTTTACTGACTTCAGTGAGTCTCATTTTAAATAATAGAATTTTTATTTTTCCTTACATAAGATGTGATATTTTATAGCTCGTGTTGCAGGCTGTTGCACTGAGACTTCAATGTGTGTAGTGGTTACAGGATTGTGCCCATTGGATTCTAGAAAAGCAGGAGATTGAGTGTAGATCCATTTTAACTCAGTTCTGCCTCTGAGACTAGATTCATGCTGAAGAGCAGGGCACTGCTGATTTCCAGTACAATTAGACTCTAGATTTCATCCTTCACTTCTGGAAGGATTGGGCTGGTAGCATGAAAGGTCTGTATCAGTTATAAGCTGTGTACTTTGAATCTTCTGCCCTCGTATATTGTATGCTTGAATGGCATGTTTCCCTAAGCCCAGGGTTTTTATCCAGAGAGTCTCCAGACCCGGTTTTGTCTCTAATGTGCAGTGCAGCACCAGGCTGCAGGTGGGAGGGTGACAGCTGGTAGCTGGGAGGCATGAAAGCTTAACTGCTTGTCAGCTCTACCCAGCTTTTTGTGGAGAGTGAGATAAGCTCGCTTGGAGCATGGACAATGGTTTTGTCTTGTAGCAAAAGCCTTTCTGTTCTTTGGAGACAAATTTTGAACAGGTTTTCTGAGGCAGAAAGAGTCCTTCATAACACTGTACAGGGAGATTGCCTTAGGCGTTCATGTAGGATTACCGGACAGGTATGTCCTGTGCCTGAGTCATTACTTCTACTTTACCCAGCAGTTATTTGGCCTAAAATCATAAATAAGATGAAAGTTAACACAGAAGCATGGAAGCAAAAGCCTTCTGTTTATCTTAAAGATATTGCCAGTCATTTGCCCTCATAACTCTGAAATAGTTATGGGGAGGGATTTTTGGTATTCCACACTCCACGCTTCTGCCAAGCAGAGAATCATATGAAAATAAACAATTTTTACCACTCTTAATGCTTTAATATATCCTTATAGTTGTTAAAATAACATCTGTAGTTTTTTACTGGAAGCACTTAAATTTGTTATAATTTGTTAACTGACTCAAACTTACTGGCATGTGCAGCATTCACCCTTCCAGATGAAAAAGGGATGATCCACTTGACACAAATAGCAGAGCTCCTTTGCACAATCTTAGAAATCTTCACTTTGTAGATGAGGTCACTTGAGGATACTCTGTGTTTGCTCACATTTAAGCAGAAATCACTATTAGGGCTGAAATGAGATAAGAGTTTGCCAGTCATAAAATGGATGGCTTAAAAATTGGCCAGCTATTATGACTATTTATCTGTGGCCTGAATGAGGAATATCTTTGAGACACCCTGTGTGTGTTTTCAGACAACGCCCTGGACTCTCACAGATGGTGGCTCTGAAGGGACAGGACAATTAACTGTGGGCGCTTCTTTCCTATTTGAGTCTGAGTGGCTTCTCTGGACTTTGTGTCTGACTCCTTAGCTCCTTTTTCAGTCTGGTCTCTTATTAAGACTTAGTGAAGAAGGTGTGTATGTGCCCATGTCTCAGTTGTCACCTAATAATTTTTTTTTTTCTGATGTAGTCCAAATTCGACAGAGGTGTGACAGACTCACAAATGTTAAGTCACTGTACGGTTTGTAGAAATTGGTATTTATATGGAACAGAGAAGTGCTACAAATGCTTTTTACTTGAGAGAGAGGCTGCAGCGTGAGTTGAGCCTGTATTAAACATCTGAGAAATCATTGGGATCTCGGGCCTGCAATACAAATCCATAGGGAACCTGACTTATTTGGTTCAGAGACACATGTAAAGTATTTGTGAAAGTGTACTGGCTTACATGTGGCAGTGTAATGCATGAAATGCAAATGTTCCTCTGAAGCCGGTTATGAATGCAATATCACACAGACAGTGAATCACAGTATTTCCCATTTCTCTTGTTTTAGTGTGAAAATATATGTTGTTGGGGTCAATGCAAAGCTCAATGGCAAAGTTAGATCTGCACAAGTGTAAGGAGTTTGCCCCATCATTGCCAGAAAACTGCATGAGAATAAAGTACAAGTGCAATATCCCATCTCTACAGCTTACCTGGCAGCATAAAACCCCAAGATTTTGATATATATATTATCAAAGCCAAATATATATAGTATCTATAGCTCTTATGTATCAGGATGTGTGTGTATATATATTCACTATCTCTATATTCATTATACTCCTTTCAGGAAACAATGTATTCTTGTGGCTAAAGCACAGATGTAGCCATCAATTTCAGATATGTTCTCACGTTTCTGGTTTTGCCCAAGGTTTGCTGCAGAGCTGTCAGGCTCAGGTGTTGAATGGGAGACTCTGCAACTGGCTGGTCCTTGTGCTTCCCCACAGGTGGAGCTTGTGCTCTGCTCCCGTGGGGCTGTGACCTTCCAGCAGAGCCTCCAGACACAGCTGCTCCGGCAGATCCTCTCATCTGCTCTTGGCACTGGACTCCCTGAGCAGGGGAAGGGTTACAGCAATGTATTCTGCTGCTTTTGGCTTGTTTCTGAGTGAGGAGATACTAAAAGACATTTCATGCTATAGCTCAGTACTGTGGCTCTGGCATACTGTGTGGTCCCAGACAGCTTTTCTTGTGTCATGTTGCCTCATGCACCAAAACTTTCTCCTTGTGTATTCAGTATGACCCATCCCATTTATTGATGCAGAAATTGGACCCTATGTCATATGAAAAGTGCTAAGCTTTCCAAATTTAACCCCAGACAACTGTAAACTCTACTTTTCATGCTTTGGCCTTGTAGGACTTCAGGGTAGGGGAGGATTTGTTAATGCATATCTGCTCTGTGTAATTAGACAGTGCTTTTGTAAAGTGCTGTGAGATCCTGGGTTGGGTGGTTCTACACAAAGTTAATAGATCTCTTACGCTGTTACAGAACCTGTAAACCTTTCTCTGAAAACCACCTTGTGAAGAGTTCTAGAGATGTTTGCCACACTAAACAAAAATACAGACACTGAAAGTGGTTTCTGTGTATTTGTTATTTTTGCATCATTTTAAGATTTTCTATGGGCTATGAGAGTACAGACTTCAATGTACATTGCTTATTATAAAACTAGATGTGCTGTGGTTTCTAAATGGCAGAGTACTAAACTTGGGAGGTCTTCAGCTTTTCTGATACTGATTTTTTTAAAAGCTTCGTATGTATTTTGGGTGGAATTTTTAATTACACTATATCAGATTTGTAATAGGTGTCAGTTAGAAACAGATGTGGCGTTTAACACACCTCTCCAGCCAAGGAATGGTCTGATAACTGAAGAATACAAGTATTCTTGAAAGGAGTTGATATCAATCTGCTTTAATAGTAAGTTCATTTCAGGCTTGTGTTAGGAGACCTTAATGGAAGACCAGAGGTAGTATATATGTGTGTGTACATATTTTTAGGGATTTGCAGCAGTTTCAATGCCAAATGTTTCTATACTGCTCTTTTGAGATAACTTTAAGGCACACCTAGAAATGTAATCCATTGACTAATCTGTAGGTAGCTTTTTAGAGGGTCCTTCCTTTCTTGCAAGGTTATCAGTTCATGACAAACGTAAACAGGGCTGTCTTTTCTTGCTACTACGTTTTCATAGTAGCAAACCTTTACTATGTATGTGGGATTATCGGGCAAGCCTTTAGGCTTTTTTTTAATGCAGTGTTACAAGAGGAGTACACACAATTGCTCAGGATTTCATTTTAAAATAAAATATTTCTCTTATCTCTCTAATATTTTTTGAAAAAACTATCACTTGGAGATAGTGTGGCTTCATTTGAAAATGAAAATTCATTTACTTCAAGGCAGTAGTTAATATATTTGTTCAAAACCACCCACTAACGGGCTTCAGTTTGATTTATAAAACAGTTCTCTCTTATCACACAAACTTTAATAGTTAGCATTTGCTCATGGAGAATTGAGGGAGTAAAGTCAGTTTTCAATGTGCCAACACTATTAAAATAACAGAATGAACAAGCTATGATTGAAAAGAGCCTTAAACATAAATGTTGTGATTGTGCCACGGCTAATGTTTGAATTTATGAAGGAATTTAGATCAGCGATATGATGCAATGCTTTCAGAATTTAGAAGAAAATAATTTTCTTCTTTGAAGCAAAGGAGCCTGAGTCATTGGTTTGAACACGCGAACAAGAACATGCAAAGCTGGTGTATGGAAGATGAGCAGAACAGAGTGTGGCAATTTTAAATATTCAGAATGCATAGGCTCAGCACAATTAAGGAAGTTCACAGCCTTTGGAGGTTTTATGGCCATTGTGCATTTCTGAATGTGCAGATTATTGCTGTGCCCAGTTTTCACTTGACAATGACATTGCAATAGTTTTCATGTGTAGACCTCCACTTTCTAACGTGAAAGCCACTCAGCTTGGTTTTTGTTCAGCAGAGTGGATCTTGAAGACTAAATGGAAACACGGGTTAACGCAAAGCGTATCTAGCAGGTCACCCACAGGCGGTGTCTGTGCACAAGGGTTGCACAGGCTGACAGTTTGTTTCCTGCTGTTCGGTTTTCTTCTAAAGTACATACAGCACAGATTTGTGGAGGGTGGTTGCAGCTGGCATCAGCTCTAACCCAGCAATGCTGCTGCAGGCTGTACTTCATTTTGTATGTTAAAGACCTGGAGGTCTCAATGGAGGGGTCTCAACTCCTTTTTTTTGTGTTGAAGGGTGGCTTAAAGCTTATGCATAATCTGTATGTTAAGTGGGCTCGAGTAGTTTTCACTGGGTGATGCTATCAGTTTGAGTGGATGCATGTAGTTTGCATAGGTACATAGAGCATATAGGAGGCATAGCACTGATAAAGGTATCAGAGCCACACAAATAACATTTGAAATAGTTGCTATTTTTCTGATTTCATAAGAAAGAACGTAATGCTGAGGTCTGTGGTCATAACCTTTGGAAAATCTGCCGATGATTGATAGTAAAATTACTTTAAATATCTAGGATGACACACTAATAATAAATATTGTTGTCATAAAATGAGTTCTTGTTTTTCCAGAGATACAACATATTTCTGAAAATATATAATTCGATTATAATTCTCTCTGTACAGCACAGGATGTTACCAAAGGGTTTGGAGGGAAAGGAAGGAGGCAGGGATCGTTCAGCCCAGACCGCGGACTCTGCTTTCTGAATAATTCAGATCATATGCAGTTACCCCCACTTGATCTGAGAAGAGGTTGAGCTCTTGCGCCTTGCAAATGGAATGCTTTTATCTACATTTCTATTTAAGTAGGTGCTGAAATAAAGATTAACACAAGCAGGGTGGAAATGTACTGTATATGGCACCTCTTCCTCTAGGACAGGAATAGTGCTATGGCAATAGGACTGGGTGGCTAATACCAGGGTTCTTAGACAACAGGCCAGATGTTGCTGCTCTTGATAGGGCAAAAAAATCCATTGAAACCAATGGGAGCTCATATTAAAGTTTGAATGATGCAGACCCATATTTTCTGAGTCGGCAGTGTGGGGAGGGTTTCCTGCAATACAGTATGAGAAGAAAGGCAAAACCATGTTTTCCTTCTAGAAGTCTGTTGACTATGGAGTTTGGAGAACAGTGATGCTAATCCACCTATAAAAGTACATTGTGAAGAAATGAATCAAGATGCATTCTTTAAAGATGAGTAGGGTTTGTGGTACCTTTCAAAGGGGCAATAGAACAGACTGACGGGAAAAAAAAAAAAACAAACGCAAACCACGTATTGCACCTAATTGCTGAAAAATGTTGGTGTTTTTTTTTTCTTTTCAGTGTTTGGGATGACTCATGATGATGGGGTTTAGAGTCTTTTATTCCAGATTCATTGGTTCAAAGTGAACAGAGATTATTGTAATTCCCTTAAAGACCTGGAAGAGCTTTAGATACTGAAAAGAAGAATCAAGAATTCATGCTTTGTCATCTTACAGTTTGTAGAGTGCTAAGTTAAAAGAAATATACATATATAGATATTCCTTTTGAAATTTGAATTTTCAAAGATTCTTTAGGACCTACTGCTGTTTAATGTTTTTCTTGTTTATGGTGGAGGGTGGGGTAACATAATTGACTTCAGTTTATGGCATTAAAATTTTCTCATTATATCTCTCCCTTTGGAGAAGAGTTTATAGTTAGTCTCTGTTTTAGACTCACACGTATAAAAATGTAGTAACACTTTGGTTCACTTCACAGAGCGCATACACTCACAGGCACACCCTTACTCTAACAGATATCTATAATAGATTCCTGCTCTGGCTGCTGATTCCCACTAGACATAGGTGTAATAGACCAGCACACCCATAATACATACGTGTAACAACAGAACAGAAAGAAGGTAAAAGAGCTGCTCACATCAGATGATTCCACGCACAGTGCGGAAAATTCTTGAGTATCTTTGCTGCATGGGGAAAGGGCACTTTATTGGAGTTCTGTCCTGGCTTCCTGGAGCATCTCTGTCAGGAGGCCTGGCACTAGGCAGGGCTGAATGCCTTCTCTAAATTTGTAGATGAAAAGTGCTCATGTTTTGCTCCTGCTTTATTTTTATGTATGACATTATATGGCTTCATAGGACAAAACAAAACAGCAGCCATCACTGAAAATCTTTTTTTTTTTTTTAAACTTTGTCTATGATGTAATAACCTACTTCTTGGGGAAGAATTAAAAAAAAAGAAACTATCCTAAAATGCCTTTTCTGATGTCTGAGTGGTGGTGTAATGGGAGTATAGGTTTTTATTTTTAAAGTCATTTATCGTGCAGTAATTGTCATTATTCCCATGCTACACTTTTCTCAATAAGATTGGGAAGCAATGGCGTTCTTTATGCTTAATGGCACAAATATAATACTGACTTGGCACTGTTTTGCTGCTTTGACTGGCTCTGATGCTGCTGGCTTTTAAACTGGCTGCAAAACAGCCTGTGGGACCGATGTATAATCAGTTGTCTGTTGGCACGTGGTTCTGGATAGCATTTTTCCTTTGACTCATCTCTGATTGCAGGGAATTTGCCATTGGCTGTAGCATATTTGAGAATATGGCTGTATGCAAGTTCCTTATAAGCTATATGCAAAGTCCCTTTTATGGTAAAAGCAAATTGTTTCACAAATAATGTGAAAATATGTACCATCCCTATTTATTGTTTCATTGCTCCTTGGGTTTTCTTTGTGAATTAAAAATATTATAAACTCTTTCTAATGTTCCAAGTCAAAAAGCTGTGTGATTGCGTTTTGCCAAATAGTGCTTGTATTATGCCTAGATATTGTGCTGCAGAAATGAAGATTGAACCAAACTGAATGTTCTTGCAGTACACTTTTGTGGCTGAATTGACATCAGCCTCTGTGAGCATTTCTTGAGGAACCTGGCAAGACCTGAAGCAAAGAGATAAGAGGAGACAGGCCAGATCGTTAGTATTGTAATGCCTTTCTTTGTAGTACATCTATGGTTCCCTTTAAGCAGAGACCTTTGAGGGTGCTGAGTTTTGGTGTCATGTTTTGGGCTGACGATAGAGCTGCTGATGGCGTTGGCGAGCAGCTCAGTGTTCCTGTTTGATTGTCCCACAATATAAGTGTTGCTCCCTGAAGTGGGGATGGCTTTGTGAACTTCTGCTAGACCAGTATTTATACCCTTGAGCTATCTGTGCATGAATACAAGCTATATCATATTCTTGCTTACCTGTCAGACACAAGCAAAGCATAGTGCAAATATTAATAAGTATAGTGATACTTAAAACATAATGAAAACACTATTTCTGTGCTGGAGGTATGCAGGGCTGACCTCTAAGATGAAAGGCTGCTATCTGGGAGTGCTGCACACTAGCTTGGAGGTCAGCATTTCTGTTGTGTATTTGAGAGAATACTCCAAAATTTTACCCAGAACTGCAAAAAGAAGTCAAAGGACAGGTGCTAGTAGAGGCACAACATCGATGTGTACAGTTAGCCGTCATAATATCTTTTCAGCTGTAATTTTATTACTGTGCACTTTGCTTGGTATATATATACTGCCTTGGTATCTCCTGTCCGTGAACATTTGAAAATAGAATATAATACTATATATTATATTATGCTATTTGGAATAGCCCAGTTGGTATTACGGAGTGAAAGCGGTTGAATTAATGATATACTGCAGTGTGTGCAGGCAACCACATAATGGCTGAGGAGGAACTGTGAGGTCTGCTGTATCCAAAACTGTTTAGGCTCTTTGCACAGAGGTGGCTACATTGAGCCATAATGATTCCAAAGAAGCAATTGATGCAAAATGAGAAGATAGCCCTTTAAGATTGTTTGGGTAGATGCTTATGGGCCTGACACTGATGTGGACTGTACTGTTACTACAGCCTGGAAGTTGTATCATGTACCAGTGTTTAAACGGTCAGGTATATTAACAAGCTTATTGTATCCATTTTCACCCAAGTGCTAGAGGAGCCAAGAAAACTTTCATTAAAGGAATGATCCAACTAATTTAAGCTCATGGAGGAAGGAACTACTGTTAAGTAATAATTTGGCTTTGGTCTGCTTTACAGTAGTACCTCCTAGAATGACCTGCTGTCAGGCTGTGCAGGAGCTACAGCTGCTAATGGGCATGTGATAAGTACTTTATTGTAATTGAGTGGCAATGACAAGAGAATCAGTGTTTCTAAGGCATGCTTATTATTTTAACTCTCCAAGTGCCTTCCAGCATATGTACTGTTTCTGGTGCTGCCACACTGCCTGTTAGGGCAATGGCTGTTTAATGATCTGAGCAGAAATCATTCTGCCAACTTGGTACTGGAGGAGACCCTGTTCAACGTGGCTGTCTTCACCTCTCTCTGATGTGGGGGCACAATACTCCATCTCAATCAGGGATGATTAAGGTTTGAATAAGATCAGGAAATTCTTAAAAATGAAATGCAAGAAGCCTTTATTTTTGCTTTTGAGCCTGGAGATCAGATTTTGGGTTTCTCTTCTAAAATTAATATGTCTAAAAACATGTTGTTGTAGTTACTTTTGTATTTGGAAATTGTGGTATTTTCAGACCACAAAATACTGGGAGTATTGGAGGAGGGAAGCCCTGTTTCCCAGGAGATTTCTTCCCAGTTAGAGTCCCTGTAGCTGCTCCCAGCTCTGTCCCCAGGCCAGGGTGCAAACTGCACCTTCAGCAGAATAGCTGCACACCTCATCTTTTCCACAAACACCTCCTGTAATCCACTGGTAGCTGCTGAAATAGCTGGAGTAAAAGCTGCATCATTGCGGTGCTTAGGAAGCCCTTGTTGCTACTAGTGACCCCCATATTGCTCTTATTGTAGAATTGAGCTTATATTTCTGGTTGTCCTTTCATCTGCACTGGTTTCATCTTCTGTTGGTGAAGTGGTCTATAGCTGAAACTGTATTTCTGTCTGGAATGTTGTTTAATTAGAATCTAATGATCTTATATGTATGTAAGGTTATTTTTCTTTAATAAAACTTTTCTCTGTGTATATCCTATGACAAAACTAATTAGAACTGGCAAACATGTAATTCAATAGGTTAGAAGGAAAAATTTTGTAGTAGTACCTCTTGTACTGCTTTTCGTACCCAAATTGTGGAAACTGTAGGTTCTTTGTTTTCTGTCACCTTGAAGTTCAGCTTACTGTATTTAGCTCAGCATTCTTGTGTTTTTATAATTTGTGCTGTTGGCCATCTCAGGGTTATTATTTCAATTACATTTTTATCACACTGATTCTTTTTTGTTAAGTTACTTCGCTTATAAAAGTTCATTTTAATTAACTCTGGCAATAAAGAAGTTATGAAACCTGTAACTAAGAAATGGTAGTGTAAATTTTCACCAAAATGTGCACTTAAAAGAAGAATGGGAAGTTTATTTATCTTGCTATTTAATTAAAAGTTACAAATCAGATATGCAAGCTGAGGGAAAAAATGTAAGATGCTTAACAGAGTTTAAATGAAATATATTCTACTTTTTTTTTTTGTTATGTAACTTTACCTGTCAGATTTTTCAGTCTTGTCAGTCTGGGGTGATGCATCACACCTGCTTCTGAAGTCCAGGGACAGCTGTTTCTCATTTTTTCCTTTTAAGGAACAAATCCTGCTGTCATTGGAGTAAGTTATGAAACTTGTAGGGGCTTTTGGGTGTAGGTTTAGGCTTTTGGTAGTCTTAGCCTAATGACACTATCATTTTCCTGGGCCCTTCATTATTCCTGCAAGCTTTATTGCTCACTGCCCTCCTGTGATGTACTTTGACCCAGACATTCTGCTATCTCTTCTGTGGACTCTAAAGAGCTGTATTTTCAACATCTGTGTTCTTCTCCATCCCCTCACCACTCACAATGGAAGATAGTTCATCTTTTTAGATATTAATACCACTGATTTTCTCCTCTGTTCCTACATATCAGATATAGTTAATGATGAAAAAGACATTGGAGTTGTTATTACTGACCCACTTTTTCTAACAGAAAGGTAGTGGTGGATGAGCAGGAAGAGTTCAGCATTGTGAAAGAGATGCTCTCTCTGCTCCCAAAATAGCATTAGGCCAAAAGAGTTTCAGTGCCAGGACTAATATTCTTCCCTCCCCTTGGGTTTCTTCAAGCCTTTCTTCTCTCTGCCAAGATCTCCCCTCTACATTCATCTGGAAGTACAGTTAACACGATGCCACCAAGACACCTGTCATGTTTGTTTCTAAGTTGGCTCTATCTTAAAATCTCATGCAGGTAGGAAATCAATTCAGCTACCCCAGTAAAATTCTCTGGGGAGAAGACAAGGGAAGAAATCAACATGGTTTATAAACTTTCAAAATACATAGTAAGAACATTTTTCCTTAACTTGGTGATCTACTTTTTATTCATAGTTAGTAAGTTAATATAGAGAAACATTGATTTTGGAGCCAAAAATCGTCAGGAACGTAACCCAGAGCAATTTTTAAGGGCACAGCTTTTAAACAAGCTTCTGGAAGAAGCATTCTTTGACAGCACACAAGTGAAACAACCCAGTTTGTTATTTTAATCTCATATCTCCTCTTCTGGTGTTCTGTCTTGTGGATGATTTGCGTTCAGCTGAGGCTTTGGCTGATGGGTTACCATAAATGGCTCAAAAACAGATTTGGTCCAATTACATACAGCATTTCTTGTACATAATTAGAATAAAGCCAGGCAGCTTTGTGAAATACCTCTTTTCACCTGATTAAACTTGGAGTCATTGTTCCTGATATAAACCAGTTGGCTTTTTAGAAGCCCATAATATATTTTTTTCCTCCGTGAAAGATAGGAGGCACTGTTCTTTGAACTAGGCATTTCTTGAATAAGAATATTTTATTTGGAATTAAAGTAAACTCTAATATGTGAGAATTTGTCATTAACTATTTATATATGCTTTAAGAATACACAGTCCCAAAATATGCTTCGAAGAGCAGCAATAATCCTTGGAAAACAAACAAAAATAGGTGGTGTTTTGCTCTGCTTATTTTGTTAATTATGAAGAGACTGCATAGGCAATTGTGTAACTATTTTTTCATTGAAAACTGAGTGGTGTACTTGTCCACTTTATCCTCTGAATGAAGAAAGCGTAGTAGCAACATTGGAACTTGTCTCAGAAGCTGAGCTGAGTTTGGGAAAACAGAGAATTTGTTAGAAGAGGAAATACTTGACATTTAACATATAAAACCAGAAAAGTTTGTTTTCAAATTGGTGTGGGTATGCTGCTTATGAAACAGCATCTGGTTGTTTCCTGACCTTTGCACGACAGTATTTGTTTTGCCTTTTTTCTCACTCTGTGGGAATATGTGGAATATTGGAGAATACATGAGGTGACGTTAAAGGCTTGCCTACAATTACGAGGCACATTGAAATTTAATTGAGAGTTGTACCAGAGACGGAAGAACAAATATTTGTTTGTAATCATATGTTATTACCTTGAGATCCCAATGATGTATCTGTCTTGATGTCAAACATGTTTAGAAATACACATTTCTTCAAAGTTTATTACTTGTTTTGCAAGAGTAACATAGCCACAAACCACAGTATTCCCTTACTATCTTCTAGACAATGAGATGCTAAATTTCTGAACTAAAGAAAATAAGAAATGCAGCTGAATGTTTTCTGCATTAATTTGAGTCCAGTGCAGGGCCACAAAGATGCCGAAGGGAGTGGAGCATCTTCCATATGAGGAAAGGCTGAGGGAGCTGGGGCTCTTTAGTTTGGAGGAGACTGAGAGGTGACCTCATTAACGTTTATAAATATATAAAGGGTGAGTGTCAGGAGGATGGAGCCAGGCTCTTCTTGGTGACAACCAATGATAGGACAAGGGGCAATGGGTACAAGCTGGAACACCAGAGGTTCCACTTAAATATGAGAAGAAACTTCATCACAGTGAGGGTAACAGAACACTGGAACAGGCTGCCCAGGGCGGTTGTGGAGTCTCCTTCTCTGGAGACATTCAAAACCCGCCTGGACGCCTTCCTGTGTAACCTCATCTGGGTGTTCCTGCTCCGACGGGGGGATTGGACTGGATGAGCTTTCGAGGTCCCTTCCAATCCCTGACATTCTGTGATTCTGTGAAATGCAACGTCCTATTTTTTGTGCTATTGTTTGCAGCCAGACTTAATCTGGTCTGACATTGACCTGTCGTGGTTTTCCCCCTTATAAAGTTTCCAATTTTTATCTTTACAAGTGGAATCAGACTGGTTTTACTGTATCTCAATGTGTTGAATTTCTTTATAGCAATAGCAATACCCAATAAGAATTCTTCCACTGAATTCACAGAGCAAGAATGGACACTAAAACATTATTCTGGAGTAGATCCACCTTCCACTATGTAAAAAGAAGGTAATTTTGTTTATTGAATTGAGAAAGAGTCTGTCCATAATGGTATGTGACACTTGCCAACAGTCCAGCCTCCTGAGGGACTGCACAGCCTTCCCAGTCAATGGCCACGTGGCAGCCTTCTGCTTCTGTCAAGGGTTCTAGGATAATTCAGACGCAAGAGACTAAGGAAACAAAGGCAAGACCTTTGTTGCCACCAAAGAATATCTGAGAGGGAAAATCATCAACTAGTATTTAATTCTGGAGTGCTGCTTTAGGTTACTCACCCTCTAATATGCCTGTCGTGAACTGCATTCGTGCAGTAAATGGTCTTTATTTCTTGAGCGGAGACTAAGATAATGTATTCTGGACAGATGCAGAGTAAGAAAGCAGATACCTTTTTGGACTAGTTTACCCTTGACAAATGAAAAGATTATTTAGGAAGTGAACTCAACAACGTAGTCCCTGATCTGTAGCTCACAGTGCAATCACAAGAAGGATTAGCAGGGGCTTTTCTCACTGAGCCTTTCCCAGGCAAAGTGTCACTGGGGTATTACAGCACCTACCTCACACATAGAGAAAGCAGTTGTTGTTTTCCCCATCTTGCAGGACAGTCATGGTGCTTCATTCTTTACCAGTTTGCCCAGAGACATGCTGTTTGCTGAATGGCTCCAGATGGGTTAAGCGGTGTGGCCTAAGGGGCTGCAAATCTATCTCACCTCATTATTATTGCAAAGTAAGATGTGGATGATGGAGAGCAGACGTAGCTATCCTTTGAGTATGTTGTTAGAGAAGTCTCCTTCTTTGGGCTAGCATGCTGTCTTCCGCGACCCAGTGGCATGAATTAATGAAGACTGAAAAACACAACAGCCAGAAATTTTCTCTGCAAAAGGCTTTCTATGTTTACTTGTGCTCCTACTATTCTGGTGAGGCCTCATAACAAAGTTAGCGACAGCTGCTTGTGTGCCTACCCTCATTTATGGATAAACTGGTTTTGTACCACTATTTAAAAGCTGTGTGTCTTGGCAGCCCAGCAGCTCTGCTCCAGGTTGTGTGAGTTTGCTCCTAGGGAGCACACGGTAGCAGCTCATGATTGGAGTGCTGAAGAATGAATGTCAGAATAACTCATTTTCAGAAAATGCAGATTAATCTAAAGTGAATCAAGTTCATGGAACTGAAGTCTAGGTAGCAGATAAACTGGTAGAAATTTCCAGTGGGATTCCAGTCTCTGTGGGAGGTTGCTGTACTTTATCGGAATATAATTTTTTTTTTCCTGCAAAAGCACATAAAAAAGGTTGAAAACAGCTTAAAGAAAATAAGAAACATCTGTCGTCGTCCTCACTCTTTTTTGTGTAGGTTATTAGACACTTCCCTGCTTAAACATATTGCCATATTTTAACCTTTTTTTTTTTTTTTGGTCTGTAGAGTTAATGTGGAAAAGAACTGCCCAACTGCAAGCTGTTCTTGCATTCTATTTTTTTTAAATTTTTTTTTTTAGGGGGCTGGGGTGGTAGCAGCCTTTGTAGATATAAAATGAAGACTGCTCTTTAAAGTTTATAACCAAGCTCTTGATCGCCAACTAGGTTACTTACCTCATAAAAGCTTTTTTTTCAGATCTCTTTTCCAGCTATATGGTTATTGACCATTTCACCGGGAGTTAAATTTTTCCCTTTAGCTGATGGTCACCTTCTTGGAACAGGCAGAAGGATGTTGCTGGAACACGTCTGAAAGCAAAAGAGAAAAGCAATGAGGCCAGTGTACCCTGGGCAGCTCTCCAAAGGAAGTATTACACACTTTGCTTTCATGCTCTGATGTGCGAAACCTTGTGATTTGACTGACTATTTGAAACGTTAAATCTCACAGTATAATTTAAAATAGAACAGGGTTTGCATTGTATAGTATGGACTACCCATTTTAGCTGTGAAGAGTATATTGTAGTGATATTATTTTCTGGGAAACTGAGTCAGAAAAAGTTATTTATCCAAATGCTTGTAGTTACTCCTCAGCAGATATGGAAGTACGGGCCTGGATCCCAGGTCTGGTGTTGCAGCCACTACTCCATGCTGTGTATGGATGTTACCACCTATAGACAGCTTCTCTTCACCAGAATTTTTGAGCTTTACTATGCTTCGGTGCCCTCTGCTGCTCCATTAAAATAATGCTGTCTCCTTGCTATTGTAGAAACATGGTTAATTTTGTTCTGCTTTGTTCTAGGGGCTAATTGGCCCAATAGTACCCCTGATGAGAAGTTGCTGGTAATGATGAGTAGAGTAATGGACATACTGAAAATCAATTTATCTGAAGAAACTTTTTTCTTTTCTGCAAGTCTAACATGATTCAGGCTGAGATGGTGGGACTTTCTTGTTTTATGGCAAGGGTAGATTTTTTTTTAATATACATATATATATATAAAAGCAATTTTTATTACTACTTGCATGACTTTCTGAATGTACAAGAGGTAGGATCTGATATTTAGAAGCAGAGAGCCATTTCAGCTTCTGCTGAAATCAGGAGGTTTTGATTTGGGAGCTTTTCTGAGTCAGCTCTGTATTAAGCTGGAGACTCTCATTCTTTTCCTCTGTTTTTGTATGTTCAAGGTTTTTTTGCAGTGTCCTCCTTTCCTCTAAAATATTTTGCTTTTTACCAGGTACAGTGGGAGATTCACCCTCTAATTTCTTCTATTCTCTAGAAAGAAGCCTTGGGATCTGTAAGCCATTGACCAACACTTTTGCTGTACTGGAGGCTTATTGTTACCATATGGTTGAAGCTGCGATGGTCTTTGTGGAATGGAGTGTAGGAAGCATTGCATGTTCTCACCCTCAGAGAAGAAATTCAGACACTATGTGATCTCCTTTCAGAGTTTTAGTCTTTGAAAATCTGATCTGTTATGGAAACCATTGCCCCATAATAACAAATGTTAGTCCTGTGTGGCACCTCTTTTCCATAATTAGGTGCAAATCAGGCACGATATTAAGTTTCATTCATTTTTTAAAATGTATAATTTGCTATTAGATGGTTGCCACTTGATTTTTAGTTATGCGCTAATGTAATGGTAATTTGGAATTTCAGTCCATTTCCAGCTTACAATGCTGGGTTTTCTTACCAGTGTTAATGTCTGATAATGCATTTGAAGAGTAGTTGCACGTTTATGGTGGTGAGATCTTTTTTTGCACACTTTCAGAATGAGTACAATGTATTCTAATATAATCTATAAATATATTTTTAGATTATTCACAATCCATTTTTTTTTTGTAGATCTCCCTGTGGAATGAGATTCTTAGCTGCAGTTTTTATTTATTCAGTGTTTTTTTTCTAGCTCTCAGGAATACCCATAGTAAAATGTTACATTAGACTTGATTTTCCCCATTCTTAAGATACTCACAGAAGTTGAAAGAGAAAGCATTATTAAATTATGTTTGTGACCACATGTATATCCAATTCATACACTTAACCTTTATATCAAACCAAGCAGTCATTCTCTGCATTAAAAATGTCTGCCCAGTGTCTCACTTGAATTTGTCCAATTTCAGCTTCCAATGATTGGTTCCAGTTATACCTTTCTACAATTAATAGATATAAATGGACTTCCAGTAAGTGGTATTTGCTCTCGGGAAGCCATATGAACTACTATAATCCTATGTTCTCTCTGTTTGTGAAGCTCGGTAGGTAAGACATTGACTCAGCCTTTAAGCCATTTTTATTACTACTTTTTGAACATTAAGCTTTTCAACAGTTTTTAAAAATATGGCCATCAGCATTGTGGAGGGAATTTCAAAATCAGTTTCACCTTCTGTAAGTGCAGCTGTAATTGTTTTCTTCTTCATACTGCCTAGTTAGTGCTCACCTTACCTGTTTTTATTTATTAATTAGTAATTGCATCTAATTCCCTTTGATTCCTCGGAAAGTATTAATTGAAATGTGCCACTCATTTATGTTCACTTGGCATATGCTTTATTGATTTTATAAATCTTGATTTTAAAATTAAAACGTGTGTACCAGATCAGATGCCTGGCAAAAGTGGGAATGTTTTATCGCCCTTTAGCCCTCTCAGCCACACCTGCTATCAGTGTGACATCAGGTTTATTTGACAAGACTGTCTTTTTGTTGGTGTACAAAGTTTTCCAGTTTTCCTTGGTTCTCTGCTTATGCTTCTCTGTTCCTTTATCTGTAAGGGACCACTACATTGGCACAGAAAGCGAATGCAATTTATAATTCAGTTTTTAAGATAGGCTGTCATCAAATCCTGTCCTGACCGCTCTTGAGACTATGGTATACAAAAAAATAATTGTTCCTAGATCTGTGATTGATGTAGCAGAACTGATAAAAGTTGCATTGTTTAAAAGTGTTTATAAATCACCCTGTCCATTAGTTCATTTCCTGTAATCTGTCATTATGGTTTCAAACATAATTGCAAGAGACACAAAACTGGCTTTGTAACACTCTGGAATGAGTTTTGCTTCCATTTGGTATACATTGAAAGGTGGCTCAAAGCAAAAATTATAATCCTGGAATACCATGTATGTTACAACAGGGTATCTTTGCTTTGTGGTTTTGAATTACTGAAGGGTGTAGTCTGTCTTCTGCATTTTTCCCCCTGCATTGCTGGGATTTATGCAAAGTAACTAGGACAGTTATAGGGATTGCTTGGCAGAGAGGATCGTGTGGTTTTTTTTGAAATACAATTCTTGTTCTCACTTGGGAGGTTAACATTATGACAGGCCGGGTTTCCAGTCAGCGTTGAGCTGGGGTTTTGGCTCTGCCCGACGCGGATGGGCCACTGGAGCGCTGTGCGGCATGATCGCAGCCACGGAGCGCTCTGCTCCCTGCCTGAAGGTGCTTCCCAGTTTCTCAGCTTGGCCTAGAGAAGTTAAATGAGGAGTTACTGCAGCAAGAGTGAAATCTGAAATGCTCTTCATGCACAGGTTTCTGCACTGCAAGGGGTCGAACAACAGTTTTGGAGAAGCAGCAGAAGTTTTACTACCTTTGAGTTCTTTATCAAAATCAGCCGGTAGCAGGATGGAGGCAGAGGTTCCCTCTCTGTTGCAAAGCCACCCTAAAACAGGAGAATAGGTAGAGCACAAACATATTCTTCTCAGCTCTGTCACTCAGGGTACTCAGCCATTGCTGGCAGTGAGGGTACCAGCCTTCACACTGTGCAAGGTTTCTTTCAATTTTAAAGATTATTCCTTTAAAGAAGAATGATAAAGCACAAGATTTTGGCCTCTGAAACTGCCACGCTTTCTTCTGGAAGAAAGTATTAACTATCTAAGACATCCTATTCGATTTTTCTTATTTACGAGTCTTGTTAAGGAAACTGTCCTTTTCCCAGCTCCATCAAACCATCTGAGCCTCCTATTCTGCATAGTGGGCAAGGACAACATTTGAATTCAGTGGTGTAAAACAAGGAAGTAATTTTTGTTCTTTCTGCCTTTTTTTTTATTCAGTACTTTTCTGTTCTCTGGGAAAATTGTCAGCTCTCTCACTTTGTATAAAGAGTTCGCACTGACAGACCAAAATCTTTCACTGATGTCATCTGTGTCAGCTAAGTGAAATGCTTCATTATTGCAAACTTGTTGTAAGGAGCAGATTTGAATGATTTCATAACTGTAAATGCAAAAATTGTGGCATCTGAGAGGCAGATGTGAAGTATCTGTACTGGGAGATTTGATTTTAGTCAAGAAGTATTGAACAGCTCTCTGAATTAGGGTTTTGGGATACGATAAAAAATGTTAGCTGTACAACTGAAAATTATTTCTTACGTCCAACGCAGGATGCGCTTATATTTCCCCATCTGAAAAATTGCGAGGAAGTAACATATTTGAATTCTGTTGCTCAGTAAAGCAGTGAGATTAAATTCTATTGCTGCTGTTATTAGAGGTCAGAGTAGATGGTCAGGCTAGATGCCCATCCTCCTTTTCAAATCAGCAAATCAGTGCTTTAGTCCTGTTTCCCAGCAGGGAATTTATTAGCTGCTTCAGATGTTATGTTAATGCCATTGTACCTGAACATGGTTGATGTGACGGTACAGTCCAACGCTCTCTGATTTGTCAATCCCTTTATTAGACTTTTATAGCTAAAAATTTAGAAGAGATTTCTTTTAACAACACGATCAGTTTTACTATTAATTTAGGAACTTTCTCTTACTTGGGGAAACTGTTGGTAGTGTCTAAACAGTTATCCACCAGCAAAGCTATATTTTCCCTTAATGCATCTCTAACTTGGATTTGTATTCATTTTATGTTTGTGCAGACACACTCCAGATCTGCTTTTAATTACTGGATGGGATTTACAAATCAGAAATGCAAACACAAGCACAAGGCTTTTTTTTATCATATGTTAGTCACCTTTCAAAAACTGTCAAGAAATCGTATTTTTAGAAGCTGTACTTGTGTAGACACAAGTAATGCAATAGCTGTGTCAGTCTTTGAGATTATGAACATGCTTACAATGAGAATATTCTTGGCATAAGTCAGGAGTATTATATAATAAGGAAACAATGTCTTTTTATACTTTTCTTCCAGAACATTCCCTAGTGAGAACTAGTCTAAAAACCCCCATAGGATTGCCTATGAATAGATCTCCTTGCAACATGATAACTTTAGCCAAATTACACAAAGTAGATTTAAAATCCTTGTCATGTTTTCATAGTTATATTTTTAAAACCCTTTATTGGCATTTAATATGAGTTCTGATTGTATAACTGTAAGTCCCAGTCCAACCATGTATCTAGATACACAAAACTGTCCCTCTAGCAGTATGGGTGTCTAAAAGGCAGGAGATGGAGATCAAAAACAATAAACTACTTGAACAAATTAAATAAAAGCAGCAGGACTTATCCTGCTTCACCTGGTGCTCCAGGATGTACTAAAAAGCAATGTGCAAGGCAGAGGAAAATGTCTTTGGATCAGTAGTGGAATAGGTCTCTGATGGTGCACAACATAAATTCAAAGCCTAGCTTATGGTCAGGAGATTCTCTGTTGCAATGCAACCTCCAGAAGGGTCAGAGATCTGCTGCTGTAACGAAAGGTGTCAAAAAGGGAGAGATTTGGCCCCTACAGCAGTTCAGATTTAGAGAATACACAAGTGATGTTATAGATGGCTTCCCCTCTTCATTCCTCTTGCTTCCCCTGTCACTTACGTAGTGCTCAAGTGCAACACAGAATATGGCCGGACGCGTTCTACGTGGCCATGTACAACTGCTGAAAACTGAGGTGGAGCAAAAAGAATCATAGTATAGTTTGGGTTGGAAGGGACCTTTAAAGGTCATCTAGTCCAACCCCAGGAAAGATGAATTTGGATACAGCAGCTGTTGTCTGTGCTAATGGTGTTTCCTAGTGTTTTGTGAGTAGTTTCTAAAGAAAGCTGTTAACCCATGGTGACCTAGAGTATGGGAAAAGACATGTGCATGACAAGTGGTATTTGTAGTGCGAATAAGGATTTGGGAGTGTAAACTCATGATCCAAACTGGGCAGGAGCAGTTCATCAGCAAGCTTAAAACCCCGAAGAAGTAGTGTTTGGGTATGCAATGTATCTGTTTCCAGACAGACCACCTGGGAATAGGTATATATAGCTAGTTTCCAGAAGACAATGGAATTGTCTTGAGTTATCCAAGCTGCGTTTATATTAAATAAGAAATACAAAGGTGATTTGTGATAAAAGCTTAGAGCAAATCAGTAGTTATATGATTTGAAAGATGCTGCCCGGGAAAGAACAGATAGCTGAGAAATGGACCTTGTCTCCAAGCAAAATGTGAGTCATCGCAAGACGTATGCATTAAAACTGTGACAGACCCTTCTTTCCTTACTTCTGTTTTCAGAATCCTTGGTTGCTGCTTTGGAGTAGTTAAATCTTAGCCCTTCTCCTCCCCTCCCTCAGTGTCTGGTATAGATCAAACAGAAAATGGCTCTGGAAGAAACCCTGGTTGATTCCTTTGCTCCAAGGCAGAATCAACTTCAAGGAAACTTTTCCTGATGGGATATTTGTGTAGCTTGTTTTTAAATGTATTTGGTGATCAGGATTGCACACCCTTCCAAAAAATAGCGTTTACTTATCCTTGTAGTTAATTTCCCTTATTTTTCCTTTGTTCTTATCTAGCTGCTGCTCTGGCTTTGAGCACACAAAGAGGAAAGGAGAATGAGATCACAACCCAAATTTAGACCTTTACCATTAGCTATTTGTCATCTCTACGAAGACTGAGAAGCTTATTCTTTATTTTTGAACCAATGAGATGCTACACAGATAATATTTAATAGAGTTGAATGATATGTGTGGAAAAAACCACGGAAGTTAGATGCAGTGCATCAGTGAGGAAAAAAAAAATAGGGTGCTGGTCTCCCTTTGTGCTCAGCAACATAAATATGGTAAACTTGATTATATTGTATTCTTTGAATTGACTGATAAAGAGTGAACAAGATCTTTTTTTTTAAGGGAGAACAAGTCGCCTTTTTTTGTGAGGATATATTTTTGGAAGAGAAATAAGTAATGCCATAAAATATGGAACATTCAGAAGTGTTTGGAGTCTGACAGGGTGAACTAGTATAAAGTCTGTGAGCTGTGCATGTTGGACTGCATAGCTCATTGGTCACTTAGCTATCTGGAAAGCTTCACTGAAATAATCGAGGTTTATGTATTTTGAGAGGGGAGTGTGCAAACAAGCAGGAAGTTGCTTCAGACTTTCAAATAAATTTGTATACAGAATACATGAAAACACTTAAAAGATACATATCTCTTTCATGCCCCGCCCCCCCAAAAAAAGAGCTTCTCTACTGAACGTGTTGAAGAAATACCGTTTGGTTAAAATGTGTGTGTGAGGAGTCATTTGAAGTTTCTCTCATTTACTATCAGTGCAAATATTTGCATATTTAACCGGGAGAGTGAGTTGAGATGAGATGATAAGGGGGAGATTTTTGGCAACTGAAATGTGACTGACAACTCTTTGCAACAAGGGCAAACCAATCATAATGGATCTTCCAAATGCAACTTATTTTGGGGGCCCGGGGGAAATCGATGGCATCTGAGGCATAACTTGGCTTCATTTTCTTTCTCTTGTGGCCAAAAAAAAAAAAAGTTCTTAAGTGGATCTTTTTTGTGGGTGTTTGAAGAAGTACAATTCTACACTCCAACCAAACACCTACTTTCGAGCCAGAACACTGATAAGTGGAGGCTGGTAGAAGAAACACATTTGAGAAAAGTATGTAGGAGTTCTTTTTCCTCTTCTTCGATCTTTATCTGCGCATCTGTGTAAGAAATCACATCCACATCTCTAACTTGGCTGTATCTGACATGGAATTCAGGTGGTTCTTGTAGGTCCTATACAAAATCCAACAAATTCAGTTAGATACTTTCCATTGATTTTGATGACTTTTAAATCAAGCTTTATTCATTAACTACCTTACAGTAATATTTTCGTTATCTTTCATTTACCAGAGTATAAGGCACAATTAAAAATAAAAAACAAAAAAAGCAGCTTTGCTGCTTAACTTATTTACACAAACTTTTCTTAAGTATGAAAGCTAATGTCCCTTTTAAGAAAAACAACAACAACAAAACCAAAAAAACCAAAACCAACCAAACAAACCCTCCTCTGTTCTTTAAACCCTTCAAATACAAGAAACCAGGGAATTACATAAATAGATATTCTTACCTTTACTACAAAAAATTCATGCGGAAGTCCTATCTTGGAATAAGCTATTCATGAGTTGGCTTGGCAAAGGAACACAATCCAAATGAATGAGCCGCCAAGTGTATTTTTAGTGGTTTTATAAGTTGCCCATTCAAATCTTGGAAAATTTCTTTAGAAAACTGGACAAACTGACCACTCATTTTTATGGGCTTTCGCAAGATCTAAAAGTGAAAAACAGCTATTGTATTTAGCATCTGTTAATGGAGGTTTCAGGCTACAGAACTTGAGAAAGTTCTGCTGGGAAGCTGATACAATAACCATAAAATTTTGGACTGATAATAGGAAACACTGGCACCAAACAGATATGGAAAGAGTCGTGCTAATATTCCATATCCAGGCCTGTTACCCTGTGCTGAGTGCTAAAGATACTGTAGTTAAATCTACACAGTAGTAGAGATCTGGAATGAAGTCAAACTCAAGAGAGATGAAATTGTCCTTTGCTACCATGAATACCATTGATTGGATAATTCTGTCTTTGGAGAATCAAAAAGGGAAACTTGGACACAGAAGAAAAAGCAAGTTGTGCTCAGACTTTTCGAAATGGGGAAAGATGTTTTTACCCCACATACATGATTAAGCCCCCATCTTGCTTTATTTGAAGTCAGTGGCATTTCTCTTTTTCTTACTTTTGCTTCTTTGGGAATTGGATCTAGACTTGCACTCCCCAAGCTGGAAGCTAGAAAATCAATAAAAGGGAAACTATTCACCAGATATCAAATGAGTTTCAGTGGATTATATTTTATTTGACTCAAAGTGGAAAAGAATGACAAGAAAATATTACATTTTTAATCCCACATAAAATACCTTTCTGGGAAACTGTTCTCTACACATGGAGCTTAATTTAGATTTTTTTTTTCTCAGTAATGCTGTCTTTTTTTATCCTGTACGAACATGATATCCAAAATCTGTCCTCAAAAGATATTTTGGCTTGCAACTTCTGCATGTTGGGATCCTTCTGCAAGATGAGATATAGGCAGGACATTTTAACGTTTATTTTGATTATCTAGAAAAACTTCCTGGAGAATGAGTGTGTGTTGCTGCATGTGAGAGAGCACAGCTGGAGGAAGCTTGGGATGACAGGACTGGTATAAACTTTTGACTGTAATCAAACCGAAGTTACGCGTGTGACAGAACAGCAGCAGAAGCAGCTTAAGGATACGTTTCAGCAGAGCAGGTGCCCAGCACGGAAGGTTCACAACATCTCCACATCAGGCTGCCCTGCTGTAAATCAAGCTCTTCACAACAACGAATAAAACTGCTCTTCAAGTGCAGGAAATCAGCCAGAGCCAGTGAAGCTGAGCAAACTTAAATATTAAATTTGCCTCTAAGTTAAGCATGAGTAATAAAAAGAAACACTGAAATTATATTTTGATTTTTGGATCAGTTATACCATTGCTTAATATCACCAAATGATCAGCTCACGGTTAAATGGGCAAGAACTGTTTTCTCTGAGAAGAAAATTCATCTTGTTAAATTTGATTTATGCCACAATAAAGAGGCACCATGACCAGGCTGACAAGTTTTAGAGTTACTTTGGGCAGAATTGACCTGAGTCAGACTGCTTCTCAGTTATGGGCTTAATAAGTCTTTTCCTTCAATATATTAATTTAAAATGGCTCTACATAAAGTGATATCTGCTTTAAAAATCAGTGGTGAGAAATACATCAACATAAAATAACGTCTTTAAAATTCAAAGTTGATAAACTTAATTGTTCTACATTTATAGAAAGCAAAATTAAGATTCTTATAATTGCTGTCAGCTAACAATGTGGCTTTAGTATTTTTCCTTTCGACATTCGTTCTGTTGCCAGGTGTCTCTGCTTATGTTCTGTGATCTGCTTTGCATTACTTTTATAGAAATATTACCATTAAAAGTGCTACATATAGTATTAAATAGCAGGGTGAGTCAGGAGACATGAGCCGAATCTCTAGCTCACAAATGAGAAGTTTGGGTGCCTCATCTGAGTGATACGATATAAATACCTACAACTAAATCATCAAACAGTCTGGCACCACTGATAATCTTGGCATGAAACTGAGCTGGGCAGGAGTGCAATATCCCAATATCCAGGGTTATGAATATTGCAGATTATAGATAGGCAAAATGCACAGGAAAGGCTTTTCTATACTGACTGCTCTTGCTACAGTTTATTCTTCTGTCAGTATTTCCCCTATAAACTCCTTTTATTCATAGATTTGGCAGTTAGCCATAAAATTCTGCTTCTAGCTGGAACTTGGCAGGCAGTGTCTCAAGTCAGGAAAATGATTTTAAACAATTTTTTTAAATACTCGTATTGGGGCTCTTTTAGAAGTTAGAGGTGCAGTCATTTTTTTTCTGAAAAAAAGGGTTGGTTTCAGTGGGTTTTTTTCGTTGTAAATCCTCTAAACAAATTATTAAAAAAAATTGCTGTAACCATTTAGAAATGGAAAACATGAATTTTCTTTCAAAAGCAAGTGCATAGAGGTACTGTACGTAAATGTCAAGGACTTGTGTATTTTAGGGTATTGCTTTGAATTAAGTACATGATTTATCATTGTGGTGGGATAAAGTTTGTTTATGATGTAATAAACTGTAAGGTAAATAATATGTAACATAAGTAATTTTAAATGCCCACACTCCCTCTAGCTTTTCTGTAACTTTTCTCTAAGTCTTGTATACAAGAGTCTTGGCAAATTAACCCTTTAACAAACCCAGCATAATACAGTAATTGATAAGGCTGTGGGAACAAGTAAATACTGTTCTGTCAGTCTGTTATATGGTCTGGGACACGGACACTCAGAGGGCACGTCTGTGTCATGTAAGCAGAACAGCCTTGCTTGTACTTCAGGGTTTGCTATGCTAATTTGGGCAAATACCACCAGGACCACCACAAATCAGCAGGACTGAAATTTGATTGTGGTAACAGCTCCTGGCTTTGTGTCAGGGTCTGTCTTTCTCCATGGTCTTACGGCTTACATGTAGGCTGGAAAACAAGGAGGAGTCCTGCACCATGCTTTCCCCTGTTGCTTTTCTCATACTTGTAAACTGTAAGTTTATTACCTTGTTGATTAATTTTAATCTAGAGCTTCAATAATTTGTAGCATTCCTGCTATAGTTTTCCTTACCCTGGAATGAGTTCCTCAACCACTGTCAAATGGGTCTCCATCAAATGAACATGTTTAAGGAGGAAATGAGAAGGTCCTAAGCTGGCACAGGTATATTTTATCAAGGGGAGATGAGTCTGGTCTAGATACTTGATCCTTAGGAGGAATATTTAGATTTTTGTTTTGCACTGCTTTTACACGGAAAGCATGACTTAAAATAATTCAAAAATATGTTATCACTGAAGTACGATTGCAATTTCATATGGTATCAGAATATGGAAAGAAAACCCCTGAAAAATAAGCCTCATCAGGACAGATTTGCACATTTGACAGCGGCACCAATGTGCCACTGTGCAATCTTTGGGAGCTGATGGAAATCCTCTGCTTGGTCACAAGCATAATGCTCATCGTTTTGTCAGTATTGCTCTTTTCTTTCCACTGCATGTGCTGAGGTGATGCAGTTTTTAACTTTTGAGACCTGTTTTAAATACCGCATGGTAAAGTATTTAAAAGCACCTTTATTTGGATGTTTGCAAATATATTTAATAAGGTAATACAAAAAAATAATGCCAGATATATTTCCCAGCAATTGGAATCTCTTTCTATTATGCACCTGAGGAATTCTGCAGATTGGACTCTGGCTGACCCATCACAGTGTTTATGCTGGATGAGGAACATGTGGTGTGCAGTGTGAAGGTTGAAAAACCCAGTGTATCCAGGTGCAAATTTTGAATAAGCATTCAGTAAAGCCTGCATGAATTCTTGCTACTTTTATGGACTCCAGGAAATATATGGTATGTTGTTAATGCAGGTCTGTAAGTAGGCCCAGAGATAATTAACGTATCAAAATGTCCTGAAGATTGTTTTCCCCTTCGTACTTTGTACCTATTGTAGATGCACATAGTAGAAAGGACAGTGTTTACAGTTCCAAATTAGGAGGTGGAAGAGCTCTGAAAGGGGCACTAAAATCTGACTTTGGACACTGAGACGCAGTTCTCAGCTGTACTACTCACATAATGCACCTTATCCTCCTTCCTGAGGTCAGGTTCTCATCTGTAAAATTCGCATAACAATACACAGCCTTGAAAGCTGTGTATTCAGAAGTATTCAGAAGTATTAAGCATTCAGATGTATTAAGACTGCATATTTGTCACATGAAAACGTTCTCATCATGCCTGTGACAAGATGTATTTTCATAGCAGAATGCAAGAACTGTATTTATTGTGGAGAACTCTGTGTAACTGGTTGTAATTTAAAAATTATTTTTATGCTTACTAGAATATAACTTTTCAGTTTTTCATTGGGAATGTTAATACCAATGATATGTTCAAAAAGAATATAACGTTTCTTACAAAGTTTTTAAAGCATGCCATTCCTTCTCTTTTGCTTATTTTAACTTCTGCCTTTATCTCTCTTCTAAGCCCTGACAAGTGTTTGCCTCAGGCTGGCTACTGAGCAAGTGGGCTAAGAGTGCTTCAACTTCTATTGCTTTCTTGTAATGTTCCCGTTAAGAACCTGTGTGCTTTTCCCCGAGGTCTGTGGCTTTTGAGATGTTTGCCAGCTACACGTGCAAATCTTTAAGTTATAATTCTCCAGACTACTTAGAAATGGAGGGAATTGGAGTGATGCTAAACATCTCTAAGTATATTTTCCATTTCAGATGGGGCAGATTCAGAGGAATGGATATGTTTTGAGGGTTCAAATGTATGTATTTCCAGCTACGTATTCACATGTACTTTTAAACCTTGGAAGACAATGTAATACTGGAAGCTCAAGGAGAAGTTTTTCACATTCTTGATCTGGGTCAGCTGTCTTGGATGACTGGACCTAAAAGCATTAGAGAAGCATGGACCTATTGTCTGTTTGGATATCACCAAAGCTGGCTATTAGCCTTCCTCCCTGTTCTCAGGACCTGAAATCTTCTCTATGCTCTAATACTGGTGAATGTGGAATTATACTTACCGTTGTACTCCAGGCAGATAACAGGGCTCATATGGCTCTAGTTGGGCAAGCGTGAATGAAAAGTCTGGATTGTCAGGTGTAGTGTCAGTGATGTGTAATTGTGTGACATGCTTATCAGGGTTTTAAAAAAGGTTTCTCTATTTGCCTAAACATTTATCTGTCAAAATAATAATTTAAGGAATATCACCCACGAAAATAAACCAGATTGCTGTTGTCCAGAGGAGGGGGCAGAGGCAAGTGCTCCTCTTCTGAAAGTCAGTTATGTGATAAAAATGTACCCTGGGACTTCAGTGTGGGTCATCAATACCTGTCAGCAGTGAGTAGAACTAGAACTTGTGTGTTTTGTTTTGTTTTGTTTTTTTAAACTCGTTCGAACAACGTAGTTAACTCAGAAATTGAACTTGATCATGCTTTAACTACTTCACTGCAGATTCCTTGTAGCAGGAACACGTAGCTACTGTTCTTAGCTGTTGTTAGATGCAGAAATAACCTCAGGAGCTGGGCAGACTGCTGCAGTTGCTTTCTGCTTGGAGTTCTTAGGGCAAGAACCACAATTCCTTCTCCGTGCCCACAAATTCCATGTTCCTTCTGTTACTGCTCACAAAGAAGGAAGGAGGTGATACAGACTCTTTTCAGAGCCAAAAGCCTCAGCTAGCTCATAGGTGCCAAACAGCCAAGCAACATTTCATCCCTTCCTAGATGCCAAAAGCCTCAAGTATCCCCACTCCACCTGCCAAAACCTCCAACTTTGTCCTGACAACTCCTGCAGTGCAGGCCTGTGGTGTCAATATGAAATTTTGCAACACACTGACAATGGAAAATCTGGATGCAGTATAATACTGAAAAACATGCTGGGATTCGCCTTCAGTTTAGTATCAAAATGAAATACGTTGTAAATATTTCCTGTGTGTGACTCTTTTGCATGTTTTATTTTCCAAAACTCGAATTTGAATTTATTCAAAACTGCCGTAGAACGAAAATATATTGCAGAATTCAACACCGAGAGCTCTAAACAACATCTGAGCCCCCAGCTGTATTCTTTCATGGAGCCGAATAAGTCCATCATTTGCCTTTTGGCTCATTTCTTGCTGGTGATTCTCCTGGTCTGTCACTGAGCTTTACCAGCTTGTGTTTCTGAAATGCTCTTTCTGTTACCAGGCACAGATTCCATTTTGCAGTCAGTTTGTAGTGCATGGACGCTTCTACACAGTGGCAAGGCCAAGTGCAAGGAATGGCTAATGTGACTGAAATAATATCAGTAATATTAAAACCAATTACTTCTAAACAGCTGCTTAAAATAGCTGCATTTACTCCCAGGTATTTTTTTATCAGTCTAAAATTATGATGCATTGTTTTTTCTCGATGATTTCATAATTCCAGATATGTCCTTTTTAACATACAGAACAAAATATAATTGACTTCGGTACATATAAGTAAAATATTTATTAAACTTAATGACATATACAGTGCACAATTAGGTAATATATGATGCACCCAGCAATAATAGAAATATATCAGGAAATGTTTTGAAATCTGTCCCAGTGAAACAAGTGGAAGTTTTTCTGCTAAAATCAGGTAATGCAAGATTTCATTAATAACTCACAGTTATCTGGAAATAAGTTTTGACTGTTCTTCCATTTAGTTGCTGCCACAACTGAAATAGTTTTCCCTAAACCTGTAATCTGCATTCTACACCTGACTTAGACTGTACAAAATAGAAGTGTAAATAATTTTTGTACGTGACTTTAGCAGGGAAAGAGATTTCTAGTCTAGTTTTTCACAAAGCCGTAGGCCAAACAGCCAGAGTTGAAAGTGAAGGCTGCAGTTCTGAGGCTGAATAGCATATCCAGTGATTATCTGCAGGTAAATACTTGTTCTTTTGCTTATGCACTCTGCTCGTGGATCCAGTCAACACCGCAATTCCATACCTTTTACACCAAGTGTAGTGTCTGGAAAGATGAATCTGGGAAATGCATCACAGAGCTGCTCAGGCAGGATATTTTCCCTTTAGTCCCATAATTTCTTGTGCTACCTCTGTTTGGCGCCATTGTAGGTATGAGGAGAAGAAAATGGCATGGTGCAGTGCTGCACGTGAAGATTAGTGAACAGCACCATAACCTTCTGCTTTGGAAGACTCTGAAAGTCAGGATAGTGTTAATAGTATTTGTGGGTCGTTAGAGTGGGAAGATGCAATAAAAAGGAAATGCTTCATCTCTGTTCAAAATTGAAGGATGAAATTTATCTCCTGGGAGAAGGGCCAGTGCTGAGCTTTGGGTATTGCTTAATTTAGGCCTTCAATGGGACCGAAGTGGTGTTTGTACACTTCAATAGGTTCTTTCACTTGGATGAATTTAATCTGAAAAATCTAGATTCTGTATAGAGAAATGTAGCTATATGCCTGTGTTATTAAATAGCAATGTGATACAGTTGTGCCAATGTAACCCCTTATGGGGATTTTCTTTTGGAGTTTGGCATGCCTTTTTGAATTAATACAAACCATTTTGATAAGAAGCCATGAGAAAAACCACAGAGTGCTCCCCCAGAGACCTGCAGTGATGTTGGCATAGTAGCAGATTAGTTGGTACGTATTCCTGCATAACCAAGTACGTACTTGTTATGACAGTCTCATTTTGTGAGCCACATCAGTCTAACCTGTTTGAGTAGATAATTTTATACATCTCTCCAGTCTTGGGCATGGTCTGTGTTTGTAGATGCTGCCCAGAGGTTGCACTGAATGTCTTCTCGAACTGTCCAGAACTGGGATCCCTGCTCTGGGGAAGTGCTCAGGAACACGTCATGGGGCAGAATTTGGGGTAGTTTGTGTTGCAATATGTACGTGGCAGAGGAACCGTCACTTGAGGAGTCTTGCTGATGAATCTGAGTGTTGAGTCTCTATGTTTCTTTCATTACACGTTCTGTTACAATAATTATCATGTGTCAAATGCTGCGTCCTTGGCTTGTGTTTGTATTTAAAGAAAAAATGTGTGTTAAAAACTCTGGAAAACAAACATTTGAAGTACTGAGCATTTCTGTTGAGAAGCTAAATCTTTGCTACGCCGAACACTAAACATTTACATATCCAAGCCTTATGTAATGGATGTCTGAATAATAATAAAACTGCATAAACTGACCTTCATTCTCTGGCACCACATCTCCTTTGAAGTCTGCATGACCAAATTCAAGACAATTATGTCATCCTTCATAACAGCCAAACAAAAGTTTGGCCAAATAATAATTTTTCTCCTTATAACACCACTGTGTTTGATTTTTGTAATGTGTGTCAATGTAGCTGTTGTTATTTACTGGGTGTTACAAGTGACAGTAAAAATCCCCTTGTTTTAGATTAATGATCAGCTGTGGTAACATCTGGATTTAATTTATTTTACCTCAGTGCCCACTTTTGTTATACTCAGTTACTTTGAGTAGTACCTTGCAAGGCAAGTATGGCCTAAAAACACACACAAATAATTTGCAGAACATGGTGTTACAGTATGTGCCCATGTGGTAGAAGCAAAACAGAGCCCTGGATGGAAGAAGGGAAACTGGCACTAACGTTTCCCCCCTGTCCAAATCTACCAGTGCCACACTTTCAGTAACATTCTCCACATACAAGGCTGTCTCTGTCAGTTAAGGGTTGTCAGCAGAGACTCAGGTTGCACATTATGGGGCCTCAGACCTTGAGGAAACCTTGGCATCCTGTCATCTCAGTCTTTGAGGCTCTGCCTATGTCATCAAGTGCTTCCAAACTTGTAGCTTATTTTCCCCCATCCACTGATTCGGGTGATCCCTGCCCAGGCTGTTAGGACTTATTATTTTTTTACTTTCAAAATGAAGTATAGTTCAGATATATAGACTGGGATGAAGTATTTTGAAACTACCTTTATCATATAAACTGGATTAATTTTTGCAGAGAACATTGTATAGGTTCTCAGATATTGCTTTGAATGCAATACTTGCATCCAACCCTGCATTCACATGTGATGCTTTTGGAAAGGTTACAGCTCCTGCTAGCATAGCTGGATCCAGTGGGAAGTGTGATGCTTTTTGCCATCTAGTTCTACGTAAAGAGCAGCAAATCATCTGGGTTGTGTTTATTGCTGCTTAAAGTTATTTTATCTGGATTCACTACAGCACTTGTGGCTTTATTTGATTGTGTTACATCGTGGGTGCTCATGTGCAGGTACATGCACATGTTTATGTATGTGTAGGTACATACATACTTAATTGCTTAATATATGTTGCACTTCATCTGTTGCAAAATTAAACTACTAAATGAAAAGCACTTCCATTCTAATACGGTTGAGCAAAGCTTCACTGCTGAACCATGTTAGAATTATTACTGAAGACAGTAAAAACATGAAAAATTGAAGTTAAGAAGCAAACCATGAATGCAGTCCCGAGGTACAATAATATCCTTTTGTGCCCGATTGCAATTAGCTCTTGATTTAATTCCTAAACAAGCTTCCAAGGTTTTATTGGTTTAAATCATGATGTTGATGATCTTTTCTTTATTTTACTTCAATTTCGTACCATAGTGTAGACAAATGTAATATGTAGAGCTTATGAAACCAGACAGCTAGTAAATCAATATTATTTTGCTAGTAAATTACTAAGCCAGTGCAAGCTGCTTTTAACTCTTTCCCATGGGACAAATAGTTTGAACTAGCTGGAGTTTAAGTCAACACTGCGGGCACTGAATTAGTCACTGATTCTGAGGAAGGCTTTGTTGGCATAAACTTCTGCTTTGATCATCCTGGTATTTACAACTTTTTAATTAGATACAGTTCAGAACAATGGCTTTTATCAAAGCAGTTTTGTAAATGACAACTGGACATGGTTTAGAGCTTTAGATGACATACTGTCTGTTAATATCATGTGGCTTGCTTTAATACAATGATGACGTTAAGATTATTTTAGGCATTGTCACTGCTTTGTCAAAAGAAACCAGCTCATCTAAAAGAGAGAGTGGCATATATTTATTTTTTTGATTTGGTAAGTTTAATAATTTCTCAACATATTAAAACCCAAAAATTTGCCTTGGGATTACAGACAACAAACTTTAATTTTGCAATCATAAATTTGAAAAAAGTGACTCTCTTGTTCATCTTGACTTATTTGCATGCGCTGAGTGATGTGCTGGTAAGTGCTGAGCTCCTTTTGTTCAAGACTGAAGGCAGTTGGCTCCATTTTCAGTGTCAGACATTTCAGAGTTGGCTTCTGATGTAAAGTAAACCCAACGCCAGTGCGAAAATTCCTTGGGGATCTTGGCAGAGCTGGGCTCTATCGTGTCTGGAATGGCAGGTTGGCCTAAGTACACTTTCAAAGCTTTACAGTAAGTGTTTGCAAAATTTGTAAACTTAGGGGAGCAAGAAAGTTAGGGAGTCACTGTTGTGGTTAGACCAACTTCTGCAGTTTACTGTTCAAATGAAGATAGCTTATCCTCTAATTGATGATATTTTTGCCAAGGTCAAGTTTTTTGAGGAAGGGGTGGAAAAGTTTGGAAATTGCTGACGTTTCTGTTAGCTGCTGAGCTACGGAGAGTAGTGCTATTCTACTACACCTGCCTGCTCTTATTAATGCCTTTAAAATGTGTTTGAGTAGTTCTTAGTTCTGCTTAAGTGTTGCTAAGTTTAACTATTTGCCGTTTGGGTTTGATAGTTGTATTTACACCTGCGGTATGAACTCATCCTCGGTGAAACGGCTCATTCACTGAAACAGGCCAGTTTGCTCAAGTTCTGTGGCGCACAATTATTTTTATTTTTACTATAATATATAGGAGAACGTTGCTTTGCCTACATAACATGGTGCTGAGTTGTACTCATTGCATGGTACTATTTTGAAAACAGCCTTGTTTTTATTGTTTGACGTTTTCATTTCAAGCTTGGTAGGCTTTAGTGGGAGTCAACTTATTTCATGGCTGAAGATGAGCTGACTTTATCTGTACTGTTAAATCTAGGGAGAGTTATGTATCTTTTAGCCTTCTGTACCATAAGATTTGAATTACACATCCCACACTTTTAAATCACTTCTATGGGGCATTTGGGAAGAAAATAGGACTGAGTCTTGCTCTCATGAGCTTACTTAAGTTATTTCTTAGGGAAAATATGGATTACTAAAGTTGGTTCATCCGGTTTAGTATTAGGATGTATAGTAATCTCTTGCGCTTCTCTGGACCAAGTCATTCATGAAAACATTTTTAGCATTTTAACATCTTTTTTATTGTCATTTATGAAGACTTGAATGTTTAACTTGGATGCAGTTAGTAATGTTTTTATCTGTTTGCCGTGTGTTTGCTGACAGAGCCCTTTCATTGGTCTTTCTGCACACTTGTTTTCTGGGAGGGGGCGAAGATTCTGAAACACCACTTGTTTAAGTTGTGCCTTCCTATGCTGTCAAACATAAAATACTAATGTGAATGTAGTGCCTTTGTTTATCAATCTGAGGTCTGCTTGGGTGCCCACTGAAGTCAATGGCAACAAAAATATTGGCTGTATAAACAGTTGTTTCAGTAGAGCTTGGATGAACTCTTCATGTTCTTTCATTTGCAATGGTATTGGGGCAGAGTAAATATTGATCAATATTCTCTGGCATGTGAGATAAATGACTCTGCCTCATTGCTACCCGGAATAGGATTGTCATTCGTAACGGTGTTAATAGCCGTTACATTATTGTTTGCATTAGTTTGTGCCCAAAATCTATCCCCACAGGGAAAGTAATTGGTGTTTTCATCTCATGCTATTATTGTAGTAAAAATAGTAAATAAATTTCAGATACTGTATATAAGCAGCAAAGCAATGTACTCAGTACTATTAATGCCAAGCAGTAAAACATGTACCAAATCAATTCCAATGTGTTTTGGTTTTTTCCTTATCTCCATCCTCCCTTTTTTTCAGAGCTCTAGAATTACCCGCTCTGATGAAGAGAAGGAAGGCTCCTGGGATGCCTGGGGGGCCTGGAGTGATTGCTCACGGACCTGTGGAGGGGGAGCCTCTTACTCGCTGAGGAGATGTTTAAATGGCAGGTAAGTGATGTGCTAAGGTGGATATCTTCTTCTGCAGCTCTGTCATATTTCCCTCTCTGATGGTGTCTACAGAGAAGCATTTGGCTTCTGTTTCTGGAACCAAGTGTTACGAAATCCTCCTTTTTTACTTTTGAAATATATTCAATAAATAGCTTAGCCTTCTACTCTGATAGAACTTTAGCATGCTTTTAAATATGTTTGTAAAATAGCAAGAATGATAGTACAGTCAAATACTGAAAGAAATCTTTGGCACAATAACATAAAACAAATGGTGAGTTACCTGCATGCAAATTAGCCTGCACTTTAATACTTGAATAATGTTCAAGTGCAGGCTCCTCCATGTCTTCCCTGTGGTAAAAAACAAGTGATTTACTCCACCTGTAGATATATCAAGTGCTGTTTCCTGTTAGTAAACTTTTCCTCTGCCAGTTCTTTCTATGCAGTGGTCCTGGTGACCACATGTTTTTGTGGATAAGCCTCAGTGTAGATTTAAGAGAACAGCGTATGTGGTGAAAACAATTTACCCAAGTAGCAAAGCTGGACTAATGTAGGACTTGTTGCTACGATCCTGGAAGTATGAGTAATGCAAGAGGCCTGTAGTCAGGCAAGAAGAGATCACAACCAGCTTAGAAGTATCTGTGATGGTGTCCATAATTGCTTGCTTTACTTGAATTATTCTTAAACATTTTTAAAACTGCTGATTATGTTTACATTTCTGTTTTGTTGATATTTTTTAAAGCTAAATCCAAGATACCCAGGAAGTCAATTTTTCTTAAAGAAGGTGTGTAGCGTGATATGCTAGTTAAGGGCAAACTTTATGAAATACATAGCTAAAGATGATTGATTAAAACACTACCTGTTTCTTTTAATGCAAAATGCACAAAGATCTTAATATTTCCAGCAAGAAACTGTGATATTCTACCAGTGTGTTAGGGACTGTGAAACAAGCTTAATAAACTGTAGCAATATAAATTCCATTGTGGTTTTATTAGTATTTTTGATGTGTTCCCTTGTGAAAAACATGTGTTTTCCATACCTTCACAAATGTGTGGTTTAATTTTTTTTTCCTGTGTTTTAATGTTGTTGTAATGTTCAGGAAATCCACAATTGTGAAACAAAGTTTTCACATTTGTGTATACTATAAACATTTTTAACTTGCACGTTCTGATGTAATCAGTCTTGCAAAAGATTGGAAATTTGAGACACGTAGTATCTTGAGCTTAGAGAGCTGTACCTTCATCTGAGTTGGTTGAACTCTTGCTCCAGGCATCCATTGCTTTTTCCTTTTCAAATGGTGTTTTTCAATACCTCACACATGTTAAAGATTTTTTTTTTAATATTTGCAGTAAGTTTTCATGCAAAAAGTGGAAAATTTCGTCCAAGAGCTGTAAATTACCAGCAATGCATTCAGGGATTCTTTAATGTAAGGCAGATCTTTTGGGTGCGAAGTTCCAAAACACTATTCCTGATTTCAGAGACATCACTAATTATAATTTCCTGTCAAGTCATTTGCAATATGAATTCAGTTCTTTCAAGGTTTTGATTTTGCCATTCTTGAGAAGAAGATCTTAACCTTTGCAAAAGTGCTGGTCAGTTATTGAGAAGTTTGCCAAAATGTGCCCCTAAAAAAAAGTGTGAAGCCCATGCACCCCCATATTTATGAGACCACAATAAATAATGATGACTTTATTATATGTCTGTTACTTCATCTACTAACAACACACTTGGAGGATCTGAATTGGCTGGATTTCAGGATTCACATGCATTGGGCACCTTACAAATACATGCAGTCCATGAGTATTATATTTCATTTGAAATTAGGAATTCTGCTCATGTGACTATGGGTCAGTAAAATTACATGCTGTTCTTCAAAAGTGTTGCATTGTTTTTTGGGAGGAAAAAAAGGCTTAAGGCTGTTTTCTCTTTCCTAAACAAAATAGGAAGAAGGAAAATTAGTGCTCGTTAGCCCTATGCTTGATTAAAGTATTGCTTAGATATTCTGCCCTTTTTTCCTCTGGGTTATATTATATGGATTAGAAGTAGCTTTGCTGAAGTCAGCATAGATCAGGCTTAGGGCTGCCTTGTGAAATCTTTTTCACAAAATAGGTGTGTTTTTCATAAGGTTTGAGGCAAACTGGGCTTCCAGGGAAAGCCACAAGTTTTTCACTGAAGGGAGACAGCAGTGTAACCCGTTTAGTCCGAGATCCGATTTGTATTTAAACCTTGTATTTTGAGTCCAAATTATGGTAGGGTAGTAGCAATAAAAGTCTAATTTTCAAGAGAATAACTAGCTGTAAAACAGCCAGGGTTGTGTTTTGCTGTTGTGCAGTGTAACCATTTTTACTCTGTTTTTCAGGAACTGTGAAGGTCGAAATATTCGATATAAAACCTGCAGTAGTAACGTGAGTCTGGCCTTTAATCCTGTTTCACAGGTTCTTTTACTTATTCAAACAACGTGTTAAAGTTTAAGAAAAACTGCTTCTTGTTTAAAACCTCATGGTGCATAATTTTCTTTCCATCATTATTACAATTTTTAAATATTTCAGTCTGCATGACACCATGAGGTCTCGAATTTAGGCTTCCCAAATGGACATTCGCTTTTGAAATTATAGTGCCATTGTGATTCAGAGTGCTTTATATAATGTATAAGGAAAGTTTCACATTTTGGAGAATTAACAATTCACTTCTCATGTTAAACTAGCAAGTGCATTTCCTGGGGGTGCTGTCTGCCAGATGAAGCGTTAAACTGAGCTCCTGATCATTTGTGATCATTAATGACACAGTGGCACTCTTCACATGAGCAAAGAGGTTAACCGCTGTGTCCCTTCCAAACCTTAAACTGGATAATTACTGCTTATAATTCATCTGTTTGACAAAGCTCAGATCTTTGTATTTCTATATTCAAAAGTGTGTATATTTAGGTACACTGGCACGGATGATTTGCATGACTGAATGTAAAGCTGGAGTTTTGACTATACAGTTGCTGTTCCTGTGATGCAATCACATTTTATTTTTACAGACATAGTCAACCAGTGACATGACAACCAGTCACATGCAGTATGCTTCATGAGTTGTGCTCACCTGATTTCTAGTGATGCTTTGTGCCATTTAAACAGCTGCTGCCTTTCACTCCAGATGTTGCCACCTGTTCAAGGTGTGCAGCTCAGGCAGGACTTTGCGATACCACTGACCAACAGCCTGTGTGTGCAAACACAATAATTCAGATTACTGATGGTCAGCAGTCACGCCCTTGCACAGGTTACCTTGCAGTACAATGTCACATTCATATAATCTCATTCCAGAAAAGAGAGAAAGTAGATAAGTAATTAAAGCAAAAGCGCCTTTTTTTTTTAATTTTCCTTCTTTTTCTTCCTATCGTGCATTTGATTAATCTGCTTCTGGCTCTAGGAGAAAGGCAGCAATTTTCACACAAATACCCTTTAAAAGGGGAGGACTGCAGTTCCCTTGGTTTGAATTATACCCATGCAAGAGCAAGTGCAAGTGATACTCGTGTCATTGCCAACCCTGTGACTTCTGCCAGCAGCAGACAGCTGTGAAGCATGACATATTCTCCTTAGGAGGCCTGACACTGGAAGTTCCCCAGTAAATATGTTGAATCTCCTGGGAGAACTGGCCATTCCTGCTCTTCAGTTTGCCACACCTACGGTTTCTTGTGTGCCAGTTGGCTTCTGCCCTCCCCAAGAACAAGGCTTGCTAGCACCTTCAATTGCTCTAACACTCCACTCCTCGGGGCTAGATGAATTTTCCACCACGGCAGCTCTCAGCCTAAGTTTCTGCTGGCAGAAAGTAGTGGAAGTGATTAATGAATCAGGCCGAGTGCGTGCAAAAATCAGATTCTGGAGACAAACCCTGTCACTTGCCCGTTCAGAAGAAAAGGCATCGCAGTTTCGTGCGCTGTGTCCTTACCTCATAGATACAAATGCCACGTGCAAAAAATACCATAATCGTTTAAAGCTGTGCAATAAGCTAAATTGCAGCCAGCCAGTGTGTAAGCAATAAATAAACTGCTACTGTAAAATCTATTTGCTACATTCCTTATCTAGATATCTAGTTGTATGCATTGTATACAGTAACATAGCATAGCTCTGGTTGCTTGACCCCATGCACTACAGCTTCCTATGCAACGGTGCAAACAAGTCAGTGTAGTATATACTTTGTTCCTCCAGTGAAAGGACTAGAAAACTACCCAGTGTACAGAAAAAGGACAAAAATGAAATCAATTTGGGCATATTTCCTGCTGTAAGCAGGGGTCTGCATGCTTTTAGGATACCTAGGAGTGATTGTATTCATTTTAAGGATTATGCAGTAAAAATCTGATGGAAATGAAGGCGCTCCATGCTTCAGCATAGAGAAAATTAAGATGATTACTATATCCTTTCTGAAGTCACTGGGGCCTGTTTTTTAACTCTGAGGTATATTTTAAAGCGATAAGTGGTAAGCGTCTTGTGTGTGAGTCTGTTTGAATTTATGATGATTCAAATGTTAATTTCCAGACAGGAAGCTGCCTTTTCAGTTCTGCTTTTGGGGCATGTCTGAAAAGAATCAGGTTTCCATCTCAGTTCAGATACAGCCAGAATATCTCTCAGGAATGGTTTTTCTTAGATTGTGGATCAGATAATTGAGAACTCCTGAGAAAAATATATTTCGTGAGCTTTCCGCTGTTAATACAGTTGATCTTTGAGTTTGGCGTCACTGAATTCAAACCTGGTATTAGACCTGACTTAACCTTGAAATGGGAGCTTACACCTAATGTAAACCTGGGACTACTAGGCCGGTTTTGTTTCAAATGCTGTAATTTTCCCTAAAGCATCATTTCTAATGAATGCTTCTCACTTCAGGAGTAAAGTTTTAGTTTGAAAATTAGGAGTTTAAACTAGCTTTCTTCCACATTAATGGGTATTATTGGTAACCACATGAGACATTCAGTATATATACACAGTGTAAAGTTGTCTGCAAATGTAATTTCGCTACGTGATACATTACACCGCTAACATCTATATTGGGGAGTACAAATGAAGCACAACTTAATATGTGTGTCATTCTAATGAAAAGAACAAGAATCATTTTACCAGAAAATTGGTTTCATCTGGATTTGTAATAGAATAGTAGTAAGTTCATTGAACTCAAACATAGTTTCAGAATAATATTAGTGATATTTCAATCAAAAAATTAATTCAAGGTCTTAACAACAAAATAATTGCCGAGATTAAGGCATATGTATAGCCTTCTTATCTTTCGCTCATAACTGAGATGCCAGGTGCATGATTTCCTACAACTGCGTGTATGCTTTCAGCTTTTCTTCTAGAAACTTTAGAGAAATAAACTATATAAATGATTCATTATATGCTGTTCAATGAGATTTTCAGTCTTTCTTAACCCCTCTTTTTTTATATTTCCATTTTTGTATATACTGTTACATTCTAATGCTATGATGTGCACTATATGGAAGTGTTTAAGATAATCCTTTAGGGTCCTATTCATAGAACAAGTTATTTGGGCCATTTCCCCATAAATTTCACATTCTTATGTGCCAAAAAGTGACTTGTACCTTTGCCAGAGTGACTCTTCTACAGCAAGAAAAGACACTATTTTGTAACAGATTTGCCCATGTTTAATTCCATTATAAACTTTTATTATATGCAGATAATGCTCACACTTGTTCAACATATTCATCGGATTATTGTCCCAGCATCTGCTTCTTAACCAGCTCATTTATCCCATTCAGAAAATCTTGGCTGAACTGTGCCTACCTTTAGTCCTATGATATTTCACATTGAGTTGCATAGTTTCTGTCTAATCTATTCATTTCTCTAGTTTATATTTGTAATGCTGGTGCACTGCATGGCGCTCGTGGCTAGGGTTTCTAGCTCGGGAATCTTGATTTTGCTAAGAAGTGGCCTGAAAACTGCGTAGGAAAAACACAGAACCCGAAGCTAATTTCAAAAAGAAAACAAAACAATGACTTCATCGTTTTTGGCTTGGTTTCAACAAAATGAGATTCAACAAATAAAACTAGACAAAGGGCTAGACTTTCTTTGGTGTCATCATTTTTACTGGGAATTTTCTTGCCTTCTCTTTTGTGCTTTTTTCAGTGGAGTGATTGTTGGCAGGAGTCACAGGGTCTGATGCAACCTTCATATTTTGTACATGAACACTGCCTACAAAGATACAGATTTCCCAGGTTAACTTTGTTTTCAAAGGCTAAGAGCACTCACTGCCAAAACTAAATGATATATTTCATAAACCAGCCCTGGAATGCAGTAGTTTTTAACCATCTGTCACAAAAAGAATGGGAATACCTATATGTATTTTTAACCTGCATGGTAGTCGTGTCCGAAGCATCTTTTTCAGATCTGTCTAATAATGTTTGTAAGTCATGTCATAAATATGCTTCATCCCAACACAAGATCTGAATGTGATTATATTGCCAACATTTTCATGTATTAGACCTCATAGATATGTCTTCAGCTCCTTCTGTAGTGTACAAACCTATGAACAGCCTGGCTATGGGTCAGTGGATTGAGTGTAAAGCAAAAGCTATTGCTGAAATTGGGAAATCTGAAAAATCCTGACATTAGTAGCAGAAATATTTAACAAACAAGGAAAAAAGTGGAATAGTGAGAGGGAAGAGGGAAAGGTTGAATGAATTGATGTCTGAAATAGGTTAAAACCAAAAAGATATACAAACAGGGTGAGGGTTGGGGCCCATGTATCGCAGTCTGACTGTGGCCTTGCCCACTGCCCAGACATGCTCCACTTTGCCTGCCTGTCCCACACCTTGTCTCCTTCCTTTTCCTCGTTATCTTTTAAACTCCCTCTCCCTTTTCTGACCCACTCTAATGGAATTAACCTGAAGTTTATGAGTCCTCTTTTTGTCTTGATTACATTCCTTTCTGTGCTTTGTTGTATTTCTGTTTAGAGTACAAACTCATTTCTTTATACAAATAGGTATTGTTCCCAGGAAAACAGGGATCTGAACTTGCTTGCCATCCAAATTCAGATTTAATGCAAATGATAATAATTTCAGCCCTTTGATATCCCTTTGTGATGCTCTTTTTATACTCCTGCTTTTGAACACAGCTCAAACATAAAGCAGGTGGAGCTGGCATATGAATCGAGCTGCCAGGATCACTTTGAGTTCTTTGAAGATGCCAAAACAGAATGAGGAGATGAGAATTCACTTGCTTTCAAACAGCAAGGAAGCAAGTGGAAGGAAGGAGCTGCATTGTGTTGAGTCAATGAGAAACATACAGTAACCATGGATTGACACCCTGACATTGTGGTGTTTGTGTCTTGGCATTGCATCAACACCAAGCGATAATGAATTGTAACAACAGCCTGTCAAAACTCAGCCTAAGGCCATCGCTTTGCCTATTTTACAGATAGCTCTTTAATTCTTTGTGATGACAAGGTAGCTGTGCATGGCTGAATAACATCACTCCAAAACAGTGCTTCTAACTTTACCTGAATCTAACTTCCACTTATAATTTTTATCCTTAGCTACTCCTCTGTTTGCACTGGTGGAAGGGAACCATATGGTATCCATATGAACCCTGAAGTCTTCTCTGATTTTTATACTTGCTATTGTGGAAAATGAGAGGTGACAGATAAGTCCAAGCCAAATTCTGCTCTCACAGCAGTGCAAACTTGGGGAACGTCTCTGGAGCAACACTGCAGTAAATAAGGGTGGTTTCTAATAGTATTTGCTTGATGTTTTTAGAAGCTCTGACTTGGGGGATTTCGCAAAGGTAAAACTCTCAAAGAATTACAGTAACTGTAATTTCCATCATTTTATAGTTCAAAAAAATATGGCTCAAGCTAGAATTATCCCAGATTAAAAATAATACAAAATGTATTAGCGTCATTCTGACATCTTCTCACTGTAAGGTGTAGCACTGGACAGAGTTGAAAAGTGTTGCTGGGAATTCTCAGCGAATTGCTTGGTGCTCAGTTGCAAAAACCGCACCTGTTGATCAGTAGGGAGAATACTGATTTTAGAAGGTATTTTATGCGGACTATAAATAAACCAGAGGCATTTCTAGGTTACTGTTTCCTATGGTGGAAAAAAAAGTCTCTAAGGCATTGTCAAAGTGTTGATCTAATGCAATGCCAACTCATCCAGATTCATATGAGCGAATAGGTGTTAGGACAATGTTGTTAAGAGCATTGGACTGGAATTCAAATCTCTCTCATGTATGTTTTAATCTTCAATACTGTGTAATGCACTCAGGATTTTGTTAGCTTTTTTCAGGGAAGGTTCAGTTCACTGATAAGGTTGAAGCTGTGTTCAGGGTTAGTATTGCTAACTAGTACTTGGCAATAAGTTCCATAAGTTCAGCTGACACGTCAAAATCTTTCACTCTTATATCCAACAAAAACAAAACTTTGTTAAAACCAGCCTCACATCTGGCTTATATGTGCAGTTGGAATTCCTGGAAGAATATCCTTTCAGTCTGGCGTATGGACTGTTTGACTGGACATACTTTCAAATGAAGTCTTCAGTGAGAAATTGTTTGACACACTGTAACTCCTTTGTCAGTATTTTACCAAAGTTGTTTTTGAATAAATCAGTATTCATCTTCATTCCTGTCACCATAGTTTAATATTAACATCATTGTTTGGGTTGCAATGCTTTATGTAGAAAAAATATTTTAGAATATTTTATTTCAAACAGTTCTCATATTTGGTCTTTCAGCTGTATATTCTAAGGCTCTGTATGGCAGGACATATGGAACTGTCTCGTTAGACCTGGAACTATATAATCAATAGTTACCATTTTGAAGTATATTTTATTTCAATAAAGTAAGCTTTACTGCTTCCAGGAGGCTAAGGTGTTTTGTAATTAAACTAAAGGACTAAGCACTGAAAGTGCTGTTGTCTCCTCCTAGTGCTCTTGTACCCTTTGAGAAATACTGAACGATTAATTAGACAAAAGTTTATTTCTTTATGTATAAGTAGCAATAATACCTCTTTCATTATTCTGATGTATGAATTGATGAATGAGTGCAGAGCGCTCAGAAATCCATGAGTGGAAAGAGCTATTGAAAAGAGACATATTAAATGTCAAACCTCTCATTATAGGCACTTAAAATACATAGGTTGCTTTAGAAGCTAATTTTTATTGCAGAACCAGGCTTTAAGTGTACTATATAATGTTATAAAAAAATAGCGTTTTTAATTGTCCTCTCATATCAGTCATGTTGTTATTACTGGAATATGCATGATATTCCATTACTTGCACTGCAAACAATGGATTAGGCAATATAAATTGTTTTAATACACACAGTAAAACTTTGCAATAGGGCATATTTGTCATAGCAGATCAGTTCTTGAAACAAGCTGATCATCAGAGAACTTTATTTAAATGCCAAATATTCCCTTCTTAAAAAAAAAAAAATTTCCTTTGGTTTGTTTTTAGGACTGCCCTTCGGATGTTGGTGACTTTAGAGCACAACAGTGTTCAGCCTACAATGATGTCAAATACCAGGGACATTTTTATGAGTGGATCCCTGTGTATAACGATCCTACTGCACCGTGTGCCCTGAAATGTCAGGCGCTGGGGAAGAACTTGGTTGTGGAGCTTGCCCCAAAAGTACTTGATGGTACTCGTTGCAATAGTGAATCCTTGGATATGTGCATCAGTGGAATATGCCAGGTATGTTCATAGTGTAAATCTAAATGTGACCTTTGTTGTGAAACACTTTGCACATTAAGTGAGCACTTTTTGTTTATTTTTCATCTTCGTGTATCAGTTTACTTTAGACGTATCTGCAAGCGCTGCCAAATGGATTGTAGATAACTCACCTTTCTCTTGTGTACAGAATTTCCTGACTGCCTTAGCCATTGATATTTCTATATATAAATAAAAGGCCAACAAGATTCACGTACCCTTCTATTTATACATGTAAAAAATTAGGGAAAGTAGTTATAGCTTTCTAACCTCTAGTATGTTTGTCAGAGTGTGATGATATTACATAGCCTTCAGTTTCATTTTATTCCTTCTCAGAGTCTTGTATCTCATGGGATGGAGCACTGATTGGCAGGTGCGGATGTGTGTGTCTGTGTGTGTGTGTTAGTCTCACCTCTTCGTTCCATTAATAAGTTCCGAGTCCATGCCATGAATATGTCTACAGCAGTAAAATGTTTTCAAGGTAAATTGCTTACCTTTCAACAAGGTAAGTGCTGAATCTTAAATTCCTGGATTCCTGTGTTACATTTGGAATTTATAGATTTGAGATCTATAATGGAAGGCCTGTCTCTGATAAGAACATTAAAAATAACAAATAAGAATCTCACAGTCTCCAAACTCTTGGCTAACAGGCTTGCATCTGGGAAGTCCCTTGATGGAAGAGGCATTCTCAGACTTTTAGAACATTCATGTCAACCTGAAAATTGGGTTGGAACCTCAGAGTATGAGAACAGAATTGGTTGGCAGGTTGCTAACACTTCACCAGATGAAGCTTCTTCATTGCCTTGTTTTCATCTCCAGACATAGCTCCCTGTCAGGAGGTGTTGCATCTTTATGGGCTGACCTGACCTGGTTCAGGTGACCTAGCCTCCTGACAACCTTGAGACAAATACAGACAGTTCTAGCTTTTTTTTATTTTTTTTTTTTTTATGGACCAGCGTAAGATCCCAGTACATTGTGCTGCCTTAATAACTGGAGAACAAAAATGCAGGAGGGAGGACAATGTCGTAATTCTTTGGTACTCTTGTCTTGAGTATCATCATTTTCCATTTTTCCCAGTTTTGGTTCTAGCCAGCTGATATTCACTCAGCTGAGCATCCCGCCTACTTCCACCAGTCCTACCCAGGCTTTTCTCTCCATCCGCTAAGTCTCTGTATTGCTGCCTTTTCTGCCTCAGCTGAAAGGCTTTGGGCAGCCAGAAGCAGGTATGGGACTTGTCCTTGCACAGACAAGGCACGTGTACAATGTGCCCTGCATGCCTGGTTATAAGAGGCACTTGTAGGTGATATTAATGACTAACATAATGACTTTTGGAACAATTTCAGGCTCAAAAACTTGGAACCAGTTGTTATGAGCACCAGTCACTCAGGGTGATAATCATTAGTATACAAATGAATGAGTGTGTGTTGTCATTGAGTGAATTGATTGTTAGTATCTTTCTACTGGAAATCTACATTTCTAGATATATTTATTATCAGAGTCACACTATTGACTTTAAACAGTTAGTATAAAAGAGGAAAGTGATGATACTTGTGGCTTGCCATAGGCTTCTTTGCCTGTGTCTCATTAGCAAAGAAACATTGTAATCCTAAGTTTTATTAACAGAACAATTTTATATAGAATGCATATGTTATTGCAATTAGTTTTCTTTCTCTGCAAGTGGTTGTTACTCTGTTAAATTCCTAAAATGTGTGCGACTCAAAAATGCAGGATATGGCCCAGTGAGCAAAATAGCTCCATTATAGGGGAAAATTTGACATATTTGGCAGAAGACTGGTGCGTGGATTACAGCAACATTAATATATTATCTGGACCTTGCTGTGGGTTTTATGTGACTTCTTTGTATACTGCAGTTCCAATACCAGTCGTGCCAACACACAATGCATCTGCTGCCTCTGAAATAGAAGAATTCCTTACAGTTTTCCCCTTCAAGAGACAGCATTTGTCAATAGTACTTCACAGTGGTATCCAACAATGTTCATTACCCTGCACATTTAAAATAGGATATACCTCTATACACTCTGGAAGCACTTGCCAAATAATAAATTTCTTTTGCAATATTCTTAGTGATGTCTCCTCTTCTAATACAAGCTTTTGCTTTCACCCTGGAGGATGTTGAAGCCAGGGGCTTGTGAGACTCTTGCTCAGAGTGCTGTGAGGTTTCCAGTGTCTCCCACAGCGACTTCAAACATCTCCCACCTTTCATGCATAGCATAAAATTCACTTTGTCTAGATTGGATCCAATTTTGTGAAGAACAGTTGAAAGGTATATGTAAAATGGCTGCTTTCAACATCTCCTGTTAGTATTTTGTAGTATTCATGTGTATATCTGATATAAAATGCTTGGAAATATAATCCATTTTTGGAGAAGATAAGTAGTAGCAGAAGAAATCGGTCATTCCAGAAGCAGGCACTGGAACTCTTCTATACTGTTGATGAGAATCCGTTTCTTCACCCCTTCCACTTTTTTTCTTTCAGTATTCCTTCTAATTCCACAAAAATATTTTTCTCTGTGAGAGAACATCTCCAGGAAAAAACAAAATATATATATGTTTTGGATGTGTCCTGTACTGTGACTTATACAATTTAATGAATTCATAACTTAACCTCAGAAGTTGTCAGGTGCTTTCACTTTGTTTCCTTTAAGTCACTGACGTATTTTTGCACAAATGGAAAATTTCTCCTTTTTAAAATCTAGGGGGCAGAGTGGAAAGGCGGGTTACTTGTGCAAGGGACTGCAGGAGGTGGGGAACTTCCTCAGAAAGCGGCACCGAGCTTTGTTGCTGCTCCTGTTCAAGCAGGAAAAGAATACAAATTGACATCTAATCTTTCCTGGAAAAAGAGAGTTAATTTAGTCAACTGCTGTTCAACAGAGAGATGGCAGAATTGTGATTCTCTGCAATTGTTGCTATAAGATCAGTCTGTTGGGTTCTGACATATACTTGGCACAACCTGCAAATAACTTGGCAAGTGTTTTTACAGTTAACTCATCTAAATAAACATGTCATACTGCTGATGTGGATATCTCTGCTTTTATGCCTGTGAGCACCAAAGAGTTAGTGTAAGGAGATGGGCTTGCCCGAGTCCCTTTCCAACTGGTGCTGGTTTTGCTCATTTATTGTCTCAGATTTGGCAGGTTTCATAAGATCTCAGCTTCCCCTTCTCCTTCCCTTCCCCCTGCCCCTGATTTCACGTTCATCTCTTTTCTTATTCTTGGTAAGTTAGGGTTGCATCACTAATTCTGCCTCTTGGATTCTTATTCAGGCTCTCTCCTTGGCAGTGTATGAATTTACAAGGATGATGAGTTCCCCTTGTCCAGCTTCACTTCTGATTCTTTGCACTTCTTTTGACAGGCAGAATCATACTAAATAATGCTCTGTCAAAGAAAACCATGACATGACTAAACTGCTCACTGGATAAGAGGTTTGAGGCTTCAGGGGAAGTAAAATCTAAAGGCGGTGGAGTAGGGAAAATTTTATTGGGAAAGTTAATAAGATATTTTGGGGTTGCTTGAGGCTTAGCTCAGCCAAACCATTTGATCATGTTTTAGTCTGCTACTGCTGTGCTTCTGTTACCAAAGCAAATATCTGGGGCTGTTGTGTTAAATGGGGACAGGTCAAAACTTCACTGCTGGGAGGATTTTCACACTTCTGATATTTTTTCTAGTCTCTGCACAACGCTCAACACTTTTTTTTTTTTTTTCATATAATATGTTCCTGCTGTGCCCATCTGGATGTGGGTGGAGACATTTAAAAACATCTGCATGTCAGACACATGTGTGGGCAACATTTACCCAGTTACTCTGCCTGCTTTGGGGCCCTGCCTCTCTCTCTCATTTTTATTTTTTTTTTTTAATTCATGTAGACACACATGTGGTGTGTGGTTTTTTTGTTGTTGTGGTGGGTTTTTTTCTTTTTTTTTTTCTCTTACCAGAATGCAGGATGGGGCGTTACTTGAGTCAGTACCTGAAGTGGTTACAGTGGTAATTTTCCTAATATGGAGTCATGTGTTTGGACAATAAATACACACATCACCCAAAAAATCTGGAGTCCTAGGGAGCAGCCTGAGTAGTTCTGTCCTAGGCTGTCACAATTAGGTCAAAGATGATGTAAATCCAGCAGTGAACTTTCCATTTAGTGTCAGCAAGTTGTTTACGTTCCAAAAAAGGCAGACACTACACTATGCTTTGTAGCATATGGCATAAATTTAGCTGACATCAGAACACATCTGTCAAGTGGAGTGCCATCGACTTTTGCCATACTAGTTCTTTTTTGTCACGTGTCATGATATGGCAAGTAGGTATCTCACTCGCCACAAAACACTCTTGTGCTTGATGTAAATATTGCTTGCAGTTGTCATTGCAAACAGTTTCTATAAGCTTTTGGAAGAATATTGCACTTTTGGATTTTTTGAGTTTCGCTCCTGCTTAAAGCTCAATCATAGCAGATTATTAGTTTCTTCTGAATCTGGACTCCTTTTATGCTGTGAGTTGCTTTCTCAAAGTGCTAATTTAATATGTTTTGTGTACTTTCCCTTGGGGTTCCTGTGGATACATCTTTTTGCCTGTAAATTTGTTAAAGGACTCCCTAATATGCACAGGAGGTTTGGCGCTCAGTTACTTAAAAAAGAATGTTTCCTTCCCATCCAGTGTTACTGCAGACATAAGGCTGCGTTTCTTGCATGTTAGAGTAGTTAATTCTCGAATAGCAATTAAAAAAACCTCTTTTTTTTTTTTTTTTTTAATGAGCGTTGCCTTTTTCTCCTAAAAAAGCCTTCAAACCTCAAGTAATTATTCATAGGAAGAACTGGTTTCAAGGTAGCTCTATGTTAAGTCAGCCTTTATACTGAACCTGGCATTCTTTCATCAGTGCTATTAATTAGCCAACGTGCGAAGTATGTTTTGAAGCATGGAGGAAACCTTATCCAGAGACGCTATGGGAGTTACTCATGTAGATACAACAAAACTTTCTGGCGCTCAGAGCTACCTATCAAAATCCTCAAATGACTACACTCACATGTGACATATGTCATGAAACTGAGGCGAGCGATGAGCTCCAGCTGCAGTTCAGCTGTGAAGTGTTGGTGGCTCTCCAGAGGCCCCCTGAAGGATGGGGCCTCGCTGAGCAGGCGTTACCACATCCCAGCATCGCCCTCCCCAGCCTCAGCGGGCGGGTTTCTTGGTCTGATGGAGGCTCTGGGCACCGTCCACACCAGCAGATCGTGGAGCCGCCCTCCAAGGGCTGCATTTGCACCACTTCCAGTATCCCAGCCCACCTCGGTATAGTGGTTCCCTTGTGATGACGTTGTTGGTAACTCAGAGGTGTGCTTTTACTGCAGGTAATAATAGGATCATCCCAGACACTGAAAAGGTCTTTTGGAATCACTTGTTTTTATTTTGCAGCTGCTCACTGCTGCTAGAAACTGATGTCTCTTTTCAGATCTTCTCTTCTTCTTCTTCCTACTGTTTCTTATGGAGAAATACTCCCCACAGGGATTTCTTGCTGTCTAAGTTTATCCTTTCTTGTCAGATAACTGGTGCATTCTTTCTCATCTCTAGTTTCTTATCTATATTTCTTTTTTCCTAAGTGACCCTGTCTGCCAAGTTTTGTTTTGTTTTAGTGAGCTTTGTACAAATGTGATTCGAGTTTCCAGCAAGGTCCCAAAGCACGTGTGCAGTGACAGAAAAACTCAGGATTTGGTTGCCATCCTGAACTAGAGCCTCAGTGACCTTCAAATCCCCCAGTGCTAACTTCACTTTCATGTAGCAAGGCAGACTTGGCTGGACCCAGCCTGAAAAGCAGCAGAGTAATCTGATTCCATATATTGATATCTTTTTTGAAAGCATTCTCACAAACAAGAAGCCCAATGGGAATTTGTCTCCTACCCTCTGAGTGTGTACATGTGTATTTTTTAAAACGGAGACTGTGTGGGAAAGGGTACTTGCTTCCTGGCTGGGTGGTCGTGCAATCTCTTAGCCGCTCTAGTGGGTGACAGATCCTATAGTAAGAGTTAAATGCTTTGGAAACACTTCACTTTATATGATGGGAGTGAATTTACAGAATTGCAGAACACTTTAGCCTTTTGCCTTCAGATATAAAATGTTTGCAGAAATATGTGCAAAGCCTTTTTAGGAGCCCATAATATGCAATGAATTTTATACACTGTATTTTTTTTTATCTTCTGTTGGTTTTTTTTTTTATTGTTTTACACACTTTTCTTCTGTATGGATGGCTGGGGAATTTGAATATTGTGGTGTGTCTCCTTGTGCCCATCATTCTGAATTATTTTATGCCTCTATTGTAAGGTTTGCATTTTGGCACACTTTTCCTTTACTCCCTGCTTTCTCATCTGTGAACAGCTGAAAATCCTTACACAGGAAATTTTCTTACTCCCACTGCCACTAATACCTGTTCACTTTAGCAACTGGGATTGCTGCTTCACTTGCTGTGATGTGGCAGGTGGGGACATTCACTGTTAATCCGAGCACATACCCGAGGTCGCTGAAAGGGCTGCACTCTGTTTATTAATATATGCTGGAGCCCACGTCAGCTTGTCTGGGCTGCTATGGACCTGCATGGCTCAACTGCAGAGATGTGAGAACCTGGGCCACAATCAGGCCTTTGTTAGGCTGAGCTTAGACATAACTGAAGAGTTGCGAGACAGTACCATGTGAAGACAAAATCATGTCTCAGACCAAGCTAAATCTTTAATGAGGATAAACCAGAGTTTGAAAGTGGTGCTTGAGAGCTAATATTTCAGACGACTTTCAGAAGTAATTCGAAAAGAAAAGTTACTTTCTTAATTGAAGATATATTCTGATATCTCTCCTTCTGCTTGTCAGAATCAATTACTTGCAGATGATAAGTATGGGAAAGACAGTGGGAGGTTTTTCTTTATATTCTCTCCAGGGACATATTTTATGTGTGGAGAAATAAAGTGTAAACTCTAGTTATCACAAAGCAGATGATGTGAGCAGAAATTGAAAACTAAATGAATAGATAGGCTTTGAATGACAGCAGTTTTACAGCAGGACAAAGATACTTGGAAAATATTGACAAAGACAGAGCAAAATTTTCACATGACGAGTTTTATACTCATGTTTTTATTACCATTAATTCCCATAGCCATATTTAAAATCATTTGTTGTGTGGATGGAGACATTCCTAACATCTGCCCGTACTGTGATTCTGTGCTAAGACAAGTAGAGCAGGAGAAAATGCAACAAATAGCTGACATTGATGCAATAAGATCTGTGTACTGTGATAGCACATGCAGCTGTACAGTAACTTACAGCCTTAATTTCTCAGAGTTTTGGATTTTGTGGTGTGTCTGTGTTCATAGAAACAGAAATCCTTTTTCCCTGACCAAGACTCTGAGGACTTTAATTTTCCCTTTTGAGAGTGATTCTAATAAACTGCAATAGAGATCTATCTTTTTTGAGTATGTAAGGATTTTTCTCTATTTTCTTCTTTTACTAGTAACTGTTGAAATAAAACATGTGTCCTTTCTTAGTCAAGTCACAAGACTTGGAGAAGATATCTTTGCTGGAAATAATTCTGAGGTTATCTTGTATTTTGTGCAATGCTGATAACCTTTAAAAGTATGTAAATGTTTTTGTTCCATTTTTATCTAGTTCTGATCTCTCATAAGGCTGAAATAAACAGTTTGGTTCTAACAATTAAGGTACTACTATCCTGGTGGCAGGGCAGTCACACCACTTCACTGGGTTTGTTTGGTGCAATAGTTTACTTTCAGTCTATATTTTTAACATCTTGACAAATTTCATAGACAGTGAAAAGCCAGTTGCACCCTGTCCACAAAGTCTTTGCCACCCTTCAGCAGGTCAGTGGTCCAAGCAATACAGGGTTCTCTTAGTGAGACGTTGCCATCACACATCTGTCGTTAGCCAATTTTAGAACAAAACCTACTGCGCATCATGTACTGGGATAATTACAGGCTGTTCAGCTCTTGAAGAAAAGGATCCCCTGTGTAATTGTCACATTCTTGTGAAGAAATCCAACTATCATCTCCATTTGTGTATTCTGCAGTGCAGTTCCTTGCTCAGCACAAAGGTGGTATTTCTTTTAGATTTTAAGTATATTGAGCGCTTTCCCTTAAAATATTTCCTGGGTTTTGTGCTTTGGCTGAATGTAACTACTAATCAATGCTATCTGTACGTTTTCGTCAAAATCCCACTAGCAGTCTCTTTCATGAGTACACACGGTTGTGCATCCTTTGAAACAGCCGGGTCCGTGGAAGCACACAAGTGTGGATGCAGTCAGAGCAGCCTTCAGCTGAGTTTCCCTGAGCGTTGTGGGGTTTCCCAGCAACTCTAGAGGGACGGTAATTATGTCATATTGAGGTATAGTTGAATTGATTTTCTGTTATTATTTTATTAAACCAAATCACATTAATCAAGGGAATCACTCCTTGATTGCTGCCAGCCCCTTGAGCGAACATAGAGCACTGAAAAATGTAACTTCTTATTTTAATGGAATCTCTGATAAATGGCAGTCTATATCAATCAAAACTTTATTAGTCAAAGTAGAAAATGATATAGTATTTAACATACGCATTGCTGAATATTTAAATGGTCTGTCTGCTAAAGAGCTTAGTCTAAGACACAGTAGGTAGAGAAAGAATGGCACTAGTGCAACTTCGGTCTTAATGTTTCATAGAATTTATGTCTCTGTCACAAATAAAAACAGCAGTGATTTATTCTTCTGTGGCCATTTCTATTAGGAGAACTCAGTATGTTTGTTTTTTCTGGCTGTACCGCGAACTCTGGCTCCAGAAGACCATAGAAGGAGACCTGCTTTCTAAAGAGAAATATTATATATAATTATGTATATTGGGGTAGATAATATAATGCTTTTGATAGTAATAATGATAATTAACACTTAAATGTGCTCTTTATGCACAGATCTCTTGTTTTACTCATGTTTCACTTAAGTATTCTTCCTTTGAAGAGCATAGGAATATCTTCAGATCCTTTATTTGAAGTCATCTTGAGTTATTAACATCCCAGAAACATTATTTTATAATTGACGACTCACCTCAGTGGAATGTGTTCTACAAAAAATTGTGTTGTGCCTATTTTGAAAGAGAGTGCCTGCAGCTGGAGGTGAGTGGTCAGTTGGTCTAACAAGCAAAAGTTGGAATTGCAAAACCTGATCCTGCACTGGGCTCTGCATTGGCAATTCTAGTCCATGTTTGTATCTGTGTTTATTAAGAGAAGACTGTGAAGGAGGTTTGAGATGCTCCAGATTTTTCATTCCAGTGCTTTTTTGCCATATTGGAAGCTTAGTTAAAAATCTGTCACCTTGCGGTCCTGTCCATTTTCTCATCGTAGCTAATTATAGACAACTCCTTAGGAAAGGAAGATCCTTGAATTTAACAGATTATACTTTGACCTTCATAAATCAAAATTAACATGCTATATTTATTTATTTCTTTAACTCTAATTCTTCAGCTGAAATCCTACTAAGTGAATAAGAGCTAAAGAAACAGCTGTGGGAGCTCCTGAGTGATTTTTGGATTTGTATTTGCAAAAATATTTGTAGCATTCCGTAGTCACCCCTAACATATCAGCAGCAATTTCATTTTTCTCTTTCATCTGTACGACAGTATTTTATACTCTGACCTTTTGCTCTTGCTTTGCCTTTCCGAACTTACATAAACTATTCTAAGCATGCTACAAAATATTTAACACCCTTCAGTATTGTCTTTCACAATAGCACTGGCATACTAGCATTTGGTTTATAACTTTGTTGAAGCAGATGAGCATTTCTGTTGATGGCTTAATCAGATGCTTTCTAGCCCAGCTTCTTGTGACAAAACAGTATTATTCTTTTTCATATTTCTATTTTTTTCTTTAGAAGAACACAGTCAAATAACATATTAATGTTCTGTTCTGAAATAGTAATGAATCGGGCATCTTTTCCTGAAAATAATCCCACCATCATATCCAAATTCATAGAGACCCCATAATGGCCAATCTATTAAATGCACAAAGCACCCATATTCTTAATACTTTATTTTATATTAAGTTTCCACTTATTGTTCTTCTTGTTACCTATTGGTCAGTATTCTCCCAGCTGTCTGAGAAGCTCACTTCCAACATAGTCATTACAATGCTTGTATCGTGTTTTTGAATGATGGTATTTATGATTGCAGATTTCCTTACTTGACAGGGTCCCACTCCTTCCATTGCACAGTTTGTATTATCATTTATTCCATTTATGCAGCCTATGTTAAAATCACCTAATATAATTATTTCTGAATACGCCCTGAAATCCTGCAGATGTTTTCCCAATCTGCCTGTAATGTTTATAGCTGATCCCTTTGCTGTGTAAACAGCGAGCAGTGTGGGGTAAATTAACCCTAACAAGTGCCTCAATAGTGAAAATCATCAGAGCTCTTTGGCTTGCTGAGATGGCGTGTGAGCTGAGGAAGGCTGCTGCCATATATCATTTTCTCGTCCTTGTTGCAGCGTTGCTTGCAAATACACATGTGCTCTCTTAAAATGTTTCATCCAAAACTGTGTTTTTCTAATAGTTGTTGGCTAAAATATGAGTACCTTAAATTCATAATGTTTGGTGCCAAAATACTAGACGTGTTTGAGGCCTGATTCTGAAAGCTGTACCTTGCATCTTCCCGTTATTTTGGTGAGATCAATGGCTGTCTGCTTGTCTGAGAAATACTACTTCCTATCAAGCTTTTACAAACAGGTGAAAAAGGCAAACTCTAGACAATCAGGTTTGAAGTACACCCCACCCTTCTATTCACTCACTAAGATCCCACGGTAGCAACGCTTGTGGAATTAGGTCTAAAGTTTAGGCTTGTCGCATTACAATCTGCAGATTTTTTGGGTACTTCTTGTTAAACAGAATCTGAACTTCTGTGCTCATTTCAGGCCTAAATTGTGATCCAGAATATCGTTGCTCGATACTCATACTCAAACAGTTGATGTAAATATAATGTCGGAAGGAAGTCCGCAGAGGGTGAGTGCATCTGGCTGAACCTTTGCTGGCAGGGGAGCCCGAAAGCTGTTCCCACATCCAGAGAAATCCCTTGCAGCTAGCACTCCTGTTTAGTTTCTGTGGCATTTGTGTATTACTCAAAAAAAAAAAAAAAAAAGCAATAATACTATATGAAACAGTCCTGTAAAGTATGCTGCTGTGCTGATTATCTTTTTTCTTACATTCCATGTTGGACGCAATAGTGCCTTGTGTTTGCACAGTTGTATCATTTTTGTTATATGCAATGAGAGTTTATTTGCATAGTGACTGTGTGTAACAGTTGTTCTTGTAACATCCCTGTGAGGTGGCGAAGTGCAGTTATACCCTTTCACAGACTGGAATCGAAAAGCACTAGAAGTTTTCAAAGATCAAAAAGAAAGTCTGTTGTGGAGCTGGGAATTGAAAGAGAGTTGTCGAGTCTAAGGCTGACGTGTTGAGCACTGTATTATTATATCCTGTGAAATTGTATCTGCTTTCTGGTTCACATAGCGGCCCAGTCAGTTTCTGTTTCTGAAAAGGTGTTTTCATTCATTTCTCAATGCTAATTGGTGATAAAATAGGAAGATAAGCTTGCTTAGAGTAATTTATTTACAATCTTTTTATTTTTGTTATTTTCTGGATGTTGGGGATGAACCCAGAGCTAATGTTAAAAAACATCTTCAAGTGAAAACGTTTAAATCTTTAATCCAATCCTGAATCATAGTATAGTGTTCCTGCATAGCTTCTATGTAGTAAATAGGCACCTCTTCTAAGATGGTCTGGTTTCACACAAGTGTGTTAATTTGTTCCATTTTTACAACTAACTTTTTAATTAACACTTAACGTTAACATGAAATCATTTCAGTTAAGCTGCTTATTTCTTTTTGAAAAGAATTCTTTGCTGGGCTACATAGGATGAATGTTTCCTTCAGTTGCAGGAATAAAATAATTTCCTGCTGCTAACATAGATTTCTATGGTAAATCTGAACCCTTTAGTCAGGAGTTGCTGTTCAGTGCAGCACGTCTCTCAGCTGAAGGTGCTATAGACTGTCCATACTGCCCTCCTCTTACGAGAGCGCAGGATGGAGAGAATTGGGAAAATAAGGGAAAGGAGTGGGAGCTGGGGCTGCTTTGCCGTCTTTTCTATAGACACGTGAAACTTCAAGATCACATTTCTCCGTGTTTAGCAGCGGAGGTGCCTGATTTGTGTGGTGTGGGTGTCTGAGCGTTAGCGCGGGGCCTGGCAGCCCCAGCCCTGCCTCTGCCGTGCGGACTCGGGCCTCGCCTCTCCGAGGGATCGCGTGTCGGTTCTGGCACGGCACAGATGCAGTGGATCTTGGCAGCTCAGGCTGCCCCTTCCAAGCATTTTTACATAGGAAGAGGAGTGTGCTGGCCAATTTCAGCATTCTAGCACTGGTTTTAACTGTGAATTTCCAGAGTGCTTTCTATCTGTTTGTCAGTTTGGAGTTTGGTTAAATATACACGTCCATGACAAATTAGCTGCACTTCTCAGGGATGTGTGGATATAAGAGGTATATAGGCTGCCTTGAGAAAACTTGGAGCTGCCTATAAGCTTTTTAACACATTGCTCAGCATTTGGTACTCCCTACAAATTTCATCTATGAAATGGTGAAGGGCAAGATAGGTGAGACCAAATATTTATCTCCCTTTCAGCAAGAAGATGCTTTTAGTCAATGTCGTCTATTCTTCTTTGTCTTCCCATTCTCACTCCCATGCTTCTTGTAGGCTGACTGATATGAAGAAAAAGGAAAACCTGGAAAAATGTTTTCATTAGAGTTGGAACTGGAGAGTTTTCAACTGACAGTTTTTAAAAACTTCACTTTTGGAATTTTCGGAAGTGTTTAAGGTTGGGTGTTTTTGTCATAATCATTGCAAAGTTTTATAGGTCGGGTCTCGTGTTCAGAAACAAACAAAAAAAAAAATCAAAAGGTGAGACCTAAATCATCCAAGTTTTTTAAAACCTGGTTAGCAAATGTGCCTGTGATTGACATTGAGGTGAATGGCAAACAGGAGATCTACATGAATGCCAGTTCAATTTTTATGGCCAAGATACCAGATTATGGGCACTGCCCCACAGCTGCTTGTCTGTGAAGATGAAGGCTGAGTGCCGCTTAAATATTTGACTTGGTTTATTTCATTCCATTAATCCTTTATCAGACATAGTTGAACAGGTGATGAAAAATAAATTGTAAATAACATAGTTGTCTCTTGTGTTGGAAAGAATAACGCTCAATGGTACTCACATAAATAGTGGGAAATTGATTCATGTGTTTCCTATGTTCGAATAGCTTAATATACCAGTTGTTGTGGTTCATCATTAAAATAATGGAAATGATAACATGCTTTTAAAATCATAAATAGCAATATATGCTTTAAAAGAATGAGGCCAGCTCGTAAAATCAAAAGCAAAACATAATAAATAAAATTCCAGAAACCTGAGCATGTCTACTACAGCTTTGCCCTCCTTCTGACTGTGGTGTTGATGTTGGCAGGCAGTAGGCTGTGATCGACAACTTGGGAGCAATGCCAAGGAAGACAACTGTGGAGTCTGTGCAGGAGATGGTTCAACGTGCAGGCTTGTGAGGGGACAAGCTAAGGCACATGTCTCACCAGAAAAAAGTAGGTTGCAAATTGATCCTATGATAATTTGTCCTTGACTGTGTTTTCTGCTCGTGTATTAACAGAAATACTGCAGAGTATTGACCTTTTCACTACATACTTGTTTGCAGTTTTCCAAAGCTACTTATTGTAAAGTCTGTGCTAGATTAGTCTGTTGAAATTCCACGAGGGATACCACACATTAGGGTATAGCTAGGAAAGAATTTGAGATATGTATTTTTTTATAGAGCTATTCAATTCATTCTATCAGGAATAACCATCAAGATGCACAGCTTATTTTAGAGGGTATCCTCATGTTGCTATATATGTGATGCTGCAGCAATGTTTTTAAATCATGGAAACATCATATAGATGGTTTTATGGAAATTGTGGCCTGTGACTGAAAGTGCCTGGTTTTCAACTTAACTTTGCCTTTTTTTTTTTTTTTTTTTCTTTTTAAAGTGTCTAAAGACAGTTCAACTTCAGAGGCAAGTTAACTACTTGTATGGCACAAAAAGTACAAGGTGAAAGGGAATAATACTTCTCTTTTTTTTTTTTTTGTTTGTATGTTTGGCTCATATTTTGCCATTCTTTCTCAAAAAGATTAGCATCTTACTGTAACTCTGTAGGTCTCAGTAGTATTGAAAATCTAAGAGAGGAGGGCTATAAGAGCTAGCCTTTTTACTGGAGCCTTAAGAGTCTGACCATGTTGATATCCAGGCAAGGTTTGGTGATAGAGTCTTGTGCTTTCCACCCTCACAGATGACGCTCCCTGTAATCTCACGATTTATGTCCCACATGTTTATCATGGGAGATAGTTGCCTCACATCTATTTTTTCTGTTTCTGAACACACAATGTGCATTTCTCACATAGAGATGGAGCCTCTGGGGTTCATTACCTTCCTGCAGAGCCACAAGACACAAGGGTGATGATCTGGTGCTCTTAAAGTCAATACTCAAAATTCATATGCAAGCAGGTATTTTTTTACATGGATGAAGCACCTGCCTTTGACAGCTGCATGCATTTTAGAGCTGTAGTAGTTCAGCCTGCGAAGATTCCACTTGTGCCCTGATTTTGAAAGAGCTGTTGTATATTGAATCATGCTTAATTCTTATTGCAGTACATTTTTTTTTTTGTGCCACTGCTTACAGTATGCTTCAGTGTGGATGTAACTGGAAGTGCAATGTATGTTATCCTAAGGCTTGTAACCTTACAGTGTGATTATTTGTATTGATCTACAAGGTTTTGTGTTAGGCTATCCTACACTGTGCAGGTCTGTAATTTCTGTAATTCAATACATATATATAGCAAAGGTAATCTAAATTAAAAAGTGAATATTTTTGTGCACTGTAGTAGGCTAGATTATATGAATGAATTACCACTCATATAAGCAAAACAGTACACATGCTACTAAAATTAAAAAAACTTGATGATTTTTTTGATATTGTGATAGTGCAAAAATCTTTTTTGGGTCAAGATTACCCTCTGTGTGAATGAAATGTGGAAATACCACCGTGCTTTCTCTGTGCTAATGTATGAGCGAAGGGAGACATGATATCTTCCAAATAGTAATTTGGAAGCTTTCAGAGCTAGTGTTGAGAAGTAAAATATTGATATGACAGGCACGTAATTAAGAGGGAGCTTGTAAAGTTGTGAGCAGGATGTACATTTTATCCTGCAATGAGGCGAATTAAAGAACTGGAAGTAAAGCAAGAGCCAAAGATTTTATTGTGAGAAAAAAGGAGACAGAAGGGAAAATAAAAGTGCTTAGTTATCTTGGTCCTTATTTTAGAAAAAGAAAATCAGGCATTGATAGCAAATGATTTCTCATAAAGGGCTCCCTTTGTTTTACTATCTTTTTTGATATGTTTTTACATAAAATTAGTGCCTTTGATCGGAAACCAAACAACTCTGAAAGAAAGCTTACTGTTTTGCAAATATGAAATGAACTGTCATTTCAAAAGTTATTTTTTCCACTAACACTTAATTGCCTTTGAAAGACAAAGTAAGTTAGACTTCGGCCAGCAAGCCAGATTCTAACATTCTGGTAAAATGATTAAAGGTTTGACTAATGATACTCAAACAAAAAGTGTAATAGGTTGTAAAATGTACCGTCCCATTGGGAAATGAGATATCACGGGCCTGATGTTTCTAGTGATACATGCATGGAACTCCCATTAACTCCATTGCACTTTGTGCGCATGGAAATATTGTAGGATTGGGCCCTGATGTCTGCTTTCTCCACCGCTATTGCCAAGAAATGGTAGGAAAATGTTCTGGTTCTGATACCAAGGAAGAAGATGCTGGTTCTGAAATTAACTGGGAGTGAAGCTGAAGGCATGGACTTGTCCTAATCTGGTTTTATTTGATTCTCAAACTTGCAAGTTTCATGTTTCTTAGCTTTTTGGTAAAAGCTTCATACAAATGTTTCAATGTCAATAGCTTTGTAACTGTTTTAACTTCTTTTTGCCATGTGTTTTATTTGCTATGGCATTTGTGTAATTTACCGTTGGTTGCTTATTATCACATATTTTTATGTCGTCATCCCCAAGAACACTTAACAAAAAATCCAATTCCACTTTGCCCATTTATCTAAACAGGGGCCTTCTGCAAGGTTCCCTGTTCAGTATCATCAGCTGGCTCAGTTTTGTTACAACTTGCTACTTTGCATCTTTTTCCATCTTTTAAATCAATACGCATGGAGCTAGCAACCTCCATTGTCAAAGTTGCCTGATACTTCACTTTATGCGAATGATTTTTTTGCCAAAAATTCAACAGTTGGATCAGAAACTTTCCATGCCAGGTGCTGGATGTTTTGGAGATAATTCAGCCCAAACAACTCAGTGTATTCCAAAGACACAGCAGAGAAAAACATGTTGTTTCCTACTGTCAAAACATTCCTGAAACCTCTTCTTTAATATGTCTTAATATCTTCCATTGTTGGACTTGATCACGGATCAGGGATTTGAAATTTGGCAGGCAACTGTCTTCTGGTCATGGACGAGTCTTTTGCAATATCTGTGAACATCAATGCATATTTTACTACAACCTTTCGCACAAAAAAAGAATCTTTTCCTTCAGGCTCTACAGAGGCTTCTTGGATGTTAACAGCTGACATTTCTGAAAACTTGTCTTTTTAAGTGTACTCTAGCTTGTTACATGTCCTAACCGCAAACACATCGCGTGTGCTGTCTCCTTAGAATAAATTAACATGTTGCTCTTCCAGAGCTAAGTTATGAAAAGAGTCTCCTTGAGGTTTCCCTTCCTTTCTGCTTTGCTGCAGTGTAGAATGGGCACCATGAGATGAACTCCATGGTGCCTCTTGCCTCACATTACAGAAGAGATTTCGTGGAGAGCTCCTGACTCTCCTGAGCTTCAGACTTATGACTGGGGATGATGAGATCACATGAGGAGAGAGAAAGATGTGACTAGCTGAAAAGAAAAAAAATGACATCTTATGTTCATAAAGTGAAGGAAAAACAGATATGAGAAGGTGGGAGGTGGACCTAGGACTGAATGTACAGATACGCTGGATCGAGGGGAAAAAAGGAAGACAGATTAGATAAGGAATCTGGGATGGGAGGTGGAATCAGAAACACTCTGAGAGGAAGGGGAAAAATCAACTGTATGTAGGGTCAGAAGAGGGAACTGGGACTGGTTTGGCAGGAAAACTGTGTGTGGGGAGGGATAGAATGCCTTTGAGTTTGGATAAGGAGTACATTTTTTGAAGCAAATTTCATCATGGTCCTAACATGCTGCTCATCAGTTCACATCACGGAGTGGTCTTGGAGGGCATAAACTGGATTTTTTTGCATGAAGCTAAACCAGAAGATGTGCTCCAGAAAAGCACCTAATGTTCCCCAACAGGTAGTGAATATGCAGTCCATGGGATCAGGCTGGAGTTAGTCCAAAGTGAAGCACCTGTGATGTGTATGGTGTGGATGCTGGGTCTTCAGCACCAACCATTTTTGTCTATAGCTCTGTTTAGTTTGGTTGTTTTACTTGGGGCTGTTATTAGGTAGTATGAAGCCTCCTTCTTTACCTTCCTGATGTCTCTTGTCTTACTTGGAGAAATACCTATCTAGTTCAGATGTCTCTTAAAAAATATGTATTTGGCTTTGCACTGGTTCTTGTCATGAGTCAGGTCAGCACATGCCGCAGCACCGAATGTCGAGTGGAGGAGGTGAGCCGCTGCAATACACTAAAACTTTTTGAGCTTTTTAGTTCCCTTGTGCTGATAGTTGTTTCTGGACTATTGTTCTTTGTACTTTGAGAGCAGAGAGCACGTAGGCCTCTGATCAGAACTGGAGGACCAGCAGATAAGTACTGAGCAAATACACGGAAAGAAACGTTTTTTTATAGGCCTGAGATAAACCCTCTGCCCTGCTGTAAGAGGAGAGAGGGAAAAAATCCCAACTAGCCCATATGTGGAACAGTAAATTGGTCCACCATGGCCCACATGGAAAAATAAATAAAACCTGCTGAATTGGATTGAGCTCAGGAATGTGGCTCCTTTATTTTGATCCTGGGGATTAGCTCCCAGTCTTACCATAGCAGGGAGTCTGATCTTGCTCTCATTGAAATCCAAAATCTAAATCCACATTAACACTGTAGAAACAGGATCAAACCTTGCCATCTAAAGCAAAAGCAGGCTAGGAGTTTAATCAGCAAGTGCAGCGTGTATGTAGTGTGTGAACACACATTTGCCGAGAGCCCCTGGGTAAGAGCAGAAAGCTCATTTCGAGCAGGTGCTGGAGAAGGGTGACCCACATGCCCTCGGGAATCCCTACAGTAGAAGCACTGTTAGAATAGAGAGACAATATCTAACCTGTTTCCCAGTTTTAGGGTGACCTTTATGACCCTAAAATCAGATTTTAAAGTCTAGTTTTCTGCACATTCCAGATTATTTTGGCGTTACTTGTTTTCGGATTTGTACAAAGGTCAGCAATTAACTTTCAAAGATACATGAATAGTATAAGCGGGGGAAAGATAATTGAAAATTCTAAATATTGATTTCAGGGTAACAATCTCTTCTTATATTTCCATAAGGGTTCAGTGCTTTTAACAGTGTGGATCCTAATGATTTAGTGGGGAATGTACAGCATAACAATTTTTAAATGGCTTTACAGGGCCTTTTGTTCCTTTAAGAATAAGAATTACATGCTTTAACTGAGAAACAGGAGACCTTTGGAATATCCAGTTTTGGTGCCAGATCTGGACAATTGTAACTACTGGTTTGTAGGAAGTAGAAGCCGTCCTCAGGAGAAGGTGGAGCCCCTTAGGTCAGCTCTGACCCATCTTCTTCCAACTCCCCATCTCAGTTCAGAATTCCTAAAATCTCACTTTCATTTTTTCCTATAATTTACTTCGTCTCATGGAAAGGCTGCCCTAGGTCATAATTATCTCAGTCAGGTTACAAGAATCTCGTGCTGTCAGGCTTCTTAACAGGTCTGTGGGGCTGCAGGGTTTAAACATTGCTGTGGTGGTCATCTCTTCTAATGCAAATAAAATACTTGCTGGTAATATTATCTCTGCCGCAGAGAAACACCAAATTTAGCACCCCCATGAGACTTTTGGACTGTATCAGAGAGTGCTTTGGTGAGGGTGGAATGTCTGCAGTAGTGCTAAAGGAATGTGAAGCATCCTGAAAAGGGATCAACAAGGCCTGCTGAGGTGAGCAGAGCTTGCTGTAAGGAGATGGAGGGAGCGCAGCAGAACAAGCCTGGTTGTTCTCAAGAGGAGAACTCTGCTACACATCTCTGCACATCTGCAAATCTGGGCCTCATCCCTCCAGCGTGGAGCGCCCTTGGTTCCACTTCAAAACAGCAGTTGAGTGGATTCAGAACGGGTCGTGGTCAGACTCTTACTGAGGTTTTGTGCTGTAACTGCTGGTTGGTTGTCAAGACGGGCTGACCCAGCCGGGACAGATGGGCCCCTCAAACCTGCTTTCTCTCAGATACTGTAGAGCACATATGAATTCAGTAGTTATTTCCTTGCTTTAAAGATATACACATCCACTACCTCCTGGCTATCTTTAGCAATTTGTCTGATGAAAAACCAAGATGCAAAAAGATATTAAGTGGTTCAGTAGTTAATGTTTTTTCCAGGGCTCCTTAGCTGTATTATTGTTCTTACTGTAGTATTTTGCACTCTGGTGGAATACCCAAGTATGAAATTAATAGAGATCATATTTTATTACATCCAAAATAAATTGTTATATTTAAATGACCTTCCTAGAAATTGGCGATATAAAAACTGTAACATAAGAAGGTGTTTATTTCAGAAAAAATAATTGCAGTATTTGCTTGAAGTATCCTGAACATTTGGCAGGATTTCATACTTATGCTAAGGAGATGTTAACCAGAAGCTGATAATTTAGCATCTACTATAAAAGGGTCCAGTTTAAAGTGGAAAGAAACATTCTTCAACTATTTTTTAGTTAAAACTAAACTTGGATATTCTTCTTCTATGTATTGTATGAGTAATTCTGGAGCCAATGTATAACTGACCTTCAACTTGCATTACTTTTTGAATTTGGAAAAATGAACTTCCTCTACACCAGCCCCTGGCTATATGTTAATGCCATCACTGAACAGAGCACCCTCCGTGGGGTGTTCCTGCGGTGGGTCCATGTTTGCAGATCCTGCCTCAAAGAAGATTTGCAGTTGGGCTGTGATGGAAATGGGAGACAGCACGTTGGTACTTTGTTGCTTGGACACTTCTCCCGTCCTTTCGTGGATATCCACTGCTCTTATTGGCATGAAAGTCTCTGGTCTGTTGATTTGACTGTTAACTCAGTTTGCCTGGGCAAATTACAGATTTCCTACATTTGAAATGGAAAGTAATAACTTTCTGCCTTTGTAAAATGCACTGAAGTAAGTGTGTTGTACATTTATATATGAAGAGGCCCTTCAGGCAGCCAAAAGCTGTTTTGTATTGACATGTTCTATTCAGGGCTGGTTTGGTTTATGGTTAATTTTAAATTAAGGCTCTTACTGGAAGGAATGATCTTATATGGTAAGTTAGATGCAGACACTCTGTTATAACATACATTATAGCTAATATATATTTGCTCTTAACTGGTCTGTAATTGGTTAAGGTTTAGTGTTAAGTAGATGATTTATTTCCTGTAAGTCCTGCCACTTATTAAAGTTGTGACCTGCAGCAGGAAATGAGGTGTGGGCAAAACGAGACTGAACAGCTGCAGATTTTTGTAAGGGGGAAGTACTACTTAGCAGATTCCTTATGTCAGTTCAGTGATTAGGAAATAAAACTAGGACAACGGAGTGTAAATATGTCCCTAATACACTACTGACATTTCAGTTGTTTTTGTTAATAGCAAATAATTTTTCTAATAGCAAGAAAGATTTACAAGGCCATTCGTAGGCCTTAATAAACGTATAGCATAGCAAACAGACTTGGTATACTGTACTTAATAAAATAACATATGATTATTTTTAATAGAAAAATTGTGAAACCTGTTAAATATTTTCTTAGACACATTTGACAGTTTTCAGTCTAGCTATGTGATGTGCAAATTCCCTGATGCAAGATAACTTCTAAAACAGTTCTTTAATTTTCCTAGGGGAAGAAACCGTGATTGCTGTACCACATGGGAGTCGCAGTGTGAGAATTACCCTGAAAGGACCAGCACACCTTGGTACGACTGAGCTGTTTTATGTATTTATTCATAGGCAGAAGATAAAAACAGAACCTTGTATCTGAACTCATCCAAACTTTGGGAATATGGGTAAGATCATGACCTTGATTCCTCTTCCCATCTTTAATATCCAGCCTGGAGATAGTCCTACAGAACACTGGAAGTCCACTTAGTAAGAAGAAATAGTATACATACTGACGGTTTCTAAATTTATTTAAACCAAGTAATTCTTATATAAGACATCTAAAATACAGTCCACTCTTAAACTACGTGCAAACCATTATGTCAAAATTACATTCCAAGAGTTGTGTGTGGGATCAATAGCACGTGTATAACCCAGCGCTGGATTTCTGTTGAAGAGTCTGAGATGGTACAAACAGTCCAGCTGAAGTCCCACTTGGTCAGTGAGCAGTGTTCAAACAAAAGTAATCCAGGTAAAAATGAGGTAAGGTAAACAAAATACATAAAATAAACTACACAAGTCCTGTTTCCTTGTAATACCTTTGGTCATTACACACCATCTATGAGAAACAGCTTGCTGTTCTTTTAGACATTTGCTTCCTAGTATTTTATGTAAGGCTAATGGTAGTATCTATGGTAATTTCTTTACCCATAGGTCTACTTTATCTAAAGAACTAATCTTTCCAACAGTAAGTGGGGCTGCCATACCAGGAAGTTAAAGAAACCATTTATTTAACATTTCGAGCTATTTTTTTATTAGTAAAAGTGGAAGACTTAGTCTGAATCATAGAAGTAAGAACTTCTACTGCTCTGAGACATGTAAATAGAAGACGGAAATGCATTTTATTTGAAAATTGCTCATCTGTTTGTTTGCTTTGAAGAATACATTGCCATCTTCTTTCAAAGAAAAAATGGAGTAAGACTTCTGCTTTAGAGCAGCTCCAGAGTGACAACAACTTCTGGATGTAACACTGATCTCACCAATGTACAAAGATGAACTGATCTTGAAATAAATAATATTCATGTAAAACTGTCGTAAGGGACGTAGGAAGGAGTGATCCTGACCAGTTCAGGTCAGGACTCTTGGTCTTTCTTAAGTAGTTCTGCAGGAGGAGGTTGTTGTTTCAGCTTCTTATGAGGAAAAAGTACGAGATTCAGTGGCTCCTGGGGGATTTCTGGAAAGCTCCTGAGGAACGCAGCAGCAACTCGGTAACTAAGCACAGAGTGCTCCTGGCTTCCTACTCAGGGTGGTTCCATAAAAAAGCTGTGGCTTGGCGTTACCTTTGTTAGCTAGTTCTCTAGCTGGACAAGGAGTGTGAAATGTTCCTTTAACCACTTCCCCCAGCACATCTGTTTGCAAATCTGTGAGGATTTAGACATTTTTTACCTAAAATATTTAAAATGACAGAGGTGAAAAACAAGTGAGAGCTGTTGTGGGGGAGGAAGGTGGAAATTGCTTCTGGCTTCATAGCCAGATCTTCTGACACCCATGTTCTAGGGGGATGTGCTTTGGGACAGTTTGCTTGTCCGCCTTTCTGACTGTACGTGTGTTCGTGGGTGTTTGTCACATAGCAGAAAATATCAAGTGATCTTTGGTCTGCAATTTCATTGACTTCTGTGTGGGTGTGCTGATGTCATTAAAGGTTGAATTTGAAAAATAATCACTTATAATTACAGGTTTCATTTGTCAGAGACATTCTTCCTGGCTTGTAAGGAGTCGAATTTAACAGGTGGAGCAGGGACTACCTAGTGTAGAATTTTATACTGCCTCCTGTTGCCAGTAAATATTTGCTCTTCAAGTCAAGTCAGCAGCAACAGCAAATGTTTGAAGAGCACCATGGACTGTCTGGCACTTTTCCCTCTATCTTGTGTTCTTTTGTGCTTCATCCTGGGCTTTATGATCTGCTCTTGTTCCAAGGAAACACAGCTGCTGGATTAATAAAAAATGGAAACCTGGTTGGAGATGTAGTACATAACAGATTTGAAACAAATAAATGCCCTGAACCTCGTTTTACAATCAGCAGCTTAGTGGTTTAGGAAAGACTGCCTTTCTTTGCAGCTGGTAAGAATAAGTATTTTGTTTGTGTGTACGGACAGTTCAAGAGAGGCAACAGATTCATCAGAGAGCAAAGGCGTTACTTTGCATTTTTTACGAATAGGTCTCCCTTGTACTTCTGTCTGCTTGTTTTTTGTGAAAGAGTTGGTGGAAAATAACCATATATTTAGTAAAAAAAATGGTTGTGAATAAAATGTTACATTTTATTTGTTTTTGTTTTTGAGTTGGACTATATTACGGCTTTCTAGCAGTTGTTTTAAGAGCATTAGAATCAAAAGAAAGATTGAAAGTTCCCTGAAATTAATCCTCCAGCAGAAGAAACAGGAAAACCAGAAGCTAATATTTTTACAAGTGGCTAATGCTAGATAACTGAATTAATGAACTTAGGGAGATTAAACTTCACTAAAAGGAACTGCAACTCTTTTTTCCCTTTTTGTTGGTTTCTTCTCAGCTTGCAGTGATTTGCATTACTTGGCAGCATTTAGCTGCACATCTATGCTCTGTTTAGGCTTGTGACAGATGCAAAGAGGAAGACAATGTGGCTTGCATTTTTAAAAGAAAGTATGTTTCCTTTTGGGTCCCTGTGTTGTGCTATCCACAAATGAGTCGCTTTTGGGTAGCAAAATGATTTGCCCCTTCTTGCACTGGGAGTAGGAGTTATTTCCCTGGGAATTCTTCCATGCATCTCTACACAGCGAGGTACCTGCAGCAGGTTCCTCATGCCATGCTGCCCTACTCTTGCCTGCCATGAAGAGTATGGGAGGATTTTGTCGTGGATCTTCCACAACCAGGCAAGGCATTTCCATGGGGAAAACATTCTTTTTACCAAGGTAAGGGAAGTAACACAAAGACAATCAGTTGTAGGTCTTTGGCACCGGTGATTATCTTGTTAGGCACAGAAACAGGTGAGCACTCAAGAGAATTCCCTGTCCTCATGACTCTGCACATCTGGAGTCCTAAAGACCCCCCAAGGAGCTTATCCTGAAGTCAAGCTTCCCACCTCTCCAGGATTACAAGACCCTGCAGAATGAGTAGATGTTTGGAGAATTCTTTTCTAAATCTGGCCTATAAGCCAGTTGGTGAAACCTTTGTTCCCAGTTACTGCGCTGAAACCAATAAAGTGTTTTTTCTGGGGGGGAACTGGATTATTGTGGTATGTATATGTTACATACACTAGATGCTTGGTTTCATGCTGTTTTAGAAGCCTGTGATGACAAGCACTAGATATTGCTGAGCAGGAATATAGTGCGTCGGAGGTTATCTGTTGTGCTGTGGAATAGCTCTTCGTGGCCCTGTGTGACACACTTCTGGGAAAATCTGAACAGCTGTTCTAAGCTTCACTGACATGACCTCCAGAGATACAGGCTGTCACTCTATAGCTGGACCTTGCAAATAAACACATGCTTTGGATTCAAATCTAGTGTAGCTCCAACATACAGATGTATGTCACCTCTCAGTGAGTTATTGTGTTGCTGTTTGCTGAACTATATTCCTGGTTTGTGCTTAGAAAAACTTTTTTTTTTTTTAATTAAGAAAATTAGCATAAAGGCTGTAAAGTAATGCAGCTCAGGTCAGCAAATTCACATCTTTAAAATCTTTTCGCAGAAGTCAGATATCTTGCTTTGCGATCTTAAACGCTAGTTTCAAAGGAGTCCTGTACTCCTGAGGATCCCACTGGCTTTGTGTGGAGATGGAAGTTCTAGAGGTTTGCTGATTTGACTCTTATTCAACAAAATAACAGAATAACAGGCGCCATGCATTAATACTTAACTCTTAAGCAGTGTAAGTTTGGGGTCAAGGCTTGCAGAAGCTTAATCCAAGAATGCCAAGTTCTGAATATTTAAAAGGTTATTTTGTAATGCGATCAGGAAAGGAAACTTCCATAAAAGTGACAAACAAAAATATGAAGCAATCATCTAAATGCTTGTTGCTTTTTCTGTGATTTGTTTATAACTGTTTGTTCCTAACGGAAATGTGTTGGACAGTGGGGTACCTTGATTCCTCTAGATTTATTTCTTTTTCTTTGACAAAGTACATTAAATTCACCACAAAATTCCTACCCTGTGGTCAACATTAAAGTCATTTCCTAGAAACATATCCTTCCTTAAACTTCCTTCCAGCCATGTATGTGGTCTTTGTTATACCTATGAGCATAGTGGAACACAATGCTTAGAAACCTGGGATAGTGTTTCGTACCCTTTCAAGGAAGTTAATTTCTTCTAGATTTTCTTCACTCTCTCTGTTGGGGATGCTCCAGAATGCATTTGTATTTTAAAAGGTCTTAAGGAAGAAAACAGTAATGATGGACTGCAGCATTCAGAATATGTTTTCACTGTAGATAAAACCAGATGTTCTTAACCTAAATTATCTAGCCTGAATTAGGTAACTCTGTTTAAAGTGCCAAAAAGGCAAAGTGGCTGGCAAAAGAGGGTATTAATAGCTCATCAGAAGGTTCCTTTTAGCTAGCCCTGAGCTCATCTGAGACTCACGCCTTTCTCATGCAGTGCCCTGATAGATTGTAACCAGACCGGTGTATCTCAAGTCATGTGTCTTGCTGTGCACACACACTGTATTATGCAGAGCCCCAAATTCTGCCTTCATCATGAAGGATCTTCCTTTAGCTTTGTCCACTTCTAGTTCAGTCAGTTTTCTGGAAGTGACTCAATCCTAAAATGCTTCGTCTGTCTTCTGGAGCTTGCGGGCTGTCAGTTTAATCAGTTTCCAAGGAATGCAGAACAGCTCAAAAAGGGTTTTCATCACCACCTGTTCTGAGAAAGGGACATCCCTCCGGCAGCGTTGCACCTACCCGCCTCCTGGCTGTGCTTTTTGCTCACATGGGAAATAAGAAAAGTTGAGTCAATGACCTCTGGAATGGGTAGAGTGATACAGGTATCGAGATGAGTGTTTGGTGAGTTTGACACGATTCAGGCTTCTCTGGAGACTGCTGGAATTGCTGGGCTTTTGAGTTGCATGGAAGTATGAATAATTTTTCTGTGTATTGATTCTATATGTTTTTTGTGTTTCTTTCAACTCGTCCTGCTGAATCCACTGCTTTATAACTATATAGAGCACTTGGTGTAGGGAAAACTGTCTCAGAACTGCTTCTGCTGTGAGAGAACGGTGTGTTCAGGCAGGTATTCCTGTGCTGACATGTCATGCGATCATGTATCAGCCTAGAATCTGAAGTAGCTAATATTCTCATAGATACTCTGTGTGGTTTTTTTTAATGCACGTATACTGCTGCTACTTGCAAAGCAAAATTGTAAACATTACTTTGACTTCCTTGAAAAAATATCCTGTTTAAATTTATTAATTGCATGTTTCTTCTCTAGTTATAGAGTCAAAGACACTGCAAGGAGACAAGGGAGAGCACAGTTTCAATGGTCCTGGAACATTTCTCATAGAAAATACAACTGTTGAATTTCAGAAGAATACAGACAGGGAAATCATAAAGATCCAGGGACCTCTTGGAGCAGATTTCATTATCAAGGTGGGATGCGTGAATGTACAAATCTACTAAGATATTGCAAGTATATGCAACAGAGTAGGTGGCTGTCCATCGGGTTGTAGCAATACAACAAAATTTTATCTAGCAAATACAGAATCCTAATCAAAGTCCAGAGATAACTTATTCTAAGTATATCCAAACAAATTCAAATATTACAAGGTTAATTCTTTGCTGTGGTGGAAAGTACCACAGGATCTTTAATGGTAAAAATGGCCAGGACTTTTGTTTTAAATGTTGCAGAAAGAATAACAGCGTGGTCCTGTGCAGTGGATGGGTGTTAATCCAGCTGAAGGCTGCCACCTACTGAATCGGAGCATTGCTTCCACCAGAGCCCTGGAATCTCCCTTAGACCTTGCTAGTCCAGCTCGTGACCTCTTCTAAGTTTCCTTTCTACTCAGATCACATACTGATGGCTTGCATCATACATGCAGACATTTATATGCAAAATCAGAATTTCAGTAGTGTTTATTTTGTGTCCCAATATCACACGTGCAGTTAGACTTGCCTGAATATCAACCAGTGTGCTTAGGTCAATTATTGACTTTGCTCTTCAGAAAGTTTTAAAAATTTTGCTAATAATGAGATGAGGCAGAATACAGTTAGGAAATTTGCCAATCAAGGATTGATAATCAAATAGCCACATTAGTACCTTGATTAATTTGGAAAACAAAGGAACACACAACTTTTATTATTATTGGAAACTTAACCTCTAGAAAGTCTACAGTAACAACTAGATTTTTTTGCCTGTTGTCCTATCACTCTCTGCACTGTTATTATATACGAATTAAGTTTTGAAATGACATGAATACTGGAGTACAGTATACATATGTGTTGTAATGGAAATTTCTTCAGACCAGGTACTCTGGATCAAAAGAGAGTGTGGTTCAGTTCTTTTTCTATCAACCCATCAGTCATCAGTGGAGACAGACAGAATTCTTCCCCTGCACAGTGACATGTGGAGGAGGTAAGTAAAGGCAATTCTTCAGGAGTGTGTACAGCTGCAGGTTAAAAGCATCTGATTTGCAACCTTCGTTCTACGTTTTTATTGACTAAATGTTTGTGTTTCTTTGCACACTGGTGGTGGTTAAAAAAAATAAATGACAGCGTAGCAGGTAAGTTGGTTGCTTAAGTTAGTATAAGCATAGGGATTTTTATATATTATATTACTGAAAGTTAGGTTCTTTCATAAGGAATGATTGTTTGCCTAAGAACTTTGGCTAAGAAGTAAAGATAGGATGTTCTAAGTGGAAAATAACAATCCATAAAGAGTGTTTGGGGAAAGTAAACAAAGAAATACAATGATATTTTAAAATAAGGGTAATCAAGAGATGAAGGAAGAAGGTATTTCTGGCCGAAATAGTAGACATGAGGGAGAGATTTAGAACACTTAGTTTGAAATTAGTTACACAGAAAGTGGAATAAGTAAATAAAATTTAAAGAACAGCTTCTATCAATACCTGTGGTTGTCTGATTGTAGACACTTAGTCCTGATGGAAGTTAGAGCAGCAGGTACTGTGCTGTAGTGTGTACTCCTGGTTTAAACATTACATCTCATACAATGATTAGATGAAGTGCAGCTCAGCTCTGTTACTGCTCACCCAGCCCAGCCCACTGCTTGTCATGTCTGGTCTGCAAAAACTGTGGCTTCATGGCAGGAGGAATGTTTGACATTGTGGATCACTATTTCGGTTCAACCAGTATTACCCAGGTCACCTGAAAAACAGGCTGGGATACTGGTGTAGTGATTTTCTTGGAGAGTAAAAATATGGGTTATATGGTTATTTGGGACATGAGAAAAAAGTTAAAGATGTTTAAAGCACAAGCAGAGTCTGGGGATCTTTTGATAGGCCATCCAGTTTGGCACTTGCACCTCACTTTAATCTGAAATGCAGACAATATATGTGTATAATATGTAGTCCCACAGGAAACTACTGTATCTTATAAGATACTTGGCCTCATGAAGTGTGATTCTTACTGGAACTGTGAGTGGCGACACGTATCCTCTGGTGGTTCCATCGCATGGCATTTATGAATTTTTTCCTAACCTATCTGATGAGGGAAGAAGTGTAAAGCTTTGCAGTTATTCTTGAGGACTGCATGTAAACCCTGGGTAACTCAGGGGACACATTTACGTTCAAAGTTACTGGCTCAAATCCAGCCTTATTCCGACTCGTGTTATGGTTTGAAGGCTACAACTACATGTCAATCTCTTTGAAATTAGACAGTGTTTTCAATGCTGTACTTTGTACCTGCATGTTTATAATATGAAACTGGTACCTTTCTCAACAGGGCTTGACATTCTTGATGGCAGCCCCGAGAGAGGCCAGGAACTGAAGCAGCACAGAAACTAAGCTATTGCTTTACCTGTGAAAAGCAGTGGTGTTAGGAAGGGCATATTATAGTACTGAGGCATGCAGAGAAGCCGTATTGCAACTGCCCGGCTTTAACCTGTTATCTTAAAGTGGATTTAGTATCCAAATTGTCTGTTTGGCATCTTTTACTGGCAGTAAAAGAAAAAGTTCCTCATAACAGAGGTATGGAATCAGTGCACCACCATTACTCGCTTGGATGCTGCTTCTACAGTTAATTCTGTAATCTGGATGTGTGGGAAGGGGGAGTGTGACAGGCATCTCGGAAAGCACAGTCAGGCATGAATAAGCAAGAATGTTAATAATTGTGTTTGTCTTGTTTGCAAGTGGCACATCTTCTGGGTCCTTTCAGTACTTACAAGAAGTGGAACACACATACTTTGAGTACTGGAACTGCTTAGTTCTTCTTTATGGTTATCACTCTCATGCATGATGATGCTTTGAATCAGCCAAGAGGCACACAAGTGAAGCCATTGATATATGATACTAGCATTTTCAGTAGACACTGGAACTTGTGCTGCTAGTTTATTGACTCTATTTAGATTTTAATTCTTGTGGTTTCAAATTTTTTTTCTTTGCACATACCAGAACATCCTCCTCCTCTCCTCAGTTTAAGTCCAACTCAGCTCTTTTGAATGAGTCTTTTTTTCTTAGCCAAGAAACCAACCTAGTGGTTTATAAAACTCAGATCCCTTCATGTAACCAGTCTCAACATCAGTTTCTTTTTTTTTTTCCCCTTCAAGTAGTTACTTCAAGTTTTCTTTTGTTGGCTCTTCAACTGGGAAACTATTTCTTGGTTTTCCACAATTTAACTTAACAATGTTTTTGGATCTCATCTTCAATTCCTCTGGCTTTCTGTTTTAAGTATTTATTTTTTTTTTAGCATGCATGACTGTGTAATATAGCTCTCTAACATAAATGGTAACTCCTTCTGGAGGGCAGTTATAAAGTGTGGAACATGTAGTAGAACCATATGACCTTGTAGGGTTGCCTCTGTGACAGGTGAGCTGCTCCAGCATCAGATGAAAATATGTATGCTTTTACTCTTACACTTGGAATATTCTGAGAATAATGTGCCAGAGTCTTATCTAGTGCTAACATGGGTTAACATAATTGTATGCTGAATTGCTTTAGATGAAGGTCTGGTCCTGCATGTTCCTGTGCAGTGTTTCCTTGTTTAAAAGCAAATCAAACAAGAATAACACAGGAAATTAATTCAATTGGCAGCACATTATTTGGGGGGACGGGGGAGGTGTTTAAAACAAAGCTGCTTTTATTTATCTCCATTACCAAAATTTAACTTTGCTTCTGCATTAGGTTATCAGCTTAATTCAGCTGAATGCATGGATATTCGTCTGAAGCGTGTTGTTCCTGACCACTATTGTCATTACTATCCAGAAAATAAGAAGCCAAAGCCCAAGCTGAAGGAATGCAACATGGATCCCTGCCCTTCTAGGTTTGTATGGCAGATAAATTTAAATGTATGGTATGATCAGTTACTAAGGGCCAAGTAATTGTATTTGCTTAATTTCAATTCTTTACATCTTTAGGGTTACTTAATCTTAGTTGATCGTTGCACGTGTTAAAGGCTGATGCCTAGCACCACTGCCAGTAGATTTGTGGCACTTCAGTGTTGTAGGATAGGAGACTTTGCTTTATACAGAGATCTTGTAAATATCAATTATTCCATTCATGGGCTAATTCTACTTTGTCTTTTGCTGAGTGGCACAGCACTAGTACAAGCATTTTGTGAGGTTGAGTGTGGAGGGCAGATTGTTTGCCTGCTTTTGGATTTATTGATGCTGCCATTCAGGATTTCTCATTAGGCAGACGGTAGCTCTGGTTCTCAGTCAGTGTACCAGTTTTGCACATGGTTTAACTTGCTTTATTCATCTGCCTACTGTAAAAGTTTTGTTCTTCATTTGTACTGTGGAGTTGACACTTAATAATTAAAGTTTAGGTTTTTGTTGTTGTTTTACAATAAGAATTTAAAAAAAAATCAAAGTAAATATACTTGTGGTACAAATACCACAGAATATTATTGCCAAATTATAAAGACTGTAGTATTCATAAATTGTATTGAATTGCACTACAGTATTTCAAACTAACTTTTGGATTGTCTGGTGAGGTTTCCTGGCTGTACTAAAGAATCTTAAAATAACATCACAGTATCAAGTCCCAGAACCTCACATTAACATGCCAGCTGGCCGAGCTAGAGTTATATGCAAGAAGAAAAGGAAACACTCTCAATGGATTTCATTTCCTATAGCTAAACTGTCCATTTCCTTTCATTGCTGTTGAACATAATTGTTGATAGTGACCTCTAACAGTTATAGATGTGCTGACTTTCAAGTTTTTTTTTTTCCTCGAGAGTTGATCGCTATATGGAGTGGTAAGACTTCAGTAACGTTGAATGGCAATGGGTGCCAAATATTGCAAAGCTGGAATGGGAAAGTTAGGGAAAGAAAGGGTGTAATTAGCTTTTTCCCTGCAAATTTAGCTTATACAGACAGAAAAAGGGAACTACTACTGGATATGATACTGTATTTCTTAGTATTGGAAGTAGGGCTTCATGCCTGCTCTATGCCGGGCAGTTCAAATAAGCAGCTCTAGAAGGGACTCAAGCATGATTCAGGATCTGTGTAGGATTAATCCTGTGATGCATTTATTTCACTGCCACTCACATTCCTCAGTGATCTTTTGTTACAGATACAAGTATGTAACTATTTTCTTTTTAATAATGTAGCACAGACCTAAAAAATCACTGTTAATAAAATTCTTTGCCAAAGGCTTGCTCATTTAATTTTTTTTTTTGACTGTATGAAGTGGAGAAACTGTATGGTGAATAGATTGCTATTCCTGCAGAAGTGGTAGGATTGTACAAGTTATTGTTTGCCACAAGGGTAATGTGTAATGAATGTAAGATTCCCTCATTTCATGTTGGGAGTTGCTTACTTTAAGCATGATCACATAAAAGTATGTACTTGAGGTACAGTCTTGAGTATGAGAAATAATGACGCAATATTTATTTTGTTGACAGTGATGGATTTAAAGAAATCATGCCCTATGATCACTTCCAGCCACTTCCTCGGTATGTATAATCGATATAGCGTATGTGTCAGCATCAGCATGATTTTCACTGCAAATATACTATTCGAGTACTAAGATCATGGAACACCTTCTGATTGTTTTGCTGTATAGGAGAGCAAGTTTATAACGATCCTGTACACATTTTGGAAGCTTGTGATCTATTTCAGTGTGCTGTGGGTGATCAGTTTAACAGTAAGAGGTTAATACGCTGTTCTTGAACATATCAATGTAGAAGACTTCAGCATAAAGAGTTGTCCCCCTGAGCCTTCTCCTGCTGCAGCGCTGAGAAAAGCATCTCCTTTAAAATGCATGTATGATTTCTTTTTTGGAAGGTTTTTATTTTGAAGATGGAAGCAATTAATATATTCTTTTATAGAACAGGTCTCAATATGTTACAGGATTCTAGAGATTATTTTTCCCTTGAGAGGTCTCATTCTTTTGCTTTTCTTCAGACCTACACTCTATTTATTGACATCAAGACTGACATGTCACTTTACAGATACTGACTTGTCTGAATATCTATTGCCTAAAATCATCAGAGCACAGTTTATTTTATTTTATTTTACCTTAATTAATCACGAGAATGTAAAACTTCTCTGGAAGGTTTAGATGTTTTGTAAAGAATGTTAGGACTAAAAAGCATTGGGCCGGGTTATGTTAATGTAAAGAATTATAGTTGATGGAGTTAGATGCATATTTATCCGAGTCGAACCTCTGCTTTGTTATGTCATGAAATGAATGATGTGTATTATTCTAAAGAAGTAAAGATATTAAGTAATAAGAATGAAATCATAGACTTGCGCGGCTCAGTGGAGCTGCTGATTACAGCTGATATAAATGTCATAGTTTATTTCTGTAGCAATTACATTTGTTGTGGATCTGCTATCCTGTGATCTACTTTGGCTTTCATATGTAGATTGAGATGATTTTTTTTTCCTCTACAACTTTATCCTGTAAAGTTCCATAATTATATTCTGTGTTTCTCTCCTTCCTCTTCTTCTGCCAATTCCTTTGTACTTCAGATCTCTTCTGGAACTCAGCACAATTTATTTACATGAGTATTTAATCTTCTGAACTGCTCAGGGCTTGGACACCAGTTGGAAGAGAAATTTAATCCCTCTTTCTGTGCTTTACTGTGCTCAGCACATTTGCATGACACTGTGGTGAGATAGATTATGTCTGTGATAAAGCTCTGGGCAGGTTCTCTAATTTCAAACACTGAGAACTGCAGACCAAGGCCCACCTTACTTTGGCACTTCGGTGTGTCCTGTCAGTTGGTATCATAGTCTTCCTGCGTGATGCTCAGGAGCAAGAACTGTAAGACAGCTCACGGCCAAGCCGGGCTCAGAGCTGGTGCCAGCAGGAAGGAAACGGGCTGTGTTTCACTGGGATGGTGCATAAAGTTACACAACAGAGGTGTAAAAGCACCTTTTCTTGCTGGAATTTCTGGGAAAAAACCCGGCAGCTGAAACAGCCAGTTTGCGTACCTGCGTCACGAGGTGCATCTGGTCCAGCGCGGATGCAAGTCTTGCTTCAGTGCAGCAGGATGTATTTTCCATCTGCTGTTGCCTGTCAAGTAACTGCAACGCATTTGTCTGCACCAGTTCTGCTGGGGCTTCTTCACCTTTTCTTTGTGCTTTTCTTTTCTCACTTGTTTCTTACATGTTAACCTGAGATTGTTCTTGCAAAGCAGGCAGAAGAACAAAGTGCTGAAGATACGCTTGAGCAAAGCTGTCTGGGCTCCTTCACCTTGAGCAGCAGTCGTACATCACACCCACATGAGACGAGGGCCATGTGGAGGGCTCCTTTGCAGTCCTGTGGCCTTTACCACCACTTTCCCACTCGCACGAGGAAGTTGTGGGAAAGTCGTGGTGCACACCGCAAGATCTTGAAAGAGTTCTCCTGTGGCCAGAGTTGTAAATGCCCCACTGAAATATTTTTACAGATGGAGAATTCTTTTGAAATAAATAGAAAAATTTCCCAGGATGAAAATTTTCTTTTAAAGCTTTTGGAATGCCTCCATTTATTTCAGACTTGTTGGACTGTTGAGGATCCCTTGACAGCTGTGGGTTCTGGAAAGTATCTCCTTGACTGCTTGCCCAGGACCCCCCTTTTCCCCAGTAGCCATGGACCTCACTCCATCTTGAAAATGCTTATGGGAGTATGGGATCTGGAGTGTGTTCGAAACTGATGAGATAAAGAAAAACAACTATAAAACTTTATGCTATAAACACTTGTGAGGCTAATATTACATGCAGCACAGTGAGCCTTATATATATAAATCCATGAGCTGCTAATTCATTGAACAGTTAATTGCTCTTTAGTTCCTGAATTTTTTTAAAGCAAATATGTTAATGCTAGCCATTCATTTAAGTCAAAGAAAAGTGTAACTGTTGTTCTTCAAATGTATTTTATACTTGTGATATGATATCAGTATCTGGGCATACAGCTTTCCTCTGAATGCTTTTGGGTATGTACTCTATGGTTAATGTTCCGTGGCTTGCCGTATGTTTCATACTCATTCTTCTATTGAGCTTAAGCATGATGAATATGTTTTTGTAGGCAATTTAATGAATTGCTTAAAATAGGAAGTGTCCTTGATTTACCTGCTGTATCATAGAAAGTGGGGAGTAATTACTGAAATTTACCTTCAATTTGTAGGCTTTTGCTTCATTTACTGAGATTGACTTCTTTTGTGATGGCTAAATTACTCTTGATGAATTGATTTTGGTGAGATTATTGTAGTATTTGCTGAGTCCATTGTTTATAATAGATATATTTGTGTTGATGATCCTTTCTGAGCCCCCGCAGTTGCAATAGGAATAAGTTTTAAACTAACAAGACATTGATGAACCATAAAATGCGCTGCTGAACTCAATTGTTTCCCAGGGCTTAGCTTTGATTTGGGTGGTAGAAAGCAAGCAAAAGGTAGGAGGTGAAGGGTGAGGAAAAATGGCATGAGGGTCAATGGAACCTGTAGACAAATGTTATGACAGAAGCTTGTTATCTCTAAACATGACAGGAGGACATTATTGAAGTTAGTTTTTGTTGAGAAGGAATCGCTTACATGTACATTCATGCTAAGACCAAGTGAGAAATGAAACAGAGTTTGTAACCTCAAAACCTCCGTGTAATTGTCACTTCAGATGACGCAACAATTTCCATTTGTATTGTAGCTGGTCCAAGATCATGGATAGATGGCCATTTTGAAGACATTGCCTCCCAACAGGTTGTTCATCATCCCTCTGGATGCAACTACCCCACAGCTCTGCTGGCTGCCAGGGCTGTGCGAGTTTTCCTCAACCTATGCATCCCCTGCTTTGGGGGCTTAGGTTAGCCGAAGCAGCTGGACTGGATAAGGAGCTGCCTTTTGCTTGAAGCAAGTCAGAAAGTGCGAATACAAACTAATTCAACAGCATTTTAATGCGGGTGGAAAACTCTTGCAGAACTGCAGTGATAACCAGCCAAATGGTACCTGTCACAATTTAATTTGTTCACAGTCCTTATGGATGAAGAGAGTCTGAAATGAAATGAAATGGCTGGGTTTACCCAAAACAAGTATTAGAGCTCCCATAAAAATTGTTTCATGAACAGTTTGGTTTTTAAGGGTAGTTTGCAGGATGTGGGCATTGATGAGCAATGGTGGGTACTAACCCCCTCAGTCAGCACAGCCAGAGCTGTCTTTGTCTTTGGACTTCACATAATCTCAAGTACACGTGCTTCTTGGTCTCTGACAATGGTGGTAAAAGTATATGTAACCATATAAATTAACTGTGAAAAAAAATATTCTATTCAGGTGATTTAGACTGTTTGGAAGTAAAATCACTCCAGTAATTGAACTCAGTATATTAGGGTCTTTAAGTCATGTACGAGAATAAGATTTTTCAGGTATTTGGGGAAATGTATTTAAATTTATAGTTCTATTTTTCATTTTATGAATGAAATAAAGCCTGGAATAATGCAAGGTAGCTCTGTAATTCAATGTATTTACATTCAGAGCGTGATAAGAATCCACTGACCAAACTATCAGTGGGTTTTAATGACACTAAGTTTGGAAACAGTATTTTACAGTTTTAACAGAGGTTAGTGGAATAAAAAATAGCCTTATTTTTAATATATGTGAGTTCTTTTTCCAGGTGGGAAAATAACCCTTGGACTGCATGTTCAGTTTCCTGTGGAGGTGGCATTCAGAGGAGAAGTTTTGTGTGTGTAGAGGAGACAATTCATGGAGAGATACTGCAAGTGGAAGAGTGGAAATGCATGTACGCCCCTAAGCCCAAAGTCATTCAAACCTGCAATCTCTTTGATTGTCCTAAATGGGTGGCAATGGAATGGTCTCAAGTAAGTTTGAAAAGTAGTTCAGACCTTTATTCCTGTTTCCTAAAGAAAACCTCTAGTCTTGTGTTACCGTGTATTTATGAGCACAGGGCTATTAAAAAATATAGCCCTGCAGGCGTAATTCATAGTACTTACTAGCAGAAGTTTGCGCAAAATGATTTTGCCTGATAATCAAAATGTTAACATGTCTTTGTGGAGAAAAATGCATATAGAATTATTTATGCCTGCTGAATTCCTCCTTTACATGGAGGAGAAATTAGAGCCAGAGGTCAGGCCCCTTTGCAATTAGGTCGTTTGTCTCTCAGTTCTTGAAAAATGTAATATTCCACTGCATATAATAGCTAAAGGCATGTCTGTCTAGGGGCTGACATGTCTGCAAGTCTGATTTTTCCAGCATTCTTACCTTTCATTATAGGAACGAGAACATGAAGCCAACTTATCTTGGCTGTAGTTATCTGATAGAGTCAGATAGCTCAGCACTTCTATCATTCCTTAGTTCATCCAAATGACATCACTGATATATAGTAAAGAAACTATTCTTGCAGCACGTCTGACCCAGCTGTAACTGCAAATGACCACTGAGAGCACATTCTCAGTACAGAGCCACCTCTGTTTCAGACTGTTGCCAATCAGATAAGCTTAACAGAACCCCGAGAAATCACTTCTTTTCCCAAAACTTAGACATTTTTTCCAGCATTGACCTTTTCTTTATTCACCTAGCAATGCAGGGAAAAATTCATACGTCTCTGATACCTGACTGATTGTGGAAAAACTTTAGTAAACAAATCACTGGTACTTCTAACCTGCTTTTTAACAGTATTTGTAAATATAATAAAAAAGGAAGAGCGTGAGATGATTGTTTTGTGTCCTGCAGTGCACAGTGACCTGTGGCCGAGGCTTGCGCTACCGAGTGGTGCTGTGTATTGACCACCGCGGGCAACACGTTGGTGGCTGTAATCCACAACTGAAACTACACATAAAAGAAGAGTGCATCGTGCCAATACCATGTTACAAGCCAAAAGGTAACTGGAATTTTGTCCGAGTCTGTTACTATTTTACATTTTTGTTAGGAGAATTAAAAGCCCCTGGTAACCTTTTTCAGAAATGCCAGAAGCTGGAATTTACTAGGACTTATTTCAGTCTTGGCAGAACCAAGCATTTTAATTATTGGTGCTAGGAAATGTGCCCTGCTGATATTTTTTGCTGATAATGTGGCCAGACTGTCATGAGGTGAACATACTAACTAAATCTATACAGCCTTGTCAAATTGAGAAAACCAGAATTAATGAGTTCAACATGTGGTGGATGAGTTGTTCAATAATACTTGAAATGGGAATGATAGACCATATATATCACCTGGGATCTTGTTCATTTGCATCTCATTAAATGTGTCAACATTCTCAGTGGGCCTCATCAGTTCATGGTTATAATCAAACTGGTTCCTGTGCCTCTCCTCCAATCCTGCACATTTACATGATTGTTACAGATCTTTTAAATTGACAAATGTTCTCTAAAAGAGTTGCTAAGGTTTAAAACAGTAGGTGGGAAAGTAAAAAGAAAAAACAAAGGTGAGAGGGGAAACTTGTGTCTCTTGTCGCTTGCTCATTTCTGTCCCTCTGGGCGCAGAAAATTTTAGTGGGTGCTACTCCCATTCTCTCAGTTTTTGTTTGAAAGGCTGTATTTCAGACCTTCGCAACTTACCAGAAAGATTTACATAGAAACACTGAAACCTCTTGGTAGACAAACCTGTGTTTCTCTTCAGGGTGTTTTCAGACCCTAGAGAATTCTTTAGGCAGAAAACTCTTCAGGGATAAACCGTGAAGTAGAAACTAGCACTGAGATTTTAAGAACCTTCTTTGGGGCTTTTACTTAAATTTGGAGGCTCAGATCCTCAACTGGTGTACAGTTCTTTGAGGAAATGAATCACAGAAGTGTAGGATGTATAGACAGACAAAAGAAACTAGTGTTGTGGGGTTTTGGTGGGGTGTTTTTTTTTTTTTTTTTAAATTAAATTCTAATTTTGGGAAATCTGGCTAATGCACGAAACAAAACACAATAACCAAAAAACCCAAACCTCAATATTTTCTGTGAAAATTTTCTAATGAAGCTAGTCGATCTGGAGAGCAATGTGTACATTTGCTATGCTCTGGCTTCTTTTTCAGCTATAAACTTAAATAATGATGATAGTCCATTACACTGAGATATAAGCTACAATCTACTAGAAACTGCCTGCATTTGGGGAAGATGTGGGAAGTAAAAGATTAATCAGGAATGGAAATTAAACAGGATTGGAAATAGGATTACTGGTACCCTCTAAGTAAAAAGGGGTATCAGAATGGAGCCCAAATGTCATGAAGAAATTTTCTAGCAAATTGTGTTTTATTATCCAGTATATCTTTATTCAAAAGCATTAGATCAATAGGCAATGTAAAGGGCTAAGGTGTATAATGCTAACATTTACATATTGCTTTGATTTTGGAGGAATTACTGAATATTTTTTTTTCCCTATCAGAAAAAAATCCCGTGGAAGCAAAATTGCCATGGTTTAAACAGGCACATGAAATGGAAGAGACAAGAACAGTCTCGGAAGAGCCAACGTAAGTACATTGTCTTTTATAGTGAAGAAGTATTTTCGGCATATTTCGCAGATCCTCTGGAATGATGTTGCTATGCAGTTTGCTTTGACAGTTGGCCCTCCCTGGGAGATGGGTTGTGTTGTGAGCTGTTCCTAATTTTACGTCTCAAGAGCTTTGCTTCTGGAGCTCCTGTTCTGGATGACACAGAGCTACTCTATTATAATGTCCCTGTATCATTCAAGCAACTCAAAGGGATCTTAATTTGGCCTAATTAAGCCCTGATTAATGCATGTGGAAACATTTCAGCAGATGTAAATTGAGTAAATTCAGTTTTATCCCAGTCTTTGCTGTTACCTCAGGAATGTAGTGGTTATATTAAAAATTAAGAGGTACTTTGTAGGGTTGCCAGGATTTCCTTGGGGGGTGAGACCAACATATAAAGAAAGTGAGAAAAACCTGCTGATCTCTGAGCTTAGCTGAATCTATGGGGAAAAGTTGTGACATTTTACACGTGTGCATGTGAAATAACATCTGGATTTTGCGAGTCCCCTTGAAAGCTGATGGGGGGTAGCCTCACAACATTTAAGTCCTGGGGATGAAAGTATAAGTCGAATCCAGCTGCACTTGTTCCTGTCCCTTTTATGTCAGGGCATCTACACAATTGCTTGTATTCCCTGTGTATGTTTCATGTATGTGTTTAATATATTCAATGTATAGTATGTAACTTTCTAGAAAGTACTAACTTTCTGTAAGTTTTTCATGAGAGATTTTGAACATTATTCTGTTGTGCTTAGCCGAATTCTGCACTAATTTGTAGCAATGTTAGTTTAAAATAATTTAGATGAGTTTACTGAAGTTACTTTGGATTTATGTTGCTCTGAGAGCGGAGTACGCCCCATAACTTCTTTTCTTCCTCCATCTAGCTATTCCTGATTTTTGGCACACATGCACCAACAGGTGTGATCATGAGTAATAAAATCTTTACACCTGCACTGACTCACAGAAGAAAACCCTTGCCAAACAGGTGTTTGCATAGTTATGGTGACTGTACTTTTAACTTTTCACTGCTCCAGCCTCTCAAGTCAAGTGTCAACCTACTGTGAGCAGTTATTTCACTCTCCAAATTGGTGGCCCTGGATTGAGGCAGGGTAGTAGCAAAGATATAAAAATAAAGTGTGGTTGTCAAAGGGGGTGATGCAATCAAATGTGCATGTTGAATGTAAGCATATCAGAATGAAGGTATATGGGGCCTCCTCTAAAGATGTTTCAGCATGACACTATAAAGAAAATGATCTCTAGCAACACAATATCATGTTGTGGCCACTGTGAGCTGATGCGGTCTGTAGGTTTTTAGGATTCTTCAGCAGCAGACTGACAAAACGAGCAGGGAGGACTGGCAGAAACTCAGCATGCTAGTTCAGAGTATATTTAGACTACAATAGAGCTGAGCCAGAAACTTTGTAATGGATTCCCTTATACCTTGTCCTTACAAAGCAAGCAGTTATTCATGTCTCCCTAGACGTGACCAATGTATTCCGCTGCAGTCTCACAGTGTGCATGCAGCCCTGGGTTTGCGTTCTCAGTGCATGTCCTGTCACAGCTGTGCCGCTTTTTGGATCTCTTTTTCTTCTTCACTTACTCTGGAGACCTAGATGTTCTTCATCTTTCGTGGTCCTAATCCTGTCCTGGGATTCCTTCCTTCACATTTTCCAGAAGCATCTTCTACTAAGTCTAAAAGGTTTCTCCAGCCACTTCTTGCTGCTGACTCTTCTCTGCCATCCTCTTTACAGAGATGCTGTGTTTCCTAGTCTGGGTGTTCTGGGCTCTTCAGGGACCCAGCTGTAATGTTGCAGCCAAATTCCCCTTTAATTTCTTTTAACTTGTCTTCTGCTGTCACCTGCTCTTACAGTATTCTTCTAAAGAAGGCAGTAGGTAAGAAGAAATGAGAAATAACTGATCTCTGACTTCATCCCTTTTTGCAGATTGCCTGTTGGTCATGTGAATAGTGGTCTGGAGATAGCAATTTCTCACTAGATGCTTTAAATCTCATGCCCTAACTGCTCCTGTGTTTTAGCTGGAGTGAGGCTTTTGGGTCAGGGTTTAGGATTAAAAAAACCCCTGTAACAATAGGTTGTTACTTCTTCCAGAGTAAATTATAACAAGATTTCACTCTGGTTTAGATCTATTTAATTTTTTTTTTTTTCTGTAATTTACACTCTGCACAGTGATAATCCATAGCCCACCTCTGCCTGGCAGGAGGCTCATGATTTCCTTGGTAAAATGCCGTAACTTCTAATTTTAGTTATTCTCTTGTCATCCAAACTTAAACCACAATATGAAGTCTCAACTTCTAGTCCATCCTTTCACTAAAACTGTCTATGCGTTTGTGTGATATTTTAGTTGATAACGAATAAGAGAATAATGGCAGCTGTGTTTTAGAACCCACAAGTGATGGATATGCCAAAAGTAGCTTGTGAAAGATAAATACTTTGCTGCTGTGGTCTACCACGGCTGGTGTCCTGAATTTGCATAGAGGAGGAACGTTCAAAAGCTTCTTTTTTTGTGCTATTAGCAAAATAAAAAATGACTGCCCTTAAAGTGAGGCCAAGAAAAATGTAGGTCTGACCTTTTCAGTTTTTAGTTGTGGAATGTGATGACAGTTGAAACCAATCATTATTTTAAATGTTCTTCCCTCGAGCCTTCTTAGTTACAGTGGGATTCACAGAGAAACTCTAGCAAGGTTTTTGCATCGTTTTTATTAATTGTAAGTTAAAGAAATAGACACCTCAACTTCCTTTCCCTGTCATGGCTTAGGACAAAACAAAAATGCTTTCAAAAGCTGATATATTTTTTTCAGCAACCTGAGCTAAAAGTAACCAGTGGCTTTGTGACGTTGCACTTGCTGAATGTGAAATGTGTCTGTCATAAAGGTTGCTGCTCATTGCATTTGAGTCATTTTCACAGAAATGTCCCCATCGTGTCTTTGGTGACAGAGTTACACAATTTTCACAGTTGCTTCCCTGAAAATGGGCTGGCGATTTTGTCCAACACATTACACTAGAGATTGATAAAACCTGGCAGCGCAGCTCTGCTTGAAGCAGGCAAGAGTGGTGCTCCAGGGAGGGTAGGCTGCCGTTGTCGTGGAAGTTCTGCTCCAGTAAGCAGCCAACATTTTAGATGCTTCTGCAAAGTTTTATCCAAGCCCCTTGGCGCTGTAGGGTTGGAATGGAAATATCACAAGAGCAGCCTTTTTTTTCAGGATTTAGGCATTTCCTGTCTTAACTGAAAGCAAGAACTGCAGACATGAGGAAAATAATAAAAAAGAATATTAGGAGACAGCAAGTTTTCCAAGTCTTTGGACAGCTGCAGGAGGCTGCGCTGAGCTAAGTTTTCAGTTCAGAGATGATTTGGTTGGATTGGGCTGTTCTGTCCCAGTTTTATCATCTGCAGTTTAGGTCACTGCTTCATTTTCCAGGTCATCCTACCCTGGCTTTTTCAGAGTGTGCCAGGTGAACGCACCTTTCCATTAGCGATAAACTGGTAACACTGCAGCATGGACATACTTTCCACTGCATATAAGTGTGTACATCATTTACACCTGTGCAAATGATTATAGGAGCATTTGATTTCTACATTGCACTGGGAAGAATGACTGTACAAAAAGGCTGATTGTGAAAAGTCGTGCCTGCTCAGATTTGCATTTTTCCATTCTTTTCCTTTTTTTAATCAGAAGAGGAGTCTCATCTACAAACTTAAAGGTCTCAGAAAATTTTCAGTTACCACCATCCTATCCATTCCATTATAAAGTCCTGATGCTCTGCAAGGCATCATAATACAAGCGCTTTTATGCTTCTGAATCCTGACCTGAGACCACTCTGAGTGTGTGCCCATCAAGGGCAAAGTGAATTTGCTTCAGGGAAGTACTGTGTCTAAAGCATCACCAGGTGTGTGATGTGAATGTCGCCGATGGAGTTTGCTTTAATGATCTGTCACAGGCTGTTTGCGCATATGTTAAATAAAGAATAAAAATTAAAAAATCATCTGTGTGAACTCAAACTTCAGATACGATGCCAACCTCTGGAGCTTTCTCACTGTCTGGTCAGTTCCCTGCTCTAATTTTGTATTAGCAATCTCCATTGGCTTCTATTGAAGGTAATTAAAGGGTGACTTTAACATGGTCATCCTTTGAAAAGTACTATAATTTAGGATTTTAATAGCTAATTGGTCATGTGACTAGTTTAGCAAATGCCAAGGTAGAATAAAAAGTATTTTGAGTCATTTTTTTCATCTTGCACTTCACTGAAAAATACCAGACACCAATATTCAACAGGAAAACCTCAATTATAATATAGACTTGCTATAAGTCAAAGAAAAAATGCTTAGAATTTTCTGAGTTTCTTTAGAAATTGATTGGTTGCTGAATGAAAGGATTGCTGTTGTTCAAAATTTCCTTTATACAGAATTTCAGAAGAATGCATTATACATTATTTTTGGAATGTTTTAATGCACTCAACTAACAGTACACAAAGCTAACACTAATTTCTGATATGCTGCTGTCATATTTTTACCATAAAAAGTTATTTACTTTCAGACTGTAAACTGTTAGGTGTGGTCAGACCACCAACCAACTCTTTTCAACTATAAATGTCCATCAATTTTACGTTTTCCAATTAGGTACATAACTACGAATGGACTTACACTTTTTTTCACTCAGAAGGAGAGGAAAGGCATAATTTTGTTAAGCCTATGCACAATGGCCTTGGTCCAATAAAGCACTTAAACACAAGTTTAACTCTGAACACATTATAGTCCTGTTGACTTCAAAGGACTGCTAATATGCCTAAAGCGAGGCACATGCTGAAGCATTTTGTTGGAGGAGAGCGATTTTGCCATGGCCGCCCTGGGGAGCTGGCATGGCTGTCTTCGAAAAGACTGTGAGATCTGATGTTTCAGGGTTAAACTGCTTTTATCTGCTGGGGTAAGTGAAAGCCTGCCTTTGCAGTTCCTCCAGCTTCTGTTCAGTTAGAATTTGTTATCAACAGCATCTGGGCATTGACCCCTGCCAGCTGTGCTGTTGGACTGGATGGGCTATCGGGTTGCACCAGGATGGCATTTACGCAGATTTTATCCTTGTAGGACACAAACATCCACCATTTTGATAATACTTTTCTACTAAAAATCATTCTGGTGAGTTTTGACATCTTTATTTATCTTCCTAGTAGAGTTGTAAAGGTACTTCATCAACACCTCCTTAAAGAATAGCCAATTACCTCGTAACCTCCGTTGGAAAGGGGAATAGTCTTTTCCACAGGAGACTGTCCTGGGGTCTGTCCCAAGTACAGCTTGAGTGACTCCCTCAAGGTCTGAGCTAGAGTCTCCTTACGGGTTACCCACTCATCTGTTCTTTCTTCTATTTGATTCTTCCTCTGTATATACTGGCAAGAAGTCATTGGCTCAAGATGATAAACTGTCCACAGAATCAGCCACATGGTGTTGACATTTTTCTATGCTCACTGTGTATGTAGAGCGTAAATACTGATTTCTGTCTGGCACAACTGTTCTTAGATTTGTAAGGGCAGTTTTTCTGCTGTAAAGGGAAAGATAATTTTTAATCAAAGATCAGGAGAAAATCTTGGAATCCTAATTTGGATTTTTCCTTCCAGAATATGTTGGTCAAATATATACTCCTGTATCTCCCATTTGTGTTTTGATCATCAGCTGCATTTGGATATATAATAAAGAGCAACTGCAACCTTTTGAAAAAATGACCTATGAAACTCTCTATTTGATTTCTTGTAAATTGTACCCAAGAGCCACTCAGGATTACTTTATTAATGAAATTCAGCCCCTTGGCTCTAGTGCCATTTTGAAAATTGCTGTCAGATATTAATGTGACCCTCAAAGTCAGAGACTATCATACACTAAAACCTCATTTTATTCAGTAAATTCATGATCTGTAAAATAAGATTTTACTATAGCTCATCAGAAGCATAAATGCTTTCTAATAAAATGATGGATTATAGACTGAGCCGGTTAGACCTCTTTATTGAAGATGAGAGGCTTCTTACAAGATGAAATCTGAACAGCAGCCTGCGGTGGTGTGCACTGGAGATAACTAGGTTTGAAAAGTGCTTTTCTTATGTCTGGTTGCTGATTATTAGTATGACAGAAGGTGATGGCCTTTCTCAGGTTGAAGCAGACTGCAGATATACTTTTGGCATAAGTCTACATAACTAGGGAGCTATTTTATATTGTGTAGATATGTCTTCATGAAGTTTCTCCTTTTTTTCCACTGAGAGACTTTGAGAAAATATTTAGGTGATGTCCTTTTTCCCCTAAAAAGGATACAGCTTTCCCTGTTCTTCATGATTCTTTCTCCTCTTTTCCTACATCTTTTTGTTTGTGAATTTTGAGAAAGACACTTGATTATGCATTCTATTTAAGTATCAAATAGTATTATGTATTGTCTGCTTTGTGTGCAAACACACATTTACGTGTTTTAGCTATGTTTTAGCTGTGCGCACACAGGCGCAATTAAATGGAATAAAATGACAGTGTTTCTACTGTGCTGTGATTATTTGCAGGTTTATTCCTGAACCCTGGTCTCCATGCAGTGCCACGTGTGGCAATGGCATCCAGGTGCGAGATGTGAAGTGCCGAATTCTTCTCGCGTTTACTCAGACTGAGGTTGAACTGCCTGAGGAGGAATGTGAAGATGTGAAGCCACCAACAGAACGAGTCTGTCACCAGCCATCCTGTGACAGCGATCCTGTCTCCATCACACCAGAATTTTCACGTGCTGAAGATGGCAGTGTGATTTACGACTGGGAATATATTGGTTTTACTCCTTGTTCAGCCACATGTCTTGGAGGTACGTTTATTTAGTTACTCATCCTGAGGTGCAAGAATGTGGTATTGCTTGACATTGTTGGGCCTTCTGTTAGTGTTACCCTGAATTATTAATATCTATATTGATCTGCAGGAAAACATGCAGCTTCGAGTTTTAACTTTTCCTAGGTTATCCATAGAGTATTTCAAAGCACTTTGTTTCCTTTATATCCTTTGTTCAAACACCGACTTTATTTGGTCAAGTAAGGCACAAGAAGTTGTTGATACAGCAACTTGCTTTAGTCTTGTTGCTGCAGGAGTCTTGGCTGCCAGGCAGTTGGTGGTACCAACATGTTTAATCCCTCGATGATGGGCATGTCAGATGATCTTTCTTTTCCTAGGAACTGAAAGTGTGTAGTTTGGAGTTAAAATTCCCATGTTAATTATTCCTTATATTTTCAAAGACTTTGTACTACCATTTTCTGCAGTACAGTAGGGATGCAAAGTTGTAATTAGGCAGACTTGTTTTCTGTTTGACTGTCACGACGATCAAACAGGAGTTTGTTTAGATCTCAGTATGGTGTATCACTCTGTAGGAACTCTGTGCCATACATCTGTCTGCAAGTACTTAGGCACATTCCTTTTTGGATGTAATTGAATCTCCCTGTCGTCCTAAGTACATGTTACTAGACAAGGCTGCCGGTGTTGCCACTGCATACTGTGCTTTGGGACCGAACGCAAGTGAGTTATGAAGTGTTAAGGGGAGGCAGTGGAATTGTGAACACACCTATATATGACAGGACTGATGACATCAGTGGGAAGTGAAGACAGTTGTACCCATAGAAGAAATAAAAAATAGAGCAAAAGGAGAACAGAAACAATTGGAAGCAGAGAACTAGTCTAGAGCTCACGGAAAGCAGTCTCTGAACTACACACCGGTTCAGATCTCGGAGACAGGAGTTGGGAGGGATGCCCTAGAATGCCATCGGTGGGGTGGTAAGTGGCTGATAAGTGCCTCCTTTTTCGTTTACTACTGCTGTTCACCGGTGGGGTCGATCCATGGGAATAGCAGCACTTGTGATCACCAAAGTTGATGCATCCCATTCCCTCCATTGCCTTCAGTGGGCATTTTCACTGGTAAGGTAGAAGGGGTTGTAGTCCAAGTATATACGTATAAAAATGACATGGTAGTGACAGCTATAGTGACTGAGTGTCTGTTTCTTCATTTTAATGAGGATATTGTTTTTAGAAATAAGGAAATTGTACTCTAAAGCAGAAACCCTGCTATTATTACTACTAAATTTGTAGTTCTCTTTTTCATAGCTCAACTGATTTTTGAAACGTACAATCATTTCACTGCTGTCTTAAATTCGCCCTACTACATACAGCTTTTTAGCCAACACCTTTGTCAGAGGTGTTCTAAAACTCAAAAGTTTTTGAATTTTGAGGACATCAGCAGACATCTAGTCTGAAATAATCTCTAGGCTCTGCCCGCTATTGTGTTTGTGCATGTTTTCGTTGTTTGCATCTTCACATGTTCAGTTTGTCCATGCAAAAACATTCACATGAAAACTTGCAGCTGGAGTGCAAGGGGCCAGTAATTTAAGGAGCCTGTACTGAAGACTTTAGTTTCATTTACTGGCATAAAGGAACTTCAAAATGACTGATGAGCAGAATCGCATGTTCAGCTTAATGTTCCTGAGGGAGCTGAGTGTGACTTCTGTTGTCTTCGGGCCCTTTCATGAATTTGTGAAGTTGCCTGACCCAGAATTGTCCATTGGGTGTTCACAGTAATCGAACCATTGGTTTGAAATGCAATAGAAATTATCCATTGAAAGAAGTTTGAAAGAAAGGATCTGTTTGTGTTCTTGAGAATTCTGTGGTATCACTGGTACTATGTCTAGACATTTTTCTCATGTGGTGCTCCTGGGAAATGTGGGAAGTTGTCAGGATATTTTATCAATGAACAGCTTCAGAAGTCCCTGTGCTGTTATGGTATTTAGGTAGCAGTGATTTTTTCCTTCTATCAGTTCTGGTCTTCTTGCTGCTTGGCAAAGGATTTCAAACAGACCAAAAATTACCTGCCGATAGTTTTAAGGGAACCAGACATCTCTTCTGTTTCCAACTTATTGCAATGTACTGACTAATGATCTCACTGTCTACTATTTTTTCCATTGTGTAGTTCAAAGGAGCTGATCCATTTCTGCTAAGTTTTATGTTCAAATCTCATTTCAATTAGATGAACTCTTTCATTACAAGAAATAAATGTTGTCTGAGTTTGCAATATCCCAGTGTAATGTAAATTATATTAAGTATTTTTCTCTACTATGTATGTATCTAGCAGTGGCTATTAAAATAAATACCTCTGGATTTCTGCATCCTCGGAACTCCCTCCCCCCATTTCCTAGTGCTTGATTCTCTCTGGATGAGGGAAATGTCTGCAGGTCTAGGTAGGCTGGAAGCTTTATAGCCACTGTTTGAGCATGGACTAAATCTCTGTTGCAGCACTTGTCACTCACACCTTTTTTTTAAATCCTGATACTGACTGGACTTTTAATTCAAGCTCTCCTCTGGTCCCTCTCCAAAGCAGATGTAAAAATGCACATGGAAACATCGTTTTTGAGGTATTAGAGTTGCAGAGATAGAGCAATCTGCAAGGCATTATCAAACATAATCTTTACTTTACAGTTCATCATATGCGACAGGTTCTAGAGCATTAGCAACACGAGTTTTTGGCCGTTTCGTGTGTTTCTGCACCAAATCTGTGTGGTTTGTAATGCAGAATGTTGGGTGCCATACATCTTGTTGCTTTTGAGGACTGCTACATTGTATTATGTCTGTTAGTATAACTAATGCAACTTTCCTCAATCTTTCCATGAGTCCAATAAAAGTTGTCCAGGCTAACTGAGGCAGATGTCCCCTTTAACGTCCATAGGAAAGTCCGTAACCATTCTGACAGCTAAAGATCTATTTTGTCTTCAGTGACTGAAAGAACCCCAAAGTGAAAATAATCCAACTGTGTGATGGGGGGTATTGGGATTTGTCCTTATTTTCCCCCAATGTTTGTGCTTTGTTGGTTTTGTTTGTTTGTTTTTTCAATCTGAAGAACTTTGGTGCTGATGTGAGAGCCCCCAACATAAGTATAATTTTCATAATATTGTCAGTGAGAAGTGATAATTATTATCAGAATAAATGGTATGCCTGAGGAGAAGAAATATTTTTCTTGTAATCTGTAGTATTTCTTTAATGTTGTCAATCATTTAACTACTCTGCAATATTTTAAAGGGATGTTTTCCATTTAAAAAAATAATTGAACATTTTCTGGGTTCCTGTTTAAAAATACTTTTGATTTCAAGAGACAGATCTTGGTATTTCAGTGTAATCATTATTATTTCTATTCCATATGCTTCAAAAATTATTATTCAGGCCTCCCAAAGTCTTTATGTTGGCTTAAAAATAATGAGATTAAACAATACATACATTAGGCACTTCCTGTTGTTTTCTCTGTAGTCTGTGGCTTTGGAAGCTTTAGAGTGCAGTCAAGTTGTGTTTTCAGGCTTTTGTCTGCACCATAATGGCTAAAAGTTTACTAGTTTATTTATAAGAAACCTGAGATTCTTAGAAAATCAATGGATTCTAGCCAAATTTAAGGACTCTTAAGAAAAACAACGAGCATTCTGAGACTCACATATAAAGTTGAGAGCATTTGCAATAGTGTTGTAGGCAATTTGGTAACTGGTTACTCCTACGACTAGTTCCGTTAACTGCAGACACCAACTGTTTGCTCTTTTACAGAAGGAATATAAATAACATTGCCAGTGTCAATAGATTTACAGAGGCTCGAGCATGTGTAGGACTTGGCATTTCTTCTGAGTTATTTTCAGCTGATAGTACATAATTTTAAGCAGTCACCAACGGAGACTAGCTGGTAGAAATAAGTGACTGTCCTTCATCTTCCAGGTAGAGAGAATAGATCCACCCTCTTACCATTTGTGCACCAACTTTCCACCCCCATTTTTCTGGTGCTCTAAAAAGGGCAGAAACAAAATTCTGGACTTTTTTCAAGCATTCTGATCTTTTAACACGGCTTCATGCCGTGTGTATTTCACTGCACAGAAAAACTCGTAAAAGAATGTAAATGTATGTGGTTTGAATGCTGGGTTAAAATAGAAAATATTCTATTTCACTGAATAGTAGGATAATTACTACAATAGTGCATCAGATTACTGTAAAAATACTTAGTGCTCCCTGCTGCATACATAATGTTTTAGTTAAATTATCTACTATGTTTATATTATAAGCCAAGAAAGTCATACATATAAAACTTTGCTTGTTTGAATAATAGATTTTTCCATTTTCCAATTGACATAGAATAAGAAATTTACCAGCGATTGAAGTTCCCAACTAATGTAAAATTATAGTTGGGGGCGAGAAATCTGGTTAATTGTCAAGACATTTTGACAGTTAAGTTCAAGCAAATGCTGCGTCCATTAAGTGTGTGTTTGATTCATCAGTCGAATCGAGTCCTTGAACTGAGAACTAAGACACAGGAAGGGGGTCCGCGGTATGTTTTTTAACAACTCCTTAATATCTGTTTTGTACTTATGGCATCAAAATGGTACCATTTTTCCTTCAATAAGGCTCCTGTGGTGAGGAATCACTAGTGCAGTTTGTGCCCTGCAGTGAAATCAAATGAAAGACACACCGCATGGCGACGTTTGCTTCTGGTAACACCATCAAGCTGGGTGGGTCCTGCTGCACAGCAGAGGTGCTTTAATGAACTCCAGGTGGCAAGTTGCAGTCAAAACCTGTCACCCGGTTATGACATGCCTTTTGTTCATTTGCCTGGCCAGTTTAGGTTTTATAACGCTGAGATAGAATGTTCCCATGGGATTATTGCCGACTTAGATGGCCTGGAAGGAATCTCATTTTGTTCCCTCCTTTGTGTGAGGTATTAAGATGATATTACTTATGACAACCTGTTCTGGAGCAGCGTCACCTCCGAGGGTGGTTTTCCCACAGGAACACAGTGAAGTCAGCAAAACTGAAGACTGGTAGCATCGGGTGGATTTTGACATGAAAGAGACATTATGTTGGTACTTGATATGGGCTTGATTGCTTGTCTCATAATGTCATTCTGTTTCTGACAGAGACACTTTCTAAATCTTGATTTCTCTCCTGTAGACAGATGTGCATTTCCTATGCAAGGGGACAGGGAAGCTGCTCTTGTTAAGCACGTGGGGATCAATTGGACAGAAAATGTTTGATTTCCTTGTTTGTCAGTCTGGAATAAAATACTAGAGTTTTAGAAACCATGTTTATTTACTGGTTTGTCTTTTTGGGAGGCATTTTAGTGTCTGCATTACAGTAATGGTGTTCTCTATTAAAGGACTCTTCTCAGCCCTACTAGTAAAATATGTATTACTCAATGCATGTTCTGTCCTAACGTAATTATCAATACTTTGATATAAGAGAGCTGAATAGGTTGTCAATCATATTTAAGGTCAGGTCTTCTATAAAAATTCGTCACTTTGTAGATGTAGTCAAAACATTTATTTAACAAAGTCTTTCTGAACTGAAAATGAGTCCCAGAGGGGATCTAGAGGTGTACCCAGAGAGCCTGAAAGAAATGAGAATCTATGTTGTTGTGAAAATCGCTGCTGGTCTGCTCCTGCTGAAGTGTCTGAAATGGTTGGACTGGTTCAAGTGTCACAAAGAAGGATTGTGGCCTGGGCTGGAAGCAACAAAATAGGTATTCTATTATTTCAGTGCTTTTTTGTTCTATAGGATTATGATTATTAGAATTGCTTATATAGAGCATCCCAGCTATACAGGATCCCCCAAGTATATCACAAACCATCATGTCTTTCATGTGCATGCAAGTGAGCTTTGAAATTGAGCAAGGATTTCATACTAAAAATATTATACATAAAATTGGATAATTACATAGGTTTAAAAGTAAAAGTAGTTCACAAGATGTGTATTTGCTAAGCTGACTTGTTCTAAAGCAAACTTATATTACGTTTCATTTTGACTCATAGAAATGTGAGTATTGGTAATCTTTCATGCTTCAGTAATAAGATCCAGGTAGCAAGAGCTGCAGATCAGGTGCCAAGAATGGTCACAAGTGAGGAAAACTCAAGACTCAGTCAGATTTGCTGCCTTCAGCAAAACTATTGCACCTCTTGGCCCCCATGAGAAAGGTTCTATGTTTAGTCAGCCATTCTCCTGATTATAGTTTTGCAAGTTTTCTGCGTTTTTTTAATTACCTTTTTTTTCCCAGAACTTTGGCTCCTTAAAGTGAAGGTGAGAATCACTTTTACGCTGATTTTGGCAATGAAGCCAGTAGTTGGCTTGGGACCATTACAGAACCAGGCAGATGTAGCATCTGATGGTGGACAGACAGAGAAGTTGATTTTCTGTGGGTTTTCAGAGAGGTAGAATGTCAAATCAAGCCTTTTAAAGATCACAGAAGTGCTAGATAAAATTCACAAATATCTTTTGAGCATTAAATACAGAAACTATCTCTGTCATCCTTTTGAGATGTTACTTTAAAGCCTGCTATCTAATTCAGTGTTTGGAGAATTTTTACCGAGCTTTATTCCAGAGTAGGCTGTGCAGAAATCTCTTCCACCTTCAGCGTTTCATGAGTGTTTTCCTCTTTAATTCAGGAACACAAGAAGCCATTGCAATGTGTCTGCACGTAGAGACGAAACAAGCCACCAATGAATCCCTGTGTGACAGTTCCAAGAGGCCCCCACCAATGACTCGTACTTGCAATATGAAGCTTTGCCCTCCGAGGTACACTGTAATAATGAAGTCATGTTGTGGCAAAGAAGTGGTTAATGTGACTCAAACAAACATTGGCTTTCTCAGAAAGGGTTCACATTGCGGACCTGTGGTGTTGCTCTGGGATGAAATTTCACTACTGTCTTTAACAAGGTTTTGGGGTTGGGTGTGTTTTTTTGGTCTTCTTCACTCCTTTTCCATTCTTCACATCTCACTAATAAAATAAGGAACATTTTCTGAAATAGATCTCTTCTGTGTAGTTATTTGCCAGAGTTGGAAAAACAGCCTTAACTCTTCTAATGGTACAAGGAAAATTTTAAGGCAATTTCACAAAAGAAACCCAGAGAATATTTACTTTCTATCCTTACTGAATGGAAAAAAAAAAAAAAAAGGTGAAATTATGATTTAAAGTTATTGTAATTTCATGCTTCTTTAGTAGCTCCACATAGTCCTTATGGCTTCTTATGTTTATTCAGAGATCCTGGAAAAAGAACAAAAGCAGTTCCAATCCAAGAAAACCTAGCTAATTTGGTCACTTGAAAGGGCCATATGTGAAATTTTGACGTGTGCTGCCTTATTTACCCACTTCTGATCTCTGACATCCCTGATCCCTTTGCATATTGTTTCTACATGTTTGCAGAAACCTCCTCTTGCAAAATGCAGGAAAGAAGTTAACAGGAACAGGATGTTTTATAGAAAACATATACACATTTAAAGGAAGTTTGGTAAATGTAAGAAAGGTCTATTTACATATTTACATTTATAAATGTAAATGTCAGCAGGTTGCCAACAGGCTGGTTTTTTTATAAGGAGCATTGTGAAAGTAAATGCCGGAGTTGCATTTGTCTGCAAATGGCTCTTCATTTACTGTTAGTAACTTCTGCATTTCCTTGTTACCTGTAGGTTTATAAATCTAGTTTATAATTTTGCATTACAGCCACACCGAAGGGATGTTTTAGCCATGTCTCAAAAGCTGTGCCTCCGGTTCTGTTTTGCTCGGGTCTGTTTGGGTACAATTGCTCCTTCTCCATTCTGAAGTGCGTTGCTAAAATGTGGCCTTGGGGCTGTGTTGTTGGAACAGGTGGCAAAGCGGCCCCTGGAGACGCTGCTCGGCCACATGCGGGGTCGGGATCCAGACACGAGACGTGTTCTGCCGGCAGCCGGGAGGATCGGCTGCTACTGAAGAAGACTGCAAAGACAAAAAGCCACATTCTTTACAAGCTTGTAACCAGATTGATTGTCCGCCTGTTTGGCACGTTGAGGAGTGGCAACAGGTATGACTGGCTCACAGAAATAGTTGAAATGTGTTCCTCTGGCTAGGTACTTGCAATTCTCTAGCTGGAATCACATGGAACGTAGCTCCTAAAGTATGGTATGTTAGTGTTTCAACTGCTTTCATGAGAACAAACTAGCCCAGGGTCAAAAATACTACTTTTGACTACTATGCCAATGGCATGATGAGTTGGAAAGTCCTTTTTAAGATTTCAAAGTCTGGATACCAGTTACTCCAGACATGACCTCTCTTTCTATGCTCTGAAAATGCAATAACCTGCTTTTGGAAACATCGCTTCATTTTAAATTTTTTTTTTTTTTTTTTTTGTCTCAAGGACAAAGTTTCCTAAACTCCCACCAGGTATATTAACTGATGTGAGACAGGCAGATCTACGTGTAAGATGCATGTTTTTCTCTAAGATTTCTACTTCTTAATTGTGTTCAAGTGGTGTGCCTTTTTAACTTAGTAGCTAGGTTCTCATCGTATAATATATTAGCTGAATATTTTAAAAGAAAAATTTTCTATGCGCTGCTTGCTTTTAATTAAAAGTAGATGTCATTTTTCAAGAGAGTGTAATTGGCGAGGACAGGGCTTACGATATTTATGTAAAATAAGTGTAATGGGTGAGCACAGATGTCCATGCAGGTGTACATGCTGTGTTCTCTTCTTGTCCTCAGTGTTCACGTACTTGTGGAGGAGGGATTCAGACCCGCAAAGTGTACTGCAGGCAGCTGCTGACAGATGGAAGTTTCCTGAAACACTCTGATGACACCTGCCAGGGACCTAAATTGCCAACTAGTAAATCTTGTGCAAAAGTTGATTGTCCTCCTCAGCTAGTTGTAGGAGAATGGTCCAAGGTAAGCAGCCCCCAACAAGGGTGAACCAAAACCTTCCATTGCAGCATGAGCTCTAAAGATGTCTGCTTGGGTGAATAAGATGTTTGGAGAAATAAATTCACAGGGTAGCTGGAGGTTTCACAAGGCACGTGTCTGAACTAAACTGTGCCTACAGCTGCTGTGCGTCCCTGCCTGCAGCCAGACCCATCACACCTCCCTTCCTGCGCTGTGTTTCAGTTGCTGAAGGACAGGCTGTAATGCTTTGCATGCATTCTATCAGACATGTTTACCTATCAGTTATTTCAGAGTATGGCTTCCAAAAAGCAAAACTTCCCATTATTCTGGAATATGTCCTCCTTTCCCATTTAATGCAAGCTTGCTACCACTCCATGTTCAAAAAAGGTTTGTAAAAGTGAATTTAGAGGCGGCAATTAAAGATTTATGCAATACAAACTGGGAGAGAGGGTTGAGAGACTTGACACGGAATGTGCTGAATTGTTTCTCTTAGGTAGTAGATCTCATTGCTCTCTTCTGCCCATGGTTGGACTAAAGAAATACTGTTATGTTGTTTTAATTGTTCCTGAGTTGTCTGTCTTATATTCTTATTGCCTGGAAAAGCAGAGAGAGTTTAATGTCTGGATAAGACAAAGATTCATATGAACTAGAACATGTGCACTCTCTCCCAGAAGTAAAACAAACAAACAGACTAGTTTAAAATTATCACATGTGGCCTGGGACACCAAGTTTAGTTTGACTGCATCCTTCCTTTCACAGTGCTCAGTAAGCTGCGGTGTTGGAATCCAGAGAAGGAAACTTGCCTGCCAAAGCCTGACTGCAAAGGGCCAATATGTCACAGTCAATGGATCAATGTGTAGTGCTCTGTCTCCTTCACTGCTTGTAAGGTCTTGTCAGATGAATGCCTGCAACAGTAAGTATGGTACTTCATGTAGTTTCTTGCTGATTTTGAATGATCTATTTATAAAGAAAAATCTGTACACAGGTTAATTCACTCATCTCCCTATACTTTTACAATGTTACTAATCTGGCATAAACCGAGCGTCATAATTACTAGACCGGTAATAACAGGATTGTTTTACAATGTTTTTCTGCCAGTCAGAAATAAAGGTTATGATCTTGAGAAGTAGTTTTTGAATGCATGTTAGTGGTACGTACCTTTCATCCTCATACTTACCTACATTTGATCTGATTTTTCCTTTATCCCTTACAACGGGGGTGTCAAACTCATGTTCACCGAGGACCACATCAGTCTCGCAGTTGCCTTCAAAGGGCTGAACGTAATTTTAGGATACGGTATCCTAAAATTTTAGTATACTGTATCCTAAAATTACGTTCGGCCCCTTGAAGGCAACCGCAAGGCTGATGTGGTCCTCAGTGAACATGAGTTTGACACCCCTTCCTTATGCTATCCCAACTGAGGAGGGAAAAAAAAAAAGGAGGGAGAGAAAAAAAAGAAAAAAAAAAATCCATAAGCTGTGTATAAATTACAAAGGACATTAGAAAAGATAAAAATCCAGTTCTGGCCCGTCTTTTCACTGTACTTTTATATTACAGTGGACATTTCACTTAACGTGGTGGAATTCAAAACCTGAAACTCTGTGCCAGTGATAACTTTAGGTATAATTTCTATCTTTCCTTGTAGAAATGAGAATTAAGGTCTCTTGAGCTTTCCAGGAAGTGGTGACAGTACAGACACTCTTCAAAAAATCCAGTATATTATTACTGTCGATATAAAAATCTTTTCAGAAATATTGTCTCTATAAGCTGCACAATTCAGGCACAATCAGGTTATGATACTGATGGTAGCTGCACTAATTGTGTATGTAAAACACCAATGAAAATACCTTACCGATGGAGACTATGTTCAATTATATACAGTAGTTTAGAACAGGAAGTTCTAAATGCAAGTTCCTTATGTCTGAACCTGTGCTCTCCTTCCTTTTTATAAAGCAGAATATTAGTTCGTAGATTTGGGGACCAGAACGCTGAAAAGGAAGGAAAAAAGGAGAGTTTTATTTTTGAGGTGGAGGAAAACCAAAAGCCTTCATGAATGGCCTGGTTTTGGTCACAGATCACAGAGATAGACATGTTTTGACCCAATTCATAGTGCTGTCAAGAATTAACTACTTTACACATTTTGAAGCTTTGCTTTAAAAATTACGCATAAAACAAAATAAGAAATAGAATAATTACTGATTCATACATAATATGAAACTTCTTTTCCTGGCCTGTGTTTCAGATTAACATGCCAAAATCCTGAGGTTCAAAACTCCACTTAAATAAAGCCCTGCGGACTTTCAGGAATGTCCTTGGCATAAGGTTTAATAAAATATTTTTTAGCTGCATATCTATCTGAATTTAATTAATTGTGGATAGTTGAATGGCAGTGTAGCTGGTTCGCAAATTGCTTAGCACAGACTGATATTAAAGTTACATTGTCAGCTTCCACCACGGTGCCAAGAAAGCAGGGCAGGGGACCAGAGAGGGAATTCAATTGTACAGAATGGGTGCAGATCAAAGTCACCAGGGGGAGTCACTGTCCTCTCCATCTCCACAACCACTTGGAAAACAGGGGAGCCCCGGGATCTGCCTGGGGATTCGCCAGTTATGCTGGGGAGGGCAGGGGAAGGTGTGGGACATGTCGGTACCAGGCAGGTGGGTACAGGGTGAGGTGGACTCAGTGAGGAGCCGTGTGACGCACAGCGTGTCCTGGGAGGGGCCCTTGCCCTTGGGAGCGGCGCTTCCGCATGTGCCTCCTCCAGCCTCAGATGAGCTCCTTCTTTTTTACTGTCTGTTGATAGAGCTGAGGCTTTTTAGACTCAATCTTTTACCCTGGGACTAGTGATTGTAGCTGTTTTATACTTAATAAGCCCTATGAAGTCAGAAACATTCCTGACTGTGGGGTCTGAAAAGTACGATATAACGCCAATCTAGCCCCGAGGTCACCAAGACCTGACGTCCAGCTAAAGCTGTAGAGGACTATTAGAAGTCAGCGACGCAGATGGATTTGTACCAGGTAAAAATGCCCAATGGCTCCAGTACGATCTAATCCTTAAGAAAGATTTACCTTGTAGAAAAAACCTCTCCCAAACAGTCCGTTACCTCAGCAGCTGCAAGATTGGATGATACTAAGGATCTAGAAAATGCATACTTATGTGGCCTCATATATTTATATGACCTTATATATTTATATCGCCTGCCATCCACAGCTCTGAACTTTATTTCACTCCTAGCCTCGCTCACCAGTCACCAGTAAAAATATACACACCCTTTAGTGTTGAGCTGCTAATGAGAGTTAGTGGTCTTTCTTTTTTAAAAATGAAATGGATGAGACATGTTAACATATTTACAAGCATGCACTGGGTTTAATTCCATGCTGGAATAACTAGTGTAAACAGAGCACAGCCTGAAGTATTTTAATTTGTGTGTTTAAAGTTACACTTACTGTGTCTGTAAGTTGGACTTTGGAAATGGAAGATTGAATACTGGAACACTTCCCTTAAAATAAATATTTGGGGCCCAGTAACTTATTAAAAACAGGATGCTACTTTAATAATTTCAGTAAACTGAGTGCCTAAAGCAATTTATTTATTGTACCACGTGAAGTGGTTGAGGGAACCATGTATCTGGATAACGAATACCGATTTAAAAGCTGTGTAATTATGAAACCATGATATCCCCACAGGTCTGAACTCATTACCCAAAACATTGAAAATAACCATTTTGTTTTATAAGCATAAGAATGCACTCTAGGGTGTAGTTCATATAGTGTACACACTTATTGAATGCTTGAAGCATTTAGCTTTTCACCTATTTCTTCACAGCATATTTGAAGCATGTGCATATAAGAAGCATGCAATTTTTCAAATATCATTTTTGTGCCATCAGTGTAGTGTCATTTTATTTATCTACCTACCAAGGAGAAATAGCAGTAATGATTTCAGATTCAGGCACACTGAGAAGCGCTTTGATTTGTGTCTGTTTCCTGGCTCATCAACTCATTCTGCAGGCTCAGAGATTTTTCTGTGTCCCATACCAACAGCCTGGGTCACCAAACACAACGAGATTGCTTTCTAGCACCAGTGCGGAGAGTTTCCCAACTCTTCGCAGCTGCCCAATTCCATCTTGCATGGAACGAGCTCAGGGGTGCGTGCCCTTGCTCCGCACCTCCTACAGCCCTTTGGTTCTCACCTACTTGGTGTTTTCTTAGTAAGATTAATTCTGCTGATCAAAGTGGGGTGAGGTGGCTGCCAGGAGCGAGTCAACAAAGTGGTATCTGAAACATTGCAGTCGTTCTGGGGTTGTCTCCAGCGTGCCTGTCTAGCACTGCTGGGAAAGCTGCCCGTGGTGGTGCCCACCCGGCAGCTCCCTGGAAACCTTTCAGCACCCACATGTCCGCGGTGCAGCTCAGGAGGAGTTCACGGTACCCGGTGTCTCCACACCCAGTCTGCATGAAGCCTGATGCCGTTACCGCCTGCTTTTGTCAATTCATCCCATTACTGTATTCAACCTCTCAAAATGCTGAGTTATTTCTCTCCTTCCTCCCTTCCCTCCCTACTTTCTTGGCACAACACTGTGAGCATCTCATCTTTCAACCCAAAGAAATTACCCTCAGCCAGTGATTACCCAGCGGCTTTGCTTGTTGCATGTACTGTGTCTTTGCTGACTGTTTCTTTCACCTCCTGTGTTGCTATCAGTTTGGCTTGACTCAGTCAACCAGCATGGCCAGCCAACATTTTAACAGTCAAGGGGAGCCTTACTTTTTGGACAGGTTTTGGTTTATTTAGGTCGTTCTGCACTCGACGGTGCTCAAATGTGGGGAAAGTGATAATGTGTTCACAGTTTTTTATTCACTTTTTTCCATTCACGCCATGCCTAGCTTTTCTAAGGCACAACAGGAAATATATAGGAAATATAACCATAATAGAATTGCATATAAGTTAACATATTATACAATACAACTATGTATATACTTATGTGTGTGTACCATCTATGTCCTTAATATAGGTATATGTTACCTGTATCTTTTTATTGTTAGGAGACTTGGAAGAAGCAATGGAATTCTTGGCTGTAGCAGGGGAATATTAGGGTTTCATGTTCACATTTTTGCATTTTTGTGACTCAGATAAAAGCATGGCATGTTGCAATCTGACTTGAACAAAGTCAGGAGAGCTCTGTCAAGCGATCTGTGAAAAGCAGATTTTGTAAGCATGACTATCAACGATTAGATACTTTTCAACACTTTGTTTTCTTTCAGAGATTAAACCAAAGCTTCCAGAAAAGTATTCTGCTCATGGACCTCAGATTGTCAGTATTCACAGAGTCTATATTCAAACAAGAAAAGAGAAGCGTATTAATTTTACCATAGGAAGCCGAGCCTACTTACTTCCAGAAACATCTGTTGTAATTAAGTGCCCCGTACGAAGGTTCCAGAAATCACTTATCCGGTGGGAGAAAGATGGACAGCGCTTACAAAACTCTAAAAGACTTGGCATCACTAAGTCAGGCTCCCTGAAAATACACAGTCTTGAAGCCACTGATATTGGCATGTACCGGTGTATTGCAGGCTCTGTGCATGAAACATTTGTACTCAAACTCATTGGTACTGACAACAGATTGATAGAACCACCAAGTCTTAGAAAACACACCAGTGAGAGCAGTAATGCAGATCACAATGAGTCCAACAGCTTAGGGGCCAAATGGCATAAAATGAGCAAAATGTGGCAACTGTGGAGTAAGAAGAATGAGCTCTATCTGGGTGACAGGCAAGTAAGCGATCAGCCATTTCTGCGAAATCTTGAAACCTTTGGGAGTAATTCAGCCGAAGACTTCAGCTCTCGTGAATTCAAGCATAAACGACTGGAGGCAGCAGTTCTCCAAGGTGCCTACAGCATGGACACTGTGCAGTTTGAAGAACTGATAAGGAACATGAGTCAGCTCATTGAAACTGGAGAAGTCAATGATGACTTGGCATCCCAGGTCATTTATCAATTAGTTGCTGAATTATCTAGGCCTCCACAACCAACTACTGAAAAATGGAAGGGGACCCGGAATCAGAAAGTTGCCTCAAAAGTCACAGGCAAATCGCCAAATGAATCTGAACGTTTCAGCACAAAAACTGCTGATAAGTTAACGTCTGACCAGAAGGTTCCGGTTATTATGAGGCAAAAGGAAATTCCTCGAGTTTCCTTCAACAAAACAGTAACTGTGCGAATTGGAAATACTGTTTTTCTGACCAAGAATACTCATGCTGTCAATCTGCTGTGTGAAACAGCTGGTATTAGTGAAGTGAAATACACTTGGACAAAAGATGGCAAGACATTAAAAGCCTCTGAGAAGTAAGTAAACATCTTTTATTTTTTAATGACTTATTTTGTCTATATCAACTGTGAAAATCCACCCTGCTGTGCATTATTAAAACATACTGTTGTAAAAATGAGATAAGCACGATCAGGGTGACTTCCATCTTTTTAGTTAAGTCATTTATGTTTTCTCTTTCAAGAGTCTGTTACGTTGTTTGGCTTTACTAACACCCAAAGGTATGTCTGTTTCTACAGTATCGTGTGGGAGGATTGACTTGTTTTACTAGGTGAAGTGTTTTGGGTGTCCTAAGTGGATATTTCATTTCACCTGCATCAGAAAACGAACAGATTTATACTCAAATTAAGAAGCCTATTGGATTCATTCGTATACCAAATACAGTGGGAACATGTTAAAAACTTCTGCCATGGTATAGAAATCACTCATTTTAAGGAGGGGAAAGATCACTGCTACCATCAACCTTCAAACAATAAATCTCTAGGTATAACTGTAGCTGCATAACTTCAATTTAAAAAGAAAGACTGAGCCTTTATGGATTTTTTTTTTTCAATACTTTAGAGTTTGCAAATATTTTTATTTGGGACAGTGAAATACAAAATAATAACCTGTTACCATCACTTTTGAGAACTATACCTGAAGAACAAGTACAGCAAGTGTGTGTTATATTCAGGTATTTGCTCAAAACCAAGCAAACACTTTTACTTCATTGTTGATAAATTAGAAGCTCACCTGATAATATTAACATTAACCTCGTGTGTGAGCCTTGTGGAATTATAGTTAGCTCTTGAGTAATGAAAAAAATGATTCTGAAATGATAAAGGCGCTTGTGGGTATTTTTCAACATACTTAACTGATTAACCACACTGCCAAGAAAAATATACTTCTGCAGGGCTATCAATTAAAGCAAAGACGTGAAAACGAAGCCATTTTTAAAAGTGCAAATGTTTTTGGAACCATGTAGCTCCCACAGGTTATGTTTATTTTGTGAAATATGCATGATTTCCCATGAATTTGTTGCAAGTGATGCTTTCATTTTTTTCACAATAAGGTTTCTTATGCACATATGTATATGTGTGTGTGTACTCAAAAGCCGGTGAGATTCGTAGTATTAAATCTGAAAAAAGAAAGTCAGGAGGTAAATGGGCTGTTTTTCTGCCGGGTTTGTAAAAGGCCATACTTAAACCATGCGTGAGAAGGCTTTTGTTGAAACACAAGTATTTTTGGTATGGTTTTGTATATCTCTTACTTTTCTAAGTGTGCTCAGTGTGGGAGAGTACCAGAGCTACAGGTTTTTTGGACTTGAGTCTATGGTGTAATTCACGTAACTTACTCTGGAGAAAGGGAACACGAGGGAAAGTCCAGGCTGCTGTTTTCAGGCTCTTCCCCAGCCTGTGATGCTCTTGTATCTTGCCCCTCCGATGGCAGGCAAGGTATTCAAGTCGCCTGTGGGATTTTGGTGAAAGACTTTAGCTTTAATGATGCTAATGTTAAAATAAAATAATTGAAAAAAACCCCACGCAAACAAAAAACCAAACCAAAACAAGCAACAAAACACTGCAGTAACTTGGAAGTCGGATTGGATCATACACTTGCGAATTCCCCAATCCTGCTGAAAACCAAACTGCTCTGGAGAGAAGGATTTCTTGCCAAGCCTAATACTTTTAATTGTGGTAGTCTGATTTATTCATGCTGTTGTTCCTGAGGGGTTCTGGTTTGTAGTAGCAAACTAGCTGACCTCCAAAGGGCTGAAGAATCTTCCACGCGTGTATTGCTCAGTGCTTCCCTTCCGTCACCAAAGAGGAGCCAGAACTGTGACTGCATGCCCTGGTCTAGAATGGGGAACTCCTAAGAAAGGATTTTGCTACTGGATCTGTAACTCTCGCAAAAAGATTCAGCTGGGTTTGTCGCAGGGTCGTAACCTGTGTCTCTCCTTGAATGCTTTGCAGGGTGATCCTGGACACCATTGGAAAAGTGCAGATTCAGAATCCTACTCAAAAGGAACTTGGTACATATGGGTGCCTGGTTGTTAATGACTTTGGTTTTGATATGGAAACATCTTTGCTATTGCGTGCAGGTAAGATTGTAGCATCCAAAGAATCGGGCATGTATTTTTTTTCTTTAATATAAACACCCATCTCCACTGCAATGTGAAATAGTTTCTTTTGCTGGCAGTTCATGAAATTCTGCCTGATTTAATAGGCAGCAATGAGATGGTCTTGTTGCTCTAACACCGCAGCAGGTGTGAACTGAGTCCACTTATTGCTATCCCACCTGTATTTTCTGGCTGATTCTTTGCAGACTGAATACCGTTCCAAATGTGATTACTTTAAATACAGGATCTATATTTAAAAGTCAAATAAAGCTTTTAAAACTGATTATTCCTTTGATTTCAAAGAGGTTCCTGTCATCTTGTCCTCTGCATTAAATGTTACAAATCTGGAAGCCAGCAATCTCTCGGCAGTTGTTGGAGGTACAATTGTGGCAAGAACTGGAGCGAACATTATTGTTGAATGTCCAGTGACAGGTAAGAAGGAACTGCACTGAAGTTCCCTCTAATGTTGGAATCAGAAGTTTACCTTATATCTTGAAAGAAATTACCAGTGAAGGCAGAAAATAATTGATCATTAGTAAATTTTTATGAGGCATGTCAACTACAGCAGTCCTATTTCTTTTCTGTCTGTCACTTTGATTTGCACGCACGTATGTGTTCGAAGAGACGTTCCTTTAAAAATACTTTTCTTTCCCTGGAGTGGTCTGAGGCTCCATTACGGAGCTTAAAGCCCACCAGAGTGAATGGCTATCTTGCTTCGACAGGAAGCATGGCCAGCTGACTTGCTCATCAGAGAACTTGCCTTGTGTTGAGATGCACATATGTCTAGACTATTGTTAAAATCGAAAATGAAATCTCCAGCCATAGCTTAATACTACTTTAAAACTGACAGAGAAGTAAACTTACCTTTTAGAGCCATCGGTTTGCAGCTGCAGCAAGGAAACAAAGAAAAGTGCTGAGCCATGACAGCACAGAGGTATTTTTTAGGTCAACATCTGTGGAGCAGCATTAAGGTTAATCAGAAGCATTTTAAGCATTTAAGCAGTTCACTGCTTCATTTTATTTTCTAGTCCTTTGTTGGAAAACTAGATATTTTCTTTTTAATCTTGTCATTATTATCTGTTAAGTTTAAACTGTAAGATTTAACTCACAGTGGTAATATTATGTCAAGTATTTAATAAGCAAAGGTCAGTCATTTGTTGCTTGTTGAAAATGATGTATGAAAGTGCTATTAACGATGAACATTGCAACCAAGTGCAAAGAGAGACCTCAGAGAAGTCAGTGTGCTGCTCACATTCGTATCGCTGGGGGAGCGCATATCAGAAAGAGTGTTGATACTGAACTAGAGTAGTGATAGAAATATATATATATGAAAATAGTTCTGCATACAATAGTGGCGCCAGGCTGACATATATTAGGACATGTGGCTCTGCTATTCACTGTTGTATCAAGGCTAATTCTTTGATGAAGTAATATTTTCCAACTATAGTTTGCCAGCCCTGTGTGTAACTGACCTACATCTCAAATTCAGCAGAGAGTTAATGTCACGCTGTTAATATTAATATTGTTAGGATGGGTAAGCAGTTAGCAATTTAAATATAAATTAATATTTTCACATGGGACTGTGGATTTCCAAACGCTTTAGAGTTGTATATTTGTGAGCCAAACTTTAGTTATGCTAAGACACCAGTGTTGACTTAAAAAATGATTTATCTAATTGCTTTATTTCCTGTCATTGCCAAGGAAATAAGTATTACTGTTTGTGAATAAAATAGAGCTTGTGTGTCTTAAAATGTCACTAAGCCTTAGAAGCAGAAAAACTTACGCAATGATGTAAGCAGAGTTTTTCTGATCTCCTTTCCTTAATGAAAAGTAATAAACCACTGACTTTAGAATGTTGAATTTAATAGCACTTTATGCTAACATGTTTGTCTACTAGGTGGAACCCAAAAATATGTCCATTTGCAGTTAGGAAGAGAACTTTGTGAATGCTGATAAAACATCACATGGATTATCAGTCAAACAAGAGTTTGACTCAGGAAAAAAGACTAATATTTTTGTACACTCTGAAAATTCTCTTCCTACGAACAGACAATGTGAGTCCACAAGAGTCCTTTTCTCCTCATCAGACATGTTGATTTACAGTAAGAATCTTTCACCTTCTTGGAGTAATAGCCAACAGCAAATCCTTATAGTTAATATCTAGAGTAAAAATGCCACTGGACAGTGATTGAATGTGACTGTCTATTGGCTGAGGATCTGTTAGGATGAGCTGTAAGAGTAATTATGAGAGAGCGCCCTTCCTCCAGTGTCTGGCAGACTGTGGCTACATCGGGAGCACCCTTTCCTCACTGCCCTTCCTCCTGAGTGCTCAGAGGGAAGGACAATTTTTATTTGTGTCATAGAATGTCTTGAGTTGGAAGGGACTCACAAGGATCGTTGAGTCCAACTCCTGTCTCTGCATATGACAACTCCACAGTAGTTATCATATAGTAACAGAAATTGTGGATAACAACTTCTCTGCCTCTCCTGAGTGAATAATTATTAGATGAGACTTTGTAGCAGAACATGAAGAACACAAATACTTGTCAGGATCCTTCCACACATACTTCACTCATGCAGATTTCTCAGTGGCATCCAGCAGATATATCTGACCTATTGGACTCTTGCTAGGCCACAAAATAGTTCTCCATAAGAACCATCTAATGAATAAGGTGTCTGTGTGTGAAAAATATTAGTGCCATGCCACTAGCAGAATTCTTAAATTACTTTCAAATTTCTTGGCTGCAATGACTTCTGAGTGTTCTTTCTCTCTAGGCTGAATAACCTGTAATACTTTTTATAGCTGTTCAAATCAGTTTTCTCTGTGAATAACTCTACACATTGAGTTCTGTGTTTTGTGTCTAGCAGTGTAAGGTCTTTTCGGAAATTTTCTTTTTGAAACACATATAAAAATTATGCACATATGCAAAGCGGTAAATTAATGGTTCATTTAGGAGAGAATATCATGCCATAGAGCAGAACTTCCACCGGAGGTAGGAGCAGCCTCCCCAAGAATCTCGCAAACAGTTGTGAAAGGTAGAGAGGAGGTGATGTAAGGAAAGATACGTTCCCAGCTTCCCCTGCTGGCTGGGTAGTGGCTGCACAACACACCCTTAGTTCCTCAAGGCCTGAAGAGAACGAGCTATATTCCACTTCAGAGGCTCTGGGTTCATTGGGCTATGTCACACAGGACAGCTCTTGTTTGATGATTTTAATGGAAAATATGTGAAATTTAATATTACACACGGTGTTAGCCAGTGGACTGCAGGTTTTTATTTTTTCACTGTTACTGATATGGTTCTTTTTGTCCATTTGGAAGTCAGTCTTGCACACTCCAAAAATCACATTCAAGTTGAAAGAAAACCTTTGAAATGCTAAAGAGCGGTGTATCCTAATAAATAGAAGAACATCAAAGAACAGATTAGGAAAAGTTAGCTAAACTACTGAAGCTAATAGTATCGATTTCTTTTCTCATTTTAATCTATAACACAACTATTTTTCCACTAATTATAATAAACTCACTTTTACAGCTTCCACACGAGTGTATGCTAGAAGATATTCATAAGATTCGGGATAGATTTATATTCCATTCTTACAGCCAAGAGCTTTTCAATCAACACACATGGTATAAATATCAATATTGATTGCTCCAAATTGCTCTTGGATAACATTTATTGTATTTGCAGAAAAGATCGTCTTGTGATTATTACTAAAATAAACTAAAATTGTCAGACTCCATTTATTGTGAAATCTTGAAAGTTCTGAGCTTAAGTATAATGGGGGGCGGGGGGGGGGAAGGATAAAAAGATACATAAAATGTGCATCGTCTGCCACCTCCTGGTGAGAGAGTAGAAAGGAAATATACTGATTTGAGGTTGTTTATACATTATATTGCATCTCTGAAATATGTTGGCACAGAGGTTTTTAAAAGTAGAAACTCCTTCATTATCCAAATTCTGCATTCCTATGAATATATTTTGGGTCTCTAAGAATAACATATAGATAAAAAAAACTTGTGAGAAATACACATAACCTGTTGAATCAGGGTCATCTTTATGCACATATGTTTCACGAAGATGGACCAGCTACTTGTTTTCAGCGTTGGAACTTGAAACAAGTCCAGATAAATCAGGAGTTTGATTTTCCATCTGTTCCTTTGTTTACCCATGCTATTCCAAATATAACTTTGATGCTGTTCTTTGTCTTCTATGCTCAACCTCTCAGAAGACATCTCAGTGAAGAAAAATAGCAGTTTAATACATAGGATTCTGGCTCTTCATTTCTCTTAGGTTTTTTGTGTGTTCTAAAAGATATCAGTAATTGATTTCAAAGGTTTAAAGGGGTAAATACAGATTTATTTTATTATTTATATAATTAGTATAATAAAAGGAACCTCTTTTGATCTTATGCTTCTTTTTACTACACCTACATTGCAGGTTTTGTTTGGATCAGGCATGAGTGGGAAGGACTGAAAGATTTACTTCAAATGCTTAATTGTGCTTTGTTTTGTGCCCTACAACAGTCTGGGAACCTGCAAACTGAATCCCTTCATATAGAACTAAACTAAAAGGTGTGCCTGGGGACTCTACCTATTGCTTTCCAAATACTAATGGGCAGTTAAGTCCAAGGATCCAGGCAAGATTCACCAAGTAGTTCAAAGCAACCCTCATCCAAACACACCTCGGGTGTGTTTTGGGACCTCCGTACCAACTATGTCTCTTTACAAGCATATTCCTGATGCCCTCTCCTACCCGCTAATGTAGATACAGCCTACAGAGTTTGTGGGGAGGAAAAAAACAAACAAAAACCCCTGAAAACCACACACCATAAATTGGAAAAATTTATAGCATTGCTTTTTTTGGTGGGTGTTTCTCCCTTTGTCTCCCAGATTTCTTTACTGGGGCAGGGGTTTCCTTCAAATTCCTGATTCGGTAGGGGTTAAGATGGATTGTGTAGAGGAAGATAAAATTCCAAAATCTATTAGAGTTCTCGGAATGCTCATTGAGCATGTGGGTATTCCCTTGATACTTCCTACTTCAATTTGCAAAAACCTGTCAGGAAGTTCCCTAGGCAAAGTTTAACAAATTCTCACAGTGTAAAAGAAGAGGTTAGTTTGTTGGTTAGTACCTGATTACATGATTGAAAGGAACAAGTGGTCAAGTTTTACTGTGGACAGAGGTTACCAGTAGGGTGCCCTGAGACTCTGTTCTGGAATTTGTGATGTTCAGCATTTTATAAACGTTCTGAAAAAGAATACGAACAGTTAGTTGACTAAAGCTGTGAAGAATTAAGATTTATAAAGGCTAGTCAGATCTAAAACTCTCTGCAGAGAGCTGCAGCAGGATCACACAAATAATGTTCAATAGCTAAATGAGGGCAAAGGATGTTCAGAGTTGATATTTGCAGAATGAATGTACATATAGAACAAATAACCTTAAATATAGACAAGTGCACATGCCTGTACCTGAATGACTGCTCTCAGAGGACGGTTTGTGGAGTCACGGTGGTTGGTTCTGTGGGAACACCAGCACACTCCCTGGGTGGTGTCCATAAAGGTAAATCAAAACTAATGGCAGAGGAAGGGGCAAAAGAAAATATAAATTGGCCATTGCTTAAAGCTGTGGTAAATCCTGTTTGCAACTTGCTAATCTCATCTCGAAAAGGAGATACAGTAGTGCTAGAAAAGTTGGAAAGAAGAGCAATTTAGAGGAAAGAAGCACGATGGCCTAAGTCAGGGGTGTCAAACTCATTTTCACCGGGGCCACATCAGCCTTGCAGTTGCCTTAAAAGGGCTGAATGTAATTTTAGGGCTGTATGAATGTGACTACTCCTACATTTATACAGTCCTAAAATTACATGGCCTAAGTGTTATGTCTGGTTCTGGAAGCTAGGAAGATATATTGAGGAAGGACCATTAACAAATGCCATGATTTTAGGACTCTTTGCCTGCACATCCCCAGGTGCCCATTGCTGAGTTAGGTAGACTTCAGGTCTGACTAATGGCGATTCCTGGGTAGTTCTTTAATTTCTGATAAAATTGTATTTTCAAAGTCCCTGAGTATATATCTACTTTATGACCGTAAATGTCTGAGTCTTTGGTTGATATATAATAGCATGGCTGTTCAGTAAATTGAAAGTATAATTACTAACCAGTTGGGCAAAACAGTCTCCAATAACAGTGCTGAATTGTAGAATTGCCCTAACGCACACCAACCCAGTCTATGTTGAGGGTTGACTAGAAAGTTTAATGTAGCAGTAATTTGAGTTCATACTTAATGCGGATCCTCTTGTTTAGTTGTCTAAATGTAGTTGCCTTATTTTAAATGCTGGATTTTGAAAAAAAAATCTTAGCCTTAAACTTCTCCAGCTGGAAAAAAGATCAAGTTCATTTTCAGCTGACAGCCAGAGAACTAAACAGAACCCGACAGAGCTGTGGCAAGGGTGGGATAGGAAGGGATCTTGCTTCAGGAACCCCTCTAAGGAGGTTGCCAGATGTCCGTAAGTATACCTAAATCCTGCCAAATGTTGCTACCACCTAGGAAGAGGAGCTCTTGCAGAGGTAATAGCTCTGAAAGATTGCGAGAGAATGGGGCAGTGTCTGAGGGCATGTTGGGGGATCAAACCAAATACCTAAATCTCACACTGGCTCTCTGTGCAAGGGCATTATTCGTGCTGGAGTTGGTAAGATTCATACAGGTAATCTCAGTAGCAGCAGGATTTAGGCTTTTTAGGATTTGTCAGAAATTGATTGTTCAAGCGTCATTCAGATGAATATAAAGTCAGATTGCGACTTCTGCTAGAGAAAATATGAAGATGTATCAATCAAAGAAATTGCATTGTAACTTATGTTAAATCCACTGTAGGTGCTAGTGAGTGTAGCATAAATAATCAAGTGACATTCATTGTGTATGTTACTGACCCAGAATTGTTTTCTCTGAAAGATTACACGCAAATTTAGCCTTTAAAGTTAGGTAAATTTTTAGTGAAGTGCAGCAAAATGTGATTTGTGCCAGCACAGTTCTGCCTTGCTCTTGAATGGGAAATACAGAATACTTTATGAGATTCTACATAGCTGGGGGAAAAATTCTGAAGACATATCCAATGTTTTAGAGCAACTATTTAGTTGGCCAAGATTTTTATGGCGTGTAATATTTCATAGGGCTTTCAAGGTTGGAGGAAATTTGGTTTTGAACACTGAATATTTTAAGGGCACCCTATAGTGTTGGATTCCTCTTTTTTTTTTTTTTTTTTTTTTTTTTCTTTTTTTAAACACGTGTTTCACAGTCCCATCCGGAGCAGGAGTTTTTTTTCCATAACATTCGCTGTCCCAGGGCCGCTCATGGTGGAAAATTACTTTTTTCATGGAACATTGAGTATTTTAGAGCTGCTTCAGTGCTAGTGGAAAATAACCTGTGTTTGAGGTCAGAAAAATAGATTAAAGTAATTTTAAAGTTTTATTGCCACTTAGGTCTGTAGTAGAAATTTTTACCATCATAGGATTTAGATCCATTACAAGAGTAAGATTCTGATTTTTAAGGTTTTTCTAAGACTAAGAAGGCCTAAGTTCAGGAATGCATCCTTGAAGGATGATGACAGCCATCCTTATAATTAAGCATGTGTTTAATTGCATTCCCTAATAGGGATGGGTTTAATCCTGGACTTAAGTGTTTTCGTGACTTGGAGCCACAGGATGTGATTGTTTGACTCTGCGACAGGCTGAGGGCAGCGATGGATCTCCCATTTGAATCACTGGGATCTAAATTGCACTTAGGGATTCTGAACCTTTGGCAGTTTGGGTGAGTCGGTACCTTTGGCCTCATCCTCAGCTGCATCTGTGTGGAGGTGGGGTATGAAGGAAACAAAGGTGGCTACAGGCCATCCCATACCTCTTCCTTTTTTTGTACTGGCTGGGGATCAAACCAGGAGTTATTCAGCTTGAAATTAATATTTTCTTGGATGCAGATAGGGAATGACTTCCTGGATTACAAACTGGAAGATTTACTTTTTTCCTGAAGAGAAGTAGCAGCAAATGAATCCCAAAATGATTTGGTGTCTTCTAACACACAGAAAGGCAGCCGTTCTGTATAAGAAGCTTATGTAGATGTGTTAAATTTGGACAGTAAGGTGAAAGGAAAGACATTTTTAAACTGTCTGGGAAAGGACAAATGACAACAGTAGAAATCTCTTTGAGTCAGAACAGAGGGCAGAAAATTATAGCAGTGAGGAGGAAATATTTTAAAATTTCAATACAATTAGCTTTTTGACATCTCTGTTAAGTCTTCTCACTACAATTCTGTAGTGGAAAAGGCTCTTGAAGACTGTGAATGTTATTTTTGTCCATATAAAGTCCCTATGTAAATTAACCTTTATGTAAAGGAAAGTCAAGCATCTGCAGTAGAATTCCACTTTGTACACAGGACGAACTTCTCCATGAAGTCTTATGAATACCTCCTAAAGCTTAAGTATCATTTCAGCTCCATTCAGTTTGTCACCTTTAAGAAAAAACAAAACAAAACAAAACAACACACACCAAAAACCAATAAAACAAACAAACAAACAACCCCAAACACGCCCCCCCCCCCCCCCCAACCCACCACAAAACACAACAGGGAGGAAAAAAAAATTTAAAAAAGAAAACACACCATTATGCTCATGGTTTGGCTTATTTTTGCTTAGTTTAGTTTCTACTTGGATAAGAAAACAGTAATTAAAACTTTTAAAGTTTTATTTACATGAATACTAAAGGATAAAGCACAGGTTTTTGACCTTACCTATTTGTGTAGAAAAAAAGAGCTTTTCTTGCATTTTGATGGTATGCTTGAACTCTGTCCTGCAGTTTCTGTGTAGAAAAATACTTTTCACAGTGCTACTGTAAGAGTCTTTTCATGAGGAACGTGGGAATTATATACTTTGCCTGCTTTCTCACAGGAGCTGCTAGGTGAGACGTAACTCAGTTGCAGGGCTGCATACTGGTGGGGAAGAAAAATCTTATCTCAGGAGCAGTAAATACGGAGTCTAATTTCTAAAGGAAAAGCATCAAAAATCTGCATGATGTAAGCTTTTTCGCTGGAGTTGTGCTGTGTGCTATGTTATGAGAAGGAGTTTTATACGAAGTACCATTAAGCACAGAGACTATTAAAAAGGTAAATGCGCACCTAAAAATTGTGGGTTTCAGTATCTTCCAACAGTAAGAGTTTCTCCTGATAGGAATTCCAGAAATGACAATTTGCACAAGAACTCAGTGTCTCTCATGAGAGTTATGGCAGAAAAAGGATTTTTTTACTGGCAATGAGAGCATATGGATAAACTGAAGCTGTCCAGAAGAGTTTGAAATGTACACACTGCTTTGCCGAAGAATGCAAAGGAGCTGGACTATAAGGGATGTGTTTTTCTCCTGCATTATTACTCTAATCTATTTAAAGGGTGTCTATCAGCAGATGGGATAGCATCACACAATAAAACTTTTTTCTAGCCAGAGTCTCTACTACGTCTCTCTGGATGAACATCTCCAAAAGCTTTATATCACATTTGTGCTCACCAGTTTTAGGTTCCCCTGAAAGGCAGGGTTAGAGGCCCCTGCTTTCTGGCATATAGCAATGTCCTGCCTGCAGAGTGCCCCAAGTCCTGCCCCTTCTCGTCCCTTCGTGCTGTACTCCAGCCAGTGACAGGTCCCTGAACTCTTCTCTGAAAAGGTATCTTCTGTTTTTCCTTAGCTCAGGGCTCCAGCTGAGGATTTGCCTTAATACTCTTAATGGCACCCTAACCAAACACCCACGAAAAAGGACATGGAAGGAGGTTGATTGCAAATACCAGTTGGTCTTCAGCGGATGTTCAAATATCTCCCAAGCTCATTCTCAGATAGCAAATTGGTTTCCATATAATACAAACGTTTGTGAAAGAAAAGGGACTGTGAAATGCAAAAATTTGAAGGGTCCTTGAAATCATTGTGAAGAGGCCAGATCGGAGGGACTCAGCACACGGTTCACATAAAAATTATTGGCTCTTAGATAAAAATGTTACTTCGCTATAGTTTCAGGTAAAATACAATGCAGGAGTGTTGTGATTGTCCCCGCTGCTATGTTTAGCTCAAACAGCTCATGTTTATGGATGCAGCCTGAAGGTATCTAGAGAACATTAACTCTGTTTTAAAATGACAGCATGCAATGACCATGTATAATGCATAATAGTGTTGTTTTTTTCATGGCACATTTAACTGATCTTTTTTCGTGGATTTCCCCCTCCCCACTTTATCTCTAAGTGGCAGCACGCCTGAGATTGCTTGAATGAGTTCATTGCGCATTTCAGCCGGGCTGGTTGCTGGACTGCCATGCACTTCTGCTCCTTAGACCTAGAATTTGTGTGTCCGTATTCACACTATTCGCTTGAGAAATGGCCTGATTTACTTGCGTGTGTGTGTGGTATTACTTGCTTGTTTCCCCTAAAGAGAAATGCGTACAGCTCTTTGAGAAACAAAGAGCAATCATTTGCTATAATTTAGATTAAGTTTAAGGTGTGTGACAGATACCCAATTTTGAACTTAAAATGAGAGGCAAAGCTTTTCTGCAGATTTGTTCTGCAAACTGAACTCCAGATTTTAAAAGGCTCTACGTGTCTCTGAATGAGACATGGGTAGAAGAGCAGAGACATGGCAATTTTTCCAGGATAAACTCTAGAATACAAACCCAGTTTGGAAGAAAGAAATATTTTACTTAAGTCCCAGGAATGAGGTACAATTCTGAATGCTGTGTTGAGAGCAGAGGGAAGACTGCCTCATGGGGTGATATTGGGCTGAAGTTTGATAGAGGCTCGAGTTAAAATCTTAAATTTGAACCTTTCCAAACGTTTTTCTCTTTTGTGGAATTTGACTTCAAATCTTTGAGTTCAGTCCCATCTCAACCATGCTGCTTCTGGCTTATTTTTGGCTCTGACTGGTCTGCAGGATTTTGGTGCCAGTGAGGGTAGTCTGGCTGCAAACCTCTAGGCCTTAGGTTAAAAAAGCTCAGCATCATCACAACACCTCCTCAGCCCATCTGTATAGTAAGTATATGTGCCTGAATGGCCACGGAAAGTACACTGTAAAGGAAAAATATGCCTGAGAATGATACACTTTAGCCAGAAAGCTGGGGTAAAATGGAAAAAAGACCCTTAAAACAAGTCCTCATCCCAATTCCAAAAGGATTTTTTGTAGTGGCATAAAACTTCTTCTGGAAATTTGAAAAACAGCCTGTTTTTTTGGACACTTGTGCACCCTGCAGATCTGTACTTTGTTTTATGCAGTTTCATTCATTAAAACACAATCTTACAAGTTTAAAAGCCCTGAACTGTTGCTAAATTGTCTAGAATAAAATCTGTGATTATGCAGAAGAGTGTTTCTTTCTAGACAAAATGGTGGGGGGAGTTTTTTCCTTCAGTGAAATAGCAGGTTCCAAAAACTGTGTCTGGTTCCTATTACAGTAAAGGAAAAAACTTGAGGTGCGCATTGGAAGTGCTAAGCCAGTGATTGAAATGTTAAAGTTGCTCCTAAAGGCTATTCCACATCATGAAGGCATCATCTGTAAAGTAATACTGCACAATGATCTGTGAAGAGAGGAGACTGAATTAGCATTCAGTATGGCTGAAACTTCCAAATGTCCCACATTCGGGTCAGCTTCTACAGCAGAACCATTTTGGTAGTCTTCAGTGAGCACTGATCAACATATCTAGAGAAAACGGAGTTCAGGTGAAAAACAGTTAAACTGCTCTGACTTGTCTTGTGCCCTGCATCTTTGTGCACCTCTGTGGCAAGTCACTGTGCCACATATGTCAGACTTACCATTGATTTATCTGGGGTTTTGGAGCTTTGAAAGAGCATTTCTGCTGTGGCAGCTCAACCAGAGCACAAGCAATGAAGTGTCTGATTTGCCAACTTGCACAATATCCTTTTAAAGGCAAATGTTTGAGGAAAATAAAATGGGAGAAGTCCTCCCACTGAGGTGGTATTGTGCCAGTGGAAAAAAAAAATAACCGTCTAATTAAAAAAAAATGTCCAAAGTTAACTCATTTATTAAAATTTAGAATGACAAATTATCTGCAAATGCCGACTTTCCCAGAGTTCAAGCTTTACAGTAGGAATGACGATAGACCTTTGGCTTTCTGTGACATGGTAAATGAGATTTCTTAACAACTGAGTCCCTTGTTTAGTTGTTAATAGCTCTTTCTGTTCCTTTTTCTTCACACTGCATTGTTACAGGCTGTATATATGACATTTACTACTTGGAGAAGTTCTTGGGAGCTTTTTTGGCAGAAATCAGCCACATGTATTTTCTAATCTAATTGGCAAATATGTACATTTTTTTCTTCAAGAGAAATATTTTGCTTCCATTTGTTTTTTTTCTTTATTTTTAGTTAGAAATTGAATATTTACTCCTTCATATATTCTGGGATGCAGGTTGAATTAAAAGATGCTGTGCAGATCTTTAGGTTAATTGGTCCTGATTGGGGGTAATGGTCTCACATCTTTCAGTAGCAAGGCACCCGATCATGTTACTGTTGTAGGACCGGTAGCAGTTTTAAAGCTGTTCTATGCTCAACCTTTCATCTCAGTGGGATGCTGAATTATTACTAGAGCTCACAACTGAGGTTTGTTGTGAGTGGAAAAAGCACTTGTTTTGCTGCAATGTTGTTTCTTTGACTTATACTATCTATGAAATGACAAAGGAATTTCATGATTCTTTGATGTTACGGTAGCAATCAGCAATATAAAACCTATGGTTTATCTCTCATAATAAATGTTTCAATTATTTGCATTTCCAAGGTGTTCCCCAACCAAACATAGTATGGTTTAAGAAGAAAGACATTCTACAAATCAATTCTTTCCTGGTTTTGAATGGTTCTTTATTTCTGAGGAATGTTTCCTATGAAGATGCAGGAACATACACTTGCAGAGCAACTAACACTCTCGGCAAAGCCGAAGCTGCGTCTGTTCTGCACTTAACCGGTAAGTGCTAAGTGAAAATTCCTTACTGATAACAGCAGTGAACCACTTTGATTATGAAGTTTAACCAGTAAAATAGTTGGGGGTATATTTAACACTTTATTATGATCTTGGAAATTTTGATTGCATCTCACTCCCTGGGATCTGTTTTCTATTTTGTGTTTCCTGTAATAGTGGCTCTAGGTACAGATGGTTTGACTTGTCACTTCAAAAGTTGTTCCATTTTCTTGCTTCCCTTAAACCAGCACACACATTAGAAAACTAAACCCTCTGTCATATTACATTGTTCCTAGGGAAATGAGGCAGGCTTGAGTTATTTGGAAAATCTGCAGGGAAATGCATGCAGTGAAATGAAAGCAAAGGCCGGTTGGGGGATTGGTTTTTCTTTTTTTCTTTTTTTTTAATTATAGAGGCTAATAAAATGTAGGGACATGGAAAACAAAAAATTCTGAATATGAACTGCTAACTCTCAGAATACAAAATGTAAAGAAAACTTGGATTTAAATTAGTCTATTGAAAGATTAATAATGTAATACTGTATAATACAATCATGCCTTGCAAATAGCTCCGATAAATGGATCATTCAGCTCTAGGGATTAATTTTCTCATCATTTTGCTGTACGACGTACAACAGTTATACATGGCCGATCCTGCAACGAAGCTTGCTGTCTTAGGCACACATGTGTAGGGCGGGTTATAGATGTTTGGACCTGTTGGCCAAGGAAGACGTACCAAAGACATAAGAGTCTCTGTGTGAGGATGAGTATAGACTGAAGCTCCCTTCTTGGTTTCAGTTTTCCTGGACTACATCAAAACTTCAGATGTTCCAAAGAGGAATATTAGTATAATTATGTGACTGGGAAGATTGCTCACAAGAGTCTGAATTTCATTTCTATTCCTGGTCATATGACATTAGTTTAAATAAATCTTGATGGATAGGATAGGGCCAAATTCTACTCTTTTTTTTGGCTGTGCAAAACTGCAATGAAATGGGAGAACTTCTGGTGTCAGGACTTGCAGGTTGCACTGACTCAATGTTGTCTAAAGCAATGTCACATCAGCCCTTTGGACTTCACTACAGCAACTACTGCCTGACACGGGGCAGTCAAGCAGTAGAGCACAATCTGTGCAACCTTTCTAATCCAAGTTCCTAAGGACTGACAAGGCAACCAGCCTTTTGCCTGGCTGGGACTGGCCTTGCTGTGGTTCTGGGAGACTTTTTTGTGCCACTGTTTACACAGACGAGCAGGAGGCTTTGTACAGACATTGCCCACTGAGGAAAAACATCGAACCAATGTAAAATGAGCCACAGATGTCAGGATATAACGGAAGTTTTAAACCATTCTGGAAGGAGAATCATAGATCTTATGCGTGTTCCTTAAAACGGGAATGTTGACTAAGTAGCAAGAACTGTGTGTTAGTGACAGATTGCCCACATTTTTGGCAGTTATTCTGTCTGGCATATGATAAAAAGGAGGAGTTGCTATAGTGACAGGCATATGATTCTGCATACATTGTCCTATCTCTATGCGTAATGAGATTTTAAGAGATTTTATTTTTTTCTGTTGTGACACTTTGTCATAATTCCATCTAATTGAACAGAGGAATTGGCCTGATTCCATTAAGAGAATTATTTTTAATTTTATTAAAATTTCTGTATGTGAAAAACCAGTAATGAAACAATACAACATTGTCATGAGAAACAGGAAATACATCATATGTGCTGTAAATGTTGTTTTTACACTAAGTGTTACAGTCTTATATTTTAAACGAATAAAATTTCATGAACTTAGAAACTTGCATAAACATTTGAAATAATTTCTGCATCTCCCTGTTTAAATATCTGAAGTTGTATTTCTTAGAGAAACAATTTAACTGCCTAAATGAAGCTGATTGATCCTAAAGAATTCCGAAGTGCTACTGTCCTTCTGCTCCACAACTAGCATGTTGGATATTTTGCTACAATTTTTTTTCATCATCTTGATTTAATTCTCACTAAGAGAGCTTATGCATTGTGTTACAGAACAAAGATTTGTAGAGAATAACACTCTATTATCAAAGGGAAGCAGAAGAAAGCGTGTCCTAATGGCATCTGGAATTGGTACAAATGTCAGTGTGGCACCTGGAGATCCGCTGAGAATGGGTATGTTGTCTTGTCTGCTTTGTCATTTAAATTATTTATTCGTTTAATTAAAGTGGAAAGGGCCCCAAAGAGAAAGTGAGGGTAATTCCTAACGGTCTGGGTTTGGTGACCTTCTGGATTTCCTAACCATATCTCAGCTTTCTGTCATCAGGGAGGGAGCCTCAGAGTAAGAAAGACAATTATTTTTTGATTCAGCTCTTCAAAAAGTGTTTTAAAATTTAAAATTAAAATCATGCATTGTGTAGGTGACCCACCGTGAGACTGAAGCTGCATAATTTCAATTTGAGCTTCACTCGAAAACAATGGGAGGAAATTCAGCTGGGCTCTAGAACTGTTCTCTTATTTTTCTAAATGAATATCCCTGTTTCCATCCCTGCTTGTGCCTATGGAGCAAAAATGCAGCAATTTCATTTAATGTGTTTAGGACTCCTTTCCAAAATAGATAGAAACTTTCAGTACAAACCTATTTGCACATTGTAGAGTCTGGAATGAAGTCTTCATTCCATTTAAATAATTGTTCCCCTTATGCCCTTAGTTCATACAGAAGTTAAGTTTGTAAGAACTTACTGAAAGGCAAAATATAAAGAACTGTGCTAAGTAAACACCAGCTTACCCAGCTGATAACCCTCAAGGGGCAGTCAGGATTTTAGGCCATGGCTTGGACCTCAGTGATTTTATGCATAGTTGTTTTTTTATTTAGGCTGCTGAGGTCTTTTGCGCAGAATCACAAAATCACACATACTTATCCACAAACATTTCAATGTTTATAGAAAAACCTGCTAAAATACTGTTGATTTTTAGGTTGCCCAGTGCTGCCCAGCTACAGAAATACAGTTCACTGGCTTTTCGGAGGTAGTCCCATTGCCGAAGTTAAGACCTTGGAATACCGAACCCTGGCTGGGGGTCATATCCTAGAGGTGAACACCAACTCGGGTCAATTTGCTGGACAATTCCAATGTTGGACTTCGGCTACTGCAAAACCAATGTCAGTTTGGGTAAATGTCAAGAAGGAAGGTTTGTTGAAAATTATATGACAAATTCTTAAATTTTGAAATATTTTATTTGACTTTGTAAAGACTTCCCTGAAACGTAACCTGCTTTTATACATAGCAAGTAATTCATAAATACATCTTTAATTTCACATATATGAATACTTCCATTTAAGTCACTAGATGATGTCCAGACTGGGAGTTGGATATGGGAGTCAATGTGCATCCAAATATCATGTGAGGGTCCTCATTTCTCACCTCTGTAGCTGAGAAAATGTTGCCTGATTCAGTGTCTAGCTGCTTAAACAGTTTTAAATCAGGCAGGTTTTCTCAGCTTCCCCTTCAACAAATCATACAAATTGCTGCCTTGATAGCCCACCAAATTGAAACAAAACTGATTTTGAGGTCATCTTTGCAAATATCTTAATTATAATCGAAATAATTTTAATATCATTGTCACATTCCAGTGTCATTACAATGCTATGGTAACCATCTTATTGTATTAATAGTCACCCTTAAACTTATCAATGTACTAGGGCACATGCACACTCGTCAGTTTCAATGTTCAATTTTCCAGAACATTTTGTAATGTTCTCCAATGTAATGCGCTTGCACAAAACTACATTTCCGTTATTAGGTTATAAAATGTGCACCTGAGGATTAAAGATGAATTTGACAAGGATCTTATATAAATATATGCACCAGCAGGACAATAGGCTGTATATGCAAACATTTTAGAACGACTGTAAATATTTAAAGTGCTTTAAAAACTAATTACATTATAATTGGGCTTTAAAAAAGGGAGTTAGGAACTTGGATCCTACTGAGAGTCTGGCAGCAAAGTACCAAACTCTGTTTGACACTTAAAAAAACCAAAAAAATCTCTAATTGGTCGATAACCAGGAAATGAAAATCAGGTTTAGAAACAAGTATCTGTTGAAATTGAAAGTTTTTGTATGTGATTTATCAATTATCCCATCAATATGATTTGACTTCCTGTTTACATGCAAAGGACTCAAGGTGTAAGGTCAGGTCTTGCAAATCCCCTATGCTGTGTGTCAGTGTATTCTCAGTGACTGCCACGGGGCTATTTTGATGGGCGAGAATGGTTCCGGTATGCGTGGAGTTGTGGAGCCAGTCACATTTGCAAAGTAAAGAAAAAGTATATCCAGCCCTTCGTCCTGATATTGATCTCATTGAAGTCAGAATTTTTGAACAGGTCTAGCCAGGCATCGAACTATCCGACTGCAGTCTTTAGCTTTAGCCTTTTCGTTGCCCAGTACCCTTTCCAGTTGGGCTGGTCAGTATTTTGGGGAGATCCCATTTTCTAGTTATGAGCTTTTAACTCTGATGCTTATGTGAATGTTTCATCACTGAAATACCCATGCATTTGTGAAGACTGCAAAATCTCCTTCAATGGTTTTTGCACAGTAGGCGTATTGAGGGCACTTCTGAATAGTATCATCCTAGTTAAACAAACAATATAGTCTCTCCATCATAGCTGCAGTCAGTAAGTTTAACTGTTTCTACTTTGAAAAAGGCCCTTTTGTATTATTTTAAGAAACCCAGAAGTAATAAGGAAACATTGAAAAACAATAAGTTAAAGAATTCATTATGTGCTGGAAGAGTGAGCCTGTGGACACAGCTGGTAGCTATCAATTATTCTTGGTTATTACAGAAAAATCCAGCTCCTGTGATCACATAAAAATCTGTCAACATTGCATAGTACTTCGTCTTTTACCAAGTGTCAAAAAAAAAGAATTGTGGGGGAAGGACTAAGTGTGGAATTGTGACTAAATATAAGGTAGTAATTGTTAGAGGTCATCGGATTTTAATACAAAATGCCCCTTAAAATAAATCCCTTTTTCATCTTGCCAGATGCCTTGGTGGCAAATTATTTATGCATTAAATACTTTTCTATAGTTTAGTACAGGATTCTCTTAAATTCGCAAATTATGTGAAGTGTCTGGAGTAAGATGAGTTTTCTTCAGAATAAACTTTTTCTAGAACAGCAGGAAATCTGGAGAGCCTGATTTACAGTTTCCTCTTTTTAATGGTCATTGTATAAAAATGTTATGAAAGTTTTTAAAGAAGTTCATCAGTTCCTACTGTGAGCAAGGTTCTGCCCTTCATGTGCACATGTGCTGATCGCATTTGCCTTATAGAGAACTTCATGCTCATATGTAAGGGCTGAACTTGAGGGGAAGCTGAGTAGGACTAAATTCTACTTTGGCTTATGATCCCTTTTCACAGTGCTGAAATATTTGCTTTTCTGCAGAGGATGCAGTATCTCTCTAGCTTATAGAATATGCTGCCAAGTCAATTAAAATGTGACACAAAGTATAGTGCCTCTCTCACACTACTTTCAATTACATTTCTCAGATCATAAATGGGAATATGCTGAGTGGAGTACTTGCTCTGCTAGCTGTGGGAATTCAGGAACCCGCTCCAGAAGACTGCAGTGCGTGAATGCAGAGAAACAGAAAGTAAATGAATCGTTATGCAGAGGGCTGCAAGAGCCAGAGATAATTTACCAGTCATGTAACACAAATGACTGCCCTGCCAGGTAAACTCCTTTCTATTCTCTTTCTGTGTGCTCTATGCGTATTAAAATGCACTCACAGCCTCCTGAAATTGTTTCTGTGTTCATACTCAAGAGTCTGAAATGTGGGTTTTATTTCATCGTGAACCCTAAAGCATGACATGTGAAAATGGATAACAAGCAAGTAGGGGAATGCTTGATTCACCTGAATAAATGAGCTCTGTGCAAGTCTCAGTGCTGCCACAGCAAGTCTTGCTGCTACCACACTCACACCTTGAAAGCTAAGCTGGAGATCTCTCTGAGTCACCGGTGCGCTAGTTTTGTGGAATCTGTGACAATGCCCCAAGAGAAAACTCGTTACATTTAGAGCAGCCAGGATACTTGTGTGTGGAATCTGTTTGCCTCTTCTCCTTCCATGCCAGCAGAGCTCTGAGTAGGATGTTTACTATGGAATGCCTCATTTGTTGCTAATACCCCTCACCACAGTGTCACGCTCTTTGCATGTCCTTCCTTGCCAATTTTCTCACTGGATTAACTGGAGTACCTTGTGATCTTCAGTCAGAAAATGTTTATATCAGAGGCAAGTATACCACAACATCTGATTCCAAAAGCCAAAACCTTACCTCTACACTTCGTGAGTTGCACTGAGCATTCCAGCTCAACAAGGCGTTTCTCAAGGCTTTTAGCAGGAAATCCCCCAAGACTCCTCAAAACAAGTGCTTTCCGTTGCTTAAAAGAATTGGCCATCCCTGTCAGCAACATAAAAATCTGTGAGGGATGAAAAGTCATGCACACATTTTGGAGTTGTCCGTTGCTGGAAAATGTTTGGAGAGGTGTGTTAAGACCTTAGCTGACATTCTGGGAGTGCATCTTGCCAGTGTGTTCTAAACTCTGTGTCAAAAACAGAAAACATAGCAACAGATAAATATCAGGAGAAATTAGTTTATATTTCATTATTGGCAGCCAAAATTTTAAATTGTGAGTGTGAACTCCAGCCAGCCCATAACAAGCAAACTTATTGCCAGTGGAAAAATACTGAAATAGAACTAACCATTTGAAGCACACAGACTCAGTTGCAGGTTTCCCTCTTAAAATTCAGCCATTCAGAGCAGATGACAGAGAGTTAGGAGGATACTAGAGGGCCCAGTGCTCCCCCGAGCAAGGTTGTGCGTTTTCAGAGGACTGCAGTGCGTGACTTAACAATCTCTAATTATCACAGTATTCACCACAAAAAACCCCAAGCAGTTATTTAATATGGCTAAACAGACTGGGACCTAAATTCTCTTTAAAAAAATGCTTAGATTTATTTCGCTTTGAATTTGGCTTTATGAATTTACCAGTGGAAGGGAATTGTGTGAATACTAACATAATTAACTCTACCTTGAATTATACGTACATGCTAACATAAAAGTTGTTTTTCTTTTATGAAGTATTCCATGCTTCCCATATAGGAAGTGCATCCCAGATACCTGGAAAACAGCCCTGTATCTGGCTCCTAGTGCCGCCCTTTCCATTTCCCACTTACTGATTTCTGCACAATCTTCTTACCCCAGGGCAACTCTTTAAAACGTATCCATAGAATTACAAAGGATTAGATGTATGGTCAGTGTCATGGGCCCTTGTAATTCAAAGTGGTTTGCATGTGTCTAATCACTTATTTTCAGCACAGCATAGAAGTACAGTTAAGCAAATATAAGAGTTTAAGCATGTGCTTCACTTGTGCTTTAAGTGTTTGCCAAATTTGGGCCTGGCTGACTTGCTGTGCATGCACTGCACCAAATGTTTGCAAAAGTACTTGAGATTTAAAAGGAAGAAAAAGACAAAAGTCCAGACTGTAAAAGATTAATCTTTCTTGAATGGATATAAACTGTTTCACTGTATGAAAATGAAATAATTACTAAAGAGAATAAAATATTTTTCCTGTTGTCACAGTTATGCTACACGTAGAGTCCCATTCTGTATTTCTAGCCTAGATTTATGAAAAGATCAAGTGAAATAAATTGTATTACCACCTGTTGCTTCCCCAGTATTGTTCCTAGCTGCCAAGACAGACTAAATCTTTGCAGCTCCTAATCAATAAATAACATGTTCTGCTTGAGCCATTATCTAGCAAGATCTTGATGTAATAAATTTGGATGAGTTATGACACCCTTCACCTTAGTAGTAAGTAAATCAGTACCAGTCATTTTATAAGTTACAGAAAAGTACCCTGTTCTTCCTTCAGAAATGTTAAATCCAGCAGGGTCTATAGGGTTTACCTAATATAACCTTTTGGGTAAGAAGCCGTATAACTTCTGTTAGCATATATTGAGCCACACTTATCTTGGAAGTCGTCATTTAACCAAATTTATAAAGCCTTGCCTAACAGCTGAAAAAGCTCTGATTCTACCTTTGCTCACAACTAAAACTTGCAGTGACAGGTTTTTTTGGTCTTTATTTGCAAACAGATTGCTGCAAAGTACCAGCAAGTTTGCAATGCTTTTATGGTTGCTACAAATTTACCTCTGCATCCTACAGGTGGGTAACTAGTCCATGGTCTGAGTGCTCTGCGTCTTGTGGCAATGGATTTCACTATCGACAAATAACTTGTCAACAAGTAAAAGCCAATGGCAGTGTGCTCACGCTGCTACCAGGTGCTTGTGTACACAGAGATCGTCCTGTGGGAAGGAAACCATGTACGGGTCATTTGTGTACAGGGGGGACAGTACAGACGCAAGGACAGGTAAGTTACAGAGTTTGTCTGGAAACTCCTTTTGGTATAAAAGTGTATCAGCGTTGTCATTCCATGGGCTGAACATCTATTCTCTTGCACAAAGAGTGAGCTATATGGCACCAGTTGTAATTACCTTTCAGAGCAGTGAATTACAAATCCTAGTTGGTGTGGTTTGTTTTGGGGTTTTTTGGTTGTTTTTTGTTTTGGTTTTCGTGGGGTTTTTGTTTGGTTGTTTTTTTGTGTTGTTGGTTGGTTTTTTGTGGGTTTTTTTTTTTTTTTTGGTCACGTCTGACCTACTTTGCGTTGTTAAAGATGTGAGCTGAAACCTGAGTATTAGTTTCAATATATTTTATAAGCTAATCCCTTACTATATATATCATGTTTTAAGCTAATATATTGCTAGTATATGTGATTAACTTGGTTGTTTCTTTCTCTTTCCCCTCATCCTTTTCTCTCACTTTTTAGTGTTCCAGTCACTGTGTAGGCCGCCCTGTAGGTTTACAGCATCGTCACTTTATATGTCAGCTTCGTAACGGATCTTTGGTGCGAAACTCTTCTTGTGATGAAAGAAAGAGGTACACAGTCTGAAGCAGTACAAGTTAGATTCTTCAGATGATCAAAGATACAGGATTGTCAGTGTAGTATAAATATGCAAATTCTTACATATCAAACACAAGGAAAGGAGGTAATGACAGTCGTCTCTGTGTATACACTGGATTAATTCAGTCGTCCAAGGAGAGTAATGGATTTGATCAGTGTCCTCTGCTGTGCTAAAGGCAAAGCTAGAAATAGAGTGAGGGAATCTTGACTCCCCCAAAGAAAGTAGAAATTGGAGTGATCTGCCATAACTTTTTTTTTCGTTACTACTGAGCTAGGTTTCTTCTGATATAACTTTTTATTCTGGTCTACTGCTGCCCAAATTTTATAAAATAAAATATTTCTGGGCCTTAGTTTGTGGACCATGTAAATTGGTTTACTCATTTATGATGACTGAAATAAGGTGCACTTCTCTGTGTAAATAGATCTCGATCTGCCTCTTAGTATGTACTGTTGAGGTATTGAAGAGGTATGTAAAGACTGAATGGTTGAGAAGGTATGATTTTTTCTTACCTCAAGGTAAGTGTTCTTTGTAAGAACACTTTCAATTTATTTTATTGTCTTTAAACAACTCCTTTCAATATGAAAAGTACAAGCCATACGCCTCCACAGGATCTTAATCAGCAGATGTGCTTGGGACTACGCTATAGCACATGGATGGATGGCAGCCTCTGTAAAACACCATAATCCCCAAAAGGCTGAACGAAAGACAAATTAAAACTGAACATGTAGGTAGGGCAACAATAAGCAGGGAATAAATGGGTAACAAGTACGTACATGGAAATTGTTACCGTGTTTCTCGATTACTGAACTCAGCTCTTCATATTTCCTGCTATAGAAGTGCTTCTGAATTGTGGGCATTTAAAAGCATTTTTGCCGCACAAAAAATGAAATTTTGGTTCCTTTGAAGTACATGGTGAAACTTCCATTTACTACTAAGAGCCAAGATTTCACTTCGGCAACATCAAATGTTTGAGGAGGCTCAGTGTCAGCACAGAAATATTACTTGTGTTCAGGAGAGAGGTTATGCACCAAGAACTTGCAATATCCAGTATTCAACAGTTCAGGGTCAGTTAAGTTTTCCTAAAGGTAAGATATTTTTTTCTATTCCAGGATTAAGGAATTGGTTTTAAAGAAACAGAGTCTTGTCTTCTGTTTCCTCTTGAGTGAGGCATAATGAGTGGGCACAAAATGAAATACAACTTACATATAAGAGATATATAAGAAAATACTAGAAAAAACTCTTTTTGACTGTGAGGGTTGTCAAACACTAGAACAGGTTACCCAGAAAGATTACGGAGTCCCTATCCTTGGAGATATTCAAAACACAAATGAAGATGGTCTGGAGTAACCTGGACTAGTTTACTGTGCTACGAGCAAGAGGTGTGGAGTAATCAGTCTCCAGAAGTCCTTTCCGATATCCATGCTATCATTCTGTAAATAAAGGTTTAGCACAAAAGTAAGCATTTAACTGCCATTTATTTTCCTCCACAGATCTCCTGTCAGAAGAAACTGTTCTTCAGAGGCATGCGATGTCTATTGGCAGACAGGCCCTTGGAGGCCCTGCAGTGTGGACTGCGGGAGTGGGTTTCAGTCCAGACGAGTGTACTGTGTACACAGAAAGAGTAACAAACCTGTGGCTGATCAGTATTGCGGATGGAGGAAGAGACCGGTGACCTGGCAACACTGCAATGTCACATCCTGTGGCAGTATGTAAATGTTTTTTTTCTATATGAGCATAGTAACGGTTTGTAGCAGTTATATTAGAAGGTGACTCACGGTTGTACACTAGTGATTCTTCAACCATTTGATTGTACATCAAGGGTAAAACTATCCTCTCCAAGGAGCACTTCATAAGCCTGGGATTATTTTTCTCTGAGTAGGCCAGTTTGATATTAGAGCCTCAAAAGCACTTTTAGAAACAGGATATTTAGGAAGTTGTTTTATGCAAACTCCTCTACATGTCTGTGCCAGTTGTGACTCATAAGTCTCTGAGCAAGCTGTTAAATCCTGAAAGATGGGGTAGTTTTCTGAAATAGACAATAAGTACATGAATGCAGTGAGATCACACTTCTTATTTGTGACCTATTGCCAGAAATGTAAAGTAAAATAACTACAAAGTTACCAAGAATCCGTCAGTTGTTTACAAGTTCTGCTATTTATCTTTTGTCCATTATAAAGCCTTTTAATGTTTAAATATATTTTTCAGAAGGCGAATGCAAGGATACAACTCACTACTGTACATTTGTAAAGCAACTAAAGTTATGCTTGATAGATATCTACAAACAAAGATGTTGTCAATCATGTCGAGAAGTGTAACTCTTCTATGGAAAGTTCATGGTGCTGCAGTGAAGAGATGGGAAGAGGTTCATTAAATTAGCCTGCTCAAAGTACATACTCATAAATAAGACATTAGTCATAACAGTTAAATGGAAATATGGGGCTAATGAAAAAAACGGTATTGCAGATTGATACGCTGGACAGGGTAATTTTTCTGGGAACTTTTATTATCCACTCTTTGCAATGGAACTTTTAGTGTTTTAAACATTTTCCTGTCTGAGTTAGGAAGATAATATCACAGCATATCACTTGTAAAATTTTACGGGCCATCACCTTATGATTTTATCAGAGGAAAAAGTATTATTGAAAAGCACTAGGTAGTGCTTACTGTCCTTAAATCATGAGAAAAACAAAGTCACAAAATCATTTGAAGAATTTTGGAATGCAGCAACTATTGACCCCTAGGTTTTGTTTTTATTGTTTTATCAAATTTAACACAATTTTTTAATTTATATAAGCCATGGCTTGTAGCTGCAAAATTTTTGACATCAACTTCATTTTCATAAGCAGCTTGAGCTTAAGGGTTGATCTCATGGGATTTGCTTTACTGACATTAGATGTCAGATGGATACACAGAAGTACATTTTATTTTCTGTGCTTATATTTATGTGTACACAGTGAAAGACATTGTAGATGCTAGTACAATTTTCAAAACAGCAATAGATCTGTTTCAAATAGAAACAATGGAAAATGACATTTCATTTATTCTGCTCCAGTCACTGAAGTGCAGTTGAAGCTCCGGCATGATTAGACTTTTCTACTGATTTTAAGTTAGATATGAGGCTTCCTTGTCAGAGCTGTGAATGAAACACTTGTGAGTGCTGTTCTTGTGCACATCAAGTCAAATGAGGAGCCCATAACTGGCCAGAAACAGCTGTCAGATTTTCCATCTGGAATATTTTTTTTCCCGTGTTAATAGGCAAATTGTCCAAGAAAGAATTATTAATTATGAAGGTAGACAAGTGTAAGAAATCTAATTTGAGCAGTTTTCCAGCAATATGGCTTTTCATCGTGACCATTAACCATTAGAGTCTTTTGCAAGTTGTTAAATTCTGATTATGGTATTCCTAGGTAAATTATTTTCCATGTTGCATATTATGCCTCACTAGGGCTATAAGCAGAGAGAACCTCAGAGGAAGCAGTGGACAGATTTTTTTTTCTTTCGTAGTTTCCAAACTACTGCACACGTTGGAGGCCTGAATGCTTGTACTGGCTTGGATCTTGTGTTGCATTACTGAACTACATGACATGCTAATTAGCGGGTGTGCTGTAAGAGCAGTTCTGGAACCATCATTCCTGCACAAGGGGTTTGCATCACTGAGAATTAGATTAGCACTACTGTATAGAAAATGTTTAGCATGGACTATTGTGTCCAAGGCTGACTGCAAGGAGAGGATATTCCTGATCATTACCTTTTTAATCAGCAATGGGTCTTGATTTGTTTAAGCAGTTTTTTTAAATTAAAAGAAAACATTTGTAAGATACTTTTGTAGATATTTATTGTCTGATTTAAAAGTGCAATATTTTGTTTTGTACAGTGTTTAATAAAGATTTTTGGACATATATTTTTTTCTTATTACCAAAATTTCTTATTCGTGTTTTTCTTTTATATTTAAAAATTTCAAATGTTAACACATAGCATTTTTTGTTGTTTTAATTTTCTCTTTGGTTAAGTATGCATGCTATACAGAAGCAGTGCTGTAAATGTTTGTTATTGCGTCTGGCATGATATTCCTTTGTGGATTATTTTATTGCTTCTCCAGTAACTGAAGATGTCTAATATTTAGCTTTATTGAACGTAGTTTTGATATTTCTGAAATAAACTCTAGTTTGATTATTCAATACTGTGATTACCCAGAGATTGTTTATTACTGTAATTTTCGTGGTAGCTGTGCTTTTATTCCAAGTGTTATTTTATCAGCCTACAATGCCCATAATTCTGGGATTTTTTCAAAGTGAAGACTAGTTCTCATTTTTGACAGCTTATCAGACAGATTCTCAGCTTCGTTGCAGTCTGCTTGCACTGCTATTAAGAGGCAATGAAGATGTAACCTGACTAAAAAAGTGGAGAAGGTAATTTACCAAAATCCAAATAAGTCAGCTCTGACTCATTGAAATCTAGAATCAGGATTCTGTAAAAAGGTGGAATAAAGTTACATTTCTTTGCCAGGCCTTCATGTACTGCACCAAGCAGAGTTCATTTAGACCCAAGAGAACAGCTCTATGGTTTATATTTCATGGGTGATGGCAATAGCGGTGTGAAAAAAACCCCTTTGTTCAGAATATCCAGTATGTGTAATATTCTTTAGAAAGAAGACCCTCATAAATAACATGAGTCAAGAAAAGCCTTAAAAATTTGTATTAAATTAAAAATAAATGTCTAGCAATAAAATGGTGGTGTTTCAGAGCGATTGGCAAAGGTACATGGGTTTCTTTAATTTTTCTTTTGTGTCATCAATACATTTTTCCTATGCAGTCTTAAAAAGAAAAAAAGATTCTGTGCAGCAGTTCTGTGGAGCATGCTATATATAGCATAGTGTATGAAAAGACAAAAAGCACTTTTAGAATAGCAATTGAATCCATGAGTAACTTTTCTGCTTTTACATCTTGGTTTAGCATGACATCATAAAATGCTCTTTTAGCATCTGTTATTTTGAGAAATATTAGTTTTCCAGCCTGCTGTTCATCTTGTGTGCATTTCAATAATATGTTGCTTATGAAAAAGTTGACTTCAAGTATTGAATAGTGTCTGAAGGTTTATATTTTGCTGCTTTGTCTGGAAGCACAATCAGTAGGGTGTGGCTCTTTCCACTGTAATGTAATAAAGGCTTCTCTCCTTCACTGTTTAATGTAGGGAAAAAGATTAAGGGCAAAATGAAAGTGAATACACCCCCTCCCCTCTAACAGTCTTGAAACACACCTGCAGAGGAACTGTTAAATGTATCTCAATATGCCCTCCACTTCCTCTCATAGATTTTTGTACTGTGCTGGTAGGTGGCAGCAAATGACTTTCCATAACTTAAGAGGAAGAAGTGACTTGAGAACTAAAAAAAACAGCTGTGAAAATTACAAAAAGCATCTGGGCTCACAGACCCAGAGGAAGAGTAATTTTCAGCAGAACATGCAGGCACACGTAATTTCATGGATTTAGATTGCGTTTCTCAATGAATTTTATTTCTCCCTAGAAAAGAGAGCTGGAGGATACTAAGAGCTTCTGTAAACTCATGATGTACCAAGATTGTGTGTAGGATATGGACTTGGGTTGACTTTGTTTCCTCAGTTGAGGCCAGACAGAGAATGATCCAAGTTTCATAAAGAAAAGGGTGTTTGTAGTTTTAATTCTGCGGTACAGAAGGATGACAATGAATTGGACTTTTTCCTGTCCTGCGTTTACGATATCACAGCTTTACATTGCCCTTGTCCTTTCCCAGTCCAAAACATGTCTTTACCAGCTGAGGACATGAATAATTTTCAGAGAGAAAAATTTAATTGAATTGTTGTTTCATTAACAGAGTAAGTAATATTACAAAAACACAACACAAAGACAAAAATTACCTAAAAGTAACTAATGCTCTAATAATGTGCAGAGCACTCTCGTGCAACGCTTTTATGCACTGCTAATATACTCAAGTCAGCTGTCTTCCTCGCATATGATCCACTCCCTGCTTTCAACGTGTTTCCATTGTTGATCTTCGTTCTTTTATTGGTGATTTGGTTTATGAAGTATGAGCACATAATTCTCCAATGTGTACAAGTTATGCAATACTGAAAAAAATCATACTGCTGTATTGTGATAGAACGTGATAATACTGTTAATCATAGAACTATTTATTTGGACTTGGTTAAGTGTCATGAGCATAATAGGACTGAAATAAGTTAATCTAAATTTCCCAAAGTCAGGTAAATACACATAGAGAAAATACTAAATATCTCATACAAAAGCATAATCATTGCATGTACAGTTTCTATAAAAAATTTGTTTTCTGTGTAACAAGTAATTCTTCGAAGAGCAGACAGACTGAAGCCAGGCTGTCTAGAGATTTCTGCATCTTGGCTGATGTGTCTTTAACTGAGTTTACACTAGTTTCCGTTATTCTACATACAGCTTTATAGTTTTCTGCCATTTCCCCCTTCATACTGCCTCTGCAGTGATCTTTGGCACTGATAACAGGCTGTTTATCTTTAAAAATCAGATAGCAAGATCAAAAACTGTGGTGGGCAGATGGATGTTAATGTTATGAGCCTCATTCTCTCTACTTCCTCACCATCTACCTTAGAAACTCAAAAAATCATCTGTGAAATCTCTTTGTGCAATTCGATTGAATTTGCATGCTGGGTTTAATAATTACTCGGGGAGAGCAGAGGACACACAGTGTTTCAGTGTGTCCAAAGCTTTGCATCAGCTTTGTTTTCTTTGGAAGTAAGGTTGAAAAAAGCACTGTTAGGGAAACTAGGAAACAGAGTCTAATGACCTGCTTTTTATGTCTGAGCGATTTCAAGTATGTGTACTGAAAAGGAGCAAGATGACTACTTGTTAATCGCTATCAGAAATTTCAGTGTGACCTTTATACTCTCCTCAGAACTGAATGAAGGAAAAGTAATGATGACTTAAGCTAAATCCAGGTTTTTAGAAATGCCTAGGTGTCATAGGGTGCTATCATATGACTTGGGCAGCAAAATGTACAGAAAAAAATCATTTTATCAGATCAAAGGATGATGAGATGAAAAACCAGACTGATGAGCTAATTATTTAGATTATCACAGCATTATTTGCTATAATATTAAAAAGTTATGATAAAAAGTTACTTGCTATTTCACAAATACAATAATTTGATTTGCACAAAATCTGAAAGAATTAAATGTATGATACATGCTTGAGATGGAGCATAATGAAATCTGGGAGGTCAAGAAAAGTAGAATGCACAATCAAAAAAATAATAGATGCCATGTAAGATGCATTATTCCTACAAAAATTGTCAAATCTTTACTAATCTTGTAATAAACTTCTGGGTTTGCTTTGATTTTCTTTGAGCTATTAGTTTAAATGCTTTTAAAATCAGAATTTGCATTCTTTAATTTGCTTTAGGTATTATTTAAAGAAAAAGTAAACAAGTAGGATCCCAATTATTTTACCAGGGTGTTTGAAATACTCCATTTAAATATTATGACAGAACAGCTACTTCCTTTGGAATGGGATTACTATTTGACTCAGAAAGTTCTGGAGTAAGCTGGCGGAAGAACCTGTGACCGTGAGAATCTGTGTTTACGTAGACATAACCTGGAGGAGATGGATAATTTGCTGGGCAGGTGTCTCGTTTCTTAGGAGTATACTCTGTGCGATACATAGTTTCATCTTGAAAAGGAGCTGAATTAGGAACTATAGCATGTACAGGTTTGAAACTTTGAGCTGGAATGATCTGATGTGGTATGTAATGAGATTTGAATGTAGTTAAATCATAAAATCTTCCTGTGGGTTTTGGAATTTCCTGTTGTTTCTTAATAATCTCTTGCCGACAGCTGCCCCAAGCCTTGAAGTCTTCCTTTGTAGTAGTATTCCCTTGAAAAGGGGCATTGGTGGTTCTTCCATTAGAAACTGGTCTCACAGGGACAGCAGGAGAAATCTCATGCTTAATGTAATCAAGGTGGCTCGTGGAGTTAAAATCCATGTTGCCTGCAGGTGGAATGTACTCTTTCGTTTTGTGGACCTCAGGCAAAGAGACCAGCCATGGCTGAAAACAATCCTGGAATTCAGTGACTCCATTAAAATGAGCGCTGGATCCAACTTTCACATTTTCAGGCTTGCAGCTTTTTGCAAGTTGCCCGGGTAGCCCTTTAAAATCATTCCGGTGGGTTGTGAGATCTTCAAAGGGTTGGTTGCTTGGCTTGTACTCTTCTTTTGATCTCATGAATTTTGGTTGCAGCTGATGAGCGACATAAGAAGTGCGATGGCTAGTGGTACTATCAAAAGGCACATCTGAAAGCTTGGCTACACAAGGAGGTTTAAAACTTTTTCTAGGATTCAGTTCCCTAGGAATAAAGTCATCTCGAAATGTAGTAGAATTTCCAAACTTCTCTGTAGGTGGGTGGTATATATGCTCCACCTTACTACGTTCCCTTCTTTGAACTTCCCATGACCTATAGTCATCTTTAAGGCAAAAACAAAACTTCACCATACAGATGTTATTACTTAAGATCATTCCTTTAAAATTAAGCCAAATTCTTCCGGCATTAAATCTTGTAAAACAAAGAAAATACATGATAATGTTATCTTTGTGTTTGTGATATGACAAAACTGTCTTCTGTTAGTGGCGTGATAAAAAACAGACAAAAAGTTGTACATGATGGCCTATTTTGAATATTTCCTCAAGTAAAAAGAAAATGTTGCATGCACATATTTAGTGTGTATTCTATACAGAAAATAGCCATATACAATATATTACATTTTACTTAGAAGTTTATGCAAATTACAAGACTGAAATGAACCTCATAGGTCAATGGTTCGTGTTCACTACTGATTGGGAGAATTCTCTCTCATGATTTCCTTATCAACATTATATCATCTTAAAGCTTGTTGGGATTTTTTTTTCTTTGCTTCTGGGTTTTTTTACTAACAGACTGTTCTGCTATAGTTACAAACCCTACTGTCCAATCTAAACTTCTTCATGGGCAGTTGAAATCAATTTGTTGTCTTGCAACCACTGAAGTAATTCAGCTTCAGTGTTTTTCCACTCCTTGATCCTTACTCCCTGTTGAACTGCTAAACCACATTTTAAATGAAGCAGTTGAATGCTTAGATGAGATGCTGTTTATGATGAGACTAGGCTAAATTATTAATTATTTGCAAGTGTATTACTTACACACAGGCTAAATAGAAATATTTAAATTTCTTATAAATTATTTAGAATTAATAAATCTAAGTAGAATATTTATACAAATGCATTTCTGTCTAGCATAGGCCTAACCTTAAAGAAGCTAGTGAAATATAACTCTGATTTTTTTTTTTTAAGAGCCATGTTTCCCAGATGTTATCCTTCCAACTCTTTCTGTCACTGCACTCTCTTACTTGTTCATTTTGCACCAAGCATTTAAACTTTCTGTTTTAATAGCCAAATCTGATTCTCCTTATCTTGATTACCTTGTTGATACCACTGGCGCTCATAATTCAGAACATCTTGATTTTCATCCTGGCACTCAAGTAGATCATATCTCATCATTTACTGTTACTTACTTTTAGCTGGGGCTGCAATGCAGTACATGTAACAAATTCAATAACATGTTTTATATATAAAATTTTCTACTTGTATAAAGTATATCAAAGTCAATTGCCAGAATGACTTAAAAGATTTAGTGTCTTTGTGCTGACCATTGTAATAGAATAGCTTGTGTCATACCAGATCATTACTAAGATGATATGCAAGCAATACAGTACACAAGAAAGGAATCTAAAATCTGCTTCTGTAGAAAAAACATGTTACATGAGCTAAAACCATCTGAAAGCTAAATTGGAAATTGAATTGCAACCAACTTTTGCCTGAGATAGCCTAACCAAGTGTGTGTTAGAATTTCTCTCCTTCTAGCCAAGAAAACCTTAGAGAAAGCTTTTTGCTTAGAACCAATAAGTGTCACCTCTAAACAACTGGAGTGCCGAACATCTTAAGGCATTATCACCTGTTTTCTATTATGTCTTACTCTCTGGCCCAAGCTAAGAAATCCAGTTTCTAATATAGATAATTTAAAATGCTACCTTCACCTTGGTTATTTCTCTTTCTAAAGGCAGCATATATTATTACCTTGGTAGGTTGGTATGGTATCCAATTTTCCTCCAGTAGTGTGTTTTCTCTCTAGAGGTTTCACTAATGTCACTGGTTGTATTTTATGAGCATTATAATCTTTCTGGTATGTGGTTCCCAGTTCTATCTCTCCCGTCTTTGGTTTATATTCTTCTTGTACTCGAAAAGGTCGCTTCACAATATCATATGGTAAATAATCAGATCTGAATTGGGGAAAAAGGAAACACTGGTTAATTCTTTTTTTTTCTGATGGAGTCACTTTTGTAATTTTTTCATTAGGTGGAAAAAACAATGACTTATAATGTTTACTCTGAAAAAAATCAGTCTCATGCCATATGTTAGAGGGTTTGCAAGGAAGAAAGAAAACCATAGTACATAAATCTAGGGTTTCCAATGCATGATATAGTGTCATAAAGATATAGTCTTTATTCAAAGGTAGGTGGTGAAGCAACTTTTTCAACACTCTGAGTCTCATTCTCAGTTTAAAAATATTCTTTAAGATCTCTGAAAGGAGTCTTGAAAAAGTTGCTGCAAAGAAATGATGCAGAAAGGAGAAGCAGAGCAAAGGTCAAACTACTACAAGTGTCAGCATTTACTAATTGCATGAGGAGAATGGAATATAATCAGAAACAGCATTTCACCAGTTTATATGGACATGTTACATTAAAAGCGTGTATGTTACACATGTAGGTGTTTAAACAGTATATGCAGTACACAATCAACCTTGCAGAAGGGTGTTTGGCCTTTCTATGTATGTCCTTTGTGGTTTTTTAGAAAAAAATAAAGAAGTTTCACCTGTTTCCCTTATAGCTTAAAAGAAAAACAATAATAAAAAAGTAAAGGTTTATGATCCTTTTACATTATTAATAATGAGTGATGTCTGTTTCTAACTCTTTGAAAGATGCTCTTTAACTATGTAAGCTTAACATCAGAGTCTGTACACTGACAGGACAGACTTCGGGAACCCCTATACAGTTGGCTTCCTTCAAACTGCCAGTAATTTAGAACTGCCTGAATAAAAGAAATCCCTGTTCCTTTTTCTTAAGGTTTCATTTTCCCATTAGCTCAGATTCCATACGTGTATTACAGAAAGTTACCTAGTTTGTCAGCTTTTTCAGGCTCAATGAGACCTAGATTTCCAAAAGAGGCTGAAAACAAGGACAAACATTTTAGATGGTAGGCTAAAGGACGCTGTAAAGAATGCAAATCTTTTCATATGTGTTCTTCACTATTTGTTAGGACCTTTTTGTGGTAAATGTATTTCTACACTCAAAACTTACACTTTTAAGTATGGTAAAAGTGTAAAGGATGCAATGATTGCATTTTGAAAATGATTGCAAGCCAATATTAGGTCCTCCTTTAAATGAGAAAGTATGATAAATTTATAGAGTAATTATAAAACACACTGCTTCAAAATGTTTACTTAAATGTTGTAATTCCTTCCATTCTCCCACGATGAACTTGGTACTCTTGTTTCGGCTTGAGGCTCCGGGGAGGCGAGATGGTGCTATACTTGGGATATTTTTCCACATACTCTGTTGTGAGGCACGGCTGTTGTCCATTATCATAAATCCTTGTGGGTTTATGAGGGCAGCGATGGCGCCTGGGTAAAACACATCAGAAGAGATCATTTTGAATAGTTTCATTTAAGGGGAAAACCCATGCCCTATCTACTGGGAGTGAAAAACAAATAGGCTAAACTGAACAATGCCAGTAGCTTGTGTTTAAAACTCTTTTCTGAAGGATAAAACCACAAAATATTGTCCTGATGGCATAGGTCCCAGAGCACGCTATACTAGTATGGTCATAAACAATATCAGCATGTAAGTCCTTAGTACAGAATACAAAGGATGGACAGAGTTGATCTCAGTCCCTTAAATGATGGTACCACCAAGATGCACTTCCCTCTTTTTTAATCTTGAATTATATTACTAGTCTTATTTGTAAAAATAACTAACTCTGCTTCATTTTTCCTCTCATATGCTCTTTTTTACTGTTTTTCATAATTTCTCTTTTAATTCCTGTGCATCTGCTCACTTGTTTTCAGCACAACTCTTATTTAACCATTTTTTATTAAAGTTTTAGTGATGTGAAATCTCATCTGCACTTCTAGTGTTCTGCAGGCCATTTCTGACATTTCAGCCCTTTTTTTCAAGGACAGACTAAATCCTTTATCCAAAAACTATGCTTGTTTAGAATTAATTTCTTTTTCTTAATAGGCTTTATTTCAATTATACCTGCTTGCCTATTCGAATGACACTATTGTGTTAAAAGATAAGAGATACATCATGACTTAATTTATTACTTGTACCTTGTTGTTTTGTGCAAATTATGCAAGAAATTAAATTGCACGTTATTTTCTATATTGTTTTGAAAATGCTGTTATATTAATTCTATTTTGCATAATGCACTTACATCTCTCTGGTAGTTTCAAGCACAGTTTTAAAATTTTTTGTCTGACGTGATTATGATTTAATCTCTCCTTTAAGTAGATATAAAATGAAAATGTTCCTCCTGCTTGTGGCTGACAACTTGCAATACTGGTACAGATATAAGAGAAATAAGAAATAAAGCATGTTTTTTAAATGAGTTCTGTAAAATTCTGTACATGAAAAACAAAAATAAACAAGAAGAGTAAAAGTGTACAGCTCTTACTGGGTACTAATCAAGTTTCAGGAACCTAGTTACCAAAGGAATAGTTCAAAGGTCTGCAGAGATATTTAGCTAGCACTGAATACAAGGAAGGAAAAGCACAAAGCAAGGTAAAATAGAACACAGAAACAGACATGAAGGACTCCTGCTGGGAAAAGTAAAATGTAAAAACCACTAAAAGAAGTTGTCTGGAACTGGAGATCCCTAAAGCTGGTATTAGTTTGGGCTGCCTGACTTTGCCAAGTCAGTAGTTCAATAAACGAGAAATGAAGTAGCCCTGTCTAAAGAGCCAGATCCTTTCGGAGCCCCAGCTGCTCACTCCTTTTCAGTCAAGTCAATGGACAGTCACGTAACAAGCGAGAGACCTACGCAGAACATAGCAGGGAAAGGAAAAAGGAAGAAGAGGGAAAGAACAGGCAAGGTAGGAAAACAAAGCGGTGTGTGTTATTTCTCAGCATGGTGCTTGCCTGCCACTACATTTTTCATGAAATTCAGTTACCACCGTAGTAATTTTTTTTTCAGTAAGTATAAACAGCATATGCTATGTCATGTAGCATCTAAAAGTAACAGCTAAGCAGAAACTAAAACCATTGAATGTATGTTTTGAAAGATAGTTGAAATATAGGGTATCAAATCATAATGTTCTTCACATATTTTATGCATATAATTCAAAGGAGTTTGAAAAAAAGGCAATATTAATCTACAAAAACTTCATTTTGACAGTCTACAGTTTGCCATAAGCTGGTTCGAAAGATCAATCACCAAACAAAACACCTTCTCTGTTCTGGTATCACCAGTCTTTAAAGACTTAACTCTCACTACTTGCTAAGCAATATTGTCAGTATATTCCCTGTATTGCTGAATGGTCATGCTACAGACAGAAATAGATACTAGAAAAATAATTACTTGCAGAGTGAGCCTGGAATTCTTGGAAGATTCAACACGGAGGTGAAAGTAATCTAATATATTTCTCCAAGGAAAGAAGGTTTTGAAAGTGCATTAGAATTCATTGCTGAATCAAAAGTGTACTTGATTCCAGTCATTTCTAGAATATGAAATAATTCTGAACAGCCTCTATCTATGCACAAAATTACTTGAATTCAGATGAGAAAATTCAGGAAGATCCTACACCCCCAACTCTGTGCTGTGAAAGAACTTCCAGTGGGCCTAGAAGGCAATGTAAAATTACCTTAATATAGATATGAATTTGACTTGGAGAAGAGATCAGGGGTTTTTTGGCTAACCAATAAATCTACTTTTGGATGTTGTCCAACTGCTAAACCAAAAGTTTTCAATTAGGTAATAACTTTATTAAATGGATTACATAGGGCATCACAGCTCTTTAGAGAGACGATGCTAAGAATCACCAACCAGAGCAGACAAATTACAGCTCCGATAAATGAAATATTTTGCTTACAATTTGGCCAGAACTCCTTGAGTTGCTGATTATTTTAAACTTGTTACTTGTAGTTATCTTCAACCCCAGAGGTACTGATAATTCAACTTAATTTGGTCAGAGTATGCCTTCCCCCATGACTGACTGATGCCTGCTTTGACGGATTATTATTATTTTTCTTCTTTGAAGGAGACTAACTATCTTGTGGCTTGCATGAGGTCTGAACAGAATCTCAGCTAAATAAAATTGACAGTATATGGGCTCTCTACTGCCAAATACTGTTGCTCTGATTATATTAACAGAATGATGCTGAGTTTCACTTATTCAGGATCTGTTTTAAATACAGCGTAGGAAAATTTCAAGGGCCTTGCTAGCAAAGTATTTTCCTCTTGGAGAACTAGGCTAATAATGACAAAAGTTTAATGCTTATCATCACAAAGAACTTATTTTAAAAACAAAAACCCCTCAAAGTTACTGTTCTATGTTGTGTGTTGTTGTTTGTTTTAAACTGCCAGCGCACATGTTGTGGTCTGAAAGGCAGAAGTTACATATGGACACTATTTTTGAGAGTCATCTGCTTTCCTAGTGTTGACAGGAGACCTAGCAGTTTTTATTGGGTTTGCGTGTATTTATGTGTGGTCAGTATGAAAGCTTAAATATCCCATATTTTACAGAAATCTTCCTCTTTCCTCTTAACTTACATTTATTCAGGAATCTAGATTGTTATGATAATGATAACAAAAGTGCAATAAAAGGTGAAAGGCTGACAGACCGAGAAGATAAAGCAGCAGCTTATTTTTATATCTCAAAACTAAACTTCTATGCTTTTGTATGCTGTGCTTATCTTTATGGTAGACAAATACTATTCTTCAGTGCAGAGGGTTCATCTGCCTCAGAAGATTATTTCTTTGGAGGCCAGGTTTAACAACCTGTATTTGCTCTTAGACATTTCTGTTGAGCCAGTGATTTCAAGCCTGACCGTACTTGCTACCACGGGGTAATTTTCTCCTGTTTTAAGTTAACACATTTGGAACCTATGGGAAATAAGAAAATAAAAATATTTCCCTCTTTTATGGAGCAATCCTAAATAACACTTAGCCCATAGTTTCTCCACATTAAAAATAGATCACTTCTAAAATAAGAAATGGATCTGGAATATCTTAGGAAGCAATACAGAATCCAGCCATTACTCTGCACAATGCAGTTTTGAGAACATTTTTGTAGTTTCTTAAAAAAAAACCAACCAAAACCAACCTCCAAACAAACTTTCATCTCTACCATAGCAGCTTGAAAATGATCATCATAATGCCTTGGTAACATCTTACGCTACTGCAATAGTCTTGAAAGTCTTAAACTCAAAAGGCTAGAAATTATGTCAGTTATTAAAAGTAGAGAAGTCCCCAGCATTGGACCTACTTTGCAAATTGATATTTAAGCATGCTCAGCACTGTGTACGCTTCCAGTGTTTTATGGCATTGCAATTATTTGTTGATTTTGGAAAAGATCACCTAATAGGCACAGAAAGTCATTCAGTATGGATTCGGAAAGGTTCTATTCAAAATATTCTTTAAAAACTTGTAACAATTATTTGATTAAGAGCCCAAGACTGCAACCACTAAGTATGAACACCAGCACTCAGATGAGAGCATTTAATGAGTGGATTGTGTCTGTCACAGTGAAAAAAAAAAAAAAAAAAAAAGTCATTCTGGACTTTTAGAGGCTCTTCTCACTTCCCTGTAAAGAGAAAGTAGAATAAAGTTCTGTCTTGCTGACTTTCCTCCCCTGTATTTGTAAATTTTTTCTTCTGTGAACAGCTAAGAAAGATTGTTACCTTCTGTTTTATTATTTATAATTACAGAATACTACGTTGGAAGGAACCACAAGAATTAAACAGTAATTATATCTCCACAAAATTTCCTGCAGACAGCTAAATAACTCCTACAAAACATTAGATCTTTTGCTTCGCCTTGCAATCTCTTCTAAGATGTGTATGCATTGTGATATCCAGGTAACACTGCCATGCAACCAGTCTTCCCCTAAAAACAAAACCACTATAGCTACACGGAAGCAAACAATGTGCTGCCTAAACCAATAATGGCTTAAGATGTTATTGACTATAAAGTTTATTTTAAACCATAAGTTTTGTGCATATTTTATTCAATTAGTCATATTATTAAACTGGGGTTTTCAATTGAGAATTTTCAGTTGAGTTGAACCCAGTTTTCTGCTGTCAGATTTTGTTATATTACCATGTTTACACTTGAGCCTGAGCCAGATTTGATATCTCATCATGAAAACAATGTGTTCCAACTCTTCATTGATCTAGGATTTTTGAAACAAATGCATGGGGCAAACTACACCCACAGTTTTGGCCAAGAAGCAGCTTTTACACTGCCTGTCCCTCATCTTTGTCTACAGAAAATAAAAAATTAAAAAAAAAAAAAAAAAGGTGGAGGGGCTAAAGAACAGATAGACAGACTTCCCATATCGAAACACGTTAAGGAGTATGTTTGCCATACAAGCCTCAAAATGAAACCTGTAGTTCATGGTATGCCTTTTTTTTTTTTTTTAAGTAGGTAGGGAAGAAATTGAAAATCTTAACAGTACTGACACCAAACCTATAAGTATGTATCTGCATTTGGCAAGGTTTAAATCCCTTATGATTTTGGGAAACCTGACACATGAATTTTTTTACTTATGGCATTGATATTGTTCCTTATAGACGTGTAGCAGCAATTTTAAACACAAAAATTGCCTGCTGTACTCTCTTCTGCCAGCCTCCCTGCGCCAAAGAGGCTACAATACAATGAACTGTGTGTCTCCATGAGGGATCATTGAACGTAAAGAAGCAGTGGGGCTTCCCTTCGCAGTGGGTAGTATTATTGGATGTGATGTTAGAAATGCAGATATACTAAATCTGTTTAAAGGGCCGTACTGCTTGCACGGGTTTCTGTCAAGGCAGCTTTAAGCAGAGCTCTTTGGGGGGTTCTTCTGGCGCAGCCCCTCAGTGGAAGTTGGCTCCGCTCGACGGAAAAGCCTGGTCCTGAGGTTTAGCCCGGGTGTCTCCATTCTTTCCTGTTTTAATGTATTTAAGATCTGCTTCGTTTAGGCATATTGCTTCATATTTATTGAGAGGATCCCTTTCAGAAAGAAGGGAAGCCAGAAACTTTTGGAATGGGACTGTTACCCAGTTTCTGCCTTCCCACTGACACAAACATTAGCCATGACCGGGCATGGGGGTCCCTGCGCGGCCCGGGGCAGGTGAGGCGGGGGACAAGACGAGGGATGGTTTTGTGAGGGTGCCATTGGGAGCGCCGGAGTGCTGAGGGGACCCGCCGCCATCTCCCCGGGGGGACGCCCTCCCGGGGAGCCCAAGTCTCCCCCTCAGTGGGGCCGCTTACCCGCAGGTGCAGATCTCGCACAGACACCGAGCCGGCTTCATGCTCCCTGCGCCCGCCCGCGCCGCTCCGCTGAGGTAACTACGGAAGCGCTCCGTCGCGCGGCAACGGCGGCGTCCTCGTGGTTGCGCGGCCTCCGCCGGCTTCCGTCGGGCGTCACGCACCGGGGGCCGGGTCGGGGCTGGGACGGGCGCGGGCTTCCGGGTGCAGGCGGCGGAGCGCCGGCGGGGAACGGAGGTGGGCGCTCGTCTCCTTGTCCCGCGAGGGGCCGTTTGGCGGTGCGGGGCCCGCGCGGCGGGAGGGGCGCGCGGGACCGGCCTCGCGCGCGCACGGGGCGGCGGAGCGGGCGGCGCGCGCGGCCTCCGCGCTTCCTCGCGTTCGGCGGCCCCTCAGCCCGGCGGCGCGGCGGCCGTCCCGGCCTGGAGGCGCTGAGGGAGGGCTGCGGCCCCCGCCCGGCGCACCGGCCCCTGGGCTGGCGGCGCGGAGCCGAAGCGTTGGCGTTTGCGCGGCCTGAGTGTAACGCGGGAGGCCGCGGTTCCGCGGGACACCTGCGGGTGCGGAGAGCCGAGGCGGCTCCGTGTTTGTACAGAGCGAAAAACTGACCGGCGCCCCCGCCCGCTGGTTCTTGTGAAGCATAGAGGCACATCCCGTGTTTTCTAAGTTTCTGGTATCCGAGGTGTGTGTAAGTGGTGTCTGAGGAACGTGACACGCCCCACGTGTCAGAAGTTTCCCTGATGAGTAGCCCTGGTCACAGCTTCCGTAATTAACAAAACCAAACCTGTTCCTAAAGTTGCCTCCTACATAAAATACTTCCCCCCGTTCACAGAATTAGCCAACCATGGTCCTCACAAGTGTGGAAAAGATGGTCACCCTGCAGAAGAAAACTTCTGGAATCAGGAATATCTGTATATTGGCCCATGTGGATCATGGTAAGACACGAGCTTGTGACTGGCAGAAACCTCGTGAGAAAAACTTGTACGCGTGTTTGATGGAATGATGGTGAGATCTTTTGGTTGCCGTTTAAAAGCAGTAGGCTTTCACAGGTTTCAAGTGTCTTAAACCTAATTCGAAGAAGTAAATTTGCTATATGCATGTTTCTTTTGTCCTGATGCAGGGTATCTCTTAAAACTTAGCATTGCACTGTAATAATTTAGAATAGCTGAAACTGAACATTTTCCACTTTTGTGATGCTGAATGTTGGCATGAATTAAATATAAGCATTTGTGTGGTAGGCTGTTGTATTGCCATGTATACTTAATGGGAGAAGTTTGTTATGTAGGTGGAAATAATAAATGCTTACTTTAGGACACAAATATTTTGTCTAATTGCATGATATATTGACGTTCTGACATACTGTTTGTTATTTCAACTGCTTTTTCTGGTATGACAGGTAAGTTTGCATCCACTCTTCAAAAATAAGTTTGTGTGCAGCTAACAGGTGAACTTGAATAACTAGATTTGTTTCTTTTTTAAAGCTACCTTGTACTTTCATAGCATTTTAAAGCCTTTATTAATGTTGATATCTCAGAACAATAGATGTCAGAATTTGTGATATCGTTGCATCTTTTTCTATTGTCTGTATTAATTTACACTAAGAAATTTATTTTTCTTTTCAGGCAAAACTACTCTCGCTGATTGTCTAATATCTAGCAATGGAATAATCTCAAGTCGCTTGGCAGGAAAGGTAGAGTTATACTGTCATTTTCAACAAAATTCTGGTGTGTATGTGCCGGGGTTGTAATCAGTGGTGATTAAGGAAATTTAATTGCTATTCTTGGTAAACCTCATCTCACAGTCATACTCTTTGACAGTTATAAGGTAACTTACGAAGATAATTCTGCAGATTTATCATCTCTTGTTTTGTTATTGTTCTCAGCTGAGATATCTAGACAGTAGAGAAGATGAACAGATCCGAGGAATAACAATGAAATCTAGTGCAATTTCATTGCACTTTGTGAAAGGTAAGTTGTTGATGCTGGCAAGTATAAACTTTAATATATGTATTTATCGATTTTCTCTGTCTCGGTTGCTGTTGAGATCTTTTTGTTTGCAACTTCTACTTTGGTGTTTCTCATTGTTAGGCTGCGATTCTGCAAAGACTAAGGTATGAATTCAGCTGTTCACCAAGATAATCCAAGTTCTGTCTCAGGGTTAGGAAAACCATCTTCACTTGTATCTCTGAGTGGAGGCAATTACAATAGTTGCTTTTATCTTTTTATTTTAGATCTAAATCTTTATGTTTTGATTGTAAGTCTTCAGATAATGTCACAAGATCTTTCAAAAACCAAAAAATTTTTAAATGATTTTGTGCAGTCTTGTCTTTACTTCTATGTCCAGGTGCCTGTTATACTCTGCTATTAATTGTTCAGAGGGTTTTTTTATAGTGTAGCTACGGTCTCGTCTTCATTATGACTCCCATGTTCCTCACCAGACTTATCCTCAGCTAGGATACACATGAAAAGCATAAAAACATGAAGTACATTACTAACAGGCTTGTGCAGAAAAAAGAATAACAGAAAAGCCACCATTAGTCTTTCTATTTCAGCTACAGTTGATTATAAAGAGTAGTTGAAATCAATGATCTTTCAGCTAAGTATTGTAAACTGTGCCTAGTTTATTCTTGGCTGTGAGATGACCTTACCTTTAACGGTTTGAACCTTTTATGTCTGTTGTTTTTCTGTTATATTGAAATTTAGACTCTAATACAACTTCTTAAACAGGAAAGTTGTTTGATCACGTTTGATTATGACTGATGATAAGTGCAGTGAACTCATCAAAAGTTGACTGGAGTCTCTGCTAAGCAGAATTTTTGGGGGAGTAGCGTAAAAAATATTGAAAACTTCTCCTGTATTGATATATTGAAGATATTTTAGTAATATGGAGTCAAAAGTGTGTCTTAAATAAATCACAAGGTTGAAATGACGCATTTTATCAAGAGCGCAGGGTTTCTTTTTATGATAGTCTGTCATGATTTATCTTTAAAATGCAGACTGTAATGCAGTTGATTTGTGTTTCATCTAGTGATCTGCTTGTAATGTTACTACAAGCTTGTTCAGGGTTAGGATTTTTCTTTTTGTTTGGTTGGCCGGTATGGTTTTGTTTTTAATTTTCCAAAGGTATTTGGGCATAGAAAGATGAAGGTTGGCATTAAGAGTGAAATTAAAACAAATTAGGCACAAGCCACTGGGTGTTATGCTGCTGACAGTCTCCTTGTCCAACTGGAGTTTTTCTTAAGTGTAATGGTCACTGCAGATTCGATCCTTAGAAATTAATAATAGTTTAAGCAGTATAACCAGGTGGCTGAAATAAATATTTTTGAAAACTGTTCTGAAATATTAATTTATTGTTTGATCCTAGGTGATCAGGAGTATCTGATTAATTTAATAGACTCTCCAGGGCACGTGGATTTTTCTTCAGAAGTATCTACTGCTGTCCGACTCTGTGATGGTTGCATCATAGTGGTGGATGCTGTTGAAGGAGTCTGTCCACAGGTGAAATAAAGTATATTGAATAGAGAAAGGGAGTAGAGAAAACAGGGTGACCAAAGTCTTAAGTGTTAAGAATTATGTAGAACTAAAGGACGAGCTGGTTTAAGAAGTTTTGTAAAGCTTAATAAATGACAGCGTACTTGAGGTATGAAAGAGGGTAGTTAGTTTCTTGTGCTGAAAAACTGGGCCGTGCTGGTGAGTGGGTGTAGTCATGTAGGGTTGAAACAGCATGCAATTTTTCAGGCAATGGAATATTTGTACAGAGAAGAAATAAATGTCTTAAGGGAAAAATTTAGTATTGTTACATGTGTTTTTATGGTATTGAAAGTGAAAAAATATGCAAAATACCATTGAGATTGCTTTTTTTCATGGCTTACTTTTTATAAAGAGGTGTTTTTATTGTTGTTGTTTTTTTGTGGGTGTTTTCGCCATGAAATTCTGCCATTCTGCAGAATTCTATAATAACTATGTACTATGGCAGTCAAATTTCTGTTTTGAATGTCAGCCTGTCCTTTATTATATGTTTAATTAAATTTTAGAATTATATTGTAATTTACTTTAACATTCCATCTCTTTTGTGGTATCAAGCTTTCTGTAATGAATTTTTTTAAACTGTTTCTTTCTGAATAGACTCAAGCAGTTCTACGGCAAGCATGGCTAGAAAATATACGTCCAGTACTGGTGATTAATAAAATTGATCGCTTGATTGTGGAGCTCAAGCTCACCCCTCAGGAAGCATACTTGCACCTTAAGAATATCTTAGAACAGGTATTCATGCTACAGTGTCATGTCCACACAGCACATTTTGTTGAGGTTTTTTTCTTCACCCTTTTCTGCATTCTTGAATTGAGAGAGACTGTAATTTTCACTGCCTTACAGCTGGAATAAATTTAGAGCAGCAAAACCAGTTTTTTCTCACTTTGTGGGATTAAGCACCATAACATCTAGTCTAATTTTTTAACATTGAGATACATTCTATTTCTAGTTGTCTTTTGGGTTCATGTGATAGAGAAAAGAGTATTAAATGTCTCCTGACAAGTTATCAGGAAGAGTCTTCATTTTAAGAAATAATATGCTGAATGTTTTGTTCTTCCTGTTAAATTGCTTAAACTTATTTGGAGGTAGACAAATAATATCTTTATATCGCTCATGATATTGATGAATTTATGCAGGGATAAAGTTAATGAATCTTTCGAATTGTAGGTTAAGTTGTCTTGAAACTTTTTTTTTTTTTTACCCTGGAATTTACTTTTAAGCACTTATGTACCAGGTTTCCCTTTGCCCTCCTTTATTGTTTATTTGTTGGCAGTAACAAGTTCCTATTTCATCATTCCTTGTTCTGAGAAACAAGGTGTATTACACATGATACTCTGTATCTGATTCAATCCTGATGTGTCTGACTTGGACTTGAAATGTACATGATGTTTAAGTTGGAGTGTTAGTCTCATCAAACTCCTGTTGTCTTCAAATGGGTGGGATCAGATACACAAGTTCTGTCTTTAAAATTGCAAAATGAATCATGGGCATGCTATCTTGTTAAAAAACCCCTTTTTTAATATTCTGGAGGGTGGGGGAATTGCATTTGAATTGCAAGGGTTGTGGAAGAGTGGATGGATCTTAGGGTGTTTTTACATATCCTTCTGTAGATCAATGCAGTCACTGGAGCACTCTTTACCTCTAAAGTCTTAGAAGAAAGAGCTGAGAAAGAAACAGAAAGTGAAAGTATTTCAGACACTGCGCCAGGAGATCAAATTTATGACTGGAGTGCTGGATTGGAAGATACTGATGATTCACATCTTTATTTTTCACCAGACCATGGAAACGTGGTGTTTGCCAGTGCAATTGACGGCTGGGGCTTTGGGTAAGTCTGGGATTTACTTACTTGTGGGTTGGTTGGTTGGTTTGTTTGTTTTCATTGATTACTGCAGTTAAAGTAGTTTCAGTTGCTTCACATTTTTAAAGATATTTTTTATATTTTTCTGTGATATGCAACTGTATATACTCAGTTCTAATATATTATTAGCACTGGACAGCTGACGATTCTACCAGCTTTGGCATCTCTGTGACAGGGACTCCTGTTTCACTTGCACAGCAGCTGCTGAGCAAACTGTAGTGTCCAGCCTAGCTTGGTAAACTTAATATTTTATTAATCGCTCTCATTTGATAGGCTGTAATAGATTAGGTCAAAACCTGCTGCCCTGCAGAAGCTTTTTCACAACTAGATGGGACCTTCCTGCTGTAGGGACAGTTGACATTCCTAAGAAGCATAAGGCAGGCAACTGGCATTAGGGCAGCAGTTTCAGCTGTCCAGTTCGATCCAGCACAATTCTGTGTCACAGCATTACTGTGATCTGTTTTTTCTGTACCAGACTTTGACTTGACCTTGAAATTATGCCTTTTGTTCTCTAGTGTTTATGCTCATCAATCTTGAACTAGTTTTTTTCTGTTCTTCATTCAGGTGCACTTCTTATCTCTTGTTACCTAATGTCTTTATGTTTCAGCAGTTGCTAAAGAACATTGCAGAGATGTTGAAGTAAATGTGAGAATTTGAGGATAGAACGATTTTAGAATTTTTTTTTATTACTGCCTTGAGTTTGTGATCAGTTGTGTTTTTCAGTCCCGATCTTGGTAGCTAGTTTCAAAGGGTAGCAGCCTATTGTATAGATTACACAAGTTCTGATTGCTTGCCACAAGGTGGAGTCGTCGTCTTCGTCATGAAAATACGACGCATTTCTTTAATATTGCAAAACCTTTAAAAAGAATTGGCTCCAGGATTTTTGTCAAAGTCAAGCTCTTAAATGAGGTTTCATGCATAGTTTACAGCCTAACATGAACATTTCTTATGACTGCAGAGGAAAGAAAAAATGAAATGGGTTATTTTTGTTTAATTGTCTGCCATGAATAATACAATGATTTTTCGTTTTATAAATTATTAAGTGGTGTAGAGGAGATTGAAAACAAATCTTCAAATTCTGATATGTTGGGACATTCTTTAGTCTGAAAGAGATATTTTCACAGATGATATGTGTCCATTTCTGAAGGCTAAAGAGTGTTTGCTGATACCTTTGGTGATCTGTACATTAATACACATCTGAAGCCCTCCATTCCCATATGGTGCCAACAGTCACTTTTCTGTTCTGTGGTGTCAGGGAAACAGTATTTTGATCTCTGTAGGCTTTAGCTTTCCTGACTTGTAACTTTTCATTGCAATTCCATGGAAAAAATGGATTATGGTAGTAAACTGCTGTTATACAGAGTATTTGGGATGCAACTGTTACAAATTTATTCAAGTTTGGAGTCAGAATGTGAAGATTTTCTTTAGCAGATGTTGGAATGATTTAGAGCTGTCTGCTATTTTTGTCCTGTAAGGAGAAAGATTGGGCAATTTGCAGCTTATTTTTGTTTGGAATACTGAGAAAGCCTGTGGAAGGGAATGAATGAAAACAAAAATACAAGCTTTGGTTTGGGAAGTTCAAAGGTAGCCTAGGTTTAGTATTAGTATTCTAAGTATGCTGTCAGGGAATGCAAAACATTAAGCAAAATGTTTCTTAAAGAAAATGATTCAGTGAAGTACTTTTTTACAATAAGTAAAATTATAAGCTCCAAGGCAATTTAGAAGCTATTTCTTTAGCTCAGGCTACTTGCTATTTGCAAGTAAATTATCAACTATTAAGATTTTATAGGTTGCAGAACTACATTCTGATATAAGCCTGTGGTCATAAACACCTATGATCAACTTTGTAAATGAGAAAGCAAGCATGTTATTCTTAAATGGTAGGTCAATATAATTATTATCTTTGTAAAAGTGAAAATTCAGATAATTATCTTCCTTTCGTGATTTCTTTTTGTCTGATAATTTCTCTGCAGATAGAATTAAATTTCCTACAAATGTGGCAGAAAATTTGTTTCTCCTGCTCAGAGTTTTAGCAAAAAATTCTTCAGTTTGAACTGTTTGACACAGGAGTTTAATGGAGTACTTCCAGGTTATGTATCTGTTGTAATAACATTGCTGTATATACAGAGATGGAGAAGAAATTTTTTCTAAAATGGTGCTTAGGGCTTGAGAGTCTTTAAGTTGTTGTTTTCAGAGATAATACCTTGTGTTAATTTTTTCTTTTAATTTTTTTTCCCCAAAACTTGTAGCACTTGGTATGTGTTAGTAACTGATATTTCTGCAGAGTGGAATATGTGGTAGATGATTACTGATATATGCTAGGGTAATGTGAATTGGAGTGATAACTGGTCAAACTTTAGTTATTTCTTTGCATTTGCTATCTACCTGCCACTTGAAATGTTTGTCAAGTGGCTTGAACCTTACTTGCAGAGTTTCTATGAGGCTGTAGTCTAAATATTGGTTGTAATTTAGCTTTGAATGGAGGGAGAAAATGGGCCACATATGACCTGTACTTATTTTTGTGATTGATATATTGGTATACTAGAGAGGATTGATAGGCTTTCTGTTTATTATTTGCCAATATTATACTGATAAAAGATGAACTTGAAAAACTTACAATGGTTTGTATTGAATGTAAGACTAAAAACTGTTTGCTAAGATTCCCCAAATTTTAATGCCTTTCTGCTTTATATGTTGAACCTTTTTAAAGATTATATTAATTGAACTGTCCATGTACAAGATTGTATCAGCCAAACCTTTTATGCATATAACTTAGGCAAAGGGTGTTAATATTCTGCTGCTGGGTCTGGATCAGACGGTACATTATGCCGGATACTAATGTGTGTCAATCTGTTTTCCATCCCACAAAATGTGCCTACAGTTTGGACAAATAACAGGACTCCTATCTGCTAGGTTTTTTATTTGTACCTGTCCCAATTCTCCATTTTTCCCTCACATCTTGAAAATGAGTTAATGTATTTGTTGAAGCTGTACACAGATTGTTGGTTTTTTGATACTACTTTGTTTCTTATGATGAACTGGCGGGCCATGACTCTGATGAATTATATAATGGGGAGGGGAAGGAACATTTTCCTTAATTAGTTTCAAGAGATGATGTCTGGACTGCCAGCAGTGTAGTCTGGTGAAATATGGATCAGTGAGGGATTTCCTTAGTCAGGACAAGCCCTGACTGCTGTTACATGGTTGTGGGTTCTGTTCCTAAAGGCACTACAACTTGTCCTGGCAGAAGAAATTAAGCCATTAGACAGTGCCAGCCTCATCTGGTGCAATTAGTACATATGCTTTTCTCATAATCTTCAAGTGTTGAAAGAATGCTCTAAATACATATCCAGGAGCTGCTGGCACAAGAATCTTGAAGGTTCTCCCGTTGTTCCAAGTTTAAGGTAGTTTCTGGGAAAAAAAAAATCCTTTTTGGTCTTACTTCAGAACTCATAGCTTATGTCTTGGTAACATGGGCATGTCTTCTTTTAGGTGTGTAGAAATTTTAGAATTCTGGATTTCAAAGAAAAGATTGTCAAATATTGTTCTGTAAATAGGTTTGTTCTGATTGCAAATGTGTGGTTTTGTTTCTGTGTGCACAAGGATAAATATATGGAGTTTTTTTTCTATTGAATCTATTGATTTCTATTCTCACTGAACATTCTCAGCAAGGAAACCATTTAATGTTCAGGACACTTTCTGTAGGTTGCGAGCAGCCTGCTTTTATTATCTTGTGGGGACCACTGAACAACACAATTGGCTTTATAACACAATTTTGGCATTACAGGTTTTATATTATTATATTCTGCATTTTACTCGTTATTGAGGCAATGATTCAAACAACAGGAAGTGCCCTAAGAAGTTAATTTAAAAAATAATTACCAGCATGTTCAAGTGTGGCTCACAAGAATACTTGATCTTTAACTTGTACCATTCTGGTCACAAACCATAGTTAAATGTGTTGTGGGATGTCTTTCACAGAATAAATCTGAGAGTCATCACATAAACATTTAGAAATTTTGTATTATGCTTTTGATATTTTTACTATGGAGATAATACACAAATATTTGTTTCCAATAAGTAAGTTCAGCCTTGAGCTGGCTTGAAACAAAACAAAAACATACAAATACTGCTGACATTTTTTAGCTGTTATACCTAAATACTTTTGCAGTTGTAAATGTTAAACAAGACAACCTAAAGTGAAGGAAATTGGAAAAATGAGAGTAAAACAAGGATTTGTGTGTGATTTTCATATAAGCTGCCCTTTGCTTAGGCTGATAAGCACATGTGAACAACATTACACGTTTATCAAGATGCATTTTGTTTCCTTTCAGCATTGAGCATTTTGCCAAACTGTACAGCCAAAAGATTGGAATCAAGCCTGCAGTACTTCTGAAGACTTTATGGGGAGATTATTACCTAAATACAAAAGCAAAGAAGATAATGAAAGGCGATCAGGTAGGGAGGTTGTCAGAAACATTACCCGATTTTTTTATTCTATTCCTCATAATGTATTCTGAAAATTGACCTCAGTGCCTTTTCTCTCATCAGTGGAAGTATAAAGTCACTAGGATAGCCTTGCGCCAGCCCTTGGAGAGAGAACATTCCAAAATTGACCATTCAAAAGCTACAGGGAGGAAATCTAATTTAACAGTTGCCCTTAAATGTCTCTGTTCACAAAAGAAGGGACATTCCAGCTCAAGGATTCAGCATAGAGCAAAACACACAAGATGAATGGAAGACTAAAAATGTAGAAACCAGAGCAGTGAGTGGGTCTCTGTTGGAGAGTCCTTCAACAGCTCAGGATTTAGGATATTAATGCTTAGCTTAGGATTTAGAAACTAATTTTTGCCTTAGTGAGATCCCATTGAATGCTATACCGAAACCCTGGCCTGAAAACTACACTTCTCTTGCATTAAGCGTTTCTACCACTAGAAGTTAAGAGGGGAGAAGGGAGTTTCCTTTTTTTCAATTAACGATGATTTTTTTTGCATTTTCATAAGTGAGGACTAATAATTATAAAAAGGGTGATAACCAGGCTCAAGGTAGACATGTTCTGTACTTATTAGGCTCTTTTTCTGAAATTGAAACCCTGTCCTTCACTTTTAAATTTCGTGTTTATTTTGTTCCTTATATCATTCTCATAAGACAGACTGTTGAAGTAGTGATCTTGTGTAGAAACTTGTGACTGTTGATTTTCCTTGTGAGAATGGTCAGTTAAAAGTGCCATCTTCAGCCTATTGTAAAAGTGAGGAATTGCTGGTAATTAGCTGTATGTTTATGTTCTACCAGTCAAAAGGAAAGAAACCTTTGTTCGTGCAGTTGGTGCTGGACAACATATGGAGTCTGTATGAAGCTGTTATGAAAAGGTGAGAAGATCTAGAAAGTTTTCATGGCATCTCTTTCCATGTGCTATGGTGTTTTTTGAAATACTCAAAAAAGAAATGTTATAGGTGCTTGTTATGTATTGCTGCTGTGATTATTATTTTTTTTTTTAATCTGTTATTTTCCTTACAGAGACAAAGAAAAAATTGAAAAGATAGTCACCTCTTTGGGATTGAAAATTGGTGCACGGGAATCACGGCATGCAGACCCTAAAGTTCATCTTAATGCCATTTGTAGCCAGTGGCTACCAATATCTGATGCAGTCCTCTGTATCCTTAAGGAAGATACAACTTTTTGTTCTATTGGCATCTCTTAGACTTCAGAGAGTGCTTGCATATTTCATCGTGTGATTTGTTCTCTTTTTTTCACGTCTGTGCCTATGCTAGCTGGACCTATTTTCTCACTTGTAATTTTAAGTTACATATCTACAATTAGTCTTACATTTCTACAGACTTTGTGCTTTTCCACGCATCCTTTTTTTAGGGAAATAAGTTATGAAACTAGAGGCAGTTTAACAAAACATTTTTATTATGTAGTTTTCTACACAAATTTTAGTGTTTTTCCTGAATGATAAACCAATCTTTCTTTTATAAAATAGCATCTTGGCTCTTATGTCTAAGAGCTTCTGTAAGTATCTGGTGTTACGTTTTAGGCGTATGCATTCTTAATCCAAGATTAGTCTTTGCTGTTTGTCTGCTGTGTAGGTAAACTTTTCATCGTTTATAACATAATATACATATTATTGTAGGTATGCACACATTATTAATGTATAAATACTGATTAGTTCTAAAATCTTGCCCTATTGTGTTATTCTTAGTTTCCCAGTTGCACGTAGGGTGAGCCACCCCATTTAACTCTCTATTCTGCCCCTGGACAAATGCCAGAAATTTTTGCTGACTTGACAGGGAGCTGCAGGCACTGTAACAGACAGAACTGGATTTTAGCTATCTGTTGTTGCTGGCAGTTTGCTTTAAAGAAACAAACATTGAAAGCATTCATCTTCTTTTTATTTGCTTTCAGAAAGGAAACATAAATATATGTCCTTAGCAATGTGTTTTAGCCATGGTGTGTAATAAACTTCCCAGTCCTCTTGACATCACTGCAGAGAGAGTGGAAAAGCTGATGTGTGTTGGAGCAAGAACATTTGATTCTTTGCCACCAGAAACTCAGGAACTGAAAAGTGGTGAGTAGATGTTCTCCCATTAACATGAAGATTGTTTCTGTCTTGGTGGTTTTGTTTCTTTGTATCATAAGATGTTTAGTAACCTCTACTTAGATTTATAATTATTTTACTTGTAGTAGCTTCGTTGATGTTTGTCAGTGATATAATATTATGTCTTATTTTTATGGCCATACATTTTTCTTCAATTCCATATATTACTGGTTTTTAGACAACACAAGCTGCAGGTGATGTAAAGTCTAAGATGCTGAAGCTGGGGATTTTGGAAGGGTATGAGCTTAATATTTGATTTTAGTGCTAAACAGTAGAAGTTATCATGTAATTGAGAATTTAATATTTTACCATCTTCAATAGTAACATTATTAATTTTTAGACAACAGGGGTTTGAATTTGGATTTGATTTTTACAAGTATATTGGTTAACTAGGCCCAGCTTTTGATAATTTAAAATGAAAAACATTTTCATCCTTTACTGAACATTTACAAATATTGTATTCTCCAGACAGCATTCAATGCTGTATCATTATAAGTTAATTAGAAGAAATTTACCTCTGTAAATGTACTTCACATTTAGTGAATATCTTGCTAATTTTTAGAAGTAGTCTTGCACTTTGTTTGCCTAAGCACTTTACAATATACTCTTTTCATACATCAGATAAAAGGGAGAAGTGTAGGAGAAGACAATTTATTTTCTGTGTTGCTGGAAATTTTGAATGAATTTGTGTCTCTCTTAAATTTGATAATGTGTTCCAAGTCGCAGGAAAAAAGTAGTTTATGGGAATTTCCTAAGTATTGAATGAGGTTTGTGTGGATCTTTCATTCTTTGAAGAATATCCATTCTTGCAGTGAAAGTGTTACAATTTTGTCAAGACGTAAGTAAGCGTCTGGACCTTTGCAGGACTTCCCCCTTTAATTTCAAAGGAGGGAGAATACTTTGAGGTACTGAATAAGTAGCCCATTCTTAATGTTAAGCTGCTCTCTGTTTTTCATTCTAATCTAAACTAGCCTATGAACTCAACTTCGAATATAAACCCAATATGTTTAGTTAGAGTACATGTACTTTGTTATGAAGAGTTCTATTTTTACGATTTTGCTCATTTTATTCTGTTGTGAAACAGACTTGAAGATAGAGGGAGTATTATCAAATGATAAGGCTAGAGTAATTTTCTACTTCTTAATTTCTCTTTAGCATATTATCCATTGAAATACGAAATAAACAGTAATTCCTATAAAATTAATGGAAAGCCATAGTTTTGTCCTTACTGTTGGGGGAAAAAAATGTGCAAATAACTTCCTTTTATGTTTGTTCAGCTTTTATGAAATGCAGTAGTCAAGGAACAGCCCCAGTTATTGTCTTTGTTTCCAAAATGTTTGCTGTTGATGCAAAGGCATTACCACACAATAAACCAAGGTAAGAAAATATGACATTTAACTTTCTGATTTACATTAGATACATTTAGGAAAAAGGTTATGTTTCAAGTGCGGATAAATTGTTTTAGATCCGAGAGGATAATTCACTAATTCTTGACATGCAATAAAATCCTTCAGCAGGTAGGGATTTTCTGAATGAATTCAAGAGATTATTTGTTTAATCATAGTAGTTTTAGAATATTAAAAAAGAACCCAAAAAACTCCCAAACAAACAAAACCCCCACAACCCCACATTTGTTGGAGAATAGTACTTTTGTCCAAATACATCATCCTAATGCATACATTCCATGCTGTTACAGGATGTTTGGTTGAAAACGTGATTGAGTTGTAATGCTTTCTCAGTTCTTCAGTAAGATTGTCTTGGCATGATCATATCAGCTTGTGTTTGTACCAAGCAACACTTGCCATCAAATCTGACATACTAGCTAAATCATCATCCAGTCCATTGCAAGTGCAAAATAAAATGGATTAATTAAAGTAGTCTAAGCCTTGACTAACTTATTGCAGTGAACTGAAAGGCATTAATGCATTTCAAAAGATTTTATTCTCAGGGGTTTTGAAGATTTTTTTCAGTTACGGCTTTTTTATTGTTATTTGCTTTGAGAGGTAAATCCTTCTTGATTTCATTTCCCTGACATCCTTAAGTGGACTGCTTTTAGCTGAAGCCATCTGCTTTTTTACAGAAGAAATATACTTTTCTGATGAGTTTATAATAATGCAGTTCCTCTTACCTTTCATCCCTCTAAACCTCTGGAACATTTTCAGTAGTCAACTTATGTATTAACTGGCCATTTCATGTTTTTCTGGCGTTGTCACTGTTCAGTGAAGTAATATAGAAAGTATTAATCTATCTACTATAATAAATTAGGCTGCTTTTGACTGTTAAATCTTTGTGCAAAAATGGTACTATTGCTGTAGTAATATTTGAAAGCTTTACTACTATATTAGGTTTTCCACACACTGCCTAGATTTACTTCATTTTTTTCTTACCATGCTTATCTATGAATCTTCCACCAAAAATCTTTATTGCAGTAAGTTTGAATTCAGGGAAAGGATGTATTGCACTTATGGCTAGACCAGACACTAGATGGTGCAGTTTTACTTTGAGTCGTGTCCTTAAATGTATCTGGAACAAGGGGTTTTGCTCAGGTGCTGGTGTAGGACAGCAGTGCTGTTCCTGCTTTGTCTCCTTTCCTGGATAGCTACTCTAGTTATCAGAGAAGACTACACCGAGGCCGTAGCTTTCTGGCTGTTCTATCACTGATAATGACCTGTTCTTTTATTTGTTGAAAAGCTCGAGATTCTTGGACATGATGAGGATGTAACATAGTGGCAAAACTGGCTTTTATGTATACCAGACACAGAAAGTCTTGGACAGATTTTCAAGATTTTAGTCGAAATGAAAAAAAAAAAAAAAAAAGAAAGGACATGTAGTAGCTTTTTTTTTTTCTGTTTTGTACCTACAACTTGGGATTGTTGATGAGACTCTGACTTGCCCAAGAGTAATGGATGGCTCTTATCTGTTTTCATGCTATGTCATTTGCTTATGAGCACTCTTGTCTTATGGATAAACTCTCCTTCCCTGTTAGATTTTTTTGGTGTGGTGGGGGGTCTTTTTGTGTGTGGTGTGGTGTGTTTTGGTTTTTTTCCTCTTTTTAATTCTCCTTAGTCATCTCCATTCAGGAAGGAAGCTGTTTTACTTGTGTCTTTTTGCCATGTGTTAAACTCTTATACTTTTAAAAGAGAGAAAAAGTTCCCCGAACAGACAAAAGAATATTTTGAAGAAATTCACCGTGCATTGCGGTTCATAATATGTGTATGACGAGCTCTAATGTTTTTGTCGAATGATACATTCAATATAGAAGCTTATGTGGTGTGACTTGTTGGTTGTATTTGCTCCTTAGATTAAAAAATGCACTGCTCTCAGTTTTCGTAATGCAAACATGATTGCATTTTTGCACTCTGATACATATTGTGCAACACATCTGTAATTCTGATCATCAGTCAGTCTGGTTTGAAAAAACTCTAGATGTTTACTGAGTTGGGTGGAGGATTGCAAGTCCAAGTAATGCAGAACTGGTCCAAAAACCGAAACAAAATTTAGATAAATTAAACTTTCAGAGGTAATATTGCAGGAGAGTGAGGACAGCACTGGAATTCTTTCTGAGATACTTGGGACATATTAGTGATGACTGTAGACAGTATGTTCTTTCTCCCAGTTTATTCAGTAAATTGAAAATTTTAGCGTCTTCCTCCTTAGTTTGTGTGAAAAATATTTCTTGCTGGCTTTAATATTAACTTAATCAATTAGTTACTAATTGGCTTGTATTAAAATGAAATCACATTACTCTTTTTCTGTGGGATAACTAGTCATTATCAGCACCATGTAATTTTGCCGATTAGGCAGCATCAACAAATTTGTTTTGAAGTGACAGATGGATTAATTTTTTTGAAAAATGGTTATATAGCTAAATGTGTATTTCTTGATATTTTAGTTGGTAAGATTCTACAGGTAAGCAGTTCTTAAAGAAATCAGAAAAGGAGGTTAGTTTTAAAGATAGAGGAAAGCTATAACCATGAAACAAAACATAGGTTTAAAAACCACAGCATTCTGTAAATGTGGTTCTTAGACACCTGTTTTGAATTATATTGGCCACTCTGCTACGTACACAGGGTAGACTGTGCTTCCCAGAACTGAGTGGTGACTATGTGGAGTGTGTGAGATCCAGTATTTAAACCAGCAGTCCATGAAGATGCTCCATAAAAATGCTTGAACATAGCGGGGAACAAAGAATGCGTGCACTATGTCGGTTAACGGTGGTTTCGTGTTTACTAATTCAAGAACATTGATACATGTTATATATTCCATGTTAATTTTGAGGAGCCATAAATGTGTTCTTCTGTATTCTGGTGTTTGATTGCTGGGCATGTCTTTTAGGTTTTTTGCATACTTTGGGAAGGGAGTATTTTTAAACATGTTAAAGCATGTAAAAAAAAAAATCTGAGAATTTCTCTAGACTTTTTGTGTTGTGTTTTTTGGCCAGACTTACACTCTTCTACTTCCAGAGGGAAAGAAAAAGAGCAGATCCATGCTACCACTGTCTTTTTCTTTCATTTTGTAAGGTAGTTTTTGAGTGATGTAATCTTTTTGTGAATTTCTTAGAAGCTGCAGATTTACCGTGTAGTTTTTATAGTTTGCCTTATTTCTGCCATGTAATGTAATACTTTTAAACATAGGTTGGGAAAAGCAAAAAGCTCTTCTAAGTCCAGGGTGTACAGTAAATGATAACAAAGGTGGTATTTTCAATTAAAACAACCTCCTTTGAGACTGCTGTTTGTAACTAATATCTCCTAGAAGGTGACTTTAAAAATAAATAGATTCAATACTAAAACTGCTATGTTTTTGCTTTTAATGTTTAAATAACAAACTTTATCAGCTGTTACAACGCTAGAATACATGGGCAAATAATTTATGGTCAGGTTACAACAGGTTTGCTGTTTATATTTGTCTTTCCTTGGAAGGTTGAAATTGACTTGTATATGGTACTAGTATGTCCCTAAGGTTTTTATCATGTTTTCTAAAAAAATGAGAGTTGTGCAAATATGTTTTGTCTTCCGGTTTCTTCTGTTTGAACTTCTGAAATTATTTGCTAATTCCAACCAAATCAGACAGAGGTGTAAATTCTCTGAAAATTGGTGGTTAGGCAGAGTAGACAAACAAATTAGGACCCCTAGTGGGAGAGTGTAGTATGATCTCCTCACTTTAGATAATAAAATATGTAAAACCAAGAGCAGTGGGAAATAGGGCCATATTGGCTCCTTTTGGAGCTGCTTGCTCTGTGTAATGAGGCATGGTTATTTGGTGATGCCTGTTGTTATTTATTCTTTAGTATTGCTGCGTGCGGAATTAGGTGTTCATTCAGCGTATGCTGTCTCGTCCCTTTCTGCTCGTGTTTTACACTGAACTGCAGTCTAAAACAGAATGGTTGAGTATAGGTGTATAAATAAAAGTAGAGCTTGTCATTTAGGTATAGAAAATAAATGTTCAAGTTTGCTTTCCCCGAGGTTCAAAATTCTGTCTTTATCTAACCCAGTGTTAAAACAGGAACATTTAGTTATGAGTTACGATCACTATCAAGTAGTTTTAGCTGTTGCTATGTGTATTTAATCCAGATAAGACCTTTGGAACTGATCTAAAAGAGGAATATGTATTAATGTATGAAACTTGAATCTCTGGACATGATTTAGTTTGTGTAATTGTAAGCTTAAGAGAAAAAAGTTTATAACAGTCTGGAAGAGTTATTCTTCAAGTTTCTTCTTCCTTTATTGCACATTTACTGTGTGAGATAAATCAAAGGCCAGTATATCAGTCAAGGTTATTTTTCAAGACACTGTAGGACAGCTTGATATCGATATCTTAGTTTCATTCTGTATCTCAGAATGAATTATAATTGCAATGTAATATAGTACAATACAAAATGGTTATTAAGTATTCCCCTGTACAGGAGCCTGGTAAGATTATTGTATGACTTTTTTTTTTTTTGTAAATTCTGATTTGGATAATTTTTAGTTGTTCATTTTGTGTATACATGATTGTTTCTGCCTGGTGCTTCCAGTTGCAATAGAAAAGAGAGAAAATAATCTTCGTAGGTGTACATTAGTTTGTGAATGGAATAATTCCATAGACATTAAGCAGTTTAATCGAGAAATTAATGAACTTCAGAAGGATTAGGAAGACCACTGGACATACTCTGTGCTGAATTGTACAAACAAGCTGTCCATGAGAGAGCTGTCCTTTGGGATGCTTTTGTCAGAAGTCTTCGAGTGCCACATAGTGAACACAACAGCAGCCAACGATTTAACTAGAATTGAACTCTGAAGAACAGAGTCATGAATAGTATTCCAGAAGGTTCTCTCTAAATTACTGGGATTTAAAGATGTTAACAGAAGGTATCCACTTGGTTTCATGAAGTCAGGCATATGTCTATGAGTTCATGCAATTTAAACTGGTAAAAACTGTATGGAGAGGAAGTATTCTCAGCCAGTTCAAAAACATTAGTCATGATGTGGGAGATGCCTTGCAGACACTTGTTTATGGTAGTATCAATCTTTTGGAAATCAGTTGATGTTCTAACTATGATATTTCCTTTTTAAAATTGTCTGAAGGTTAAAAACCATAACACTTTCTTTAATAATCAGGCCAGTTTCTTGGGGTTTTTGTTTTCATTATTGACTATGAATTTTTGAAATGTTTTGGAGTGAAGACTCTCTAGTAGCACAAAAGGGTAGAAAAGCTATCACATTCAGAGGATTGATGGCATGAAGAAGTTTAGTTTGAGCTAAATGAGATCCCAGGGGAATGTGGGAATAAAGAAGTCAACAGTAGCTTGCTTACATTCCCTGGGATCTGATGCATTTAATCAACAACCTACTGCACATTAATGGTATATATATTATACTCTTTTCCACATTATTATTATTTCCATAGCATTTGTTTACCACACAGTTGAGGTTAAGATGAATTAGAAATAGTGAGTTATGCATCTATGTCAGCTCTGTTGCTTGTGCCTGGTTCACGTGTATGGTGTCTGGATGCTGTAGCCTCTCTCTGGAGGTAGGGAATATCTCTTTCTTTCTGCTCCGAGATTTTAATTTACTGGTTTTTTGTGTGACTGCATGGTGCCATTATTTTTTTTCTGCCAATATTATGAGGCTGTAGATCATTTCTTAGGGAGTGAAAAAAGGGGAGGGAAGAAACATGGCAGGGAAGAAATGGAGAGGATCTTTCTTCTGGTTTGGGCAGGATTTGTTCAAAACAGATTTCCCTTCTGATTGGTTTTGCCAACTGGGGAAATAGAATAAATCAAGGTATAATTTCAGACTGATTTTGTTGCAGATTCAGTGCCTTATGTGCATTAATCTTGTTCTGTGTTCTGCTTGAGTGTGTTACAATTCTATATAAGGATTTATTTGACAACATTATCTTTTTGTGTTTTCTAATGATACTACCGGGAGTGACTAATTTTATAGAAATTGATGCTGACAGAAACCAGGATGGAAATCTAGGTTGTACCTACTAGCTAGAGTCCTACCTACACTCAATCTGCTTCTTATCAAATTGAGAATATAACTACGTATGCTTATATGTATTGCAACTTACATGAGTGCCTTCAGAATTTTAAGGTACATTTAACATTTGTGATTAGGGTTATTTAACATCTAAATATACTGATGCTTTTAAAAATACCATGTAAAGGGAAAAAAGCAAACAAACTTTTTTCTTTCACTCTCAGGATTATTTACACAAATGAAAAGTGGTTTTGGACAATAAAATGTGTTGGAATGCATACGTATGTCTCATGTGTATACTATACCATCATATATAGACTGCATTTATGACACCCGTGGCGCTCTCATCTTTACTTTCCCTATCAATCTCTCCCCTCTGGGAATTTTTCAGACATTCCAAACCCTTAAATAGCTTTGAACAGCTGCCTTCAGGGGAAAAAAAAATCATCATAAAAAAGTTTTCTTCTCTACCATCTGCTTTGCATTTTGTCTTGTTAAGCCTCACTCTCTTTTGCAATAAAATAAACAAAACAAACAAATACCACACTATCCCAAATTTCAGAGATATATATTCATAATTCTGTCACAATGATTGTTTAAGTTGCTGAGAGGTTTATGGTCGCAATTTTGTCTTTCTTTTGCCTTTTCTATGACATGTGGTGTGTCTGTCCCAGGTTCTGAGTTCTGAAAGCCTGTGCTTCAAATTCTGATGTTTTATCCCGGGGGACTCTCTTAAGTAATTTTTAGAGAGATTTTTAATTTATGTATAGTTTTATTGCTCTTTTGAGTTGAATGTTTGGATTAAAGGCAAGTATGATAACTGTGTTCGAAGTGATTTCCTTCAAGTTCTAAGAATAATTTTGATAAAATGAAGAGTCTCATTAAGCAGTTTCTAAATTAAGTCTCTTGCAGAATCTTAATTATTGTGATTTGATTTATTTTTTTAAAAAAATGACATTTCCAAATACTAATGTTTTAAAATATAATGTAGGCCTTTAACTCAAGAAGAAATAGCTCATCGTCGTGAACTTGTGAAACGAAGGCATGCAGAAAAATTGGCAGCAAATCAAGGAAAGGAGATGTCAGAAAAGCCCCCAGGTGAAAATTCATCTGAAGTAACTGCAGACACTGGTGATACGAAACGTATGTCATGCTCTGCTATCTATTTTTCTCGTAGAACTTTTATTAGTAGTTCCTAGGTCTTGTCGAGGGTCTGTGTACCTTATAAAGAATCATCTACATGCCAGTCCAAACAGTTCCATAGATGGAAAAAACCAACCAAACAAAAATAAAACCCGAAACAAAACCCAGAAAACAAACAACAAAAAACCAACCCAAACCAACTATCAACCAACCAGCCAAAACAATAACAACAACAACAAAATAACAAAAAAAACCCCACAACCAAAACCTCCTCCTAAACAGCCTAATAATACATTGCTAGAAAAGCAGTGTATGAGCAACAGGACTAGATCGTGAGTTATAACGGGGCATTCTTTCAGTCTTTTAGTGCATCGCAAGGTGTGATAGGATAATATGTAACTGACTATTTGTTTTCATTCAGGTGATAAGGCAGAAACTGCTTTTATACTTCATATATTTTTCTTACTTTGATCAGGTGAAGTGCAGCAGCTCACTGGTCAAGTAGAGAACACGACCTCAAAGGTGGTGAAACAGGAGGCAGACAGCAAGGAGTCTTTCATTGCTTTTGCAAGGGTGTTTAGTGGTGTGGTGCAAAGAGGGCAAAAGATCTTTGTTTTAGGACCAAAATATGATCCTGCTGACTCTTTGCAAAAGGTAAGAGGTGACAGTGAAATGTTACCATAACTTCTGACTCTGTTGTAACACTGATGACTTTTTACATGCTGCTCACTCCAAAAATTTTTTTAAAAAAAGAAGTTCAAATCAAAAATTTCAAAAAGTATCAAAGTAATTTAGGTAATTGTGGTAATGGCTGGTTGTATCCGTGTGATTGTGATCATAGAAGTTCATTACTTATGAATTTACTTTAAAACATTTGTTTTATCAGTGACAATGAGAAGTAATAGTAGTATGCATTTAAAAATTGCCAAAGAAAGCATTATTTTTAAGTTTTCTTGGTAACATTTACTCATTTGCCACGAGACTGGCTTTTTGGAAGGGGAAAAATATTTTCAACTATATGTTGGTTTTCAATATTTTACTTCTGAAATGAAAATACTGGAGAATGTTTTTCTTAGCTTTGGAATGCAAATGGATTTTGAGGAAGAAGTTTATATTGGTAAGAAATGATAAATACGTAACACTGGTTGTTTGTGTAGCTGTCATCCCAGTGTTCTGCTACAGATGATCTGCCATTAGTACCTCATATGACTTGCTGTACATTGGAGAATCTCTACTTGCTTATGGGAAGAGAACTTGAAGATCTTGAAGAAGTACCTGCAGGAAATGTTCTAGGTAAGTTATAACTAGCAGTTAATTTCCTAAAGCTTGAATCCTTATATAATCCAAAATAGGCTTAATTTGTTTTGATGCGATTTAATAAGAAGAAAACTTAAATCTATGAATGTTTTTAGGTATGTTATCTGTGCAAAAAATGAAGGCACTCTAATTAAACGGTTATTTCTGTGAACTTTGAATTGTGAGGAGGGAAAACATGCATGAATAGGAGAAAACTAGGGATTACACTATCCTAATTCACTGTTATCCTCAGGTTGGAGTATAGCCAGGTATGTATCACTGCCAAGAATTGCCAAAGACAGCAGTAAGGTCTCATATTTTATAAATTGCAAGGATTATTTATAATATTTTCCCAACAGTGGAAATTCTGTAATACGACTTCTCTAGTGATGTGAATAATGGTAGTTTTATTTATACATCTGCTGGAACTATAGTGGTAAAAAATTACTACGGCTGTGGCAAATTTTGAACTTTCTCCATTGACAAAATTTTAAGTCATCCTAATGATTGAGACTTGCTCTTTTGTGCCAGATTCTGAGCTGCTTTGCTGTAGGGTATGAATAGCATTCTCTGCTGGTTTTGTCCTTAATTTGTCTTTTTTAATATCAAAACTAGTGTTTAGAATTTAGAAAGTGTAAACTTTAGAAGTTATTTAATTCTTTATTTTTCATTTTGTGAATGAAAATACACAAACTACAGCAAAATGAGAGGTTTTGTTTTCGTGTCTACTGTCCGATTTTTAGAAATTTTTAGCAAATATATAGTAAATTAAAAATAGGTGTACTCCATTTGTTAATATAGGCAGTTAACCATGCTGACTGCTTTTAGCATGGGCCTGGTATTCAGAACATAAGCAGCTGGTGAATTAGTTTTATTTGGAAGCTTAATATTTTGAAATTCTGAATTACACCTTACTCCAATTTGATGTCCAAGTTGACCATTTTCAATATCAAAATGTATTAAGTATATGGTCTGTTTACTTCAAAAAATGCTTAAGTGTTTGGAAAAAAAACTACCACTCCAAACCACTCTGCAATAGAAGTGAAAGGATATCATCTTTGTACCTGCCAAATAAGAAATATTCCGGAGCTGTCTCCTGCAGAGAGAAATATACTGAGAGAATTATATTATGTCTTTAATGTTAAGAGTTGGACCAAATTTCAAGAAATGTTTTTGTAAGCAATTACTTCTACCAAAAATTCGTGAGTAGTCTCTACTGCTGAAGGCACACGTGCGTGTATATATATATACACGCACGTGTGTGCGCATACACACACACACCTGTGTGTATATATACGTGTGTGTATATATATTTTTTTCTTTTTGTTTATTTTTAAATCTGATGTCATTTTAAATAATTTTTAAAACTAAAATCCCCAGATGACTTCTTGTTCATTTGTTTCTCCCATTTCCTTGTAAAGCAGCATTGTTAATTTACATAAGTTCAATAGATGCCTTTACTGATTTGATTATGATTTACCACACAGGAGAAAATGCAGTACATTTATATGAAAGGAATCTGTAACAATGGTGATGCAAGACTTTTATTCTGGTTAGTAACAGTGATTTTTGTTTAAAAGGCCATTTATCTTCCAGCTTTAAAGCCAACAGTAGTGATTTCTCTCCAGCCATATAAGGAAATTGCTTGTAGATTATCTAGTAAATTAAGGAAGCTTTTCTGAAAGCTCTACAGTTTTACTCTGTATAATTAAATTATTGCTATAAGGAATGCACAGTTAATCATGACTGCCTATTTCCACTTAAAAACATGTGGTATAGGGTTTTTTCAGGAGGTTTTTTTTCTTCTTCTTCAGGGTTTGGGATTTTTTTGCTATTGTTTATAGTTTGTTTCTTATGAGGAAGAATCCTCTTGGTTCTAGTGAGCAGCCTCTTTATTCTTTATATGGGTTTATGCAAAATTTTAATGATCGGAGACATGACTTGATGCATAGGCTGTTTTACTGAAGATGAAAATATTTCATCCCTAATTCCTAACATTCAATTAATATTTCCTTAAAATACCAATCTCCTTATAATTGCTAAAAATCTGAGAGTTTTGCAGCAAAATATTGTAAGAGTACAAGGTAATGAAGCATGCTGTATTTCAACTACAAAGTTGCCACACAAACAGAATTCAAGAACATCCAGCTGAAAAGCAATACTGTGTCCATATCTGATATGCATAGCCATTCTGGCAAGCTTTGGAAAGTTATTTTCTGGTATTATTCTGAGTTCCTGGAAGTTAGAAGAGACAGACTGCTTTGCATTAGTTAATTTGTGTTGCAAGTTTGCAGCTCAAATGTTTTGTGAAAAGTATTTGTCAAAAAGCTTTAAGCAGTATGTCATTTTCAAGTAATGGCAAACACGAAATACTGTCTGCTTCAACACAGCTGTTTATAAGTCACAATTTGTCTTATTTACAACCTCTGAGACTACTGTACATTTTTTGTAGTCCTTGAATAGGAGGTGAAGAATGATTTAAAACAAATGCAAAAGTTCTTGGGGAGCAAGGATAATAAAATCTTTGTAATAAATCTTCTTTTAATAATGATTTGTCAGAATATTCTTTGAAAAGTCTGGAACTGTTGCCTCTGACAAAAAACCCCCTGGTTTGTATTATAGAATTTGTAATTTAGCAGCACTATTGATTTCTCCACCCTGACAACTAAAAAGGAGCATGTGAACAAAATGCCTTCTGAGGAGAGAGTACTGTCTTATTTTTCACCTTCGTATCCCTGCACTTCTGTTGGAGGTCCTGTGCCAGCAGACAGGAGATTATACTTGTTGACTGATACTACTGGGTTCTACCATGTACTGAACAGACACCTTGCAGGAGGAGCATCTAGTTACAGGAGCAGCAGATAAGATTATACTAGATTAGGTATGTGCCCTTGGGTGCCCAATGGCACTTATATTTAGTTGAAACTGCTGAATGGAAAACATGATTGTTCATGGAATGGGCCATGAAAAGCATCTTGAGGTTTAGTTTGGGAAAATGTTGGAGTATTGATCCAAAGATGAATCACGTATCTCGATGCACTGTTTCAGGAATGGCTTATTTTTCTGTATCACTTATCTGTATCTTTTGCCTGGCATGTACTTGCCGACTGTGAACCTTCCTGTGGTCATCAGGGTGAGAGGCCGGGGAGTGCGAGCCTTGTCTCACACATGGTCCATCTCCTTGTCCTTATTGCTGGCTGCCCCTCTTATCGCCTTGTCCTGGCTCAAGGGCCGTATGAACTTCTGTACTGGCTTCACTTGTCTTGCAGATGGGCTGATGCCTTATTATCTTAACAGAAACAGTGTTACCTGTTTTGTAAATTCTAACTAGATATATCGAAATCATGCGTAAATTCCAAATGCAGAAGTCCTCTAGGCTCGCAAACATTAAATGTGCCAATTATGTATGTCACCTAAATCTGTATCTCAAAATCAGTTGTGACCTTTTGGTTCTAAGATATCTCTGGCACATTCTGTGCTCCTCTTTTCAAAAGTGCCTGACTATCCATTGGAAAGAAAATGTTGTATCCTAGACCTTGGACAGAAGTCTATGTGCTGTTTTGAAAATACCTTCCTTCTGTGCCTTTAAGAAGGGAAACAGTACTTGAATATTAAATTCAAAGGCTGCTTGACTGATGTTAAAAGTCCACAAAGGAGATTATCACAGCCAAATTTTAAATTATTTTGGTTTTGTTTCTATCTTAAGAATATTTTGTCTAAATCAAGACTACCTCTATCACGCTGGTAAGTGTTTTGAGCATTAATAAGTCTGTATTCTGGGAAATGCCAGAGGAAGTGGGGTGGGTCGATTTGCTTGTTCCCATGCCAGAATCTCTCTTTACTGATTTGTTCATTTATCTATTTATTTGAACCAGCCAAAGTTAAAGCATCATTTTGTAACACTTGTTCTGATATTTTTGTAGTTGAAGTTGATAAAAGAATTTAATGGGTGATCCTCAAAGTGACAAAGGAAAAATTAGAAAGCAATATGTGAGGAAAAGTAATTGGGGCTCGTAAGTTAAGATTGAGACAAGTGCCTGCCCTCTAGATGCACATAATAGCTTCCTTTCCCTCCTCTCTTTTTGTTATTTTTATTGTTGCTGTCCTGTTATTGAAGGCCAAGTGCCTTTTCTGTTCTGTGCAAAAAAAGGGGGGTTTTGGTAAAAAAGCCAGTTGTCGGAGGTAGTGTAAAAATGTATTTTAAATACGCAAAAAGAAGTAGTGATTTTTTTTCTGATGATAACATGCACAGATGAAAGGCCTAGGATTCCTATGCTGGGGATTGATTCTGATTTTTAAGTAATTTAAGGAAGCACTGATCTAAAAACCAAGGAACTTGTTTCTGAGCATACTGATGTAGGTACTTGTGTAAGTACAAGCATGTTGTGGTGCTTGTGTAAGTGAATAATGTTGTGGGGCTTTTTTAAACTTGGCTCAGTGTCATGTTTTTTCTGAATAAATAATTGAAGGATCATGAACTGATACATTTTTTGTTCATTGGAGTAAATTGATCTCAAGGCAGGTTGCTCATGCACACACACAATTTCAGAGTAACACACATCTTAAAATTGGCACATGTATTGCTTTTCGTCTACAAGTACCACAACAATAGTCTTGCGTTTGCTAGCATACAAAAACTAGATTTTTTCTTAGAGTTGCCTGTATGACTATTTAAGTGTTTTTTGGTTTTTATTGAATACTGTCAAAAGCAAAGCTTTTACCTTACTGCCAGGTTTGTAGTGCTTTAGTGTAGTGCTCATAGGAGGCTAGATGATTTCCTGAATGTTTTCAAATGCAGTTAGCTATGTGAATATCAAACATTTTGCCAAATTTAGAGCATTTGTTTCTTTAACTTACCAAATGATGTTGTTAAAAGCAGGAATCTAGAGGTCCCTCCTGTTGCCGGCTCACTATGAACTGACTTTACATGACAGACTGCTGTGTACCTTGGCTTTTCCATTTCTAAAATGCTTTTAATAATTTATAAAGCACTTATAGGATTCTTGCCATGTAAACAATATGACATGGGAACTGTAGGTGATGTTGGATTCATACTTGTGGATGTTTCAGTACCTTTCTGAAGGTAGGTTCCATACAGCTGCAGTTAGCGTGAAGAGCTGGTACAGACTAGCACAGCTAACCTTGTTACAAGGTGTCTAACATGCATTTTATTCCTTTAGGCCTTCCTCGAACAATTTAGAAGCTTTTAATAAGCAGCCTCTGTTAAGAGCAAAGAGCAGCTGCAAGCAGCGATGCCATTTTAAAGGCCCAGAATGGCTTTCTAGGACTGATGCCAACCAGCAAGCGTTACCACCTTCTGTGAAAGCCCTAGGAACAGTCCTGCTGTTGCACCAGCCTTTTATTTCTGTGCAAACATTTGGTGGGCTAATTTCACTCGCTGAATCAGTAATGTGATTATTAAAAAAAAAAAAAAAAAAGCCAGCTTGAAGTGATTCCAGCTGTATGGGCTGTCTCATCCCAGCACAGTGATCAGTGAACACTGGAGGGCAGTCTTTCTCAAGAATTTTGCTGAAATTAGCCTAAAATAGTGAATGAAACAAAGAAAACTCAAACCTTTGTCTTCAGTTTTGGAATACTTACAGTTTTTATGACTAACTGCTGTCTTACAACTCCAATAAAATAACCTTGCATTTTTAACTAGTTTATAGTAATCTGGTATTATTCAGGAAAAGGTATGTAATTCAGTGGATTTTGTTATTGAATTACATTTTATCTCTGTGAACTGTTGAGTTTACCTAACATCATTGTATCTATGTATCATTGTATATCTATGTTAATTCCCTACCTAATCAATATCTTATGAATAGTTAAATTGTTGGGGGAAAAAAAAAAAAGTTCAGGTTATTTCTTTGAGTTAAAGACATGGTGCTTAATGTGTTTGCCCTTTTTCAGCACCGGAAACTGAAACCATTTTCTTAACTCTATTTTTGCTGTGGTGGACTTAGTCCCTTTGCAGTTACTGCTCTTTGCTGTGTGTGGTTCCAACAAGCAGGTTGAGTAATTTGTGTTGGTTATTGGGCAATGTATCATAACATGGTGTGCATCTAAGGAACCAGGATCAAATGAAATTAGAAGTGTATTTTGCTGATCATTTGATAAGTTTCATTTACCCTGTTTGCCTTACCATTTCTGCTGTTTTATTTGTGATTATTTCAGAGGATTTGACTATTTTTGCAAAAAGAATACGTGCAAAAGAATAAGTGATTCATTGCCTTGTTTTCAAATCAATATCAACATATCGCTCAATAAGAAAAAAATGTGACATGTCTTAGATCAGAAGTACAGTACTGACATGTGTCTTTATTGACCCAGCTGAGGCTTTTGGGGAAGAATACTTTGGTTAATAGTTTCCTTATAAAGCCTTTTTTTAGGTTGGGTGTTTGTGGGGTTTTTTTAATTTGTATTGAAGATTTTAAAATTGGTTTTTGAGATTTTTTCTGTTTTTCTGAATGTAGCTTCTTAGCACTATAAAAGGAAATCAGAAGTGTAGCAATTCTGAAGAAAATAACTTCTGAATTCTCTAGTGCTTCTGGAATGTTCTCTGCTCTAATTTTCAGGGGTTTATTATGAGATCTTAAAAATGTGTTTCATCTTGCCACTGGAATACAAGGGTTTTTAAATCATATTTAAAAATTGAGCTGTGTAAGATTATTTAAGCTAAAGTCATAATACATTCATCTAGCCAAAAATGCCTTTAAGTTAGCTCTTGACCACTGCCGGGTTATAATGTCAGAAAACTCAAATAGTTAAGTTTTTGAAGAAAGGAGAGAATGCTGTGAAACATTCTATATCAGTTTTAAAGCAACTTTTAGTTATTATAATCTATAAATTCTGAGTTTTCATATAAGCAAAAATTAGATTTCTAAATAATCTTCTGAATATAAGGCAGGCACTCTTGATTCTTTGGAGTTTGTATGCAGACAGATACTGATGGTGCTTAAGATTCCCCAAATAGTACCAGAAGGAAACCTGTCCAAACTTGTTGATGTCCATTGTTGCTACTTACATGCCTGTGGGCAGTGGTGGGACTAACAAGAATCAAGACAATTTCATACCTTTGCTGCTTGAAGAAACTCATAGCACAGCGGCAGGCACGTGCTCTGCAGTAACTTAATAGAAAAGATTTAAAGTCGACTGGAAAGAGGGTTTGAGGTGCAGGCAGTCATCCCTGTGTTTGCTTCAGAAGTATGTGATTTTTGGCCTCGGGACTTCAAATTTATTAAATGCCTATTATTACACTAATATACATTGGTCAGAATTCAGGGCCAGTGTTAAAGGAGACTGGTTCCTTTTCCTGGTGTAAGGGTTGTGGGTTTAGGTCCCAGATTCCAGCTGGCTCATCTCCAAAATTTCCAAATCTTCTGTGTCAGTTCTTGGTTGAGTGTGATTTTTCAACTCTCTTTAAAGTACAGAGGGTAGGGATTTTGCCCAGTATTTCAGTTACTTTCTTTAGTTAGCTTCAATATGTTATTTTTAGTCTCTCCCTCTATGAAACAAAATATGTCCACGTATAAATAAAAGCAGAACAGTTATCTATAGAAACAGCCATATTTATTACTTGGCTAATAAACATCTTGTTTTTTCCAATACTATAAATGAACTAGAGTGTTAAAGTAGTTAGTATCACCAGTGTAAAATAGTAATAGAAGTGTTAAAGTGGAGTTTTGAGATGATTGGCTGAGCTCACATTCGTAATGTTGCATTTGGGATTTTTTCCAGTACACTGAGATACATCACTGATGATTTTGGGAAATTACCTCACATTTTCATTTGAAGAGCCTGAAAACTGTACCCTCCCTCAGTCTACTTATAAAAATTACATGGAGCGTGAGTTTGTGTTTGGTGTTTTGTATTTTTTAAACCAGTATCATATTTAATGTCAGTATTGTTTAATAGGTGGCAGTTTGTAGTACAGCTGTGTGCTCTCTCCTTTCTTGTGATGTGGTTTTAAGAGGAACCATCTAACTTCTCTTGATTGGTTGAAAAATCTCGAAAGAGACTTAACTAAAGATGCATAACTAAATGGGAATGTATGATAGATGAACCAAAGTGACTTCAGTTTTGTACTCCGTCAGAATTCCATTTCTAAGAATATCCTGCCTGTTTAGTGCCACTGTGAAATATTGTACAAAGTGGGAAACATCAGTTCAGGGATGAATGTGGACACCAGGGCACTGACTGCGAGATCCAGCAATCATGCTTAATTTGAGGAGTTTAGTGTTTAAGGTTCAGTTTTCTGTAGAGGTGTAGATTACCTGATTTACCAAGGATCTGTATTTAGACTATATAATTGAATCTTTTATCCCTCTGTACAAAGTGGTATTAGGCTTGTTTTCCTACTTCTGAATTAAACATGCTGGATTACTCCCTTTGCAGAAGTAGTGTGCTAGAAACCTCCAACTTTCAGGAAGCTATTTTACAGGAGCATTTCCTTTGTTTAATGTGGCCATGGGTTTTCTAAAATTCAAACTAAGAACACGCAGTATCATTTCAGGAATAGTACAAAATAATTGCTTAAGCGCAAATGAGTTTGAAAATCTATGCGTTGTTACATGTAAGTTAATGTATAGCAATTCAGACATGTTGAAGGCTCCTTAAATCAAACCTGGTTCAGAATATGTGCAATTACCAATATGGAGAAGAAGTTTTATTCTTAAAGGATTTTAAATTTTGCAATGCTTTTTTATGGAAAATACATGTCTTGTGTTACTGCGATGGTGTGCTTGAATCAGATAATGACATGTTTGGAAAGAAGTGTGTACTGTTCACCAACTGGCTATTCCTTTAGCTGTTCTGATCAGAAAGTTCTATTTCTATCAGATGAATTAAGCTTTTCAGTTTCATAGCAAATGTAGTCAATTCATATACTAAAAGGTAGTTGTAAAATGTAGATACTTGTAATAGTATACTTCGGGGCAGATAACTAAACAAAAATATAACTGGAATACTGTCTCACAGGTATCATTTATGCTAGACTTTTTTTTTACTTAAGTGTGGAATTGCAAAGACATTGCAGGGTGTGAAAACTTAAATCATGAACTTATCCGTTTGGATAATCTTTATTTTCTATATCTTAGAGATATATTTTAGATTTTTGTGTCTCTTTGTTCTTAACATAGCTTCTCTCTTGCCAGGCCTCCTTGTATACCCTGCTGCTTCTTTATCCTTTTGCAGTCTCAATTAAAAAATGTGCTTTTCCCAACACATCCTTAGATAACACAAACGAACTGGTATTAAGGATACAAAATGTTTTCACTTTGGATGTTAGTCAGTCCTGAAATATGGCATGCGTAACTTGGAGGGGAGGGAGAAGAAATGTGGATGTAGAAGTTAGTCTCAAAATGTTATCCTCTCTCTGCCCTGTAGAAGGAAGTAAATGAGTGGTGGATAAAAGTAGTTTTTCTAGGCAGCATAGATTTTGCTGGTTAAATCTAGTTTGTCACTATTTTTGCAAAGTTCTCGACTTCTGAGTAATTTCTCTGAAATCTTACCTTCTTCAGCTCTAATACATTGGGAAGTTGTTCTTTGTGTATGTGATTTTTAGCAACAGAAAATTTAAAGTTCTCTTGAATTTGTAATGTTCTCCATTTCTGTAGAATCTCTTTTCGAAGGTTATGCAAAAGTGAAACTCCTTTACGTACCTTTGATTGAATAAGGCTTTTCAACATCTTTATATCTTAAACAAATACCCTGTGAAGAAAATAGTTCTGAAGAAAAAAAAATGGTGGTTTTCTTTGTTTTTCACTGAGTTCTAGTTTCTCATGATATATGTACAACTGTCTGATAAGGGTTATATTTTAAGTTGAATACCAAAATGTCTCAATATTCAGATCATCTGAACGATGATGATGTGATTCTTTGACAACTAAGGGTAGTTAGAGTTGTCATGTAATTTTCCATATGTTTCCTTCCTAGAAATGTAAATAGGAACAAGGTAACTTGTTTTATCCCTTGAACTGTTTTCTGGTTCCCGTTTAATGTGAAGCCAGAGGGCACTGTTTTTCATACAATACAAAAATGTGTAATTTTAGGGAAGGGTCTCTCATGGATTCACAGCACTGTCAATGTAGTGAAAACTTTGGATTATGGTTTTTAATGTGCACTTCTTCATGCAGAAAATCTACAAATGTTTTGACTCTAAATGAAATTAATCTCACTGGGTATTCTGAAAGCTGAAAATCTGCACTCAGTGTGGTGCCTACTTAATAGCTCAACTTGGAAATAATGTACTGGTTTCAGAGGCAGTGTAGTGTTAAGTAAAGCCACTGTCACGAAAACATCTTGTTTAGCTTCCATTTTTTCTTTGATAATTCCTTTGTCCTGAGAAAAGCTACTGTTGGAAAGATGGGAAAACTCTCCTCTCTGTTTCTTTAATTTTCATGGCTACGCTAATTGCCTTCTGCACAGAGTAATAGCCGGGCTGTAGAAATTAGGCTGGACCTCCGGGCTCTGAAAACAACCCTGTTTCCCCTAAGCTCCCCACCTGAAATCTTAGTGTTTACCTCATGTTTTCTCTTCAGATTCCACCTTTCCCTCTGCCTTTCTATCTGTTACTCTTTCTACCTTTTTCATTTCAATTACATTAGTTATCCCATGTCAATAAAGTAAGACTATATGAGAATATTTTAGTTAACCACAACCTAAGCAAATGCAAACGCTCTTCTCCTAAGTGGCATTGTTTATGCAATAGAAACCACCAGTCCCTGAGGGCGATTGATTTGAATGCATTTTAAATTCCTGCCAGAGCACTTCCCACTCTCAGCCAGGCCTCCCGTGTAACGGAGTGAGGAGCAGGACACACGTGTTCACACCCGCATGTGAAGAAGTGCTTGTCTTATTGTGTAACAGACCTGGTGCCTGCAATACACGGCATTCTTGCAATAAATACCATCTGTGGTTGTGAAGTGACCCTACTTCTACGTTTGAACTAGTCACAAAAGCCTCGTATTACTTTGTGTGTTTCTCTTTTGCTTCCATTGTCTGCTGTTAGCAAAATTTCTTCAAGGAGTTCAGAAAAAGCAGGGAGGGGGTTGCAGTGAGGGAATGGGAGCCTGAGTGAGAAAAACCAGTCTGGAATTGATTCTGCATGCAACCCCACTGAACACAAACACGGTTGCAGAGAATCGACAGCCCATGTAACAAATAGAAAGGTTACAAAATCAAAGAGATTGTTAAGAAAGGCTATGTTTTAGTGAGTTATTTTCTAAATGTTTTCCTGAGATTTTGATGTTATTTCATGCTTCATGTTAAATTGCAGAAGTGTTGCGAGGGTTGCTTGGCCTGTATCAGGGTGTGAGTCATGAAGTTGGCTTTGTGTGGCTGGTGAACTGTGGGGGGGGTTAAGGCAGAGCTATATTTAGGAGTATCAACTGATGGCAAACTGGAGCACTGCTAAACAACAGTGTTAAAGGGGCAGCACTGGCGAGTTTAGGCTCAAAGTGTAGATTGTTTCTAGTGGTTTATCATTTAGTAAATACTTGGAAAAGTTGATATTTACTAGAAATATTCTTCTGCAGAGGTCGCAAGCCAAGTAGTGTGAATTTCTACTCTATTTGTATTTATCTAGTAATAGCTACATTAATTTCATTGTCAACATTGTATGAATTGAAAATAGCAAGTATAGAGAGAACTTCTGGTTTCACTTTACAGGCTTCGGAATCTGAATTTGTAATAATTTGTTGTTTATGAAGAATTACTTCACTGCAGTTATAGGTAGATAAGGGCAATGTTTGAGGGGCTGTTGCCATTGAGATTTTGTCTTAAGATGCAAACAGCTGCTGACTTTCTTCAATTTTAGCATTGATACCTGGAATGAAATTTAGGTACCTTTTTACCTCTAATTACGCCTGAAAGAAATACAGTTCTTTTCAGACCTTTCTTGTTCCATACTAATTCTCGCCAATGAGGTCTGTTATGTATTTGGGCAAAATTCAAGCTAGTGATTTTAAAAAATGAGAGGCTCCATTTTCCAAGGCTGCTCTTCTGTCATAACTGCCATGGACTCTAGCTAGTGTTTTTTTGTGGGGTGTTGCAATTAGTAGCCTTCCTTTGTGCAGGAGTGTTTTAGTAGATAATTCACCTAATTTGGTAGTGAGTGTTTTATATTGCCATTTTTGTTTCTGGGCCTGTCTGTGTGAAGACAGTGAGATTGCAATAGGAAAATTGCAATGAATTTAAGGACCCCAGCTGAGACGTGAAAGCTTTTCCTTACAGAATGAAGAGATTTCTGTCATCCTAATGAATCTGAAGTGAGCAGGTTTTTCAAAGGCACTTGGCGTTGATTTAAGCACATGATTATTGACTTGAATGTAGGCAGACTTGAGCCAAGACAATGTACTGGTGGGGAAATAGAAAAACCGCACTCTGAATGTATAAATTGTACAGTTGTTTAAGTTAATGTATCTGGCACGTCAGTTTATCTGTTACTGTCATTGTAGGCTTCATTGGCTGAAGTATTGTCATTGCCAACTTTGATGGAAGTCTGTTTCAGTGACTAATTGGATTTCTGAAACAGAGTATTGAGCAATAACTATTCATTTAAATACTTGATGGTTTGTACGTGTCATATGTTAAGATTTGTACGAATCATGCTTTATGCGGTGTTGAAGTATTGGGTCAACCATTGTGAGTTGCATGACTCTGAACCCGTTAATCTAAATGAAAATGTGAACCTGCTGGTAGTTCTTGTTACCTATGTTATCGCACTTACACATCAGCAAAGACATTCAAACAGATTCCCCCCTCTTTATTCTGTTGAGGACAAGGAAGTTGAAAGCCCATTGATGAATTCTAAAGACAACCTACATGGTTCATCAATGCAAAGAGCTGCATGTTGAGCAGCGTTCAAAACAGGACCTAAAATATATGGAATCCTGATGGTGGCATTTTTTGGAGCTTTTCCACAAAAGACTAATTGTTTTGTGATGTTCAAAAAGCAAGTTATCTGAGCAGTGTACTCACAAAGCCTGGATTCCTGTGGACTGGTGTCCTTAAAATCCTCAGATTCCCTCTAAGCTGCGCTTATCCCGCAGTTGTGTCTGTCCCAGTTGGCCGGCCAGGCCGCGCATGCTGGTCACCAGGCAGCTGCTTCCAAGTGGGATATATAATGATCGTGTTTTGCCTGCCCTTTTTTCAGTGAGCTCACCAATTTTGGTTTCCCTTCAGTACCTAGCCATTGATTTCGCATAATTTGTGGAAACTTAATTATATCTGAATCTTCTCCTCTCTCTCACTGGTAAACTTAGTGGAAGTTGACAACATGTTTAAAAGTTGTTGAGGGGAGACTGTGTGATTACAGGAGTTGGGTTTACTTTGGAAACGAGACTAAAAACGTACTCCATTTTTAACAGATTCTTTTGTGTACATAATCCCATCAGGAAGTATGACATACTGTGTTGGAAGCATTCCTTCTCAACCAAAAAAAAAAAAAGTCTTAAGTAATCAGCCGCTTTTAGCAGAAATGCTTTTCATTTTTAGTAGAAAAGATTCATCTACCCAGAACTCTTCCAAAGTGTTTAAAGCTGATACCTAGCAGTGGCAAATGGCCATATTCCTTTTGTTCAGAAAAGCAGCTGACATTCTGTGCTTCAAGGTTTTGCTTTGTCTTGAAGCAGCAGCTGAGTCGCTGCTCTTGCTTGTGGGTGATACATGAGACTGTGTCTGTGGGCTCTTCTGCTTGCTCAGCAAAACGCTAGCAGACTGGTCTGGTTTCTGAGGGGTGGCAGTGGGACATGGAGACAAGTTAACTTGGTTCAGGACTGTGAGGTGTTAGCTCCACTTTCTACACAGATGGGAGGGGGAAAAGGTTTTCTTAACTGGTTTTATAAGATGTTGATTATTAAACCTATACTTCTGGTTGGCTTCATTATGCCATAGGAGTTTCACTGTGATCAGTACATTGATTTGCTTTTTATTGGGCAACGTGTCAGACGCAGTTTCTCTTAAAAATGTATTTCTTATTTGAGGGAAGTGAAAATTGGGTGAGAAGGAAAATGGCCTTTTCGTTAGGTTAGTTTTACTTGTCTATTTAATGTCCTGCATTGGCTGAGCCGGCGTCTGACAGATGCCAATGCTGCTGCTGGGAAGGCAGAAGTGGGGGCACGACTGCTCTTGTTGATGGCAACTGGCTGCTAGCTCATCCCAGCTCTGTTTGAGATGGTGTTCTGAAACTACCCTTTGGAGTGGGGGCTCTCTTCCTTCTGTCCTCTAATGAAGCACTCAGTGACTGGTGTTATTACTGTTGAAAGGAAAATTAAACACTAAGGGTTTTCCAGATGTGCAGATGTTAAAGCTCCAAGCTCCCTTCCTGGTATCTTTTGTCAGTATGAGGCTAATGCCTGGTTTTAACAAAGAGCGCAATGTTGAGGGTGTTATCATTGCGTGTAGACTGACGGGATGTAAATAAAATTAAATCTTATTAGTTACTTTTTTGCAAGGGGACATTAAAAATCAAGATTAGTTCTATTTAATTTCTTTTCTTCATTTTAAAATAGAGGAACATTTTAAAGTCCAATCATGTAGTCTTCTACACTAGTCTTAAGAATCTTTATCTCTTAGGAATGATCTATATATTTTTTTCCCATTTTTTATTGACCTAGACCTAATAAACGTTAATATTTTGCAATATTTTAGGAAGTCAAAGTTATATGGACTACGAATTACAGTAATAACTCTCAATGATACATTAACTGAAGTAATCAGAGATTAGGGGGGAAATGGCAGTCTTTTTTCCTTTCCTTTGGGGAAAAAAGGTTATTATGGGGATAAAGGAGTAGCAGTTGTATGTTTTAAATATACATGATTTTGGTATGTTTAGTTTACACAGACAGCCAGAAATACTTAATGTGAAGCTGACTTGTAATATTAATGATTTAAATATAGTCTTAATTTTGTGGAAAAGTTAGAGGGTTTTTTTTCTCCCTGTGACAAAAACCTATTTTAACCAGAATAATGAAGGACTAACAGAATGTTTTCTCCAGATTTTTATTATTTTGTGTTTCTCGGGTACTTTAGTCAATAATTAATGTGTGTGCTTTGAAATAACTTTCTGGAATTCTGTCTTTACTTTTCACTAAGAATTTGTCATTATTCTAGCTCAGTGTTATTTGACGTGTTTGGAGCATATCTTTGCTTTTCAATCTGAGGTCAGTATTAATGGCCCAGTCATAGCTTTTCCTGTGCCGTTTTGAATGCATTTTCTGGTGGTTGTTTTTTTAAAAAAATTACTTCGCTATTAAATTGGAGCACATGATAAATAACTCATTATCAGTAACTTCCTAGGCTGCTGATATAACAAGTGTATTTAAGGCATTCCTGGTTCCCTCTCTTGCCATCTCTTTGTATGCCTATTATTTCAAATTGTCCTAATCCGAGGCATTGGAAAGATGCCTTCATTTGGTAGAATTTTTTTCTAATTAATGATTCCCCAAAATATTATTGCTTGTAACTACAAATGAGCTATTTAAACGTTTCTTTTAGCTTGAAGTCAAATTTTATCTTATTCTTTATCTTTCTTGAAAATTATTGTATTTAAAATAAACATCAATCTCTGCATAACGTAGACTGAAATGATCCATTATTCGTGGTACTTTGGAACACTTCAAGTCATATTTCCCAAGGCAACAAAATAAGCAAGGAGAAATCACTTACAGGCAGATGTAAGGGAGCAGGGGGGCTGTTGCCTTTAAAGGAGAGTATTAGGCATTGGGTCAGGTCTTGGAATATTGAATTTTAATTAGCTACTTGCATGTCTTACAAGTTAACAGGATAAATGGTCAATGACTCAGTAGGGTATTTCCCACAGGATATTGTACACGTTTCGTAATTGGTATGCTGCTTCTACTTGCGATGGCTGAAATATCCTAGGAACTGATTAGTCTGTCTTTGTGTTTACCTGATGTAGTGAATGATGAAGTCCTCATATTCTTTTTTTATCTGATGAAATGTAATTCAGGGATATTGGGATTCTACAGTAAAATTCTTAAGTTGGCACAAGGATGGGCAAAATTTAATGAGCTTTTAAACTGATTACCATTGTCTTTTGTAGTTGGCACTTCTACTAGTAGATTCTAAATTCCCCATGTACTGAGGATATGTAATGCAGAACTTGTAGCAATATGCTCATGTAGCTTTTTCTAGGCAAACATGACAAAACCTCCAAGACTTCTACAGATTAAAATGAATTCCTTGCAAGATCAGTGCCTGAAGCCCTCATTAATTTTAACACCACTTATGATTGATTCTGGGAAGTAACAGATGTTATTTGTATTTATAATCTTCAGTTTAAGACAACAGTATATACATGAAGTCTGCCTGTTTTCAGGACACATTACTGAAACTGAATCAAACCTAAAATGGCGTTTTCTCTTAATGATCGATTGGTTGTTAGACTACGCCATAGCTGGTCTGATTTACGAAAAAATCATTTGATGTTATTGATCTGTTAGCTGAGATTAGTTATTTTGCTCTGTTGCGGGAAGCATTTAGTCAAGAAATGAGAATAATTCAGTTTGCTATTGTGCTCCAAGCCCTACTGAACTTTAGATCTTCACTCACATCTTTCCTTAAGTACTCTCATAAAGATATTAAAATATTGTATAGGGTTTAAGTATTAAAAAGAAATATTGAAATTTTCTACATTTTTAAATAGAAAGGCTTTGCCTCCATCTCCTTTCCTCTAATGTTGAACACTTTTCACACCCAGTCTGATAGAGCACAATTGATTCAGTGCTTCCCCTTTCAGCCTCCAGCTGCTGCTTTCCCCTTCCCTTCCTTCTGAAGTTCTATATACATTTCACTGTAGGTGAAATATTTAAAAACATCTTAATAGAGTAAAGTGAGAAGTTATTTTTTTTGGTTGATACTTCTGATATATAATCTATTCGTGTTACAGACCTAAGAAAATAGGATCCTATTTTAATAGAATTCCAGAACTGAGCATGTGCGCATAGCTGATGTTATTAATAGTGGTCCTGCAAAAGAGTAGAATCGCGATTTCTCTATATTTTTCTAATGTAACTACTATGATCTATTCAATGAGCAAGAGAAGTTTGTTGTAAAATATTTTGAATTTTCTCCTCTTTAAAGTCCAAAATATACGCAATATAAACTGTATCTCTGCTAGAGGACTTAGAGATTTGTCTTGTTCTTCTGCTACTTTGAGAATGAAGAATCTTAGGTCGTCTAGTGTATTTTCCTTTTGCAAACTTAATTAGGTACTAATATTAAGCCTAAGTAAAGTATGATACCAAACACTTCGATGTTTTCTTGGGGTTTTTGACTTCTGTTATGGATAAGATTTGTTGTCAACTTATATACAAAACAGCTTTATGAAGGGTCAGTAGCCCCATCTTTTTCTGTGAAGACAGGAGGCAGATGTCAGCATTCTAGCTGAAGTCTTGGAGAGTTTCAGTATAGGAATTGCAAACAAAATAACTTTTTTCTTTTTTGTTAAATACTTTTCTCATTGAACCAGCAGAAACCATGAGCAGATGACTAGCATGTGTTTATCTGTGGGACAAAGTAGGGAGGCTTCCTAGAAATATGCAGAGCTACACCTGTGAGACATTTCTCATCTCCAAAAAATATCTATTGTCTTTAGAGAGTGTACTTAATGCTCTGTTGTATATAGGGCTTTTCTTTTTATTTAAAGGATTGCTGGGCAAAATTTTTTTCCCTTGCATAGGATGTTCAATACGGATTCAGCTGATCTGTTTTCCAGTACAATATGCAATTTCATGAATTTATTTACAAAAGCATATTTACGATTACTAATAAAAGCCCCCCAACAAATCAGCATTTCAAAAGACTTTTAGATTATCAAAGTAAATATGTTGAAACAAGAATTCCTAAATTGCATTTGTTTGGGTCAACAACTGTGCTGAACTGCCTCTGAAGTTCTGATAGTCATTAAAAAAAAAAAAAGTAAATTCAGATGTGTTGCTGTCAGGTCAAATTAAAATAATTTAGTCAATGTAATTATAAATCTATAATCTGGTTTATGTTTCGGAAACCCTTTAAGAGTTTTGTATGGTGCTAAATGCTTTCCACATGCAGTAATTGAAGTATTAATTCGATGTACAGGCTAACTGAAGTGAGTTCCAGAACCTAAGTGGTCACATTGTTCAAAGATCTGTCCACATATTTACTGTTGTTCGGTATCTCTGCTTTCAAATGATGTCAAGTTCAGCTGGTGCGTGGAAAGGAATTATAAGGTGTGGGCTCAGGCAAAATAGATATATACTGCTGAGTAGAACTACTAACATTTTTATAAAACCACAAAAGATACCATTTAGTGCTTTTATTAATAGCACTTCACAATTAAAAAATGAACCAAAATTGGAGAAAGATTCTTTTTTATTACTTTTTTTGGTGTAAATCTATGAGTGCCTTGATTTCATAGTATATAAAGACTAATGGTAGCACATTACAGATCTAAGCTTGAATTTTCTTTTTAAGTTTCAATAACCATTAATATGTAAAAATCAGGATCATTTACTGTAGTTTTGAGGTCCAAAAATTAGTATGGCATAACAAATGAAATAATTTTGTAGCATAAGAAAAACACCATTATCTGAAATACTTTCATCTTCTATATTTATTTGCCTCATTAAGCAACTTAAGGAAATCAATATTTCATTTTAACTACACCTATTTGTAAACCCAGAAGTCAGATTGGCATGTTAACTGATTTTGGTTTAATTCTATTTCCTTTAAGGTAAATTTGTATTTCAGCAAGCAAATTACTGACTCAGCTTTGGTGTCTGCTTTTTCACAAAGACTGAGTGCAGGTAGATCTCTATCCATTCACTTTAAAATTTTAAATTGTTACTGGTTAATGTAAAATTTTTTTATAGCTTCCTTGAAGTTGTTTTTAGTCTAGTCTGGAAAAAGCGTAGGCAAGTTCATAATTACAATCATCAACTCAATCTACAGTTAGGAAATGTATGTTATCATGCAGTTTAAGTATTCTATCAAATATATGGTATTTTTTTTCCGAAGAATCTCAGCAGAAGGTAAGAAGATTAACTATGCTTGCTTACTTATTTTATATGTTAGCAATGCTCTTCCAAACTATATTCTTACAATAGGAGATTTTAGTGGAACATGCTGTTAGATCATATTATTGCTCTCCTTGCACTTTTTCTAAAAGCAGAGAGCTTTGTTCTTTGAACTGCTAGCCTTTTTCCTAAAAGAACTCAATGGGGTGCTCTGGCGCTTCTTCATCTTTTAATACTCGATGATTCAGTAGTACAGCCTTATGGGGCTTCTTGTATTAAAGGTCACTTATCACGTCAAAAGGGAATTTTGTTAAAACATTTTTAATAATATGGCTGAGTTTACTCTCGTGTGATCAGAAAGTTTCACTTAATTTGCCCTCGAACTGATGTGAACCTAACAGTAAAGTTCTACGATACCTTTGTATTGAGGAACTGAATTCATGTTTCTGCTTGTTAGTCTCTAGCATGTATTTAGGTAGAGCTTGTTTATTTGAAACTCATGAAGAAACTGGGACAGAGGCTTCTATATTCTGTTGGATACTGGTGATTGTTAGAGGTTCAGCTCAAAAAAAACCCCCAACATTGGGAGAGAGGAAATGAAATCTGAAAGAAAATGTTGAATTAACTTTTCCTGCAAAATGATTGGAAAGTACTGAGAACAGCTGAAATCATGCACATACTTTACAATATTCTGTTTTCCATACAAACAATTTCACTTACCTCAGAAGCAAGTAAGAACAATTGAAGGGAAAGTGCACAATTACAGATGAGAAGAGGAGGCTCACCGGCAATCTGCTAACATGTGGTCTGTATTACGGAAAAAAGTTGATGAAATCTTGACTAGAATGTGGTCTGTGTCTTGATTTACATTCCTTTCCAGAAACAGTTTCTAATATAGAAAGGTCAAGTTCTGCTGTCAGATGTCTCTATGCAGTGCCCATGAGACTCAAGAGAAACATGCTAAAAATCTGAGGTGATAAATGTATAATATAAGGTTTTCTTAAGCCATAGTAGCTACTTGTCCAAAGTCCCTACAGTTACCGTCATTTAATCCCCGTAATTTGTAAAACACTTTAAGATTCCTCAAATATAAAAGGAATACTACTGTAACTGAGTTTAACCCTACCAAAAGCCACCTTTCCCTTGCAAAATTCCTCTTTCTCTTTTTTTTTTTTTTTTTTTTTTTTAAGTATTTACTTATCAGGGCTAGTAATGGAATGATGGAGGCTAATCCTTAAAGTGTATGAGGAAACATTGAAACAATGTTAGTCACCCTAATAGGTAACAGTGGGCTAATGGTATAATCTTTTCTAGGCTTATGCTAGATTTGAAGGAGAATGATGATTGATGTGGAGTTGTTTTAATTAAGTTTAAATGATTTTAATATCATTTGGCAAATACAGAAAGGTGGATTTGTGAATTTGTTTTCTCATATGTATTTTTTAAAACATCTTTCAAAAGTATTTATTTTCAAATGTCTCTCACTGGGCAGGAAAAAAGTATTACACTACTGCCCACAGAAAATTGTAGAGGTCTTCGTCTGTTTGTACGCTCCTTTGAAACAAAAGGCACATGCTTGTTTCAAGATTTCAGATCATGTAGATTTACGAAAGTCTGCATCACACCTCCTTTCCCATTACCAGTGAGCTTGCATGGTGTGTCTTCACTGATACATAGTGCAGTGCATGGAGCATTTAAACCAGGAGACTTTGCATATTGTAAAGTCTTAATCTTTCTAAACAAACAATGTTAATAAGAAATTATATATTTCAGTAGAGACAGAGCCTTACAGGGAAGATTAACGTTAGCTTTTTGCTTTACTTTATTCGTTACGGTGTTAGTCCAAAGCTTGACGTGTCTCCATTCCAAATCAGCCAAGGATTCTTAAGTGGTGATATCATCAGTGAGAGAAGATAAAGATCCCCTGAACTCGTGTGCTGAGGCTAATAACAATGTGGCAGAAGTTAAAATTTAAACAGCTTTCATTCTTCTTTGTTTGATTTTCACACTGCAAACTAAATTATTTCCTTATCTGATTGAAAAAGTTATGCATGCTGGTGGTGTCTGCTTCATTTTTTGCATCTTGAAAGAATATTAAATGCTAAATCTTTCTACATCAAAGGAAACTAATTACATCTATCTTGAAATTGATCTATTATGTGTTTGGATCTTGATAGCTGAATTCGGCTGGAGAAGTGTACTTTATCTTTAAAGGCTGCAAAATTAGTGTCTAAGGTGTAGTGGTTACCAGCAAGACACAGAAGCAAAAAGTAAATGGGGACTTGTCTTAAATCTCCGACTCCTGTTGAAAATTTCAGTCACAATGTTCTTATCTATTTTTACAATTTAGTTTCTGTCATGTGGTAAAAACACTGGTGATACAAGTAAGTATATACTTGATTTAGTATTCTAATCTTCTAGGGCAAGCCATAGAAAGGGCTCAACAAAAGAAGGACCTTTGTAAATCTCACATTTCTTCATCTGTGTAGTAATTCTCTCTGATGTACACCATAATTTGGTCTACTTTTAAATAGCAAACGACCAAACTCAGGCGGCCTTTCATAACATTATCTCACAGGCTGTTAATAAATTCCTTGTCTGTTAAGAAGTCTTATTTTCAACCTACAGATTGACAATTACCATTGAAATAACTTTAATACTTTGAAATGTTTATTGTTGGTCACTGTGAATGATTCATCAGAGTAATCTGAATAGTCTATGTAAAAAGTAAGCACCTAGTTATGTTTCTATAAATGTGGAAAATACTCTTAATATCTGCTACCAAAAATAAGTTTGATAAACAAATATGTGTAGGAATGGCTTCTTTAGGCCAAGAGAGATAATTTGTCGTCTTTTTAAAATTATATCTCTACATAATATTTGAAGTCTTGCCTGTTCCCTTAAAGATGGTATCAAGTTTGTAGAACTAGCGCTACTTTGCCTGGGTGTTTCCATCTGAGCGTTAAGCTTGGTAAAATTACCTTTCTGTCCGTGGAGTCCTTGGCACACAGAGCGAGCCCTGGAGAGTGGGATTTTTCAGTTCCTGTTATTATTCAAGTCCGGTTGAGTTCCAGCACTGTGTTTCTTTATTGACCAGTAGAAATGCTTTGTCAAAATAAAAATATTATTCTGCAGTAGGAGCAAAGCATGTAGATGACAATTTAAGAAAAAATAACTTGTCTCATACTCACTGTCAAATCTCATGTGATATCCCTTGGTAGGCTTGACTTTTCAGCATGGGCAGCTTCCTCTGAAGTTCTCTACACTGTAATCTCCTTAATCTCAACAGGACTATGCACAAGAAAAACAGATACTTATAGTAGTAACTGTTTAGTAGATATGGCTCTTTGCCTTACATTATAAAATCTGTAAAGGTCATTACTCCTGACTGGGAAGAAAAGGGCTTGCTACTGAGGACAATGTTAGAAGTAGTGTTACACATTATATAGCAAAGTATGTGATATTTCTAATAAGGAGTCTTCAATAAACTCTTGTGTCTTTAAGGTTTACACACTCCCCTGAACAGTCAGAATTCAGCATTTTCTTTTGTGTAGAAATAAGGTGACACACTGCAGGCAGGCAGACTTTTAAAGGAAGTGGTTTCCTGATCAAGTTAATATGTTTCAAAATTCCTATAGACATTACTGACTCCAGCTTCTCTTAAAAATAGATAAAATAAATAAATAAAAGCAACATACGGCACACTGCCTACTGGTGCACATGTTTGTGTGACAGACTGTGTCCTTTGTAGACCAGGTTGTTCTTTGAGAGATGACTGTTCAAAAATACCTGCCATGCTTTTTACTATTTCATTTTTTAAGCTAACGCAAAACGAAAGAGCAGTAGTTTATCTCACTTACCTTGCTTACGCAGTTATTTCTTACCTTTGGTTCCTTTCTTTTTAAAAATGATTGTACTACAAAAAGAAATTTGAAATAAGATGTCTGTGTTATAATATCTTTCTTCAAAGGCTGAACAGGACAAAACCAATCTTAAAATGGGAGGCATATTTGTAAGCTTAATTTTGGAGTGGCTTTTCAAAGTCCATTCAAATAATTAACAAGTAGCATGTGTAAATATTAGTGGGATGAACAATAAGTAAATTTAGGATTGATGTATCAGCATATTTAATAGAATTCTTAAATTGACATATCATGTGGTACTTTGGAATTCATTGTGTTACATCTTGGTCTAATATTATTCAGAAAATACGGCGGTTACTCGTATATAGCGGTTACTCATAATCATATTATGAAAAAAATGTCCAAGAACCTTTAATCTTTATGGATTTTTTATCAACCTTCATTACTAAGAATTTGTATATTAGATTCATCAGGGCTGGGCACTGCTCTATGCTGGCTCACACAGTTAAGCAATTAAAAAGCTCAGGTTGTAAGCCAGATTTTCATGAAAACTGGCAGATTTTTTTATTTTTAGTGTATGATTGTTGCCAGACACTAGTATAATTCATGTACTTTTACGTTCAAATAGGAGATAAAAGAGCAGAGAGCTTTAAGTTTTCTTTATGGTAATAAGAATACTGTATTGTGTGTCAAGAAAAGAATGAGTCTATCTGAAGTAAGATTTGGTAACTTGATTTCTCTGGTTCACATTACACTGAAAAGAAGCTGTTCACCTCCCACTCTAAATCATTTTCCTTTTACCAGCTGGAGAAGATCAGAATAAAATAGGCCCATCCCTTTTCTCAGTCCCTGGTGGTGGTGATGATCCAGCATTTGTTTTTCATTCAAACCACATGTTGAATAAGTGAAAAAGAGGAAATACATGCTGGTCATAGGTCAGGTGCAACACAGAGTTTATACAGATTTATTTTCTTTGTAGCATCTGCTGTCCTGCATTTAAAGCCATTGAATGCTCTTCTGCCTCTATTTATTTTAAGGCAGGTTTTCTTAAATAGTGACATTTTGGGTTTTGGCATATGCTACTGACCAGACATTCAGCCTTCAGAGCTGTAGAAACAGCTTGATTGTGCTGATGAGAACTCTGCAGCAGACTGGCTCTTCAGAATTTAAACTCCCTCATGATCTCATAGGGTGGAAGCTGACCTGCTTCGTTTCTGGACTCAAATAAAGACTAAGCCAAAAAATAACCTGGGAAAGTATTAGAGTGATAATGGGGAGCTGGGGTTAAGAACTTCTCCGTTTATCACTGCTCAGGCACGTAGGGGAGAATGAGGAGGAAGGAGCACAAATACACTGCAATCTACAAATGCAAATTTAATTTTTAAGCACATATAGATTATGAGCTAAAGATTTTACTTTTCTCATAATAAGTTACATGCACATTTAATTTCTACTCCATTAGAAGTACTGCAGTGCTCGTTGCTTACAATTGAAGGATAATCAGGGAAAGTGACTGTATATATCAATATCAGCTTTATTTGTTGTCTTTGTTACTCAAACACTTCTGGTAGTGTTTTTATAGCTCTGGCTAAATTATGAATGATGTCCTGTTGGTTAGAAATTTGAAGGCAATAATTTCAAATTGTTTTAAATGTGCCAGCCAGCCAGACAAGACTAAATATGCAGCTACAGCAGCTGTTTTGCAGATTTATAGCTAATATATTTTTCTGTATTTTTTCTTATCACTACAATTTAAGCTCGGTTTTCTCCAACTTGGCAGCATTTAAAAATAAAGTAGGATTAGAGTTAATAGCTTACTATGTGATAAATTAAATTTTATAAGATTCATATTGTAGAAAAGGGAAATCCCAAATGGGCATATGGGGGGTGGGAAGAAAAAAATAAAGCATTCTTCAAAATAAGATTAATTAAGCACTTGGAGGAGCTTGTCAGCAGGGGCTGTGCAGTCTCCATCATTAAAGGATTTTAAAACTTGACTGGGTAAGGCCCTGAGCAGCTTGATCTAACTTTGAAATTAACCCCGCTTTGGGCTACAGGTTGGACTAGATGACCTTTGGAGGGCTCTTGCAATCTAAATTTTTCTAAATTTAAACCACCAAAAATAAGTCTGAGCTGTACAAAGGATGGGACGTATTAGAAGGGAAAAAAAAGTCCTCATGTCCCTTTGGTTCTCCAGAGCTATAAACATGCCTTTTTAAAATACAGAGGGAATGCAACGGGAAATGTGAGACTATCAAGTGTCACACCAGACACTTCAATACTGAGATTATGCACAAATATTTTAACAGATACTTTATATGAACAGTGAGGAATTTTGAATCTGAGTTTTGTAATTAGAATAATTTCTGCTTTTTTTTTAGCTTTGCCATCATGTTTATAGTCTCATGTAATATGACAGTGGGTGATTTTTTGTTGTTTTCTTTTTCTGATTTCCATTAGGAATAGGAGGTCTGCAAGATTTTGTGCTAAAGTCTGCAACACTGTCAACATCGCCAGCTTGTCCACCATTTACACCTCTCAACTTTGAAGCTACACCGATTGTGCGGGTGGCTGTTGAACCCAAACATCCAAGTAAGTTTAAAGAGAACGGGAATGGTAACGCAAATTCAATGTGGTAGCAGTACAGCTTCCCACCCTTAGCAATTTGGCCAGTTAATGATCTATCCACTGAATCAGAGACTGACCCAGTATAAAATGAATGTATTTGTTGCCTAGAATTCTTTGTATTTGTTGTCCTTGCGAATTCTTCTAGCTGGCCAGGCCAGCTCATGGCTCAGTAGGTGAGGAAATAACTTTATGGGCAGACTTAGCTGTTCCACAAGTAAGACACTATGTGATTATAAAGGTTCACTATTCCTTTACTGTGAAGGTAACTGTATCTTAGCGTTTTTTCACTTCTGCTGGTATTCTTTTATATTGTATCACCAAGTTCATGGTACAGATCTGCAGTACTGCTTCAAATTTATTCCTCACTCTCCCTTCCTCCCCAGCCCCCCCCCCACAAGAGAGTAGTGTATTTCTGGCTATATTCAAATTTCAGCCCAATTTCCATTTGTTATTGTAGTGTTAGGAGAACCAAAATAACTGGCTTTCTGTTCAGTTACAAAATATGCTTAACACTAAGATTACATGTTTTTCAGAATGTGATTGGACAGTTTAGCAGCTGTTTGTCCTGCGTGTTTGAATAACAGATAATCATATATTGTACATCTTGCATTTGTTAAAGCAGTTTTTAAAATATTGGAAATTACTGGTTCTACTGAGTGTAGTATTGAGCTAAAAATGTTAAAGAAACATAAATCTAGAACTACTGACTGATTTTGGGGGTAATTTTTTTCCTTACAGAAATGGAGCTGTATCATTCTTACACCATTGCTTAATTTCTTCTCCCTAGTAACTTCTGAATCTATGGCTTGAACTAAATTTGTTAGAGGGACAGAAGCCTCAAAGGTAGCTACGAGTGCAAAAGTTTCCTGAAAATCAGCTGCCGCTTGCACTAAAAGAAAGCTTTGCAAAATTTGGCCATTGCTCAGCTTGGAAGCAATCAGTTGTCCGGTGAGCTGCAGGTAGTCTTGAGGTGGCTCTGGCACATTGGCACATAGAGGTGCCTTGGATTGCCACAGCAAACCTCCTTCAAAACTGCATCTGCTTCTTTGGGAAAATGACTCAAATACCAATTATTTCCTTATGTATATTTTGCAAAATTACTGCGTATCTTCATATCCACGTCAAAATCTTCCCGTATGATTACCATAAGCTCTAAAAGAAAAAAAGAAAAAATCTACTCATCCCTCTCAGTGGGCTTAAATGAAAATCTTTGTTCAAATATGTTGGCCGTGTGAACTAACTATGTGTTTTTTCCACTTTTTGTTTATTTTTATGTCTGGTTCAAGGATACTTTTCTATTATACCCTTACAAGCTTAGAATTAAATATACAATATGATATTTCTTTTAATAGTCTCCAAGAGAATGACAAGTTTAATGTCACTCTTCCTTCTGAATATGAATATGCATTCCTAGAAAGCCTGTGGGTATTCTTTACCCCATAGGTAAAATAAAAAGAGGAATCATAATTAATTTTAAAAAAATTGTATTAATTAGGAAAGGCTGCTGACATGAGGTGTTTATGCATAGCTTTGATGTAATCTAGCCAAATTTGACTCAGCTGTGGTTGTTCCTTCTCCATTAACTGTAAGGCAACTTTTTTTAAACACCTTCATTTTAGGGGCAGCTTTGTCTTGTTTCACTGAAAAGGTCTCACATTCTCTTTATGCTGTAGTAGCATTCAAGCTTTTCGGTGGCTTCCAGCTAGTTAAAATCCTTCTTGTGCTTCATTTGTTCTTATGCCTTATAATTAATCCACATGGAATTATTTTTGCTTTTATTTTAGTAAAGTTAGCATGTTACTATTTATGTCTTTGGAACATTTTAAGCATTAGCAGTTTACCGGTTGCTACACTTAGCCACGAAAGATTGCGAAGAAATACAATTACTTACTGAAAGACTACTTTAAACAGTTGTAAAAAATAAGGAAGGTTATATGTTTTCATAATTTGTGAAAATGAGGAGTGAAATCCTGAAATTTTTAATCACTTCACATTGATAACATTTAATTTTATTATGAGCTGTATCCGTAGTGAATTGTATATAGGAAGGAAGATAACATAGCTTGGTATACTAAACCTATTGTAAAACTATGTAAAACAAAAATGTGCAATCTATTCAAATGTATCATGGTTATGATTGTATAATGTGAATTTTATCATCAGTATGTAAATTCTTGGTGACAAATTATGAGTATAAGTTATAACTTCAGTTGCTGCTCCTAAACCATACCACTCCTTGTGATTCGTAAGCAGAAATTTGCCCATGGAAAGACCCCCAAACCTAGCTGAAAGTTTTTGAGTATTCCTAAAATGTGTATTTGTGTTTAGACTTCTATAAAAAAGAGTGTTACTATTTATCTTTTTAAGTATAACCTACTTCAAGTATTCCTTCTTTGGTATTTCTTTGTTAATAATACCTTATTTTGCCAGGTGATATGCCTCAGTTGGTCAGAGGAATGAAGCTTTTAAACCAAGCTGATCCATGTGTTGAAGTTTTAATCCAGGAGACAGGAGAGCATGTGCTAGTGACAGCAGGAGAAGTTCATCTTCAGCGTTGCTTGGATGACCTGAAAGAAAGGTTAGAGGGGCCAGGAGGAGGAAATATTTTTAGTTCAGTCGGTGTCTGTTGTATTCCTTTGTCAGATGCATATCTTTGATTTATATTCTGGTAAAATAGAAGCTTCATCCACCAACAGATTTTTACCATTGGATCATAAATGCACCTTTTTGTAGCTATAACATTACCTGCAGTTGGTTAAAAGGCACTAGCTACTCACTTTTATACACCTTTGGGGCATTTTCTAGAAATTATAAATTGCGATAGGTTCAGGAGTCCAGCTAAGAATCAAATATACCATTTGTACAAATTAAAAACCGAGGGGAATCATGTCTGACAAATGAACTCTCAAAAATTAGAAAGCAACAAGATGAAAATTGTATGTGCACACTCTTTCCTGTTCCTCTGCTCTTCACGCTGATTTTTTTTTTTAATGTTATCTGGTCTCACACTCATTAGCGGTATTTTCTGAAAGTATAAATGCAGACATCTAGTGTCTTCTAGTGTTTCTTCAAAGGGTAGTGCAGTTGTCGGAAACAGTCCTTTCCTATAACTTCATTTACTAAAAAATTCTGATACTTCTGTCCACATGCATTTAATGTCATTTTCTTTCTAAACCAAAAAGCAAACAAACTTGATGATTGATGGTTGAAGGTCTGTCTTACTGTGCCCATATTAATTCCAGTTAATACCAGATAGCAATCACTTCTTATGGAAGTTAGACTGGATCGCTTGTAAAATTGGATATATGTGTGGTTGAGAGCAATTTTTGATGCAATGAATTCTACCTCATATGAAGGCTCAGCGTAAAGTTTAATAAAAAGGGGTTTAAAAATATCAAGATTACCAATTGCAGAGAAACAGAGATAATGTTCCCTAAACTTGTTCCCAAACTTGTGAAGTACTTGGAATAAGTTGCTTTAGAGCTCCTAGATCCATGTAGTCCACAGCACAGAAGACAGAGCCTTTGGTTGTTTCTCAAGGCTGAGCTTATATAGATTAAAACTGATAAGTTGCTTCGTGCTGTGTTTGCTGAAATATCAGTACCTATGATTTCAGGTGCGGTACTTGTGGTTGTTTAATTGCAGACAGCTACTCAGCTACCAGCTTTCAGCTGTAGGTGTTGCTAATTAGAACTGAGGCTTGATGCAGAGTAGTGGCAATTCCAAAACTGATTACAGCAAAATATTTCAGCTTTAGAATGAGATAGAGCTGAAGTGTGAGTGTTTCTGAATGCATTGGATTAGCTCCAGAGATGTCCATGCAGTCATGTAAGTAATTAATCCTTTTATCATGCATACTGGGACATGATTTTCAATAACTTTGTTTCTGAATGTAAACTATAGCAGCATGAAAATCTAACTGCACCTCCTTTACAGGAATCAGTGACTTATCCAAAAACTATATTTGTATAATAAAACAGTTCTATTTAAACATTGATTCGCAAGAATGTTTTCTAAATAAAGGTAAATAACACTGGGCCTTAAAAACAGGTAATTCCAACTATGGTCTTGTTTATTCCTTGTGTTTTAAAAGCTGACCCTAATTCAGCTGGCATATCAAATATTATTTTTATACCTTCATACCCAAACAATAAACCAAAAACCATTGTCTACTGATCTGGTGTTAGCTTGCTACACCACAGGTTGTAGTTGTAACAGTGAGATAATAATCAGTAGAATATAATTTTTATAGATTATATAGCTTGAAAAAGCTGTTACAAGGCTTTGAAGACACAGGATTACCATTTTACCAGTGGTAGGAATGTTTCATTTCCAAACAAGGTGTTTCCTGGGAGATTTTGCTATGAGACTATTCTTTCTGATTTTTTCAGTTCTTCCCCTTCAGATGAGGTGAAAAATACAGGCTATTTTCCAGCCTTTCAGCATTCCAGTATCTTCAGCTGAGTTAAATCCCGAATGTATTTGAACAAGATGCTGACTATGCATTAATAAACATCAGTTTCATAGTTCTGTAAAACCCACGGGTTTGCCATGGTGCCATTGGCAATTTTCAGCTCCTGTGATTACAGTAAACAGATAAAATACCATCCAGGATATTTTGAAGTCATGAAGTTGTACTTGAAGATAAAACAGGTGACCCTTTATGAATAAATATAGATGTTTATTAAATATGTGAAAGAGCCAACAAATCTGGCACTTCCTAGCTGGGTGGTAAAGTAATGCATTGGCATAGTCAAAGATGTGAAGTTTTCAAGACAAATAATTAATAAATACAAACTACTCTGAAAATTACAGTTGGTTGATAGCATTGCAGTGAACAATATATCAGTTACTTAATCACACTCTATCAGTGATTTAAATGCCAACACTACAATATTTTCGAAACTTCTGTCATTCTGTCTTATTGTGGTCTGCTGTACTTGTTTTTTTCTAAATGTTTTTGTTTCCCACATAGGTTTTCTTCATTATGTAGGGTATTTCTCAACTTAGTTGAAGTGAAAAAAAGAAGCTTTTTAGGGTTTATCTTTCAACTCTTAATGCAAAATAATTGCTTTAGAAACTGCTAGTACTCTTGCAAAGCAGACTATAAATTAGTTATAATAGTTACAGTTGAGCAGGATGCACTGCATTGATAAGATTTTTTTTTTTCTATTCTTTCAGCATGAAAAAAGACCAAAATCTTTACCTGCTGTCTCTAACCCCATTTTAACTTGTGCTTTCTGTGGTTCTTTAAAGGCAAATATTGAATTTACCTTTTCTTAATTAGCCCAAAAATAAGATTCATCTACAACATAACAAATTTGTTTGTTTCCTTCCATTAAGAAATTTATTGTCTCTGAGAATCTTCCAATATAAACTCTTCTAACAAACTGAAAAGTGTTTAATGACCTGAAATAACAAGGTTTTCTGGTCTAGAATTGATGGTTTAATTTTTGTCTGTAGTTGATGGTCAGTTTGTTTTAATTATCTCCTATAGTTTCTTTCGTTTATGTTTTAGTTTTGTATAAAGCTGTACTCAAGTAACTTTACTTAAAAAATTATAACTTAATTTTAATTGGAGCAACTGTACAATATAAAGCTGCTTGGGTTGTATGAGGGAGAGGGATTGGGTTTTGCTTGATAGCAGGGAAAAGGCTGCTACTAATGACAGGTCTACACATGAACTAAGCATCTGGCATCGTCCTGTAACAAATGTGTCCCTCTGATACTTGGGAGTAGCTACTTCACTTCAAATTCGTTCCTCAAGCCACCTTAAAGGCATTCCACTGTAGGAAGTTGTTGACTTCTACCCTCAGAATAGCGCCTTGTGTATTTACGTTGTTACCAGAACACAATTCAGAATGATCCTTTAGGTTTGGAAGGAGAGCAGTGTGTAAGGCTTCCACCAGCTAATCGCAATATGAAGTCACCAAGAGCTTTTTTTCCCTACATCAATCCTCCTCCTGCTCCTGTGCTGCCGTGTGAAGTTTTACACGTGTGGGCAGCGCAGTGTTGTGCAGATTCGAATCTGCTGTAACAGAAGCATGGGGAAAACGGGAGTATCAGATCTCCACGCATTCTTAGCTGCAGAGGGAGTATTTGATCTGAAAACACGAGGATATAGCATCTGGTGGCTCTACACACCTTTACTAAAGCCTGTTCAGCTTACCCAGTGCTCCATCTTTCCAGAGCATCTCACTGTAAGAACAGCTGTGTTCTGGTTCAAATAGGGTGTCCATCTTGCTCAGTACCATGTTACCAGCAGCATGGTGGATGTCTGGGGAGAAGTAAAAACAAAGTGACCGTAATGCTTTCCTTGGCCTTAATCGTTTTCAGTTCAGAGCCTGTTGTGGTTTGGTTATCGGTTAATCCTGATCAGTCTTTGCCATGCCCCTCATGATTTTGTAGACCTCTGTATCCTTGAAACACCTGAAGGCTACTTTCAGTTTCAGTCCTTTGATCATCCTTATTCTCATTTTCTTGTAGTTCTGTTGTACCTTGTTTGATGGGAGAGAACAACAGCACATAGTTGCAAAGATGTGGGTGAACGAGGGATTTATACAGGGGCACAGCAATGCTATTGCTTTTAGTTTTTTCAGTTCCTTTCCAAATCTTTCTGAAGATGTGAGGAAATGCTTCTTTATTGAAATACATAACTCTTTTAAGAGTTTGAGTTTGACGTGCATTATCTACTAATCTGTGTTGCAATCAAATTTATTCATGAACATCTGTTCCATGTTAAGGCCATTGCCCTGCCTTCCCTCCTTCTCCTCCCAAGTTTAAAAGTATTTTTTAAATTCTAAACTAATTTTTAAACTTTACTTTATAGGTTTGCAAAGGTACAGATTAGTGTATCAGCGCCTATTATACCATTCCGAGAGACAATAACGAGACCTCCAAAAGTTGATATGGTGAATGAAGAAATAGGAAAACAGCAGAAAGTTGCTGTCATACACCAAACAAAAGAGGACCAAAATAAAATTCCTGAAGGAATTCAGGTCGATTCTGATGGGCTTGTTACAATATCTACTCCAAATAAACAAGCTACTCTCAGTGTAAGAGCACTGCCGCTTCCTGAGGAGGTAACTCGACTTCTTGAAGAAAACAGTGACTTAATTCGAACTATGGAGCAACTCAACACATCTCTGAATGAAGATAAAAAAACCCACGAGATAAATCAGAAGACTCTTGATAGGATCAAGGAATTTAAACAAAAGTTGGAGCAAAATCTGACAGGAAGAAAATGGAGAAATGCTGTTGATCAGATCTGGTCTTTTGGACCACGGAAATGTGGGCCTAATATTTTGCTATATAATTTTGAGGGCTATAAAAGGTCTGTGTGGCAGTGCCTTGGGAATGCTGTGAAAGAAGTAAGTAAATACAGAGACTTCGACAACAGCATAGTAAGTGGATTTCAGCTGGCTACACTTTCAGGTCCCATGTGTGAAGAACCCCTCATGGGTGTTTGTTTTACAGTGGAAAAATGGGAAATGAATAAAGTTGGAGAGATGCTGTCAACTAGTAGTCAGGATTCAGTGGAATGTGATGCCACGGAACATAAAGAAGATACCACTCTGACAAGCAGTTGCACTGATGAAGCTTGCAGTGCGAATGAACACCAGGACAGCAGTCGAAGTGTTTCAAAATCACCTGAGAAAATTAGTAAGCACAAGGGAGACGTTTTACTTGCAGATTGTTACGGTCCCTTCTCTGGACAACTGATTGCCACCATGAAGGAAGCGTGTCGTTATGCTTTGCAAGCAAAACCACAGAGGCTTATGGCAGCAATGTACACATGTGAAATTATGGCTACTGCAGAAGTTTTAGGTAAGATAGACAAAATAAACCTTTGTCAAGAATTTCCTTTCTAAGTTCCAAGGTGGGAGTTTATAAATTAGACTGAATCAGAAAGTGTAACTTGATTAAAACTTTTTTCAGAAGATTTTTATAGTTCTCCAGTAGATTTCTACAATGACTCTTTGATGCCTGTGGATGGACATGTAGCATTCTTCTTGCTTATCTGAAGCATATGCATAAATAACAATGCTACTCATTTTTGGAAGTGCAAGATACAAAATGTTGCCCTTTAATGAAATTTTTGTAATATCAGCTTCAGTAAATGTGAATAACAATATTGTGCCTCATAATTAAGGATTAGTTCCATGAAGAAATGAGGAAATCTATCCTGTTTGTAAAAGGAGTGCAGAATCTTAGTTAATGCCATTTCAAGATGTTTTGATTTAATATAATAATCTATACAGAAACAAAATCAAGGAAGAGAGAGAATCTTAAATTATTGTTGCAGTCCAGCTGGGTAGATTTTTAATTTTTTTTTTTTTTTTAGTAGCATCTGTATCCTTCTGGTATGCAAGTTGCTCATTTTGCAAACGCAGTGCATACCCAATTTGTGTCACTTGTATTACCTTACCATTTACACCTACTTAAACTTGTTTTTATGACCTACTTACAATACTTCTTAACTTACTCTAGCATTTGTTCTTGGAGTTTTCCATGGGAGTTGCTTGCACAGTTAATCTGATCCAGTGCACCAAGATTTTTTTTAAAACTGTCTTCCAGTGCATTTAAGCTATCAGCAAATTTCCTTTGACTATACTACTTATGACAGAAATTATAGCATATCCCACATACAATAATTAAAGATTTAGTTATTTGTTGTAAAAATCTCAGCTGTTGTGCACACAAGCATGATGATAGCAGTTGTAAAAAACAAATTGGTCTGAAGCGCGAAATTTACAATTGTGTCTAGTGAAAAGAAATGCTTTTCTATGAGCAATTTTTTTGTACAGGTGCGTGATCCTTTTCTTTTTTGGAGCTTCTCTTTCGCTGGTAAATGGTGTCCTGTGGTAACCTTATTAGCACCTTACCTTAACCTACAACTTACTGTGACATAGAACTCCTGCATCTTAAACTATCTTTAATTATTTTTTGACATTTAAGAATGCCTATCACAATTAGACTTTGTAGCATTACACATTACTGTTCCAGGAGCACGTAAGCACAATACTTCTGAATTTCTACATCAAGTTATAAGCAAGATATCAATATTCAGACCACAAAACCACTGTATAAATTGCTGTTTTCGAAAATGCCCTCTACCAAAAAAGCATGATTGTTTATAGTGATGTAATTAGCATGCATCAGCTCATCAGTTGTACCATAAAACCAAATGGAAACATGGCTTTCTAATGCATATATGTATATATTTTTAATGAGTGTAGTTTGACTCAGACATGCAAGCAAATTAGTCCAGTCTAATGAATGTGAGTTTTATAATAACCATGTATATGCACTTATTTCATTACAAAGTCAAGGGTTTAATTTTTATTATGGAAGTTTAAACTATTAAATTGCATCCTCATTAGGGGAAGTGAAGAGTCTGCATGCTATCCAGTAATACTTGGCAGTTGACATGTGATAAACTGGCTTCTGTAACTTTAATTCTTTTAGTTGCTTTTCCATATATTGATACCCAGTTGAGTTTAATATATCTTGATATTATCTGCTAGTTTCTAAGATTTTTAGCTCCTGAGGAAACTAGGTTTTTTATGTTCTTTGTCTCAGTATATAAAGCTTTTTCCATCAGACTTTTCTGACAATGAAAATAAACTGAACTGGAGCGGAGGAGAGAAGCAAGGAAAGAAGAACAAAGAAATGTGTTCCAAACTTACACGTGTCGAGTGTAATGGGACTTGGGTCCCGCATATGCCCGATGTTTCCCAGTAAGGTTGTGCTTTGAGCATCTCATTCCTACAGTCAGTTCACTAGGAAAATCCATTTTTACCCACCTGCTTTATGGAAGTTCTATGTAAACTCCCCAAAACTGAAGAATGTTCTGAACTAGTATCACATGTTTAATTATTATTTGCTTTTGCTTGTTGATATTCCTCCTTTGGGGCTCTTCTTCCCTTCTCTCTTCTGTGTTCTGGAGACTGAAAATTAGACCGTATTTTCATTTGCTGATGTGAAACTTAGTTGAGAAAGGACTTTACCAGACTCTATTGTAGCTTTTGTTTTTGGATTTTGATAGTAATTCTTATGTCTGTCTTTTTTTTTTAAATAAAGTTACTAAAACGTTAGATCACAGCATATTAGGGGACAATTCACATCTATTCATAGTATTATCTCTGGCTCATTTGTGTAAGTGAAAACATGCAGAATCCAAACCCAGAGAGCAGCTCCTCCTTCCCTGTTTGCTGAATTTATGGTGACACCAAGGCTCTTGCAAGTGGTGACACTGTTATTCCATGGTATTTCTTTCCAGTATGAAGCTTTGGTTTGTTTAGTGTGCAGGGAATACTAAAATTATTTAGCATTTTCACTTAATGTACTGAAGTATCCTTCAGTAGTGAACAGGACTTAAATATTTCAAGGAGCCTGACTTAATACATCTTTAAAGTGAGTCTATTATGCACAGATTTATTCTGTATGTTGCAGCACCTCGAAGCTCTTTTTGAAGTAGCATCATATTTTCAAAATAACTGTTTTAACTATTTTGAATAGGAAGATGTTGGTGATTGGTGTTGCTAAATCCGTTCAACTAATTAGTGTATAGGTAGAGCCAGTATTTTTTCAGTATACTACAGTCTGCCTACAGTGGTAAAACTGAAGACCTTATATCACTTCTTTGTGATGCTATTAACTGAGGCAATACTCCTGGCTGCCTGGATGAAATACACGTAGCTAGGAACCATTTAGTAAGCTATAAATTGTCTTCTGGCTTTTATGTTTTCAAAGAATAATCTTCAGTGAATTATGGCCATAAAATATGTGCATCTAAAGTGCTTTGTGATAAATGTTACCTTATTTATCTCATTAATTTGTGTGCAAAACTTTCTAAGTCCTACTTAAAACAATCAGTAGAATAAATATTTTGGAGTATAATATGAATAACCTATAAAGTGGTTTTGAACTTGCTTTAACGAATGGCTTTAATATATACTGTGTGGTACATACACAGTATATTTACAGTGACCATGACATGATGCTCTTTTGAAGCGTGTATGTTTAAGCTTGCATTTTAAAGCAGTGACTGAGTTGTGAGCTGTGCTGAAATATGGCCCTTTGATATCTGAGAATTTTCTGGACTCACTGAAATTTCTGTAGACTTGAAATGGCTTAATTATGTTAACAAAGGCTATACATGCATGGCAAAGTCAGTGACTTATCTTCAGAATACCTTAATCTTTTTGTGATTTTTAAATACAGAATCTTAAGTATTTCCTCAATTGCCTCATGAGCAATAAGATGACTGTTGTGCATAGTAAAGGTGAAGCTCAGTCAGAGGAGCAGATCCTGGTAAGGGCATGAGGAGATAAAATGATCAGTGATGGTAGAAAGAACACTTCAACCCACATTTTAGTAGAGAACTATAAACCCTGATTGGTGCTGAACTGATGCTTCATTACCTGCATCCGACAGGAAGATTTAGCTGTACTAGCTGCGTGCTTGTGCTGAATTTCCTGAACAAGGACCAGATTCTATATTTAAAATATGATTGCAAATAAATGCACTCCAACATTTCCTCTGGTATCCCACAAAAGGCTTACAGTATATATGCAAATCAGTCTACATGGATATAGTATTTAATGATATCTTTCTGTCGAGTCAGAATAGGTAGCATGTATTATGAAGTACTGGATGTTTCTAATTATTTCCAGTAAGCGTTAGTTTTGCCCAGCTATTTAAAAGGTAGCAGCATGCATTCGTGTTTTTTCAGTGCAATATAATATAAATATTTGAACCTCTTAGCAATTGATATAAACTTGTTCTTCACTACAAGGTACTTTTGAAGTTTATTTGTACATCTAATACTTACTAACTATTCACATTTGTAAATGAAGGTATTCCTAAAGCATTTTTTCAGTGCAGAGGTTTTCTTGTGTTTTTATTATCTTGATCAACACGTGTATTTGCCAGTTTTTGTCTGTAGAATACTTAGCCCATAAGTTTGCAAAAACGTTTTTAAAAATTAACACCTACTGTAATGTTGAACATGGGCATTTTCACGGCTACTTTTGTGATGCACACACTGTGTTTCAATGGACTGAACATTAATTTGGGGAAGAAAAATAAAAATTATCCATGACTAACTCAAGGCTGAATTAATTAAAAAGCTAATTGAACACATTAAATGTAATAACTATGTAGTGTTTCAGATAAACTGTGATTGGAATAGCACTGTAGTGTCTGGTACAAGTACCATATAGGGATACGATGATCCAAACAAACTTCTAAAGGTAGCTAAGATATGGTTCCTGAAACACAGTAATATTTCTTGCTAATGTTTCTCAAATATTTGGTTGTAAGAAATAAAGCAAGGTAGGCACATAATCTGTCAAACCGCCTTTTAAAAATAGCCATACAATTGCATAAAATGCACCTAGTGCGAGTATGATCTAGATCCATACAGTAGTAATAATTAATTAAATGTTACTCATATGATTCTGCACATTATACTGGCAGAATATGTTGTTTGTTTTAATTTAATGGGTCCTCTTAATTGATCCACTTCCAGGGAAGAATTTTAGCCAAAGAAATTATCTGTTTTACTTAATGCTGAAGTTTCCTAAATAAATATGTATGTATTTTTCTTCATGATGCAGAATATAAATATATCAGTAAGCTCATCAAAATTATGTCTTTGCAGGTCGCGTCTATGCTGTGTTGTCCAAAAGAGAAGGCAGAGTGTTACAAGAAGAGATGAAAGAGGGGACGGATGTGTTTATTATTAAGGCAGTCCTGCCAGTAGCAGAAAGCTTTGGTTTTGCTGATGAAATCAGGAAGAGAACTAGTGGCCTGGCCAGTCCACAGCTGGTGTTCAGCCACTGGGAGGTAAAAATATCTATTCACTCCATCTGTTTTGGTGATCTATTTCCTGTAGATGTGGCAGACTGGAATAATAAACGGAAAAGGTTAAGTTTTGGTCACGACAATTGATTAATTCCTCTTTGAAATGAAGAGGAAAAAAGTAGCTTTATGTTAGTCTTATTTGCTTTTATAGATATGCTCTTCAGAAATGTATTTATATATTTAGATGGTATGCTTTTTTATTTCAATAGAAAGTAAGTCCTTCACAAATGAAACTGATTCTTCATAAATGTGTTTTCCTCAATTTTATGTGCCTTTTAAAATGAGTTGTCTGGTAAACTTATTTGGGAAATGGAAAAAAACACACAAAAAACCCCAACCTCCCACTAATAGAAAATGTAACAACAAATCTAGTGCATATGAAAGTTAACCTTTTAGGGTTAGCAGACACCTAGGGGGTTTTTTTTGTCCTTATATATTCCAAGTCAACATATATTTTCATATTTAAAGGCAAAGTTAATAGATTTAATTATTTCAAAATGAAGTCTGGTGATATTAAGTGGAGCTGTCCTCAAAGTTATTTAATTTGGTCATATTTGTCACTTATAGAAATGAAGAGGTGAAAGTGGAGGTGTAAAGGAAATATGGAAATGGGAAAGCTGATAAGGAGTGTCATCAGCTGAGAGTGCACTGTATTTTGTTCCTCTGATGTGGTAGTAGATCTTCAAGGAGAAATATAAAAAGCTGTTAATCAGAGTTCCTTGTTCAAGACAAACCTGCATTGTAGAGTTCCTCAGAAGATTCCACCGAAGGAGCTAAAAATGGGTTCAAGGGCAAGAGTCAGTGGGTATAAACTTTTCACATGAAATTTTTAAAATAACTAAAGTCTGAAGTTTTTCTGTTTGTTTGTTGGTTATTTTTTTTTAGTCAAGTGTTTCATCATTTGGTGTTAGGACCATAGACACTTTTGTAAGTGGATTAGGTCTTTCTGTTGTTTATGTTTGTTTCATCTTCTGATTTATTTTTTGACCCCAAATGTCAAGTCTCTGAGTACAAACAACTAAAGATTTTTGAGGTCAATAATACTCCATGCAGTTGCCAGTTATGGTCTGTTTACCACTGTTTTTCTCTGAAGTGTGTGCCGATTTTTCATGTGGTATAGATTCTTACTAATTTCCTGTAGCTAAATTGTCCTGATAGGTAGTGTCTGTTAAATATTTCACTGGCAGTATTTCTTTGTTAGTAATGGTTGTAACTGCCTCAGGAATTTTATGCGGATGCTAATGGAAAAGGAGGATTTCTGCAAACTGGCTGAGTCATGTGCTGTCAAAAGAGTTGCGAATCCTTGAAACAGTACTCTTAGAAAAGTACATTATGTCTTTCTTGGCAGTGGTACCTTACTGGAGTTAGAAAATGCAGCAGACCAGGGACTTACCTCTCCTCCCTCTGTACTGATTCATTTAATCATCTTGTAACTAAGTCTGACTTCACAGAGAACCATGAAAGGGATAAACAGAGCTACACATGAAAAAGAATCCAAAAAAAAAAAAAAAAAGGCAACCCTCCATAGATGGTGTATGCATCGGCTTTGTGAGTCCAGGGATGTAGGTGGAAGGCAGTAACAGCTGAGGTACCTCAAACCAGGAGTGCTGGCAGTATTGCACACAGCATCTCATCAGTTTGGGATGTTCTCATCTGAAGAGCAGCTGGTGAGGTTTTGTGGCTTAACTGGTCTTTTGTCTGAACGGCTTCTGATATCAGTGCCCTGAAGGAATATCAGTCAGAAGGATGTTAATTCCAGCTAACCATTGTTCTGCGCCAGTTTATTTAGGATTTGTAGCTACTGTGCTCCAATACTAAGCACAAACATAAACCCCTTGCCTCTCTGACCTTCCCTTCTATCCCCAGACCTTGTGTGTATGTTCACTCTGTCAGATGTTACGAATTTTACATAAGAAAATGTTCACATGTGATTACAGATATGAGAGGAGAGGGAGATTTGAACAACTGGCAACATTTTCTGAAACTCTCCCTCTGGAGAGATTATAATTACAGTTAGTATGTTAAAATGTATTGATGGCAAGAAAAATGATTGTGTAAGCCAGTCACCTTTCCATCTGGCAAATCTGTTGGTGGGGGGGGTTGTTTTGTTGGGGTTTTTTTTGTCACATTGAAAGACATGCTCACATATTTTTGTGACAAAATAAGCCTTTTACTAAGCTACAAGCAATGTTGGCTCTGTGCAGTGATGGCAGAGGGAGCGCATGCTACCCTCACATCAGCAGAATTGCTAAATAAATACAGTTTTCAGTATGGTGGTATGACAGAGAAGCCAGAAAAAATGGGTTCGTGTCTCAGATCACATGAGAAATTTGTTGAGCTTTTCTCGGCTTCTTTTTCTTTCTGTATTCTGCTAAAAACAAAACAAAAACCCCAAATAAATTAAAAACCCTATCAGGTTTCATCAGGTATTAGGCATGACTTTGACATTGCTACACTACTGATAAATTATGGTGGTTTATGTATATACATGATAAACACCAACATTTTATTTGAATCTCAATTATTCAATGTATCGTTGTGTAAGATAACATGATGTGATCTCTGGGTAATCTTATACTATTTTTCCATAGTGCTAAAAAAGGAAAGGGAGTGCAGTAGTTACTTAGTTTTATTTTTGCATTTCCTATGTTACAGAGTGTCTAGTTGCTGCTTTAATTGCCGTAATTACCTTTTTTTTTTCCTTCAATAAATGAATGTATTTGTATAGTTCAGGTTGCTTTAGCCCCAGGGGCTGAAACAATACACATATTGAGGTCTTTCTTGTCAGATACACCTTTTTTATTAATTTCTTCTGTCATGCTTATACAATTTATTCCTGCCTGTAGAGAATGGCAGCAACTAACCATTCATGGGGGCTTTAAGTTTGATCCCAGTTTAAATAAATTAATCTTAAAAGTTAGTCAAGTATTTTCCTTTATAATATCCCTAGGCAAATATTAAGTGTATTGGGTTTACTTGGCCATATTTTGTTAGATTTCTCTATAAACTTTCTTTTGAATTCTTAGTTTGAAATATATAACTTTGGGATAATTATGAACTCCTTGTATTATTTTTTTAATCCTTGAATTAACAACACACCTTCAATTATTGTATGTTTTTGCCTGAATCTGTTTCTTTTGTTCCCTCTTGATTCTTTGCAGTTACATCTTTCACTCAGTCATGTCATTTTATCTTAATCATAAGGTTCTTTGAACAAGAAGATATTTGTCATTGCACAATGCTTAGAACAATGGAGCTCTAATCCCATTTGGGAAATCTGTGTTATAGTTAAAAGAAAAATGCATGTGGCTCTATTCAGATGCTGATCGAATTCTCAGCAAGTGCGGAAATTGTCAAAGATGTCTACTGGTTGCAAAGTTGCGGAATATATAATATTCCTGTTAACTCACATATTTTAAATTGCATAATGATTGGCTATTAGACATGCTTCTTTTCTTGGGGGTGGGTGGGGCATGGGCATACTATCAATGCGTTTAATCTGAATTCTTTTTCAGTGTCCCTTCTAAGTAGAATAGTGTCTAGAACGTGCCATACCCTGGGCTGCACCAAAAGGAGCGTGGCCGGCAGGTGGAGGGAGGTGATTCTCCCCTCTGCTCCACTCTGGTGAGGCCCCACCTGCAGTGCTGCGTCCAGCTCTGGAGCCCCCGACATAACAGGAACATGGACCTGTTGGAGTGAGTCCAGAGGAGGCCACAAAGATGATCAGAGGACTGGAGCATCTCTCCTGTGAGGACAGGCTGAGAGAGTTGGGGTTGTTCAGCCTGGAGAAGAGGAGGCTCCAGGTAGACCCTATATCAGCCTTCCAGTACCTAAAGGGGACCTACAGGAAAGCTGGAGAGCGACTTTCTACAAGGGCATGTAGTGATAGGATAAGGGGTAACTGTTTTAATCTGAAAGAGGGCAGATTTAAATTAGATATGAGGAAGAAATTCTCCCCCATGAGGGTGGTGAGACACTGGAACAGGCTGCCCAGAGCAGCTGTGGATGCCCCATTCCTGGGAGTGTCCAAGGCCAGACTGGATGGGGCTTTGAGCAACCTGGTCTAGTGGAAGGTGTCCCTGCCCATGGCAGGGGGGTTGGAAGTGGGTGATCATTCTATCATTCTGTCCTTCTTAAGAGCTCTGGAGAAATGTAAGAGGAGGACAAGTCGTAAGAATATGAGGCATTCTGAATTTGGAAGTTTTATATTCCGAATTTTAATTCATTCCTGTCAAAATGTAAGTCATTTTACAACTCAGATGGGGGCTTAATATAGAAGCTGCTGGATGAGATTGTTAGGCCTGCGTTGAAGAGGAAGCAGACTAAGGTAATGAGAGGGACTCTGTGAATCTCTGCTAGGTTTGAACTCTGACTTTAGATACATCACTGTGCCAGTAACAGTTTAAGCATGTAAATGAATGCTAGGAGCAACCTGGAACCTTTCAAATATGAAAAGCTCATTGTATTGGCCAGGACATCTGGAGCTAATTAAATCAGTAAATAAAAGTGGTAGTGGTGTGGCTTTAATTTTCCCTCTGAATGCATTTCTTAAGTAATAGGGAAAAATGCAACAGTAGAGCCACACGTCTCCTCTTTTCTTTCCAATTCCCAGATTCCTGTTTGTAGCTACTGACTGAAGTCAAGGCTAAGACTCAGCTGTCACTGATTGAAACAAACAAGGATTATGCTCTTAAGACAAAATAAACTTGTATCAGTTTATTTTATAACTAGTCATGTAAATCTTCCTTATTACAATATTTGTTGGAGGAGGAGTTCTCATATTTCTCCTCATATGGAGGAGGACTTCAGGCATTTTAAGGCCTTGGCCATCCCCTTTATATATTGTGAATGGGATCTCTGAATTATGAAATACTTGTGGATACTCATTTTACTTGTAGGGAATCTACACTCCCAATGCATCTCTGTAAGTTAAACATCTAAAGTTTGACTGCAAGTTATTCTGTATCCCCTTAAACCTCCTGCCTCAGAAACAAAACAAAAAGTTATGAACCTGATATTTTGGGGAATTTTCAAAGCTTTTGCAGGATGGCTGTAGATACAAAATAAGTGAACTTTTCTGTTGAGTTTATAACTTCCATCTGTCTTGCTTGCTCTCTCTTTTTTCCTAATTGTACTTTTGCCAAACCTTGTAATTTACAATGAAGGGCTGTTGAGATAAAATACTTCTAAGGAAAACAGAGAGAAATAAAATTGGGAGTGTTTTTTCAAGTTAGTTATGAAGAAAGCAGTCTGTTTTCAGGCTTTCTTTTAAATGCCTGTATAAAAGTACATATAATCTTGAGAAGAAGATATATTGTGTTTATTTGTTTGATACATCAGTTGTTCTGTAGTGATGCAAAGTGGCAGCGTGCTGGCAAACCAACATTTGACTACAGGATAGTCAAACAATTGGTGAAAAGGGAGGCTGAAAATTAGCTGTTGTGTTTTTTTTCCTTTCAGGATGTGGTATAGAGATTAGCTATTTATAAAATAGGCAAGCTGGTACACAAAGTATTTGGTACAATGTGAAAGTTTGTGTTTTAACAAAATAAGTATGACTTGGTTTTGTTTTGAGAACATTTATGTGTAGGTGCTTCTGTAAAATTCTTCAGCATATTGTAGATATTTCTCCTCCCACCCTCTGCCACTTAATCCTCATGCCCAGCATGATGTTTTGTGGAAGTGTTTCAGGTGCTCAGCACCTCCCACAGTCATTCTACTCCTGAGTGGGAAAGGAGGTGATATCTGCTTTCCCCTGTGATGGAACCAGTGCAGCAAAATGGAGAAGCTGGATCTGCAGAGAGAATATTCTCTTCCTTTCTGAATAGGAAGCATTTGGGTCTGTAAAGGCTTACAGAGGAATGAGATACCTGGGATGAAAGTGGTTTTCACTGAATAAAGCCAGTAAGACCCCATAGTTTCTTAAACAACCACCAAGACACGACACAAACTTGTAGAATCTTTCCTTGAGATTTTAAAAATTGTGGTTCCTTTCAAGGACAGGGTGAAGTCCTGGCTGCTTTGAAAGCAGAATGGCAAAATTATTATTAATTTTTACCTATTCTTCAATTGTATATCTCTGAGCCAAAGTATTTCAACACTGTAGAATAGAAATCACTTTAAAAATGGTGTTCAGACGTCCCTACATTTACAGGCTGTGGCAGCCCCCAGTTGTATGCTAGCATCACGCTGTTTTACCTGCGGCTGATGGAAAGCAACTAACTGTTGATGTGGAGATTGCTTTGGAAGTTGCCAAATGTCACCTTGCAACACCACTCTAGGATCTATATTTTCTTTCACATGGAAGTAAGGAATGACTTGGGAAACTACCTGTCCGTACAGGTACCAGCGTGTACTGCCAGTGCTGCTTTCCTGACTCAGTAACTGCTTGGTTAAATCCAGGGATTAGCCCATCACTTGGGTACCTCTACATTATGCTGGGTGTGATATTCCAGGAAAGGCTTACTAAGTACTGAGATCATGGGTCTTTCTGGATCTGAGGTCACAGCAGTGTAGTCAATAAATTCGCCTCTATCCACTTTTGAGATTGTCATATCCTCCATGCCGCTGTTCCACATCCCCAAAATGTACAAGGCACTGCTAGAGCCTGTCCCAGCCCCCCGCCCTCAGTCCTGCTGGGTGCCCTGCCTGGTGTTCCCTGTTGTGGCAGCACACTGCCAGCATCTAAAGGACCTTGCATCATTTGGTTATGCTCAGTGCAGAAGCTCTTTTACAGCATTACCCAGCATATTACCAAAAACCCAGCAGGTAACAGTTTTTCAGGGTCACATTTCACATACACCTCTGCAAAGTTCTGTCATTTTATCTGAAAGGTAAAGGTAGTTTCCATTTGACAGGACTGCTTCAGACATCTAAGACATGCATATCAGCTGGACCGTCTAAGTTGCATAGTCTGTGTCATCACTAAGTGATGGACACCATTTGAACTGTGGATGTTCTTGAAGTGCCTTTCTAGCATCAATTTTTCTAAGGTGGAAATGGTTCTGATACACTGAAGCCTGTATCATCTTTGAAATTGTGCATAATAGATCTTTTGAATTTTTTTTTTTTAAAAAACAGCTTCCGGCGTAAATTTTCCGGCCATGTTAAGGGCTGCTTGTGGTAGTGCCTGATCACACTGAATTTAGTGGTCCTTGGCATTTCTTATTAAGCAGTTCGCAAAGGCCAAAATGTTGCTTGCTGGTCTTAAAATCTTCACTGGGCAGTGTAAAACTGCTCTTTCAATTCATGGTGCAACTAAAGCATTTTCCACACTGATGACATTTGTCTCAAAAGAAATTTTCTGTCCTCATCAGGCAGTAAGGACCAGTCGGGGAAATGCTACCAGGAACATGGCTGTGTTCCCGGAGCTGCCTGACCCTTTGCATGAACGAGGCAGATCCCTTCTGTTTGCTTTTGATGCTTCTCTCAACCTTGGTTTGCATAATTAAGCTGCCTTAGGCAGAGACTGTTTCATACCATCATTTTGTGAAATACACTAGACAATGGGTCCCAGATCACTACTGGAGCCATCTGGGTGCCACTGAAATACAAATAATAAATCATCCTCAAATTAAGGCTTAAAATTCCAAGTCCTCTTGAATTGGAAGCGATCTGTTCTAACTCAAATCTTATTAAAAAGTTTGATTAGCTTACATAATAATTTGCGGAATTTAGTACACACTGCATTGTCTTTGAGTATTAACATAGTACTCTCATAGTATCTGTATTTTTATGGATTAATTGTTACAGATATTCAGATTATGTCTCTGATAAAGATACAGGCATTTATTGTTTGAATAATTAATGTGTAGGTTGTTGGGCTAAAAGAAAATGACAGCTGTTTTGCCTATGCTATTCTGCATGCTGTTACTAAACAAGTCTTAGGAGACTTCATTGTTTGGGTGTGTTGGTTTGAATACTTGTGATATTTAATTAAACATCCTGCTTTGGAATGATTTCTTTTTCTCAAGAATACCCTTACACTTACAGTATTTGAACTAATCTTTTCACTTCTTTTGAAATACCGAATCCCAACTGACTTCATTATAAACAACATTTTATTTATACCTAGAGTGGACTCATAGTTCTGCAGTGAGCTATGGAACATGCTCTTCAGCACATATTTTAACTGCTTGGTTGTTTTTAAGTATAAGGGAATTCTAGTGATTTGCTTATAGCCATACTTTAAAAAAATCATATCACCCAAGACTTTTATAAAGTAGATCAATGAAGATACTGTTAAACAATACTATTAAGGAACATTTCCATCACCTAAGAATTGCATTTGCAATCATAGATTTAAGACTTCTATGAGCTGCTGTGCACTAATTCATTTTACTGTATTGCATTTTATATGGGCTGCATTTAGAGAAAATACTTGTTCTCTAATAGGGTAAATGTTAGCCCAGTGATCCGCTACACAAACCTTGATTTATAATTCACTTTCCAGAACAGCCTTGCAGATGTAGTGTAGAAATACTCAGTTGTGTCAACCAGGAAGCAGGAGCTGTCTCGCTGCTCTGCCGTGCTCACTTTGGAGGAGTATTGTGTTGTTTCTGGGCAGTTTGCAGTTAAGGCCACTGTCGTCCCTATCACATTGTTCTGGTATTGAATAAAAAATAAGCATAGGCCAGTGGCTAGTTTATGCTGTTATTAAGAAAAGTTCCGAAATCCTAGCAAAACTTCCTGAAGAAAAGATCTAGTTATCAAAACAGTCATGGCGTGTTTGATAAGTATGGTGGCATTTAAAAATATATTTCACCATTGTGCTAATAATACCATCACATCATTTGTTTTATAGTGTCTTCTAATACTGGTTCTTCTTGACATCTTTTACCTGTTATACTTGGCATATAAACAGTTTGGCTGTGATAATTTGCTTGTCGCCCCAGCTCAGTGGTTCCCAGTGAAGGCATGTTATTTTGGATTTCCAGTGCTGTTTTGCTTGAAATTTTTGTTTAGGAGTGTAACTTTTTCTGTTAAGATGCTACCACATTTCTGTTTTTAAAATGAATCTTAGGCTATATGTTTTAGTTTTGTACTGAAAAATTAGTATGCGGAAACATCTAAATTATTTTAAATAAGAAGTGACATGCAACGTAGAATAAATAACTTTCGTGGATGTTTTTTCTGCTTTGATACTGTAGATCTTCCAGGATCCACAGTAAGTGCCTTCTGTTAAACGGCTACATCATATTCCAGAAGGATTGATCCATTTAGAATCTAATTAATTATTTAGGACTTTATCCAGACAAAAACTCTATTTCTGTTGCAGATTCCAGAGTCCCTCCTATGCAGTTCCCATGAACACAAACAATAGCTCTGGCCCTAAAGAGCTTCTCAGCTCTGATTCCAGGAAACCCAGACTCACCATTCTGACAGCTACTATTCTAAGCAAATTGATGACGGTGCTTTTGAGCATTATACAGAAAAGATTTTTTCCTTTTGCTTGCTTGCACTGTATTAACAGAGTATGGGGAACGATGGATGCCACCTGCTATATGCATTTGCTTTGATTAATTTATATGATGTGAATAGAAGAGGCACAGTCTAGTCTCCTCCCTCACCTTCACTTACAGAATCAGAACTTTTAAAAAAACCAAAACTTCCTACTTCTTTTGTATTGCTGTGTCAGTAAGACCTCTGTGTAGCTGTATTAGGGTTATGTTAACATTTGCTGACTTCTTAAAGGAGATGCACAGCTGATGCCCCGGGTTCCAACTGACTCAGTAGATCTGGCTTCCTCTTTCTTGTTACTTACCGTGGTGTGGTAATACAAATGGTGTGCTCTAATTAACCTCATCTTTTGCAGTGTGGTCACACCATTCAGATAGGTATGATTCTCTAAAAGAAATTTTCAGATGCCACCATAACTTGCTCTAGAAACAGTATGTAGTGCCTGAATTATTTAGACAGCTTGAGAAGCAAAGCCAGCTCCTGAAGTGGCTTTTGAGTCCCAATTTATATCTCTTTACAGCGCTGCTCTGCATCGTGTAACACTACGGGGTTCACTCAGCATTCTGTGGCCTTGTGCTGCAATAAGGTTGCAGGTTTACCCTTGCTGGCTACTGTTATGTCAGCTTTCCTGAGAGCTAGAGATACCTGTTGGAGCATAAAGAGTTATTATCAGTGGAAGAAGTATCCAGTGCAAAACTTCAGTTAACATTAGTAGAACAAGTCGGTCATAGATCATTGAAAGAGCCAGTCTGTCAAACCTGGGGATTTTCTCAGGCATCCATCACTACGGTGTCTAAATATTTACAGGTAGATTAAATCTGTAAGTACAATTTTGTATACTTTTGGACTCCTCTGTTGTATTAATTTTCAAGAACCACTGTTTCACTGTTTCTCTCTGGGCATAACTTCTGGGTGTTAAGTTTTCTTGCTAATGTAAAAAAAACCTCATCAAAGGGGATAGTAATAGCCTTTTAAGTTATCATAGTTTGTAGCTGTATATTCTCCCTCAGCAGCAGAGTCTGGAGCAAATCCACTGAGCATGAATCACCTTTTCTTATTCATGTGTTCTTGGTCTTTGAAATTTTTGTTTGTTCAGCTCTTCAGGCAGATGATGAATGGGGAAGTCCCTGGTGTTTTTCCATCATTAAGATGTTCATAACATCACTACAACTTCATCAAGTCAACCTGCAAGTTTTGCCCAAATATTGGGAAAACCCTAGTAGTCTTCAGTACCCCTTTTCTTTATTTCTAGTGCATAAATCTAGTGCTAAAGCTTTCAAGCTTTCCAAGAGTGCGGGCCGTTCTTTTTTTTCATGGATGTAAGCTGCCAAGGAATCACCTTTAAGTTTCTAGGCATTGGTTATAAGGCCCTGCACAAGCCATCAGAACGGGTATGATGCAGGCAGATTCTTCTGTGGTTGGACAGGTCTTACTTTTATGTTAAAAATAAATGTAGCAACATTTGGAAAGCTGAGCTTCATACTACTTGTTTCTGTGCTCTACTTGCTTTTGGTTTTCAGCCAGACAACCCTATGCATAGACGTTTTCCACCTAAATGATTGAGACTGGACGTCACTTTCAGCACAAGTAATACTCCACTTAATTTACCAGGACTATGTATATACTTAACTGTAACAAAGTAGAACTGTTTTTGTTGGTTTAGGGGCTTAACATACTGGTTTGCGGGGTTGAACCTAAAATATTACCTAAGACAAAATAGCCATCTTCTGCCATAGTCGTTTTCCTAACTCCTCATAAAGTATAATTTTTTTATTGTGTTAGGTGTTATTTAAGATGAGGTATTAAATTAGGAATCTACAATTGTTGGTGTTTCTAGGGAAAATTGTCCATCTTAAACCATCATTTTTTAATTCCTGTTCTTGTTAGTTTGTGTAACTTAGATAAGCTTTAAGAACTTCTGCTTAGTTTGAAATATCACATGGTAATTAAAAGGATTTGTCAGAAGCAAAAGTTTATAACATTAGAAAAGGTTTATAACACTAAAGTAAAATGGACAGTTTAGGGAAGTTTGTTTCCTACTTCTCAGTTAATATTATGTATTTCAGAAATGATTATAGAGTGATGTCCTCAATTATTGCCTTAACTATCATGATTCTTATAGTAACTAATACTTGTCTGCACTCCTTTTTCTATGAGGATTTGTTTCAGAAATGGATACAGTATTACCTTTGAGTTTTTTTAGTAAAAATATATTACCTGTAACTGCATCTTGTGAAGAAATCTACAATCATTGAAGTGAAATAAGTATTTTTTTAAATTTGCAATGGAACCTGAGTAACGTAATATGGTCAGTTTTATCCCTTTCTAATGCTCATGTTTAGCATTCTTGGAAGATGATCTTGTTGTTTTTCACTATGTTCATTAACTACAGTATTTTTATGCTGTTTTATGGTTAACTGGCCACTAATGGAAAGGAAAGCTAAATCTCAGGACTATAACCCTATACAATTTGGGTTGGTCAACTAGACATCTGTTCACTAGGGAGCATTTCCCAGATTTGATTACACATACGTGTTATATGAGCTTAAAATTTGATGATCTTAACAACTGAGGAGTAATTTCTGGTGCCTGCAACAGTTTAACGTATGAGTAGAACTGAGATGGATTCTTGGGATCTTAGAATTGCAGGAGGGGGACCTCCTTTTTCTTAAGGTCTTCAAACATTTACTTGGAAAACTGAAACTTCTTAAAGTAATGTGAGCATCACTAACAATAATGGAATAAATTGTCATTTTGGGCAGCTACTTCAGCATTAAGCCTAGAATTTGCGTGAAAGCTGCCTAGCCCAAAGGCCGAGAGTTAATATCTCTTCAGACTTTCTTGGGGAATGTTGTAGCTTTGCTGTGCAGGATGAAATGAGGAAAGCTTTTAAAGACTTTGTAAGATAACTAGATCTTTGGCACACTCTATGGTAGTCTGAGAAGGGTGAGGTCTGTAGGATGAACTGGGGATAAAGACGCGTCCAGTTATTCTCTGATCATGTTAGATCTGAAATCTCTTCTAGAGGCGGCCCCTGAGATATTAAGCTGCAAGAACAGCTCCACTAAATATGTTAGCACCAGAAACAATGATTTTTAAACCATCTGTCCAACTCATAGGGGTTGGAGAACATAGTGCACAGAAATGAGCAAAAACTTTCAGTTCTTATAAATTCTAATAAAATCATAGTGAGATAATATTCTAAATAAGGAAATCTTTATTTAAAACTGAGAATTTTCTGAACGTTGTTTGGCATTGTTTCCTGATTGGCAATTAAATTTGCTTTAAAGAAAAATTGCAGATAAAAGCAACTGAATTTGAAAAGCTATTGTGGGCTTCTTATGGCAAGTGCTACATAGTTTATCTTGTTTTCTGTTGACATAGCTAATTGCAGCCTTTCCAGAAAACTCTATCTGCACAACTTTCATATTCTTCTACTTCAGAGATTGATTACCCGAATGTACTAATAAACCTTTGTATTACTTTTTTTTTTTTTTTCTTTTTATAGATAATTTCAAGTGACCCATTCTGGGTACCAACCACTGAGGAAGAATATTTGCACTTCGGGGAAAAGGCAGACTCAGAGAACCAGGCCCGCAAGTACATGAATGCAGTAAGAAAGCGAAAGGGACTTTATGTAGAAGAAAAAATTGTGGAGCATGCTGAAAAGCAAAGAACTCTCAGTAGAAATAAGTAGCTGTGTCGTTTCCTTTCTCGCCTGACTCAGCTAAGTGTGAGTGGATTATTTTCTATGCAGCAGATTCAGACTTTCATCTGGACTTTTTTCTTTGACACCACTTTCTTACATGCCGTGATGTCTGTGGCTTATGTTTCAATAAACTTAAGCGCTTCTTTCCAACTTTTATACAGAGAAAATAGTTTGTTTATTTAAATAAAGTATAGGCATATTCATTGAAATTGGTCTGAATTTTTAAAATTGACTGCCATATTGAACCTTCTGTCACAGGATTAGGATCTCCTAATTTCATTTGTTTCTTTCTGATTTATCAGATGTAATTATAGTTAGAGTTGGTTAGCTAGTTCGTTACAAATAAACTATGCACTGAATTTAGCTCCTTAATGTTTTTGACTCTATCTTTTAAATTTATTTCAATTTCTGTAACGTATTTGTTACTCATCAGTACTTTCCATAGTTACCTTATATGCAAATAGATGTAAGCCTGTTAGGAGTTTCTAAACTAATTGTTTTACCCCATTTCTCACGTAAGCAGTCATCTACAGCAGTAGCGTACCATCTTTCAATCAGAGGGCAAAACCAGCACATTTGGAAGACTAAGCACTGCAAACCCAGCAAGTTTTGTCTCTTTTCCCTCCTTAGAACACACCTTATTACAAAGTTCATAAGATAATCCTAAACTGGGAGCTGCCATCTCTGAACTAGGCACACAGCTACGTCTGCCAGTCCTGTGTGTTTAAGGACTAGTTCAGAAATTTCTGCCCATTCAGCTTGTCTTGAATTCAGTGAAAGGAAACACTTGCAAAAATACACAAAATGTCTTGCTGTTGACAAGTGTCTAGGATGCAGAATGCTCCAGAATGATACAGACCGAGACTAACAGGAAATACAGTTCTCACAGGGCGTAAGTTTTAGTTAAGAAAAATGGAAACTTTGAGTAGAAGAGAAACGTGATGCATTAATTTTCTCATTTGGCTACTTAGATTTGTAAAAGGAAAGGAGGAGAATTCTCAAAGGTTAAGACTAAATAGATAGGTGTCCTTGAAGAGTTTCTGATATTTCTTTAAATGAATGGGAAATAAGTCTTTAAATCTGACTTCCTGCTACCTCTCGTCTTTGCTAATTGCAAAGAGTTCTGTTTCAGATAACGATGCAAATAGGTTGTCCTTTTCTTTACAAAATATAGCTATTTCTTTAATTCGTGATTGCTTTGTACTCCTTTGGTACTTCATCTTTCTGAATAAATATTCTGTGTGTGTCAATTAATGCAGCAGGCAGAACTTACTCATATCAGTTTTGCTTCTTATAGGAAACTGTTACTTGTTTCACAAGTAGAATGATTTTGAATGCTTAACTTTTATTTTAAATAGCAGCCTTTTCTTTTCCAGCTTGTTTGCTTTCGTTATGGAAATGTTTCCTTTTAAGATTGTATTTATGAATTATTCAAGCAAATGAAATATTTGCCTTCCTTAGGAGGTTGTTCTGTAAACTGCCGTTGTTTTTCAAGGAATATCTGCACGGCAGCCCTATTAGAGTTTGTACCAACGTACTTGGAGAGTTTGGGCACTGCCAGCTGCTATTGCCATGGAAGGCATGGTAACTTAGTGCAGCCTGCAAAAAACAGTCGAGACATAAATGTTTGCAATGAGATCTTGGCTAATATCACTATCCTGCCAGCTAGATGCGAGACAGAATTAGGGGTGTCGGGCCTTCAGTCACAAAGGTGCTTGAATAGGTGATGTAGAGATGGTTGGTCACTGTTATGACTGCATAATCGTTAACTGTAATCTACTATACTTAAGTAAAAAGAAAGAGCATTAACATAGATTTTTAAAGGTTTAACAGTAGCATTCATATATTGTTATGCCATATTTTCGGATTGCATCTCGAACAGCATGAAGATGATAATTAATTCAGGATGTGGCAACACTGTTATTTGTAGAGAGCAAAAACTCCACTAACTAGCAGAAGAAAATCAAACCAACCTGCAAGAAATGCTAGTGGCAATATTTGAGATCTGTTTTCTTTAGTAACAGCTACTACTGAGAAGATAATCTAATTGCTTATGTGCCATGAATCTCTAACCATTTTTCTCTGGATTATTCAAAAAGTAACTTGGTGTAGCTGTTTTACCCCAGCTTTCTTACACAACAATATGACATAATTTTGGAAAATCTCTGTAAAGCAGGATAACTAACTTCCTGATGGAGCAAGCCATGGAAAGATTTAATTGAGAGCTAGCCATTACATAATTTCATTTTCCATTACAAGCTTTATTGCTAAGTATATTACATATCTAAAATAAGCCTACACAGCTTTTAAAATATTTTATATGTGTAAATGTTTAGCACACTTTTAACTTTCTAAAAAGTACGCACTCAATGTGATGGGGCTCTACTGGCTTTAGTAGACTCAGATCTCCTTACAACTGGTAATATATGAAAGCAACAGTCAGCTTCTATGTGGTAATATTTGTTAGAGACTGGTAACTGTTCACTGCGCAAGTCAGATGATAATCTAAATTATTCCACTTTATAGAAAGAAAAACAAGTAAACAAACAAAAAAAAAATAGGAGCTGGATTTCCCTAGAGAAGAATAAAGACCAAGTAGTGGCCAGCAAGCTGCTTTCTCTTGTCTTTGGCCACTCTTCTTGCTTTAAAAATCTTTCATTTTTTCAAGCACTAGTAATCTTAGGTGATTCACCATTTTTTTTTTTCCCACAGGTTCCTTCCCTCCTTTCTTCCCTCCTTTCTTCCCTCCCTCCCTCCCTTCCTCCCTTCCTTCGAAATAAAAGCATAACTGGAATCTGTGCTGTGTTTTCCTTCCTACCCCTCTTCCCATGTTAGTTTAGGACTTCAGCTGCAGCCTCAATATTACAATTGGTGAGGACAGAGACACCAGAGAAGCATGGTATTTCTGTATCAATATATCTGTTTGAAATTTTTTTCATTTATAAACCCAGTGCCAGACAAGTACATTTACAGATGAGAAAACTTGACGAATAGAAGCTTGCAGGTCTGTATAAAACCTTCCACAGTGTTACTTGACTGCAGAACTCGAACTGGGAAATTCAGGTGACTTTTCTCCTGTCTCTGATCATATCAGCCTGAATTCTTTGGGCAAGGTATCTAGAGGTTTTTCTTCTTCTATTAAAGTTTCTCCTTTCTAACTTTAGTTTGATTCAGAATGCTGTGTAGACTTTTCTGTGCTTCTTCCTAGTTTCATTTGGAAGTAGAAATACGAGAGCATGTGGGAGAGAGAATATGAATGAGCTGGATTATTTTGTCAGCACCATTTTTTTGCATGCTTGGTTTGAATTCTGACACATCTTCTGATTCCTTTTGATTCTCGTTTATACCAGACTGCCCGTGAAAACTCAAGAGTTGAAACTAGGCAAGGGAGCATAGTTTTCTTTGCATTATGTCTAGGAAAAGGACAGTCAGGAAAACAATAAGGTCTCTTTAGTACCTGTTGTAATGTTGACACGTACTTCTTTAAAATGTTCTGAAATCCTTCCTTGGGGAGTGTTAAATGGTAATTTTTATTTATTTATTTATTTTTACTACGTGCTGCTATTATAGATCCCTACTTGCAGGATGCTTATAAGAAATTTCTATCAACTGACATTACTTCTGATATGTAAAATCCACGGAAGTGAAACCAATTCTGAAACATGATTTTTAAAGAGCCAATATTTACATAAAATTTTCAGGTGGTAAATGTTCTCTTAACACTGTCATTTGAGGGGTTTTGTGTTGTTATTATTCTCTTATTTTGACTATATCTAAGCTTTTCTATGGATCTGAAAGCCTTTTCATTGAATTTGTGTATAATATAGGTTATCATTGACGGGAAAAGTTACATGAAAACAAATATTTTAAGCTAAGAAGTATGGATGAACCAAAGCTTTCAATTTCAGACAGGAATAGTTTCTTCTTGTGTTTCCTGCCTACCCTGCTACTCCAACAGATACGGATATTATTAGAATACGCAGAAAGCCAAGTAAATACATGTTCCTGTATGAAACAGTGTTTTAATTTTTAACTATAATTTTTTGAACGTCAAGCTTACCATTGAATTATTTAGATTCACTTACAACATCTCAGCTGTGGCTGAGGGGTATAAGACACAAACATCCATGTTGGTAGTGTCACCAGGCATAAGGTGTTTTTAAGAAAAGCTGATGTCATTTCCACAGCCCTAACTCGAGCTTCTTGGGATCCAATGAATTTGGGGAAAGGCTGGCAGAATGTGGAGTAGACTCTTATTTTAAACCATGCATAGACATGTCTGTAAAATGATAAAAAGTGCATACACTTACTTTTTATTGTTCTATTCTTCACCCGTTTGCAGTTTTACTCCTCAAATTTGTAGTATTTGTGATTTGCTTCTTCAGTACAGCCCTGAGAAGGAAAATACTTTGTGTTAATGTGAGTAGTCAGTGTAGGCCTGGTGCTTAGACAAATAGTTAACATGAAAGATACAACATTTACATGTAAATGCCATTTTGATTTAGCAATATTTCTGAATTTTGGTCTCTTTTCTATTGATGTGGCTTAATCATATTCTCTAGTGTGAGTGTGTGCTTTTTGACTTGTTTTGTGCTAGTTGGGATCTACTGAAAAGTACATAAGATAAAAATTAATATTGATTTTTTTTAATAGTTTCTATTAATAAGCTGAACTGAAAAGTTTGGGGGGCATTGGTCTTTTACAGCTGTATGATTCCATGCTAATAAAACTCCTGCAAACCATGACTAACGGTAGCAAAAAATAGACACCATGAAGTAGTGTGGTTTGGGCTGTTTGGCAGAGACATTTCTGTTTAAACAGATGTTGTTTTCCTACAGGAGCTTTATCTATTTATTTATTGTTAATTAATCCTTCCTCCCCTTTACCCATTTCTCCTCCTTCATTTCCTATTTCACCAAGGATCTAACTCCATAACCCCCCACTGATTCTTTAGAGGAGTATTTTTATTATCAGCAAGGCGGGGTGGGAGCAAAATTCAGTAGTGTTTTCCTGTTAGCATTTTTGATGGCCATATAAAAGGCTTGTGTTCACCCTTACAACAGTGCCATGTCTCACTGTTCTCCGGTGAGATATCTGGATGCATTTTTTTCCCCAAAAAAAGCTGCTGATGTAAAAGGCTAACAATATATAATGATCTGCACAGACAGCAAAAATAAAACTTTCGTCAAAAGAATCTATAGCCTTTTTAAACCCTGCCTTTCCTACATGCTCACAAACACGTTTGCTACCCCCCGAGAGGGAGGGAAATTCAGTAATGTTGTGCTGCTTTTTTGTGAAGTGGCTACAAAGCACAGCTAAAATTTGCATCTTCTGAAGTGGAATTACGAATGGGAGGCAGATTGATCATCATCACCAATTCAGTGCTGGCTTCTTCCCATCTGTGGAGAGCTCTTTCCAGAATTTTTCATATGGTTCTTTTATGCTGTAATAAATTAAGTCAGGTAATGAATAAACTACTCTTGTTTCATTGCTTTCTGAACGATTTGTGCCAGTGTAAACTTCTATCCTGGAATATTCTGTGATTTGTTTTGCTCTAGCAAAGGCCTCAGACGTAGAGACAGGTCTTAAGAAACTTTTGGGCTTTAGTGGTCGCTCTGTGACAGTTATGCGTATCCATATTGTCCTGAAAACAACAATTCTGGATTATAACTTGCTTAAAAAATAAGGAAAAGCCCACAATCTTAATGTAAAAAGAAGGAGTAACCAACAAGCTTTTTAGAGGGGGTTAGTACAGAATGATCCCTGGCCTTCTAACTCGGCGTGCCTTACGAAAGCATTTTTTTGCTATAGTGATGATTTCGTAGCATTCGAAAAAAGGAACATTCAGCTGTCTTGTTATTGTAGGATTCAAGAAAGGGGTTTGGAGTGGCCTCCATGCAATGCAAGCCTGCGTGTCCTCAGCGGAGCTGTAAGAAAGGTGCTCGTGATGAAAAGGCAGACTTAATCAGACTTAAAGTCCATGACACCTTCAGGAATCCCACTCCTTTGCTACATTTGAGGGGAGTATAACTTTTTGGCTAGACTTACTGCCTGAGTACTCTGAGATTTTACTCCTGCTTTGTTCAAAGGGGAGGATGCAAAGTCAAAGTCAGTCATGTAGGAGTAGGGACTGAGATGACAAAAAAAACCCCAAGAATTTTCACGGCAGGAGTGATACAACTATTAAGCAGTGGTTTCTGGTTGCCTCTAATATATGTGTTTGACCTTAAGTCCTTAATTTTTCTAATGCTTCTTTAAATGATGGTTTTATAATAATCAACCTAATTGCAAAGGCTGATTTATTTGCTCTGTGATACAGGCTGATCCAGAGCCAACTGGTGCTGAAATACAGTCGCAGGCATGCTATGGAGCATACCTGCAGCTAGTTGTTTTCTGCGTTTTCATCTCTTGTCATGGTAGCATTTACTTTTAGGAGGTCAAGAAAATGGCTCTTTAGAAGAAAAAGCTGGCATTGCTTCATGGAGTGAGTGACAGAAGGAGCTGTGGCGGTGGCAGCTGAAGCTGCGCTTCCCCTGGAGACGAGGCACAGTATGTTCATGACAAGTGCTGCTATCACTGGTCTGGGGATTGAAACCTGATCTTATTTATGAATCCATGTCTTCTCCTTGTAATAGTGCTGTCATGCAGTATGAACAGCTTAGGAAGGTTATTTCAAATTAACCTTCCCATGTTAAAACAATGTCTAGTCTGTTCCTATCACATCCAGCATTGTAAGCATCAAGGCTAGTGAGTAATTCGACTGCAGCTGGTGTGAAAGGGAAAGGCTGGAGAAGAAATGTGAAAATGCAGTGGAAAAAAATAACATCACATTTGTATGGGTGCCTTTACAATAACTGTTCTAATTGCATAACGAGATTGCTTTGCTGCTGCAGAAGTGTTCAATAATAGATAGCGTGCGAGTGTGCTAAATGGCAGATAGGCTGCCTTGGCAGGCTGAATGCCATTCCCAGTCAGAGCATGGCTTCTGTGCGGCCTTGCCTCTGCGAAGGAAAGCGTGAAGAAACAAACCTCTGGAGCTCATGTCTCCCTCACTGTCCTGTAGACTTCACAGAAACTCCTTGACTGGGGCAGGTTCGTCATTTAGGGGAGCGTGGTGGAAGGGAGCTGCACAATCCCAGCAGCAGCAATTCCCTGGGTACCGTTTTACTCACTGTATAGAAAGCAGCTCCAAATAACATTTTCAATCCCTTTCTGCCAGGACTCAGCAGTGAGTCGTGGCTTCTGTTGAATCTTGCTGCTCGGACAGATGGAGCCTGAAGAACCACGTGGAAAGATATTTGAAGGGATGTTGTTCTGAGACCCACAAGCTGCATGAAGGTGGGGGCCCAGGGTCATGAAATTAGAGTTTACTGTCCCCTCTTGTAAGAGAATGCTGTAAGGGAAACTCCTTAATTTTTTTTTTTTGTTCTTGTGGTTCTCTCTCAGTTGAGCACCTAAAGCACGTGAAGAAGCCTTTTCCAACCTGGGCTACAAGAGTTTGGGCTAAAGGAAGGGGAGGTAGAGTAACTGCCCTGCTTTCTGATAGCTGTCACCTGTGTTTGAGCTTAGTAACATCTTTTCTTCCCAGCCAAAGAGAAGATTGACAAAGGAAAATACCTAACTGTGTAGAGAAGAGTTGGTGGCTGACAAGCTGAGCTTTGCTTTTGCACTAGAGGTTGCAGGTAACACTCCTCTGGCTAGAAAGAATGAAGCTACATATTTCCTTATAGCTGACTAAAAAAATGTCAAACCGTCGCATCTTTTAAGCGTGTCTGTAAGTTGAGGTAAGTTTAAGGTTCTCTTGCTTTTGTTGTATGAACAGAGTTAATATTGAAGTTAGGACTTGATGTTTGGACTTGAGCAATGTCATTGTCATATGACGGGTGATTCAGTCTTAGACAATCAAAAGGGACAAATTTTCCAGTCTGTGCTATCGGCTGTGTTAACCCAGACAGTGTATGTGCTGTGAGCAAGCAGCCAAAGGAAAACAGAAGCCAAAAGAGTTGAAGTGGGGTATTAGCTTTAACCTTGGCTGGAAGGAGCAAAGCAGCTGTTTAGTGAAGAAAATCACTGAACAGTTGAAAGAATCACTGAACAGTGTGAAAATCGTACATACTTTGTCAGACGCTCTTTGGTGCAGCCATGTGACTGATGCAGCATTTGCATCGGTGTGGCAAATCCACTCCCTTGTGTTGCCACCCTGGAGGGTCTGTACTCCTTTTGCAGCTGATTACGTGGAAGCATGGTATGTAATGCAGCTTAACCTTCAGATTTTAGCACATACACATTGGACTTTAGGATGGAATCTCATTTTGGGTAATTCATTGTGGCTTATGTGACTTCATTTAAGTTCCGTTTGATTTCTGCCAGCTGAGGGTCTGGTTTTTGTCCCACTTTAATTTTGTTCTTGATTTACAAAGCGGCAGATATCTGTGATAATGCTAGCTGGGCCTTTTTTTCTTCATAGGTTCATTACTGGAGAGCAGAAATATGTCTGCAGACTTGTGAGCACTCCTATAAATAGCAAGCTACTGTGCATAAGGAGAGTGTTACTGTTGCCAGCTCCATATTTTTATGACAAATCTTGTGATATTTCGTTTTTCCTAAAAACCTCAGGTCTTGTATTTCATCAGAAGCTCTGTTTTCATTAATTTGGGGGGGGGGGGAAAAAAAGTTTCCAGCTTCATGTTGGCATCAAATTAGAGAAAGATATGAAAATTTTTGCAGCTTCACTATGATGGCAGAAAAAACCAAATGCATATGAGAACTCCCAAATATAGTATTTTACTTTTAAAGCAACAAAAAATCCCAAACCACCAAGTAAATGAAAGGCCTGTGGTTTTGAAGGACAGAATCTTAATGTCTGTATTGTGGTCTTTTACTGTAACTGTAAAAGTGACTTTTGTAATACTTTTTATAAAGTGGTGGTGGGGTTTTTTTGTTTTGTTTTTGGTTTTTGTTGTTGTGGGTTTTTTTTTTTTCCATTGCAGATAAGCTTCTTGCAAAATTCTTATTTAAAAAGAAAAAATGTTGAATCCTTTGGAAACGTTGGTCACTTTAAAAAACAAAGAGCTGCTAATATTCCTTGAACGGATGCCTTTTTCTCTAGATTTGATTCTTGATCTGAGTCTGCATGATCCAAAGCAAAAGGGCTGGAGGCTGACGGTAAATCTGCTGAAATACTGAACTGCTGCGGGGGGAAATGCTCGTCTTGATTCTTCCCTCCTTGCTGGAAGTATGCTGAGTTACCCCTGCTTTTTGTCAGAGTAAATGTTTAAAGAATAGTTCATTCTATGTTAATTTTTAGACTTTGGATTTCATTTTATAAAGATTTTCTCAAAATACAACCCTCCTTGCCTCAGAGCAAACAAACAAGTGTGTTTGTACTGTGCTTTTACTAGAGAAGTTCAAGTCATCATCACTTCTGTGAATCAAAGTGCTTTGGTTAAATCTTCGGGGGACCGTGCAAGAGATACCAAAGGAGACTAAAAACTGAACTAGAGCTTTCCTTCTCTCAGCAGTTCTTAGGAACTGCCTTTCTTTTTTTGCTCAATGAGAGAAAGACAGACTTAATGTTTAAGTCTTGCACAACATTATTATCCAGCACTTCAACAAAAGGGAGAGAAATGACAAGTTGTTATTTGATATTTGAGTTGTAAAAATCAATTTGAAAGTATTTCAGATCAGATTTAGTCATCCTGACTAAGTAATGAAAGGGCAAAAAGTCACAGTGTAAGCTTTTCACTCGGCTTTTGTTGACAATAAATGCTGTTGTAGATGAAGCAGTAATCAGGGCCAGAAGAGGGAAAGATGTTTACTGGGGAAATGGACAAACTTCGCTTTCAGAAGTTGTGCAACCAGAGGTAACGTTATAGAAGAGAAATAAGAATTTGGTAGGTTCAATGGCCTTTTGGCTACAACAAGTATTAATTTGGAAAGGTCGATGGAGTTGTTACAGAGGAGGTTTGCAGAAATAATGATTTCCTGATATTTACAAAATTCTGCAGCTTTTGTTAATTTCTAAATCACAGGATATTTTCCATAACTTTGAGCTATGTTGGTTTTATGTTGTTATCCTCTAAAAAGCTTTTTTTAGACTTACAGCAAAGGGAGTTTGTTTATTTTGCATCCCTTTTACTCTGTGGATTTAAACAAATCTTTTGAGTCATAGGTATATTTTCAGAGTTTCAAGGCAAAGACGGGGACTTCCCCTATTATGCCATATTTCCTTTTCTGATGCTGCTGTATCAAACCTCTTGGTGATGATATTCATCGCTGACTTATAACGATGCTCCCAAAGAGTGTGCTGTTTTCTTTTGAGATATCAAAATAGCAGAGAACCTCCCAGAACTCATCAAGTTATCAAAAAATGTGTTTTCTCTTTTCCTTCAGGCCTGGCAAATGTCTTTTTGAACACTACATAATTTGCTGTACAATGTTTTTAAAAAAGCTAAATGCATACTTGTGGAAAATGAAACAACATTCTGTGATTCTATGTGTGATTTGTGGATTGTGTAGCCAAGGAGGAACTGGTGGCAAAATCTGGGGTGTGTTTTTTCTGTGCTGATTGCTCAGGGATGTATTATAATATCTAATCAGAAGTCATTACCGGTCTGTGCAGCATTAATTCACACAACCTTCCATACATACACTGGGTCCCTCAGGACAGGATGGTGCTCTAATGGACCACGTTCCCCAGATCAGCTGATAGGGCTGCATCATTCACCTTCACCCACACAGATGAGCTGCAAAGTGAGCAAACATTTAACTACCTCATGAAAGAAGTCTGTCCAAAATGGAGTTTCTACTCTCAGCACTTCCTGCTAAAGGAACAGCCTTCGGTTTTGTTTCCCCCTTTTTTTTTTTTTTTTTAAAGTATTATCCTAACCTTCTAGACAGAATATTCAGAGAGAACATATTTCACAGAGATCTCTCTTTCCTCATGATTGGCAGTCTTCCAGCACACCCATATTAATCAGTAATGGAAAAACCTGATTCTAGAAACTCCGTAGGCTGTGCTGGGATATTGTGATAGCATCAGGTGGGATAGCTGTGAAGCACGTCTACCACCTGGAGGAGCGTTCACTGGAAACCCAGAATGTGCCACCAAATGTCAGGCAAAAGTGTTAAGAGTTCTTGTACAGGGGAAATGGAGGAGGATGAGGGTTGCTGCTAAGAGAATATGGGTGTTCAGACATGGGTCTAATTTTACTGGTGTATGTGAAATAATAAGTTAATAACTCCTTAAGAAGGGTGTTTTGAATACTGAGAAAAATCTTTCTCCACAGCTGTAACATGCATTTAAATCACCCAGCAGAAGCAACAATCTATATTCATGTAAAAGCGTTTTGATGTCCTCTTAGAAGTTTAAATGAAACACCCACATCCAGGAAGCTGGTTAGCTCATGTGGGAACACAATTGCAATTCTTCATTAAATGTACTGTGTACATGTACTTCTTTTTCACTTCAGAAGCACTGAACTTTGGCGATTTATATTTATTTGAGATTAAAAAGGCAAGCTAACAATTCAGTGCTTATCACTTCTAAATAAGAGACTTTGTGTTACAAATTAGTTCCTAATATTTAAAAACTTTCTTAATTTTTGATGACTTGCTAATTCCTGTGGCAGATGATTAGCATCACTCCCTGTTCTGTAGGTACAGCTTTTCCTTTTACCACAACACAGCAGCCTCCACCCCCCATATCCATAGGAGAATGTTGCAGGAGGTGATGGAGATACAACCGGTAAGATTATCTAAAAATTACTCAAGGAGTAACAAAAATGTGGATGTTTTCTCAGATAGTATAAACTTGTGTAGTTCTCTTGTTTCAGTGGCTACCATTAGATAGTGTTGTAACTCTTTTATATCGAATAAGTTAATCTGATTTATTCTGGCTGAGAATCTATGGGGGATTTTATTCTTTATGCAGATTTGGATCTTAACCAGCCTGTAGAATTTTAGTTCAGGTAAAAGCTGTATATTAAAACTTACATGAAAGTTCGAAGGCAAGCTCTCCTTTTTAATTGAGCCTCATTATTTAGTTCCATGTAGGTATCAGTGCTTCTATTTGAAATGAAACCAGATCTTCTGTTCAAGCTTACATATGTTTTAACATTTTCTTTGTAGTGTTTTAGCAAAAATAAATGGGATTGGGACCCTTGCAGAGCAAGCTTTTTCATGAGTGAAGCTCAGGGCAAAACCTACAGCACCCTACTGTATTATGTTAGAAAAAGTGCTGCCTCTGAAGCTTTTTATCTAATGCTCAGCACAGGCTTTACATGTAGGTCTGTTTGATTATTGCCCCTTGGAGCAGATAAGTATATGGAATGATCTCACTCTATTGTTAAGATAATTTGTCTTTGGGGATTCTGACCTTCACATTTCAATTACATCATCCTTTTTACAGACTGTAAATCACTAATGTTGACTCCTGGCCTTGCTAATAAAACCTGCAGAAATATATAGTATGGAACAACCACTTTCTTATATTAATATTGTTGGATGTGTAACTAATTTTAGCTGCTCAAAACTACTTTTTAAAGCTGGTAAATTCAGATACTCATAGCCTCATTTAATGTTCTTAACAGGCCCATTATATGCCAACCCATATAATATGCACATCTAGCTGAGCCGTATCTTAAAGTTCTTTTAATTCTGTGATCCAAACAGCTTTATTAATTAGCCTGAAACACAATAGCAAAGAGACACTCTTCTCCACAATCACCAACTTTTAAATTGCAGGAACACTGCAAAAAATCAAAATGTACCAGTTTACCTACGGCAAGTGGCCTTAACTTATAGAAAAGGCCATATTTGCAGAAACCAACAAAGACCATTTTCTTATTTAACGACATTTTCTGTGGAGCTTCTTGAAAATGTGTTGTTTTCAAAATACATCTGAATGGTGCCTGTCAGTTTCTCTAGTAAATACCTTCATGTTGTCATCCAGGGTGTTGCAAGGGGTGATAAATTGTGATTTTTCCGAGTCCGAAGTACTTCATATTCGTGCCACAGCCTATTACTGGGTTGAAGCAAGGAAAGCCTCTTTCTGTTGTTGGTCCTTCCATACGTTGACTTGTATACATTTTACCTTTTGGATGACATGGATCTTCTCTGTTATTGGTATTAATTTCTAATGCCTAATTAATGCCTCCATAATGGCACTAAAATCAACCAAATCAAACCAGTGTTTTCAGATCATTCCTGTGTCTGAGAGCAATTTGTGTACAGACACTTTCAGTCTTTCTCCTGCCTGTTCAGAGTTACGTTTCTAAGGCTTTTCACAGGCAAGAGGAAGAGAAAACAGTGCCTAAGAATATATGATTGCAAGGTATACACACTGGACAGTTTGAGAACTAGTTGGAAGAATGCAGAAATTATTTTTGACCATTTTTTATTTTTATTTCAGGCTGGAATGTGTTCTTTTTGGCTTATTAATGTGATCTGTATCTTATCTTAAACTAGAGGGAAAATGGACAAAAACCGAAGCTGCTTGGCAGTAGCTGATCAATGTGTACAGTGATGTGCAAATACAGTATCTGTGAAGCTCCTGTCTCTGGGATTTGTTTGCACAGGAAAAGCATAATTTCACAAGTCTTGCACTTGTAATTGCTAATCACAATTTTAATAACCACATCTCCACTTTGAGTCATGTATCAGTTCCGGGTCCCCAGTGATACCACAAATGTTTTAAAACACTTGGCTGGACTGTACTGAAAGTGTAGGAAACGTCAGCTTTGTCCCCCTTTTCCTCTCCTTCCTTCCAGCTTGCTGCTTTTTCTCTTTGCCCGTTTTCCATTATTCCTCGTTTTCTTGGGAAGCTCCATAGCTGTAACATGCAAGATTGCATGTTCTTTGCAAGCAGCCGGTGTGCCATGTATTGTTCATTTGTTTATTTTGTAGTACTATGTCCAAGCTAAAACTAAACTGAAATAATCATCTTACACTTTTCATTTTAATGTCATTCTTTCAGTTTCTTGTTTGAAGTATTGTTTTCTCCATAAGAGTCCATGGGAGATATTTGCCATTTTAAAAATGTTTTTAAGGAAATGTTGATAACAGCCTAACTTTTCCTAAAAAGATGGAAAAGAAAAAACAGTGATTTTCTTTTTTTTTTCCCCTCTGAGGTTGAGCCATTTCCATTCAGAATTACATTTCACCTCATAGATGTATTTAAAATGATCTGTGCAGTTTGCGTTTGTTTTCTTTGTGTACAGAATTACGTGCTGTAGACTGTGACTTCTGGGCCTTTTAGAGCTGCTGATCAGAACACAAATAGGAGATAAATATTCTGAAAAAAGAACCAGACTGTAGTCTGTGTTGTGCTCTTTATGTATTTTCCAGCTGGTTTTGCTTCTAACCTTCAGCATTCCTCATGGGACACTGATGCAAATCTCCATTTACTTTTTTTTTTTTTTTTCTTTGTATACAACACACAAGACCCGAAGTAAAGCTGTAATTTGCAATATTAGGAAATGTGGCTTGGTGTCCCCATCCCCAGTGTGAATATGCACATTTGAATATGAATGAAAGTGGGCCAGAACCCCCTTGAAGCTGAGTTGATACACAGACTGCCTGTTCTTTCCGGTTTAAGTACTGTACTCTTTTTTTTTTTTTTTTCCTTTGCCAAACAACAGCTACCATATGGGCTGAGCTTCAGCCAGTCAACTGCTAAATTACAAGCACTCTTTTGACTGTAAATTGAATGGAAGAGGATGTCAGTTATCGCTTTCCTCCTGTGGCCACACCACAAGAGCACCTGCAATAAAAAACTGGCATTCATGCTCTGAAAGGCACCACATGCTTCTATTGTTAGCTGAACAGTATCTAACCTTGGCTTTGCTTACCCCACTCCTATCGCAGTGAGAAGATTGCAAAGATAAGAGCCTCGCTTTTGAATACGAGTTCACTCCGAGACACGTCTCAGCACTTATCCACAGTATTTTGTTTCCACTAAAGGAAGTAAAAATCTGTTTAGGAAGATGGCTATCTGTGGTATCCTTCAAAGAGGAGTCTTTCACTTAGGCACATGTTTTCTATATTTATTTTGAAGTGTGTTATGAAATTATAACTGCTTTCTCTGAAAGCTTCACACGGTGACTAGTTCAGCTCACTTACAGGATTATCTGGTTTCCAGCCTGAACGCCAGAACAAACCAATTCTGTTTCTCACCTGTGCAAAGGTAGTCTGGAATTTGACCATTCCTTTGTCCCCAGGGCAGGTTTGAACTAGAAGCTACACAAAAGTGTGCAACGAGATTTTGAGCAGGGAGAAATCAATGGTGTCTGGAAGCAGTGAACGGGGCAATCCATTACAGGAGACAGCTGTTCGGCCAAGAGGGGTTCCTTGTGTCCCGACGTGCAAGGTGACAGCTGGGCTGGGAGCAGGCTGAGCCAGCCAGCAGCTGCTGCTGCCAAGGGCCTACCAGCCCTCCTGTTGTAGGAAGGCTGGTGAAACTCCCCATCATCTGCCATGTCCATTAACTCTTCCTTTCCTAGAGAGATAGAGATGTTGTTATTGAGCTAGCCAAAATGTTTATTCGGTCTGTGAATTAAATTATTGGGAAGAATGGGCAGTTTAATAACTAGGGTATTTTCTTTTGTCTTATGAAGCCTAAAGCTACATGGCTGGCTAATGTTTTTGTTGAGTTCCCCAGTGGATTGTCAGATGCATTACATATCTGCCTTGTGGCTTTTGTTCAAAGGCTCCTTAAAGTTCAATGCGTACAAACATAAACTCCACTCTTGGATCACTAGAGGGTAGTCATTAGGTCAAGGCTCAGTGCACTGAAAAAGTATTGCAGTGCAAAGGAATTTATGGGGTGACCAAATGACACTCAGAATGTTAATTTACAGTTACTGCTTATGACTTAAAATTGTACCAATTGGAGGCCTCGCGCATTTCTGCCAATGTTAAAACCCACAATACTTAAACACAAACAAATAATTCAAACATTAAGCTGGCTGTGCAGTTCTGGTAATTATCTGGTAGCATATAACATCAAAGAGGTCATGTATTTTTATATATCCGTGTAGTTGCCCTTCTCCCCAGAAGTGAGTGGATGATAGCAGCTACTGCTGTTTGAATAATCTCAAACCAAAATGCTGATGTTCAGAAGTTGTTTTTAGAAAATGCTCTGTATCTTCAGAGCCTTTTAAAATCCTGGTAGGTGACACCTTACATAAACACCCTCAGACAGCTCATCCTTAGCTCCTCTCCCAGCGCTGAGCCTTCTTTTAGCATTCATCCATATTATGACTACCTTAAATAACATACCTGAGAAGTATTTCCACATGTTAATTAAGTTCAGAGTCAGAAAATTAAATGTCTTTTATGGTGGTTTTTTGGGTATACACTTGTGCCCTGGTTTCCTACCATCTGTGCAGTGCTGAAAATTAATAGCCCAGGTTTCCATTACCGGTACCATTTATGAATGTTTAACCTTCATTCTTCCTTTGTTTCTGATTCTAAACATTTTGTAGATAAAGAAGGCATATGTACAATATTTGTTACTTTTTAATAAAATCTGTAGGGTTTTTTATCATTTATGCCATTTAAAACAGGTTTGGAGAGATGCTCTGGCATAGCTGGCAACTAGAAGTCGTGTAGCTGCTCCACAGTTAAGGCTGCACCTTGGTGAGCTTGTTCTTCACATCTTTCCTAGACTGTTAAAAAATAATTTAAATATGGAACATCTTCTAGGGAGGCAAGTCTAGGTTTGAGATAGAGATGTGAACATGAGTGTGTGAAAAGTTTTCAGTGTGGATAAAATGTATGTCTCTAATTTTGCTTCTCTCCATCAACCACCGCCCTGGGCTTGTACCTAGAGAATCACAGAGCGGTTGAGATGGAAGGGACCTCTGGAGGTCGTCTTATCCAACCTGTGCGCCCAAGTAGGGTCACCTAGAGCAGGTTACCCAGGACCATGGCCAGCCAGGTTTTGAATACCTTCATGGATATCTTCCAGACAGCTCCTTGCATTCACCTGCATGCTCTTGCTAGACAAGCCAAAATCTTTCAGAAAAGAGATGTATCTAGAAGGGCTTTCTGAGACCTGCTGGACCACAGAAAGTCTTATGTGCCAATCCTACCTAGACCTTAAAGAGTTCACTTGAGGGGGGCAGAATTCCTAAATAAACAGAAAAACCATGCACGTAGGGAGTAAAGCATGTATAAATGTGAACATCTGTTAGGCCTGATCTCACCTACAAACCAGTTTCTTCTGTTACAAGAATTCTCAGACCTCAGAAAGTCTCTGAAAGATGCAGGTGGATTCAGAAATGTGTATCTCTGCTGGAGTCAGAGGCTGGAAGTGTGATATTTGTTTGTTAAATATACTCTATATACGATATTAGGAGAAGCAAATCCTATTCTGTCCATTGTGTTTTGATAAGCTCAGTGTAAGTTTGCATTAAGATATTGTCATTCTGAATTTACTTATGTTCAGAAGTATTTTGAAGTTACTGACATTTATTTTTTTTATACATCAGATATTGCCATCACTTACCCTACGTCAAGCAGGTGCTTTTATATCCTGTTTTTCTGTCTCTTGCTAGCACTGTGCCTGGCATGGGACTTCTTGCTGCAGTCACTCTGCTTTGGACATGTCACTTGTGTAAACAGAGAGCGAGGAGAGGTGTTGCTTCCTTTGGACTGGGTGAAAGTGGTGTTGGCAGCGTGGAGAGAGCCCAGCTGAAGTAACTTTCTGCCATTAGAAGAATTAAAATCTGAAAATAATAGAGGTCTGCACTGCATCTTAGAGGTAAGATTTCTTTCAAGATCTAAAATATGGAACCTTGCTTCTCCCCTCCCCTGAATTCCAGGAAGTATGATTTGTCTTTGATTATGGATGGGTTGAGTTTTTTTAAAGCAAATGTTTTTGAATGGGTGGTTTCTGTGGTATGCTGAAAGAAAATAAATCTATTCAAAACGGCTGAGGATTTAACCCCAGATAAGTGCAAAAAAAAAAAAAAAAAGCTAGACAAATTCTTGTACTGATTCCGTGAGCCCTTTGAGTGACAGATTCAGCACCATTTCCCCATTTGCTTAATGACACTTAGAGTCATCACAAAGTTCTTTAAGCTTTTGCCATGGCTGGTCTGTGGAAAAGAGTTACGCAGAGTAGTGACAGGAGCTGAAAGAACGGTACTGATGCAGGCTCTGCTGCCATGGGAGGAGGGGAAAAAACCCAAACCTCCAGCAAATTACACCCACGCTGACAGTTCCCACAAGGCTTTGCTTTTACTTCTGCTTGCTCTCAAGGAGGCTTTCCCTGCCTTTCAGTCATCAGCCCCTGAACACTTTTCCTCTTGGCCTCCTCAAAACACCCCCAGCTGCCCCAGGGAATTATAACAAATAAGTGAGTAGCCCACAAGGGCCCCTCGCCTAGCAAACCCTCCAGCAGTACATCACCCAGCTCATGATGACAAATGTTTTCCCCAATATTTTCTTACGGTGTAAAATACAGAACTGGAAGAAACATTCAAGTGGTTAATGAAATACTTTGTATTTAGTGTCTGCTTGGTACTGTGCAAAGCAAGAGCTGTCCCTGACTTAATGCTTTAAATAAACTCATGCAGCTTCTGTCACAAAACAGAGACCTGGCCTTGGAATGAAAGGGGTGGTTTGAAGAGGGTGGCATGGGAGGCTCTAACCCTCCATATTTCCTAGTGGGATGTCAGTGGCCCACCGATGACACCGTGTTTCCTCAAGTCTCTTCCCTTTGAGTTTACAACATTTCTCCTGACAGCTGAGAAGGAACAAGTTTCCAAGGGCCCAAGGTTTTTTCAGCAGCACCCAGAAGCCTGATACCCTGACCTTGTAAGTCTGCAAAACTGGCCTGGAAAATAAATGGAAACAGACTCTCTCTTGAGAGTCCAGCTCCCTCCTCCTCCTGGTGGGGCCAGAAATACTGTGAGAACAGACAGGTTTCCTAGCAGTATCCTGGCACTTTCTTATCCGATCCCAGCCAAAACTAGAAAGTGTTAAAAAAAAAAAAAAAAAAATCTATAGGAAGTGGGAGGAGAGGAGAGCACTTGATATTTTTAAAACACAAATCTTATCTGAGTTTTGAGAAGAGAATTTTGGGTCAGTTACTTGGTCTGACTGGTTCGTCTACCCTTCTCCTAATCCCTGTGTTTACTGCAGAGCTTTGTGGTTTCCTTCCTCCGGTCCCCTTGGTTATCTGGGTTGGCACAGAGCCTGGGTTCTGCTTCCCTTCTCTCTCGTGCACCTTTGTGTCCCCAGCCACTGGATCCTATAAAGGCAAGTCTTAATTCTTCACATACTGGTTTTTTGTGATTAGCAGCTCTTAAAGGGTGCCCTTTGCCGGCTGTTGTGCTCGACCTTCACTGCTTTGCCTGTGGTTTCTGGTTTAGTTCTTTTTCTTATTTTGGGGGTTTTTTTTCTGACTTCCCTGAAGTGCTCAAGAAGCTGCTGACAGTCCATGGAAAAGCCTGCCACATTCCATGCAGAGCACTTGCTTGCCTTCACCATTCTTTCCTGTGCCATGTTCATTTTTATTAGGGGTAGCTGAGAAAACAGGACCTTTGGGTTTTCCCTCATCTGCTTCTCCTTTTTTGAGACACAATGTGCAGGTCTGCACCTACCCACAGTCTCCCCTGCATCCAGCCCAGCCTTTTGGCCCTATGACTATTTCCACTGGTTCCTCATCAGGAACTTGTTCTTCATTCAGCTGCACAAGCCAACTGCTTCCAGCTTTCCCTAGTCCTTATATCTCCCCAAGTTACCTGGACAGCTAATCCTTCTTTCTAAGTTCAGCTCCTTCATTGTTATGGTTCCCACTAACTATTTGTTCCTTTTTCTCCCTTGTTTTGAAAGGTCTGGCAGCAGAGCCTCAGATGTTTCAGTACTTGGTTGTTTCAGGATTTGTATTTGCCTGGTAGATAAGTAATGATTTTGGAGGGAGTTAAGGACGCATCTTCTAAAGTCATCATGGCTCGGTATTTTCCCAGCTCATCAACTTGATCGGTACTGTACCAGCTCCCAGATACTGTTCAGCACTTCATTGTAAGCCATAAGGAAAGATATTTAGTAGTGCGAAGAAAGGTGATATGACAAGCTGAGCCTACCCTGCCTCAGGCTGCCTTATGTGACAAGCTTGGAGAGGAGGCTTCTTTCCTAGTTAAGGAATTTCAGAAATCCGCTGGCCCATCTTTAATTAGGAAGGAATGTTTGCTAAGATTTCTTTAGAAATGCAACTGTCACAGGCAGATCAGTATGGCTGCAGGCAGAGACACCATGTGAACACCATAGCCCACCCCTTTTCAAATACTACCAAACAATTGGTAGTACAATTGGCAACTTCCAAGAGCTCGCTCAGCATCTGCGTATATCTCCTCCCAGTAAGAGTGCAAATTTTGATGCTGAATAAGATGAAATCGGCAATCTCAAAGAGTTCTGAAAGTCTGGTCCGCAATTTCTTGGAACCATATAGACTGCAGCTACGTGTGGATGCTCGTCTGTGCCACACAGCCATGAGTCCCTTAGGTACCTTGCCTGAAGGTGCAGAGATTTCCCTTTATGTCATTTCCATGTTAACACAAAACCACACTGAGACGAGAGAGGCCAGTCTATAGGTATACTGGTGATGATTTTGGAAGTCATTTTCAAAATGAAGAGCTCTTGCTTTGAAAATGAGTTGGGTGCCATGTGGCCCTGTCTGTATTTCTTCCTAGCTCACAATGTCTACTTCATGCACTGGAACTGGACTTTGCTTTCCAGATTTCTTTACTGCAATGGTAGAACCTCCTTTATTCCATCATTAATAACTATGTTGGATTTTATTTTGAAAATGTTTGTGTGCTCCCATCTCTTAGATTTTATTCCAAACCAGTTTTTTAAGGATTGCAACTCCTGCAGGAGTCCCTACAAATCTTATGACTGGATCTCATGACAACAGCCTCTTCAAAGTTGTTGATTAATCTTTGTTCTCTTGAAGGTTAAGAAATTTGCACAAATAAGAAAGCCCTCTCTATTACTCAATAACCAGCCCAACTTACATCCTAACACTACAGTGGAAAATTTGACTATTGTGGGCCAGAAGAATCTAACCGTGTTACCAAAGGCATTATGCAAGTCTAAATGAAGTTACATTTTCTTCAGACTATTCAACTCTCTGCATAATTTACTTAGTATTTTAATCATCTTTTTGAACAGTCCTTACTTTCTGAAAGGTCAAAAGTAGTCTAAAAATAGTTACCATCATCTGATGGCTGCTTTGCTGGATGTGAGATTTTTATTCCAAATAGGCAAGATTTTCACATCATAAAACCGTAGTTATCCTGGCAATAATTAGCATCCTTACGGACAGTCTGATAGAGAAATGCAAAGATTGACCGTGTGCTCTTTGCTTTTAGAAAGTGCTATTTATATGGTAAGCTCTTTGGGGCAGGGACTGTCTCACATTATGAATGCTTCATACAACTGAATCTTGAATTGGTTGAGGCCTGAAGGCACAAATCTAATTCCAAGAATAGTATGATTGAATGGACATGGAGACTAAGCAACTTTCTCAGTCCTAGACACGACGTCAGAACAAGACTGAGGTGGAAGTGGGAGAACTTGTGCTGCGCGGGCTATCTGTTGTTTGGATGGAAACAGGACTTCATTCTCTAGGTTTATCAATGGGTCACTGTTAGTGAGTACTCCCAGCTCAGTTAAGCTTTAAGATCTTTCTGAGTACAGGAATTGCTCTTAAAATCTTCAAATAGTCTATTTCCATTTTTAAAATACCAATGAGAGAAAAGTTTTACTTGCTTTGATTCTGCAGGGAATGCTGTGGTTGCTGCTGGTAGTTAGTAGTGAGGATACACGCAACAAGTGCCAAGCATTAAGGTCAGTGTAATCTTAGGATTAAGGCAGGAGAAGACACTAAGTGAGCCAGATCTGTTCACAGGAAAGGAAGAACTTTTTCTATACTTGTTTTGACTAAAAGCTGAAGCTTGGTTATTTCTGTTAGCCAAGATCTTACTGTTCACCCATTGCTAAGCAGAATAGAGCATTAGTAATGGGGGAGCTAAGGTGGCCCACAAACTAGCAAGGTCTGTTGGACTCCCACTGCCACCCCCCTCAGTCTGCTGCACAACTGCACCTCAGGATCTTATTCTTTGAACATCTTTGCTTATGTCCTCACAGGCTGGAAGTTGTAATAGTGTTTGTGGTATTTATTACCTAAATAATAAATTCTTCTAAAACTGCTATTTCTTTCCCTTCCTCTTCCTTTGCACTCAGCTTCAAGGATGGTAGGAGGAAATCAGGAAACCTACCTAACATGTTTTTAATCCTGGCCAGATGGGAAAATTCAAGCCTGGCTCCAGAAGCTAACCTGTTTGGTTCAGAAACCCCGCCTGACAGTTCCGCTGCTACCACCCAGTGGGCAAGGCAACTTTGAGCAGAGAGAACACCTGTGCAGCGAGAAAAACAGGGACTGAGGCTGCTCAGAGCCAACTGCTCCCTCAGCTCTTCTGCTGCACCAGCACAGCTGCACTGGGACAGGCTGCAGGTCTGCCTGGGCCAGTGTCTTGTTTCTGATGGAGGCCAAGAGTTTTTATATATCTACTATATATATTTTTTATGTATCTGTATATATTCACACGCACACACATATATAAAAGCTTCTGGAGCCAGGCAGATTTTTCCCATCTGGTCAGGATTTTTATATATATAAACATATATTTATATAAAAATAGAGTCTGTCTCCTAACTCTTGTGCCTCCTTTGTGTCTTCTGAGCAGAAGGCAGAGAGGAAGATAATCTAGTCTCCTCCCAGTTCAACTAAATACTAAGTGAGGACATACAAACAGAATTAAGTTTTTAGACATAGATGAGTTGTTTATGCAATTTGGGTTGTTGCTGTTCAGTAATTAATGTGGGGTGGCTGGGGGAACTGCTAGTGCTGGTAGTCACATAGCCCTAACAGAGACATCCCCAGCCAGCCAGAGTACTTATAGGAAGATAATTTGAGTATGTAGGGACAGATACTTGCTACTGAGAATGTGTCTCTAGTAGAATGTATGTATTCTTGAAATAGAAATGAATAAGCTTATGTCTCGATTTGGAAAAATAATGTGTACACGTGTGTTTTGTGTATGGCAGGAAGCTGGGCCTGTAGTGTTTGGCCAGGCTCCATCTCCTGCTCACCTACACATCCAGCTTCTTGTACCTGCAACAGCACTGCACAATGTCCCTGATTGCTCTCACAGGCATTATTAGAAAGATGGTGTGGACATCTGCTGTACCTTCACTCTGTAGAATGGGTCATGGTTCAAAATTCATTAGTACCTGTGCGTTAGTGAGCATACTCACTCCTTTCCAGCCAGGTTCTGCTTTGAAACCCTTGTGTTTTAGCACTTTTGAAAAATACCTCTCTATACCTGTCTTTTGGCTCCCTTTGCTTCCGCAGGGTGGACCACGATACTTAAACAGGGCTGTAAACAGTACATTGGGCATAAAATTGTGTTTAATGCTGTGTTTGCTTCTATGTTTGGACGTGGCTTCTTTTAGTCTAGATGAGACCACAGTGAGAATGGAGTTTAATAATGAAGTGAATCTCAGAAATATAGAGAAGATGCCACTATAGGTCATTTTTGTGCTACATTTTCATCCAGGCAGGACTGAATATAACTCTGACTTCTATTCCTGATAGGCTGTTTGACATTTCTGTCTTCTGCAGCAGTTAAAACTCCAGTTTTTACTTACATGCTGATGCAATAGCTTCTGCTCAGTTTAAAAGGAAGGAATCGAAAGGAGTCCTTGATACGCATCTGAGCAATAACTTCCTCTTGCAACCAAACCTCACCGGCATAGGTCACTACATCAGCACTGAGAATTGAGTCCTGTAGATGAGGAGCGTTTAAAATTTACGCAGCTTTTAATATGCCCTGGGCCAGCCAGTTTTCAATTACATTCATGCCTGCACTTCTCTTTGATGTGCAATGGTTAACCCTTTTGATACACTCTCACAGCACTACCCATGCCAGTGATGCTGTGCAGTTGCCAGGAGCAGATCAGGATACGCCAACACACTTCCCAAGGCAGGGAGTCAGCTGTCTCCTTTTTTGTTGTTGTTATTGTTTTAAATGCCATTAGTGAGACATGAAAGTATTCTTTTTTCGAGGTCTTTTTCCACAGCATTTGTCATAGTCTAGGGCACAGCAAGATATTTTTTTTCTCTGCTCTACTATAACACCATGTATGAGGGCATGTCCCCTTCCCCCTGGGAACCATCCAACTGCAGGGAACTCTCAGCTTTTCTCTGGGCACTGGCACCAACTGGTCATATATGGGCATATTCATCCCCATGTGATGCCCCTTTGTGCTATATTTTATTTTTCCTTATTAAAAAGAGCCATTCCACATTCTTCTAAGGTCTGCTGTTGCTGTTGTTGTTTGACAGTATAAATAATTAGAAGTGTCTGCAGAAAAGGCTGTCAGATGGGTTAAGCTAATGATCCCTTAGTTATGATCCTTAGCAATCTTGACTTGATTTGACAGTGGGAGCAATTTAAGGAGAGAACTTCTTATTAACATGACCTCTACTGCATGTTTCTGTACTTAGTAATTGATACAGATTAGACAGGAGTTAGTGTAGCTTTTGGTAATGGATTAATCCTGGAAAACTGAACCTTTTTTTCTTCTTGGGAGCAGCTCAGAACAAGTTTATGGTTGCTGCAGGCTTCTGTGTTCTCTGTACTCCACAACAACCCCTTAATGGATTAGTGCATACAAAAACCTCCTCTGAAAGAGACAGGCACTGTGCAATTATAATGGTACCTTTTAGCAGAAAATTCCCTCAAAACAGAGGCATAAACCCAGCCTGACAGTTTTAAGAACAAAACAGCTGTGAGGTTTAGAATAAACGGAGGTCTTCATTTCATTTCATTCTATATTGCATGCGGAAGCATGCTGAGGCAATCATGCACACATTGTCCAAGGAGCTTGCAACAACAGTTCTACGTGTAAGGCTGTTCAGTCCAAGGAGCTTGCAACAACAGCTCTACGTGTAAGGCTGTTCAGTTCAGGAGCGTTGACGTTCTTGGGAGTGCAGGCATGTACCAGCAGAGGGCACGCGGGCTTCATTAAATGGGGACGTGCTAATTAATAAACCTCAGCAGTAGGTAGGAGGCTACCTGCATCCGTGTCGTTCCCAGACAAAGCGCTCGTTCAGCCGTGCAGAAGCTGCCCGTTCACCAGACCTGTGCTATCTGCAGTGGGCAGGGAGCAAGGGGGCATAAAGCACATGTTTGGAGTTGCATAATCGGTAGTCAAACTGTGGTCATATTTCATGTTCAGGCTTAGTCACTGTGGCTGTGATTAGGGTTGACTAAACAGTTACTGTAGCTCCCATATTTTCCATTGTGCAGCATCTGCTAGCTCCGTTCATCATTACAGCCTCAATCTAGGCAAGTGACACGTAGTGTGGATCAGCCCCATAATGAACCAGAGGAAATCAGGGAGAGAGACTCAGCAGTTTTTATAATACATTAGCACAGGCTTATTGGGAAATGTGAACTTGAAGGATATCTGCATTTTAGAAACTACATCAAAGATAAACTGTACAGTAGACTCCCCTGTTTTATCCTGCCCAATGCACTTGCAGTACATTCATAATCTTCATAAAGGAGAAAATGAATTGGTGAAATAGGCTGTTTTATGATAATATCCCATATGTTATCAGATTCACGCAGGCAGAATCACACTAATGAAGAGAAATTGCAGTTTCTGTAGGGCTTGCAGGCCTCGCTCAGGCAGATTAGCAGTGGTGAGGGTGAGAGGCAGCACGCTGCCTTGGCAGGCTGCCCGAGAATTAATCAATGCAGATGGAGTCAACGGGACTGCGAGTCTGATTCCCAACCGTTTCATCTCGGAACAGGAATGGCTGCATCCATCAGTGCTCCTTGATAAGGCATCCTTTAAGCTCGTGGTAAGAATGAACCCATTTGGGGAGGCAGAGGCTGAGCAATACTAAAAGCGATGACTCCACATGTGGTGCAGGGGAGAGGTGGGTGTTTAATTTTAGCTGCTGACCTGATTTCATGCTGAATGACAAGTATCTATAGGAATCCTCAAGGGCCAATCAGTTGCTACGCTAGTGAGGCTTTTGGAGAACTGCATTTAATTTTATTCAAGTGATGCCTTTAAGGAAGCAATTATGATTTTAGCTGTCAGAAGTTCTGACTCCTTCAGGTTGATTTTGGCTAGTGCTAAGCTGAACTTATTTCATTATTCATGTTGCTGAAACTGAAGTCTAACCAATTGTGTATTTAATGTGGCACACAGTAATGTTCTGAAATACCCTGATTTCCCTCTGTGCTGTTCAATTGTTTCACCAATGGGAAAGCAGATTTGGTGCATAATCAAAATAATTTAAGTCCTTTTGTCATTTGCTTGCACCTCTTTAAGTGAGGTTTAGAAAATGAAGTCACTGCAGAGCCTCATGGTTGAGGAACTCCTTTGCAGAGGGTTCTCCTTCGCGGCTTTGTGCTTGAGGAAAGTGTACTTGTGGTGACCCAGGAGAGGGCTTTCATTTTTCAAGAGGAGGGCGGGCAAAGATCTCAGTCCACATATCAAGTCCCTTGTCACAGAAGACACTCATGAAAAAAATATGAGAGTTGGGCCCACACATGGGGCAGATGCTTCACTTTTCACTGGTGATAGAAACCTGGCCACTCTGAACATTAGTCACTTGGACCAATTCCCTTGGCATAGTGTGTTTCCAATAAAAAAATGACGGCTGCTTTCAGCCAGGAACTAAGCCTCAAATTGTCCAGTATTATTGAATGTTTAAATATAAAACAGTAGGGCTTTTACGGCTGCTAATAACATGTGGTAGCATGCTCAGTTGTTCTGTTCGTACTCCACTCTGCTGCTCTTGCTAGCTTACATAGGTAGGGTTTGGATCCAGGTTTGGTTCATGCCCATCTTTCCATAGTCATATCGATTGATTTGAAAGCTTATGTTTGAAGATCACTTTGCATTATCCCCCCCCTGCTTTTGACTTTAGTGAAAAATGGCTGGACCCAAATGCCAGGCTTTGTGGACAGGATTTCTTTGCTTTCTGTGACTAGTTGCTGACTGGAACCTCATCTGCACGTTTGTATTAGCTTTTTATTGTCAGTTCTTTCTGAATCTGTCCAGTGATTAGTCTGTTGACAGATGGCTTTTCCCTTGAATAAGATACAGTGACTAGATGTTCTGAATGTCCCAGAAGGGCTCTGGCATTTGTACTCTGGACAATGAAAAACACCCTGGTATTTTCTGCCTTCTCTGAATCTGCCTTGCATTTGTGTATTGTATGGATTCCTTTAAGGATATGGAAGGAAAAGCATTAAAATGTGGTTATAGCAGGAAAAGTGACAGTTCAAAAAAGCCTTTTGCTCAGAATACCTGCAGTTTCTGTGTTTTGCAGTTCTCACTCACTTGCTTTAGTAAGCAAGTATGTTTTTTACCACTGTTTGAAGTTAGCACAGCAAAAAGAGAAGGCTAGATTTGATTCCACTTGCTCATTTTGACTGAGTTCCCATCTCTTGCACCCATCTCTTGGTTTGAGGCTCTGGGATTGCACAAACAATGCAGACAGTACAACAGAAAGACAACAGGGTTTTCACATGGGTATCATGGGAGCTGTGGGACATTTTCTCAGTGGTGATGTGCAAGGAGAAAATAACTTAATCTGACTCTGTCTTTGATTTGAGTCTGCAGGGTTGGCACTTAAGGGAGAGGAGGATCCCTCTCCCTGTTGTCAATACATTAACCAGTCTTGAAACGGAACTGCTGAAATGCAATTACTGAAACACGCTGAAACCAGGTATCCTGTGATGCTGGTACTGGTCCCCTTTCCAAAGGGAAAAGAATCTCAAAATTATAATACTTGATATAATCTCATAATCACAGCTCTTATGAAACAAAAGACTTCTAAGAGCATCTTTCTTTAACAGTTACAGAAAAAAAGCCTCATCCAAGCAATGCACTTGCTGAACCCACTGTGCTGCTGCAGTTGGGTCCTAAGGACAAACTCACCCTTTTCCCCAGTGACAGTCATGTGCAGAAATCCACCCTCTGCCTTTTCTTCTTCTTCCTTTTTTTTTTTTTTTTTCCTCGCAGCACCAAATTCTTCAGTTTTGCAGCATGTGAGTCAACTTGTAAAAATGACTCACAAGCTCATTTCAGCTTTCTGAATTGGGAGCCCAATTAAAATACTACTTGTAATGCACATATTGAAGAGAACGCAAAGTGTCTGTTCCTGAGTGTCAGGCATTAGCATAGCATAGCTGAAGGCCTGTCTTGAGCTAGACTGATACTTGCCAGCAGGAAACCTTGTGTTTAATTAAGATATAAGTAACGGAAAAAATATTTTGAAAATTGACTTGGGTAAAAAACAAAAAATAAAAATTAAACTATAAATTTGATTAATTATAAATATATCAAAGCATATTAGTTTTTAAATATTTATCTATTTATATACATACAATGCCATTGTTGGATAGAATGTTTTATTTATAAGGCACTGAAAAGGTTGTTTTCCTGTGGGGCTACAATACCTGGCAATCAGCTTCTGCTGCTGCTGATTTGACTTTTGAATAGACATTGTCTCAGGTTTAACTCAGTGTCATGTGGGCAGGTGCCCACACAGAACTGCAGAGGTAATTCTTCACAACCTCAGTCTTTGGCCTCCAGTGAGCCTTTACATCACAACCAGCCGATCTTTCTGACATTGCCACCCGCGTACCAAAATCCTTTCTGAAAGGTGATCTCAGGGAAGAAATGGCAGTAGCTATACTGCAGCACCAGGACAGGTCATGGGCTGACTCAGAAGGGTCAGTCCTAGCTCCTTGACACATTTCCTTTCACAGGTGAGGACTCGTGCTGCAGGTCCTGTTGACGTAGTCCTGGCACTAACTTGTATTTTGACTGGTGTAAGTCAAATATAGTCCAAAACTTGGCATCGTCCATGCCAGCACCACATTGGCCATCAGATTTTTGCCAGCAGGCAAAGGTCTCCAGAGAGAGCGTGCAGGCTGAAAAACATGTCCTCCAAGTTCAGCAAAGATGATGTTTGTGGTATTCACATGTGGCCCTCTAACTAACATTACTTTCTGCATATACCTCACAGCGCTTTTAACCCCAAGATGTTTCTTTGGCATCACTGTGAAGCTTAGGGCAGGAAAGTGAGAGCTGCAGCAAAAGGCAAGGAAACACTCCAGGAAAAGATGTTTCAGAGTGTGATCGCTCCCTGTTGTTACCTCCTCTATCCAGCCATGGCCCTCCTTTTCACAGGCTTCTGTGTGGTTGGTGCAGAAAGGGTGCATACCTAGGAGCAGTACTTGCCCAAATTCTCCTCCCTGGTCCCATGCCACCATTGTAATTTGTGCCCAGTTTCCAAAACGGTGGGTATAAAACGGCAAAGTCTGTAAGCCTGGTGGTACCATGTTACCAGCCTTCTATGGTTGAGCAAAAACCCCCAGTCTCACATGAGAGGGATTCACTGACAAAAGCAACAACCTTAAATGAGAAGTATTTAAATAAACAGCTATTCTGGCTTAAGTTCTTGTTGAAAAGAAGAAAATGCACAGGAATATATTTTTCTTCAAATACAAGTCTAGTAAAGATGAAGCCCAATCTCTGTCCTAGCAAAGTTCATGCAAATCAGATGTGCACATACTGTTGCCACTTATCAGTATGCAAATATCATATATGAATAATTGCCAGTAGGTGGTAGTGTGCGTTTTTCAGATAAGTTTGTAAGTTCATACTGCAAGTGTTTCATGTTTGAGGTGGTTTAGAAAGATCCTGTCATCTTTAATGTATGATCTCAAGCCATCATTGCTTTGAATTCAGTCCCTGGTTTCACTGATTTAATAGTTTTGTTTCACAAACATCAGCCCATCTCAGAGAGACATATTTTGATTTTCTTTTTCAAGCTTATGGACAAATCTAACTGGAAACATTTTGAAAAGCGCCAATTAGTATGAGGCCTGAGTATTCAAATGCATGTATTCATTGGAATGACTGGATTGCTCTCTAGTGTTTCATTTTAAAAGGAGAGCTTTTGATAAATAAATGCATAATTTTAATGATTTATAAAAGTAGAATTGCTCTGTCACAGAAGCTGTTTTGAGAATTCCTGAAAGAGCTCACTGGAAAAGGAGCGATACAGTTACTGGACATCCAGTTCTTTTCAGTGCCTCTTCGTCCTTTGTAAAGAAAGGAAAGAATCGACCATTCTGGAAGAGACAAGGGGTTTCGGTGGAAACCATCACTTCCTTGGCCCCTGTGTTATTCCTTGCTGAGAGTAACCTAAATCAATGCTGTTCCCCCAGCTCGTCAGAGAGGAAGAGACGCCCACTCTCTCTCCTGTGAGAGTAGTTAGTACATCTCCTATGAGCATGTCCCTGGCTGGACATTCGTCCTTCCTCAGGTAACGATCAAACCGCTCTCACAGCCTGGCTGGTCTCTCTTAACTGCCTTTGTTGTGCTTTTGGGAAGGGACTGAATTTTTGTTTGGCGGAAGAAGGGGATGCCAGTGGTAAAGATTCTTTCTGTGGTGTTGCCTGCCAGGAAACGAGGCAGAGGTCGGGAAAGGCTCTATAAATATTTCCGCAACAACTCAAAGGCAGCTAGCATGTTGGTTGATTTGTTTTTCCTGGGGTGTATGATACTGCTCTCCTCTGTGCAGGTGTCTGATTCATGTGGGGCTTCCTTTTTCTTTCTTTTCCTACTTGTTTCCTGCCTCTGCAATTGTTGCTTGCACTCGTGGCACTTTTACTCAGCCTGGCAATCCCACTGAATGCAATTAGGTTATTTGTGCAAATGCTTTTCATCATGAATATGCTCTGCAGAGTCAGACCTTTTGCTTCTTCCTTCTGCTTCTAACCTGTCCCTCCCAAGTTTCCTTTCTCATTGTTTTTCCTTTCACTTCTGTCTGCCTGCTGTTAGAGCAAGCCAGCAGAGAAGGAAGTGGGGGAGGGCTGTTTCTGTAGGGGTTTCGGTGCAAATAGCTGCATGGCTTATAATTTCTTGAGCAGATCAGGGTCTTCTTGGCACACACTCCGATGGAGAGAATCACTCATTGCTGGGTGAAGTTAATGTGTCTGCGCCACCAGTGTCCATGAGCTACACTTGGCAGGAATTGCAGTGAAAGTCAGGAAGGGAGTAATGGGGCCTTCCCAGGAGCAGAATTAGCATAGCCCAGAGGAGTTATGCAGAGGAGATCTGTGTCTGAGTCAGGCTGAACAGATTCCCATTGAGCTGAGGGAGCTGCAGTCCTCCTGCATGTGGAAGAAGGCTTAGGCATATCGATGAGCCAAACTATCAAAACGGAAAGCTTCCATCTTCAGTGGTGGATGAGTCCTGGCTTCACTTTACTGCACCTGGACTGATATTTGCTGCTTTACTTTTTTTTTTTTTGTCTCAAAGTAATGCTTATGGTCTCCATTAACGCAAGAAAATGCAGTGTGATATAAATAGGTGTTGGAGGTGATCATGTGAGCATGCAGGCTGCTTCCAGACCCGTGCAGCCATGTCCAACTGTTCTAGGATGGAGATGAAATCTAGTTAACCTTCCTGTTTGCCTTCCTGTATTATGTTGTTCTTAACCTGTTCACTTGGGATCTAAGTTGATTGTGTGGTAGAAGGTGGGATGGAATCCAATTTTGTGAAGAAATTATTGACTGGAAATGGTATCAAGTTGGACATACAAAGTTGGAATCCATTTGGAAAATGCTGACCTTAATATTTCTGTTCTACTTTTTGTGTTTCAAATGGTAACTGCTAGAGGCAAACTCAAGTAAGAGACATCGATGCTACCCTGATGTGTGTCCTCCCCAGTATATAAATGTATCTGTTAGTATATTGCTAAAAGAAAAAAAGATTAGTGAGAGTGGGTTTCATGCTTGGAGATTTTCATGAGAAATGTAGACTATTAAAAGGAGGGATCTCAGGGTCAGAAGCTGGTTGTATCATGTGGAAGGCAAGAAACCACACACTGAGTAGTAATGTTGCAGAAATGAGAACAGATACGTTAATTTAGCAATTGAAATCAGCCATGCTGAAGGCTTTTAAATTGCGTTTTGTTTGTATAGAAACAAATAGTCCATCCTGGAGCAAGAGGATCTCTGCTGGGTGTTTCCGTTTCTTCTTACTGGGTGCACTGGTGACATCATGCTGTGTGGTGATAGGTCTCAAAACTCCTCTGAGTTTTCTATTCAGAATTAAGGAGGAGAGTAGGAGGCAGCTTTAACTAAGTGCACACAATATATAATCTCTGAATGAATACAGAATGTGTGCTAGATGGGACATTGTTCCTGTAAAAGGACCAACTCATCAACACTACAGCACACTAAAAAATGAGATACTCCTTCTCAAATTACATGTAGCATGGGTTTGTGCTCAGAAATGTACCTCATCTCATACACACAAATTCCCTTGAATATGCCTGAGCTGCCTTTGTCCTTGCCTAGACAGTCCCAGAATGGGCCACTGTGCTGAGGTTTTTCATCTGAATCCCAAAGTGCTTTTCCTCTGGATTCAGTCCTCCTCCTTGAGTTAACACAGTCTGAAATACAAAAGCTAAGAACATAATAATTGTTATTTCCATGTTCCTTTCAACATTTTATTTCTGCTAGGAAGCAGGAAAAGGGTGGCACACTTCAGTTCACACTCTCCCCCCTGTCTGCCAGAGCTGTAGAAGCCGGGAGGTTTTGACACAGCGGATTTGGTGCGGCTGAGCTGGGGCTTGTTCCATTACACCTTCCCAGTATGGCTGTGGGGGAAGTCCTGACTGGGAGCCTTTAACACCGAGCGTGGCACATAAGCCAGGAGGATGTAAACTAACCTCCAGCTCACTGGCTGGAAGTAGGAGAGAGGGTTGTAGAAATCCCGTCAAGTTTCACACAACACCTTTGCTTCCTGTTGTAGACAGTGTAAGTTAAAAGTACAACTGAGGGTTTGGGTTCTTTATCCAAAGTACAATTTTGACTGGGAGTTACTAAAAGGCAGTAAAAGTGGAAGCATATTATGCTTTTTTCAGAGTCCCTTCTCGATGATTGCCATTTGAGGAATGAGGATGTCGAATTTGCCACGTTGCACAAAGTTATGGCAGCTGTTCCATATTGCTAGATTGGAAATTAAAATGGAGATCTATTCAAATTGTCTGACACTTTCAGCAAGCTTGAAAGCAATGCTTTAAAATATAACAGAACTCTAATTTGGGTCCTGAGGGATAGTCAGTAACGTTGAAAGCAAACGTCTTTTTCCAAATGGTCTTTAACTACTTTGTGTCTTTTTATTTTCCCTGCTAAATTCTGCTTTCTATGGCAACCATGTGATCCAGCTGAAGTCAACAGGATTGCTGAGAATGTCAAAGACCAAATCCTAGGCAAGAACATTTCAGTAGGTCTAGTCTGTTATGACAATAAATATTTTCAGGAATGTTTAAGCTATGTTAACCTTTAAAAAAGAATGGCTCACTTTTCTATTTTCTTTCTTCCTAAATGTGCGGTGCCTCAATCTTCTTAACAGTTTCTTCATCTAAAGATAAGACTGGATTTATATGTATCTGTAGAGGGTAAGGCAATCTCTTAGTTTAGGAATTTGTAGAGGTCAGCCTTTGCCTGCCAACACACAATCAAATCTAACTTTTAATCCTAGTGCTGCTGCTTTAGTAACACTAATTTTATAAAGGCTAGGAAAACTCATAATCTAGGAAATGAAGTTCTTTGAAACATGTAATTGTAGACCTGTGCTTCAGAACCCAAGGTTTAGCCAGCTTGATTTGTTGTCACCATGAAGTATTATTTAACACCATTAATATTTTTATCTGGTAATTCTTATTCCACAGAAGGAATGCGCTGTCGACATCTTTTGGCATTTTGTTGTTGTCGTCCTGTATATGCCAGTTCATCACTCATGCTGAGGATTAATCGCTACGGTAAATGTAGCGTGATCTGTTCAGGAAATGTTTGGCGAGGCTTTATAAAGGCACTCCATAAAAAAGACAGACAAAAGTAGTCTCTGTTTTTCCTTATGGGTGAAATTCACCTGCCCAAAACTCAAATAAATACGTGACAGACCTCTGCTAACACAATTCCAATTCCACTGCTATCTGTTCTGTTTTGCTTCCCACACATCCTGTAATGTCGAAGATACTCTCTTCTAAAATATCATTTGCTTTTTCAGGGTGGCGCTGGAACCTACAAAGGGCTTAACGGGCCCTGGAAAGAGCGATGTTGCTATTGATTAATCTGTCTTCTGAATGAACCCTGGTTAAAAGCTGTATTTCCAAAATTCTAGATGAAAGAATCTGTATACAAATAATGGCAGGAGGAGTGCTCTCTGGGATGATATGACTACATAAATAAGCAGTTCTTCAGTGCAGCATGTGGTTTTCTAATTTCCAGTAAAATGGAATGAGTCACACATGACAACACCATTGCCACTAACCAGTGTGGCATGGCATCTGAAAAAGATAGCACTGGAAGGGTGTGAACTGCAGAGCAGATGATGGGGCTTGAAACATCTTGTTTTCTTTGGCAGAGCAACCAAACTCTTGATGCTTTCCCACAATCTGCTCCAAGGATATAGGTTTTGCTGTGCTGTATCAGATTATTACTCTGGGAATTTGAGTGTCCTGCCTTTGCCAATGGACAGCTCTTGATGCTTCAGATAAAGAGAAATACCCAGACTCCCCACAGGGGAATTCCAAAGTCAGATGATGTTTCTTCAAGTAGGGTTTACATTACTGCAGAATTACCAGGGGAGGTTTTTTCTCTCCAGTACCAAATCATAAAGGATACGTCTACTCAGTCAGGCAAACAAAGGCCCAAGACAGCTCTCAAGTCCAGGCTCACATACCATACATATTACTTATATGTAAGTACATGCTCTGGTATGGACCTTAGGCTGAGTTCACTCCAGAGGGAAAGTCTAGCTGTAGTCATGACTTAGCACAGGCCCGAGATTTTCTTCCTCATGTTTGGAAAGGTGCTGCGTGGCAGCGCAGCTGCGCAGGAGCAAAACTCCCGGTGACTGCTGCTGTTCAACCCTCAATCTGAGAGGAGATGATATGGAGTCTCAAAAGATGAAGGCCCAAATTAAAGAGACCAAAACCACGCCCCTCCCCTTTATTTCTGCTTTCAGGCCTCTAGAACTGGGGATCAAATCCTCTGGTGTTAATAAACTGGAAACTCTGAAACTTTTCATGCAAAGCGCCTCCAGCAAAACTGGAGGCATCTGTTCAAAAGCGAGCTGAAGAGGACCTAGCTCACACGCCTGGTCCCTGCAGTAGGGCCCTAAGGCTGGCAACTTGTAGGTATGAATGACTTGTGCTTTCTTGGATCTATTATACAAAAGTGGCATCAGATGTTTTCTGTTCCTCAGAATGAATACTTGTTAAAGGCGGGGTGGGAGAGGGGCACAAGTAATTCTTTTTCACCTCCTGACACATCCCCAAATACAGCACTGCTAAGTGCCATATCTAGGTGGTTAATGGTGATATTCTAGGTGCCCAGCATTATATTTTCATTGGTTTATATTGTTTCATCCCTGGCAGTACCGTCCACGCTAAAGGCTCAGGAAGAACAGTAGTTTAAGTTGCAATTTAATTCCCTGTAGATGGAGATGCACTGTGACAGAAATGCCTGTCGTCCTGGCAATCTCTCACATCTGCTGGAGGCAGAAGAGTAAGTGAAACAATAACTCTGCCAGCAGATGTGGTTCTGTAGGGACAGTAGTGTCTGTGGTACGAAAATTCTCTCCCAAAACACAGATCTGTGGGGACAGTAAGCGTTTGTGTCAGTGACAACTTTGCAGCATCTGCTGGGACAGTAATGTCTCTGATTTGTAAATGCATCTCTGCATCTGCTGGGTCAATCAGAGAGAGAGGTATTGTATATATCCAGTTTTAGATATGAAAATCTGCTTCACTTTCCTGTAATTTTGGGGGATTTGACTCTTCCTCCCATGAGCTAATAGGAACCATCTTATGTAAGAAGAGCTAAAGGTATTTGTGGGTCTTTTGCATGTAGGACACACATTGCCACATTTCAGCTGCCAAGAAATGCTGCTACATTTTCTCCTACCATAGTATTAATCATTAATGGCTTTGTTCTCAATGAACAGCCCAAATATCTTCAATGACGCTCTTTTGAGTGCTAGCTTTGTGGTCGCAGTGAGAGCATCACATGAGAAATGTGTTTGTTCAGGGTGGAGATGCAGCACAAACACAGCGTTCTGACCCAGACCAGATTTCAAACATTCCTAAGTACAGGTGTTCACAGATAAAGATTTTTAATTTGCCCCCATTTCCAGGTTAGGCAGCAGACCCAGGCTACGAAGGATTGCACTGGAGACAGTCAATTTTCCAGCAGCAGCAACTCCATTCAGATCTGAGGGTATTTTGCTACAACAAAGGCTGATGTTGACATTTTTTCTTGGATAGAGACAGATGCAAGAGCTTCTGCCTCAAGGTTATCCATTATACAGTATATTAACTAGATGTTTTAACATCATGCTTCCCACAGAGACAGAAATGAATGATGATTAATACTTATCAATTAAAATCTAATCTTTTTCCCATGTGTATTTATATGCTGAACTTCAACCTACACGGCAATTCTGTGACAGGAATTAGATATTCTTTTATTGGAGAGCACTGGGATTATGATCAGGGATACATTATTCACTCATTTATTACGAGTGTTGCATTTGTGCCTAGATTTTGCCTAGGCACTGTATACAAACATAGTCTCTGCGCAAAGAAGGTTATAAACAATTAGCATTAAAGAGACAATTATTTTCTTTTTCTTCTTGTAGCAGCACTGAGTAAGGAAGGGGGGCTGGAGGAGAGAATCAGCAAAGGTTGTACATGTTTTATGATCGTAATTATAATTAACTATTTCAGAGATTAAAATTAAATTAAAATTTAATTATAATTTACTATTTCAGAGATTAAAACTGATGAAAAAAGACTCAAGGTTATGAGCTACCTCACAGATATATGAGTTATCTAGCGCTGTCTAAGCAGGCAGATATATATATAGATATATATATATTTTTTAATCTAGCCACTGTTTAATAGTGCCCGCAAGTGTGATAGGTGCTTTACAGACTGAGATGCCAGCGCTGCATCAGACAGTGGATACTGGCCCAAGGGCCACGGTAACAAAGAGCTCCAATCTGGCAGCCGCACAGAGCAGCGCTCCATGAGAGGCTGCACACAGGAGCAGCCTGGAAGGCTGGACTCCAACCACAGAATGGGAGAGCAAAGGAGAGGCAGAAGTGATTTTCATTTTCGAACTCTGGTCTGCATGGTTGTTAAATGCCATTTAATTCAGATATATGGTGCGATAACCCTTGCTCACAAGCGAGACACAGAATGGAACAATAAATGAAGGAGGCCACTCACAATCCAGGTGGAGAGTTTTGAAGTGGGCAGGTGATCCGGCTGGTTAGTTCTGATTTATTATAAAGGCATCTTTATGCTTTTTGAATTGCCTTCCATCACTCATGTTAACCAAAATGGCATTCTTATAAGGCAGTTCGTCCCCTACACACATGCACACACTAATCACTCATGTAAAACTAATAGCAAACACATATGAAGAAAGTACTGCATGTGATGACTATTACAATTTTTGTTGTTGTTTTAATGTACTGGAAACAAAAATTTTAGTTTAGTAAAGCCATAAGCAACTGGTATGTGTTTACAGTACTGTATAAACATTTTTCAGAAACTGATTGTGACTGTTAAAGGTCTGTGACTTTTTCTGGTTTGTGGCAAAATTGCTGCTTACAAGTTGTCCCAGAAGATCTTTGTTATTAAAAAAATATTTTGCACATGAATTCTGCTGTTACAGAAGAGAGGTGTAGAATTACGAAGATGAAAGTCCATGTGGGGAAAATCATCAACATCATCTCCTCGTTTGTATTTTTTGATGTGACACTCCTTATCGTGAGGGAAAGAGGCACTTCTGCAGCTTCCATACCCCTGAGCCTCCTTCCATCTCAGAGATGTATCACAAAGCCACTCACTACTCCATCTCCATTTTATTTCTTGTCATTTATTAACACAACCATACTGTTTTTGAGAGCTCTGCCCATCCCTTAGCATAAAGCATCCAAAGAGGTGGATCAACTGGTGGAAAAATAATAAACATTTTCAGCTGCAGTTGTGCAGATTCTGGATGAGTTGTTTATAAATATCTTGTCTAGAACTGTCAAGAGGTGGAGCTAACATCATTGAAAGATGATCAATTCTGACACGGTGCTCTGAGATTTCACTGCCACTGAATGTAGGTTAATATGGGATTCAATAGGAAATCTGGCTTGTGTATTGCTACATATGACAGGAAATGAAGGAACTTGTCATTTGTCTGCAGATTGCTAATTGCAGTTTATTGCACATGCAAAAGGTTAATTTGAGTATGTTACCACAGTAATCACATGCACTGTCTCAGAATAAACTGTACTCCAAATCTTATTGATGATGTGGCCTGTGGGATTTGAGACATTATTTTGTAAGATTATGGCAAATAAGAATTTTACAGTAAATGCTGTAACAGAAGGCAGCAGTGTCCTTAAGCATAAGCAACTGGGATAGAGTGGAGTTGCATGTCTCTCATATGAAATACTTTTCCTTGACCCTTAATTTAGTTATTCCCTGAGATGCATGTAATTTATTCTTTGTGATGATACATTGAAAACAGAGGTCCCATCTATTCTAGATGAAAATTGTATCCTATTCTTATTATTGCTAATGCTTTGTATTTAGAGTAGCATTTAAAGGTCTCAGATTAATTCATGACCTCCCCATGCTAGGTGCTGTGTATATACACACAGTAAGCTCCCTGCCCCAAAGACCTTACACTTTAATTAAATAAAGGTCGGAGGAAGGAAGTTTTATTGCCTCTGTCACAAATGGGAAATGATAACAGAGAGAAACTAAAAGGACTGAGAATTACACTCCTCCTGCAATGAGTCCTGTAATATGGCCTGTAATATATCCTCCCTTCCTGCTTTTGTTAAGTTGCTGTAAATTGGTAGGTAGACGGTTGGTCTCTCCCCTAGAGGTGGAGTTTACTATAATTCTGCATATGTTTCAAGGTTTCATGGAACAAAAGCACTTAGGTAGACAGATAACACTTTAATTTAGATCTGATTAAGTTATTTTGAAGAAATACTTCTTTGGAGTCAGTAGAGTCGTATGAATCTTGTGTGAATTGCTTGTTGCCACACGAGCACGCTATTGCATGGATTCTGTGGTCCCGGGGGGCTGTACTGTTGATGCATGCGTGTTTTAAGGTACATCAGTAAAACTTTTTTATTGTTGTTATTATTCCCTGTACTTTGCTCTTAAATGTTTTCTAAAACAGTAAAAAAGCAATAGCCCTCAAGATGTTGGACCATTCCACAGGATTCATGGGAGGCTTCAAACACCAGTGCACACGTAGGCTCCCAGAAATGCATCTCCCTCTCCCCCTGCCCTCAGAAAGTACCATGCTTATTCTGAAATGCATTTTAAGCATTTTTAATTATAGCTTCACATTAAAAAATAAACCCAGATCAGCACAGAATCTGGGTTTAAGAAGACTTTTTCCTATAGAGGAATATAAATCTGAAGATAACTTGTTTTCCTTTTTCTCCTTAGTACATGGGTGTTCAGTACAGTATAGTGATCTTGGGCAGAAACACGAACAGATGGGGTGGGAAGGGGGAGGGAGAAAAAAGAGGATAATATGAATCAGGAGAATAAACAAAACGACAAACAGGTAAAATCCAAGGATAACGCAACCACGCTCCTTACATCTCTGCGTTTCAGTATTTGTGCCCCTCACTGCTGGACTTCAACAACAATAACCCTCTGTGTTGCCATGTCGTTCCCTCTGTCCTCTCTGCCCCTGTCTGGTAAATGGGTACAGTTATTTTCCGCCTCACGGATTTTAGAGTCCTTGAGTTAAAAAGACAGCAAAGAAGCAGACATTTTATTTTTATTGTTGTCAAAGGTTCTGTCCATCTGCTTTTTCTCTGGTTAAAAAAAAAAATGCTCAATATTGAAAATAGTTAAGAGCCTTCTAGATCATTGAGCATTTATAAGTAATCTCTTATTTATCCCCTATGGAAACCACCACTGCTGCCTATGCAAGTGTAAATTTGTAAAACAAGTCATCTTTTAAATATAAAACTACAGAATTTCCTTGGTTGATGGGGCAAGCCAGGCACTTACAAAAGGACATCACCAGTGTATACCCTTGCTAGAAAACAATCCACTGGAGCTTTGTTATAAAACATGCAAACATCCTGAGGAAGTGACAGTAATTTGCAATAAACACTGCATGTAAACAATTACCTGTGACTTGTTACACTCGTTTGTACAGGCAGCTGGCTAAACAGATCTGTGTGCACTTGTAAACGCCTGTCCCCGTCAAACTTGATACTGGAAAACAATTACTTGGTATTTGATTTCTCTGAAGTAAGAAAAAGTCAGTCTTTTGTACCTGACAGCTGGCAAGGACTCAGTAAATGTGAGTCCTTATAGATACATGGAGAAAAGCTGGAGAATTAAGAGGTAATGGTGGTGTTCATGAGAACAAGGACACTTTCATGTCTATTCACCAGATTGAAAGAACGTTTTTGTGGCACGGTACTTGGTGAAAAAGCTGGTTTTATTGGTTGAGGGGTCCTGTGCAGGCAGAGGTGAAATGAAGTGATTTGGTCACACAAAGCCCAAAGAAGAGGCAGGTGTGACTTATTTTCTAGTGGTTTAGCAAAATGGACGTAAGACGTTTGCGAAATTACGTTTTGGCAGTTCTGTGTGATGCATTCTTCCATGTCGGACTTTTACAAAGCAGAAACGCTGAAGCTGCGAGGTGAGGGAAGCCGGCGAGCGCGTTGTCAGTCACGCTGCAGACTGACAGGTGTCAGCCGCTCCATCCCCACGCAGGCCGGCCTGGCAGCCGGGTGCCGGAGGCCAAAGGCCGCGACACGGTGGCACTGGAGTAACCGCCGTCACCTCCGCAGCGCCGGGATGCACCGAGCCCGGGGCGCTGCCTCCCCGCGGCCTCTCGGCTGTGAGGCCTCCAGGGAGGACCAGGAAGCCCCCGGGCCCGCAGGCGCTGCCTTCCCGCTTCTCAGGAGACCGCGGTTGGGGGCAGCCGCCGGCCCCACACGGCTCCCGCCGCCGCTCCTCCTCAGCGCTCGGCCCCTTCCCGCCCGTGGGTCCCCGCGGAGGGAGCCGCGCCGGGCCCAGCCGCTCCTCACGGCCGCCGCGCAGGCGCAGTGCGCAGGAAGAGCGCGCAGGGCGGGGCTGCGCGGGAGCCGGGCCGCTCGGGGGCTGCGGCCGCCGGGTCCCTGAGGGGCGGCTGCGCCGGAGCAGCCCGCGGTTGGGACCGTGGTCCTGCCGGCCTCGATCGCTGCTCGCCGCCCGGCAAGGCGGGGTGTGGGGTCTCCGGTGACGGCGAGAGGCGGGCGGCACACAAAGGACCGCGGTGACCGTGCATGTCGGCACACACCCCCCGCCAAAAAGAAAAAAAGAGCCCAACCGCTGCCCGGCTCCTCGCCCTCCGTGTGTTGTCCCCCCCCCGCCGGCCCCAGGGGCCGGCGCGGGGGGGACAACACACGGAGGGCGAGGAGCCGGGCAGCCCGCGGACAAAAGGCGCACGCCGGGCCGCGGGAACCGCCAGCGAGGGCCGGTGTTGTTCCGCACCCGACAACAAAGAGCGGAGCCGGCGCGGGGAGCGGGGGGGGCCGCGCCCGGCCAATGGGCGCACGCAGCGATGGCGGCGGCGGCGCGGGGCTGTCAGCGATCGCCGCTTGCGCTGCGGCGCCCGGCGCGCCCCCCTGTCCCTCCCTCTCTCTCTCCCTTCCTCCCTCCCTGTGCCCGCCTCTCCAGAGCCGTCTGGCTGCAGCAGTGCCTCAGACAGAGGAGGGGAGAGGAGGGGAGAAAAAAAAAAAAAAAAAAAAAAAGCGCTGAGTGAGTGGAGTGGAGCCTGGGAGGGGCTCCTTAAAGAAACGCTGCCGTCGCTTGGCATTGTGGCCGGCGAGGAACTCGAGGGGGGGAAGCCATCGGAGCTCCTCTCGCTATCCTCTTCCCACCCCCCCACCCCACCCCCAGCCGACAAAAAAAAAAAAAAAAAAAAGGAAAAAGAAAAAAAAAACCTCGGGGGGGGGGGAGCCGCGGGAGGGGGGTCCTGAGAACATCTTATAAACCGGATTGCACTGAGAGGAGGAAAAAAAAAAAGCAAAAAAGATACAAAATATACAAGCAAAAGGCAACAAATCCCCGGTCTCCAGCAGTCGCCCACCCTCCCTTTTCTTCTCTCCTGCTGGCCATCTGCCTTGGGTTTTCCTTTGTGTCTGATCTTTTACTACTGAGCCGAGTGCAGGAGGAGGGTGCAACACACACAGGGACTATGCCCAGCTCGCTTTTTGCAGACATGGAGAGGAACGGGAGCGGCGGCGGAGGCGGCGGCGGCGGTGGTGGAGGGGGAGAGACCCTGGATGACCAAAGAGCCCTTCAGATCGCCCTGGATCAGCTCTCCCTGCTGGGGCTGGACAACGACGAGACGGGCTCCATTTACGACAGCGAGCCTCGGAAAAAGAGCGTGAACATGACTGAATGCGTCCCGGTGCCCAGCTCGGAACATGTCGCTGAGATAGTGGGGAGACAAGGTGGGTGACTGCATGCGAGGGGGTGTGGGGAGCAGGTCTCCCCTCCGCGCTGCCGGGCGGGCGGCTCAGATGCGACACTGGCCATTCCCACGAAAACTGCAGCTGTTCGGTGGTGGCCGGTGCCGGCTTCCCCCAGACAAAGAAAGTGCAGCAGACGTGATGTTTCCGAGGAGCGTTGTGCATCAGTTTCGAGATGCACTTTCAGCTGCCGGGAGGGAAAATAAAATAATATCGCGAAAATTATAAAATTTGCTCCTTTCCTCCGGCTGCAAAAGTTAGATTTGCAAGAGGGAACGGAAAGAAAATGGGAGCCTCGGTGCTATTATTATTTTTTTTCCCCCGAAGTTAGAAATCGTGGATTATTTTTAAGGAAGAGAAATTGAGTGGGGAAGTGGAACAATGGGATTGGAATAAAGCATCCGCAGTGGGGAATGTGGCTCATTCGGTACAGCAGCTGCTCCTCACCTTCTTAAAAACTGATTATATTTTTCCGAAAGGAAAGTGCCGAGCAGGAATGCAGACTGGCGGGTGTGTTGGTTTGTTCGGTCTGCTTGCATTTTATTTTTCTTTTCTGGTCGTGCAGTTTTTCTGCACGCTCTTTTTTTTTTTTTTTTTTTTGGTGCCATTCCTGTGAGCTGCACGTTGGTAGTTTTGGGGCAGTTTGCATGGGAGATGTGTTGGTGACCACTTGCGATGCCTTTGGGTGTGTGCCAGGGCTCTGGGCTGACATGACTTTACACCGTGACTGGGGCTCATGGATGAGATGCCAACGATCACCTGGGGTCGGGGGCAATGTCTTTCAGGTGGGTGTGTTTGGTCTCCTCTCCCTAGCTGCACCCAAATAATAGATTGTAACCGGTTCTCTCCCCCCGCCACTTTCTTCCCCTCGCCCTCCATCTCCCACGTCTCGTTCCCAGGTTGCAAAATCAAAGCTCTGCGGGCAAAGACCAACACCTACATCAAGACCCCAGTTCGTGGGGAGGAGCCGCTCTTTGTTGTGACGGGCAGAAAGGAAGATGTGGCCATGGCCCGCAGGGAGATCATCTCAGCAGCTGAGCACTTCTCCATGATCCGAGCCTCGCGGAACAAGAACACGGCCCTGAACGGCACTGTTCCTGGCCCCCCAAACCTGCCCGGCCAAACCACCATCCAGGTGCGGGTGCCTTATCGTGTGGTGGGCTTGGTCGTGGGGCCCAAGGGGGCCACCATCAAGCGCATCCAGCAACAGACGCACACCTACATCGTGACCCCGAGCCGGGACAAGGAGCCAGTCTTTGAGGTGACGGGCATGCCTGAGAACGTGGACCGGGCCCGGGAGGAGATCGAGGCGCACATCGCCATGCGCACCGGCGGCATCATCGAGCTGACGGACGAGAACGACTTCCACGCCAACGGCACGGATGTAGGCTTCGAGCTGAACGGCACGGGCAGCCTCTGGAGCAAGCCCACGCCGCCCAGCATCACGCCCACCCCGGGCCGCAAGCCCTTCTGCAACTACCGCAACGACAGCTCCAGCTCGCTGGGCAGCGCCTCCACCGACTCCTACTTCGGGGGCGGCACAGGGGGGGGCGGCGGTGCCCGCCTGGCCGATTACAGCCCCCCGAGCCCGGCGCTGAGCTTCACCCACAACGGCAACAACAACAACAACAGCGCCAACGGCTACGTGTACGGCGGGGGCGGCGGCGACGTCCTCTCCTCCCCGGACTGCTGCTCCGATCTGCCCTTCGACTCGCCGCCCGGCTTCGACCTGGCGCCCGCCCCGCCGCCGGGGGCCGCCCTCATCTGGCCGCAGTTCGAGCGCGGCCCCGCCGCGCCGCCCTCGCCCGCGCCCTCGCCCGCCGCCGCCTTCCCGGGCGCCGCGCCCGCCAATGCCAACCTGGCGCTGCTGGTGAGCGGCCCCCGGCGGGGCGGCGGCGCCCCGCCCCCGGCGCGGCTCTCCCCGCCCCTGCACGGCAGCGCGGCGGGGCCCGAGCACCCGCTGGCGCGCCGGGTGCGCAGCGACCCGGGCGGGCGGCTGCTGGCCGCCTCCTACCCGCTGTACGCCAACGGGCTGGGCTCCCACCTGCCGGGGCTGCCCTCCGACTCCTCGGCCTCCTCCTCCTCGTCCTCCAGCTCCTCGTCCAGCTCGTCCTGCTCCTCGTCCGGCGTGCGGCGGAAGGGCAGCCGCGACTGCTCGGTCTGCTTCGAGAGCGAGGTGATCGCGGCGCTGGTGCCCTGCGGCCACAACCTCTTCTGCATGGAGTGCGCCAACCGCATCTGCGAGAAGACGGAGCCGCAGTGCCCGGTCTGCCACAGCGCCGTCACCCAGGCCATCCGCATCTTCTCCTGAGAGCCGCCGCCGCGGGGGCGGCCCGGGGGGAGCGGCCGGGGCAGGGCCGGGCTGGGGCCGGGGCCCGCCGGGGGGTGCGGGCTGCGGGAGGGCTGGGGGGTGGTGGTGCGAGCGGGTGCATGCTATCCATAGTAACGGGCGACTCCATTCTAGTGCTAGGCTAGTTTTTACACTGTACTTTCATACGAAGCTTCCAAAACTCCCCCCCTTTTTTTAAAAAAACAAACAAACAAACAAAAAAAAAGAAAGTAGAAGATGCTTCTGATGATGACAATGGTGTGTGGACTGTTAGTAGAACGTGCTGGTAGTTCCTAGGATGCTTAATATGAAATAATTAAATCTATGGGTGGATACTTTTCTGAATGTTCTTGAAAGGGCAAGAAGTTCCTGTGAAAAACCACGATACTGCAGCTTTATCAAAGTTTAAAAAAGAAAAAAAAAACCTGTAACATATCTCTTATATATATTAAAAACGTTTAAAGGTTTTAAAGATAAATTGCATTAATACAGATTGAAGTATTTTATTCTTTTTTGACTTGAAAAATTATATTTCATATTGCAAAGATGTTTACAAGTATTTTAATTTAAGTTCAGTGAACTTTTTGTAGCTGGGTTAAATCTTTTTTATTTTAGTATGGCCTTATGGCAAAGAACACTGTATTATTTTAATATCACACAGTTGTGAACGGAATTACAAACCATAAAATGTGTAATGCTTTGAACAGTATTCTGTTGGGATGGAGATTTTATAGGTTCAGAAAAAAAATCTTTTAAATCTGCTTCACCCAGCATATTTTCTATTCAGTGATATAAAGCATATTTTATTCTATATTATTACAAAAATGGAAATGTATAAACATATGTCAAAAGGAACTGTTGAAGCTTTCTAACATTTGTATAAATAGAATTCAGTGGAAATTACAAAAATTCTGTTGCACCACTATAGTTTTAGTATTTCTATTTTAATACATTTGTTTACCACTTGTTTATGTATATGTAGGTGACGTTACTTGAGCTTAAATGTACTTTACTGAGCAAAGTTTAAAAACAAAGTATATTTTATTTTATGATAAAGGGCCTTTAACCTCATGGTCAAATACTAATATTATATTTGCTGAGACAAGATTTGAAATTGTATCAAGAGTTTTATTTTTCTGACATTTAAAGTTCTACATAATAAAAGTAAAACTTAAGTAATGGTGCTACTTCATGTTTTTTTAAGTATTTCTATATAAATAAAATAAAATATTACAGAAAAAAAAAGGTGCTCTGTGTAGTGATTTGATTTGATGTGCTGAGAGTGTCTTTTGGAATTTTTGTTCCTCGCTTGTAGCACTGAAACATGTTGGGAGTTTAAACTGTGTGATGTTAATGTTGCTGGAATTCTTTAGCTTGTGACGGCTTACAGAATAATCCTGCCAGCGATCATACCTTATGTTTTTAAAGATAAAAAGATGTGGTTTTTTAAAATATGTGGCATATTGCTGGGGTTATTGCGCATCAAAAAATACTTTTTTTTTTTTTTTTTTCAGGATTTTTAGTCTCGGAAAATACTCTGTTTCGTATGAATTGTTACTTCTAGCAAAGGGACCGTGCGTAAGAAACGGAGCTGAGCGCTGGGTTGGCTTTGGAGCTGAGCGCTGGGTTGGGTTTCTGCTCCGCAGGCAGATGGCGGGGAGGCTCCTTTGTTGCGACGCGCCGATGCAGGCTGAGCCTGCGGGTCCTGGCTCTGCCCTGCCCAGGGACCTCCGAGCCGTGGCCCAAACTCCGTGTTTTCTGCAGCGGAACAACGGCTTCGGTATCCTTCCCCAGCTCCTGGAAGTGCTTCTTGGTATTTGGCAGTTGTGGTTCTGGTAATTGGTGTTGACAAGCTTATTTGAATAAAAAATTTATTGCCGTGTAAAGTTTGTTTGCTTTTGATGCTGGCCGCAGTGGTACTGGGGCGAAGGAAGCGCAGGCGTTTTCTAACGAGCCTACGAACCCACCAGGCAAACCCTGCAATATTTTTGTTGCTGATTGTAGCCAACGTGTTTGAATGAACTTGCTGGATAAAAACGTGTTAGAGCAGATTTCAGAGGGTAGCTGCAGATCGCCGTAAGTGTTTGGGGTTGAGGGTGCCGGAGCACTTTGCAGCGGGGTAGTGAAAACAACAAAACAAACCCAAACTGTGTAGCGTATTTCATATGTTTGACTTTATGCTTAGCAGCGTGTGCCAGAGCTGCTCTGCTCGGATCTCCTTTATGGACTCCGGAGCTGCTGGGTGGGTGGGAAGGGGGAGGAGGGAGGATGCGGCAGGGGATGATGGGATCTCTTTGTTTGATTTGATTTTTGCTTCTTTCATTGAACTGTGATTGCGGTATCATCTGATTTATAGAGTTTAAATCCCTCACTGAGTGTTGCATTTGTGTCAGGAAGCTTGTCGTTTTGAATGGTGGAAAAGAAAAAAAAACAACAAACCAACCCAGTGCTGTGGAAAAGAATCTACAGAGTAACAGAGAAGATGGGCTTAAATACAGAAGTGGTACGGACCTTGAAAAAAAACCTTGGCAAAATTGGTTACTTTAAAGGGATGAGGAAGTTTAAGTCCACATGTATATTTTCTTAATGATGGATGTTTAGGAAATGTACTCAAAATGTGTCAATCAATTTCTTGTTTCGGTGTAAACATCCCGTGCTGGTGTCTGGGAAAAGTTGTGAAAATCACTATAAATAAAAAAGTGAATTTGATCACTTTTTGCTTAATTTTCCAAGCTTAGTGAAACCGAAAGGTAAATAGGATGAACAAAAAGTGAAAATTAATTCTCTTTTTTTTTTCTTTTTCCCCCTAACGTGCAATGCTGTGTGTCTCTGTGGTGTTAGCAGCAGTGGTGTGTTAGGCTGAGAGCAGCCGTGGTGCCTTCAACAGCAGCGCTTGTGCAGCAGCTCCACAAACGCCCCGACCTGGGCGGTCAGTGGGGCATTGCTCAGCTTGGCCAGCGAGTCCCTCCTTAAATGTAGCCTCCTCGTTGTCCGTGTTCGGCTTGCAGGACTTGACTTGCTATTTTCTTCACCAAACAGTGGCTGAAACAAAGGCAATCCCCTCTTTGTCTGTGGCCCTGGGTGCCTTTTTTGCCTCCGTATGCTGTTTCACCCCTCCGTGCACCCTCCACGTGCGTGTTGTTTTCAAGGTGGGAAGATGGGCTGCAGCGCCTTGAAATACTCGTGGTGTTTGTTGCTCTTTGGGAATTATTTCAGCCACAGAGGGACTGGTCTGAATTACTTTTGCTTTGACGTCTGGTGGTCCAGCAAGCCCCTTTTGCACTGTCTTCCAAACGTGCATGCGTGTCGGTGGTAGCAGAGCCAGCCCTTTGCCACATGCCGGCGAGGTCGGCAGCGGCCACCTGAGGCACCTCCCTTGCCTGGTCCCTCCAGCCACCGTTGTGTCCCCCAGCATTGGAGGGTTTTCCAGAGGTGTACCGGCACACGCGGTGTCTGTTGCGTTACATCCCCTTGCTTGCTGGCTTGCGGTGATGTGCCTGAACCCAAACCTGCTCCTGCTGGTGGGGCTTAAGGTCCCTCGCCTTTGGCTGGTGGAGGCGCAGGCACGTGAGCAGAGACAGCGTGGGGAGGAACGTGCGGGCTGCACATGTGCACTGCCCCCCGGATTTATGCCGTAGGTCAGTCCCTTGGACTGCAGAGGCCATAAATCAGCGCCGAATTTGTCCCAGGGTCGGGGGCCATATGGTGTGCGGGAGAAGGAGAGGGAAAGGGATACCCGCGCAAAAGGAGAATAAAGGCCTGTGTTTGGTGCAGGAATATTTCAAAGCCTGAGAAAGGGGCAAAGTTCAGTTTCTAATTGAGTGCTTTGAAATATATAGATGTAAATGGTCAATGTTTATCTTCCGGAACAAAGATCACTTTGTTTTTCAAGTGTTTGTGTGTCGGTGCTGAAAACCATACGTGGGGGTCTTTGCCATGAGAGGCTCCTCTGCAAAGTCTGGAGCTGCTTGGGGGTGCAGGTGCCCCCGGCTCTGTCCCTGTCCCAACCCATTGCTTGAAGGGATCGGCGAGGACCTGCACCTTTGGGGTGTTTTCCTGTCTTTGCTAATGTATGTGTATGGTTCCCAGTATGTATACACATAATTATCTCAAAAAAGGGTACATTTACATCTGTAAGAATTATTATATACAGAGTCCTGAGCTTAATTATTCCTCTGTCCATATCTTGTACTCCACAGCATTTGCATAACAATCAGACATCAAAGCCAGAGCCCTTTACTGGGAAAAAGGTCTTTCCACTCTATTATTGTGTTGCCAAATAAATTATAATGATCAATTTAATCTAAATTTACCCTTTAGATTTTTTTTCTGCAAATTGATTGAAACAAGACTTAAAAGCAAACTTTAAATTTAGTGGTAAAAATCTAGTACAGTAAGGTATTTAAATTAGATTGCTTTTTGTTTGATGTTTCTCACTCCTCTCTGCCGACCCCCTCACCCCTCTTTTTTTCGCCATTCTCCTTGTCTTGTCATTTTGGAAATTTAAATTATGCTTTGCTGTCACTGAAGTGAATGGGAATTCTGCCGCTGGAAGAGCGTGCTGGTGAGTATTGCATTTAATTGATCTAGAAATAGCTAAAAGTAATTATTCACCCTGCCTCTGCTTGTTTGTGTGTCCTGTACCTTGTTGGCTCTCTAGTAGGATGATTTAATTAGAGAACAAAGACTATTTTAAATCCAAGGTAGTTAAGGGTTGCTTCAGTCTGTATAATCATTTGAGTTTCTGGTTTACCTTTTTATGATGGTCTACATGGGAAATGCCAAAGGGCCTGACTCTGCAGCTGGATAGTGCTCTATCCAGTGGTGACCAATGTGGGAAAACACTCATAACCACTGTGTTTTCTTGCTTTCTTCTCAGAAAATGATATATAGATATATATATGACCATATATTCAATAAATACTTGTGTGCACGGGTGACTGCTTAAAATCCTCCAGAAAAACACGGGTTAGAAAGTCTTTCCTTTTTTCAGTGCATTAATGTTAATAGAAACTCGCTGTAATACTAGAAAAAAAAATTATTGTAGTTTTATTACTTAAGAATTTTAATGAGGCTTTCACAGTTGGATATGTAAAATAATTACATCTCATCTAATTTCTAACTTTGATTAAAAAGTAAAAAGCTTATTCTGGCTTAGTTTTGCTGAATTAGGTTGTATCTTGATGTGCTTACATAGTGATGAAGCAGTATCGAACACATTTAAGCATTTGGTATATGGATTATTCTTTAATGTTATCTGTATGCGTATCATATGTGCAACTCTGACTGTGCCCTAGACATATACATGCATATATGTACAATATCATAAGTAGCATATAGCCTTGATCTTTTAAGATTTGTGCAGTCTTGGTAAATCATCTCTATTGTGTGATGCTGAATTTGTTGTCTTAAGGAACATCAGGTGGGGCCGTGGTCTTCCTGGGCTGTGTTTTTCTGCGTGTTGGGCTCCATGAAACCAATAGCAGAAGCCTCCCTTGATCAGGATTTAATGCTCCCCATAAAGTAAACTCTGGCAAATAAAGTTTGTTTGCATATAAAATCTTATCCAAGGCACACAGATAATGGTTCTCCCTAATATGGATTTGTTGGGTTTTTTTGGTAGGGAAGTTTTTGCTATACCTTTTGTAACAACTTACAGCTTTCCAGTGGTAAGAAGATGATTGGTGAAAAAAAACCCCAGTCAGTTAAATACATTCATATTAAATGCATCTTATACCTTTACCACTACAAACGTGATTGATTAGCCATCTCAAGAAATGTATAGCCTTTGATAAGACTGCACCAAGAGAAGTGCCTTACTAGTTTTAAATGGAGAACAAAAAGAGTTTTTTGATGTTCCTCATTACTGGTTTTCCACTTGTGATGGAGATAAAACACAGTAAAGTGCTTTTTCCTGTTATGTATAAGGGCTCTTCTGCCTTTCATACCTGGTAGAATTGTGGCCCACTTTACATTAGTATGAATGGCAATTGCCTTGTAAATGTGGCTGCCGTGAATGGGTGAATAGTCTGTCATCTCTTATTTTGTCCTTCGTCTTTATGTTTTATTCACTTTTACCCTCTACAAAAGAGCGTTAATGTAGACCTGAGAAAACAGTAGCAATGCTCCAGTTCGTTATAGATCTAGTGGCAGGTTTTATTTCATTTTGATGTTCTTTGTATTTTGATGGGTGTACTAAACATCGGAAGCTATTTTAATCAAAAGAAGATTTCAACAAGAGCATGACATATTAACAGTGGTTTTGATAGAGCCACGAAAGTTTCTGTTCCACATTGGGAAATTATTTCCACAATTTAAGTGCAAAGGGCAAGTAAATCATACCACTTAAGATTTAGAGAAAAGGAGTGTTTTTCAGTATTTTTAGTTCTGCTACTGAGTCATTGTATCATCTCGGCTAATTAATTTCACCTTTTATATGCTTCAGGATTTCCATCTGTGAATGATCTAATGACACCTACTTACAGGCAGTAAAGTGAAGATTAATTAATTGACATTATTGAAGTATCCTGAGGTGGAAGTCCTGATGTAAGTACAAAATATTATTACTGATACTTCCTAATTAATCAGTTCACAGTAGCCAGCATGTGGTAATCATATTGGTTTAGAGCAAACAAACACAGAACTGGATTATATGTGAAATTTGTGAGTTGTTTTTTTTTTTTTTTTTTTTTTCCCAGATTTCTGTTTTTACATGTTATTTGAATGACCTTATGCAGTGAGTGTAAGAATCTCCCTTCCTCCCCTGGCACTTGCAGGTGTGATGTGCTTGACTGAGGAGAAAGATGTGATCCCAGCATTACACATATAGGCCTAGTAGGCTTCGTTGTGGATATGGAAAAGCAACTTTGGGTGGCAATTTTCTTGCCTCTGCAGGTGTAACATCACTAACACTTTAAAATGTGAAGCTTATTTTTAATGGTGATGAAAATGTTAGCATTATAAAGAAGCATACAGCACCGATCTGGTAATCCCTGTGCATGTGGTGGGTGTTACTGAACAGAACTTTTCCTGCGTGAAGGAGCGGGGTCTTACATCAAGAAGCATCAGAAGGGATCTGATGTTGGGAAATTGTTCGTACTTAATACGGATAATAAGATCTATTCGTACTACTGATGGCTGGGAAACTGTTTGCATAATGATATGACTACAGCTGTGCAGGTCTTAGACCACATCTTTTTAAAATGGCACGAATAGCTGGAACAGTGGAATTTGTGAGTCTTGCTGTAATAAGATCTATGAAACGTGTGCCTAATTTTTCATAATGTTCAATACACAGTTTGGTGTAAGGTGAATGTAGTTGCTGTGTATATCTCTTTCCAGAGGCCAATCACATTCCTAAATGACTCAATACACTTTTTGTTGCTGGAAATGTAAGTCACAAGATATTTTTTGGAATTATTTGCAACTGTTGCACAAGTGCAGGAGGGAAGTTTAAAGCTTCACAAACATATTTCTTTAGCCTTATGTCACTTCTTTTAAAAGAGAAAGCAATCACATGCAATTATGAAACTGCTTTGTGTTTGACGCAGATGAAGATGTTTTCAGGCCACAAAAATGTAACTTTCTATGACTAATTTGAATTAAAAACCCACTCCAGCAGAAAATGTCCTCAATCTTTGGAGTCACATGGTTCTTGGAAAGCTCTCTCTTGGCCGTGCAGGAGGTCAGGCTTTTAAGGAGAGAGTTTGTGCACAAACGTGCAGCGCTGCTAATGAGAGGAATTTCACGCTTCTCCCCCTGCCACCAGCTCTGAGTTCATCCTGCCGGCTGATAGATGGATGTTGGGCCATTACTGAGCCAGTGTAGCGAAACGCTGTAACTCCAGCTAAAGAGATGGCCTCCAGAGACTAGGGTCACCCACCCCGCGAAAATAAAAAGTGATTAAAGGTATAGGCTCCTGTTTGTCCCTGAGTGAGTCTCTGCTATATGGCTGCCCTTCCTTTTCCCAGTGGTGGTTTTCAAGCCAAACGGCCCTTTCATCATCACTCTGGCTTAGCAGCAAAGTTGCCTGTCGATAATAGCAGGCTTCACTTCTTCCCCAGCTAACTGGTAGTCAGACAGCCAAAGAATGGCCTGTCCAAAATTAGGATGTGCTCAATGCACCATCCGCTGGTGTTGTTCCCATAAGCCTAATTATATGACTTTTGGGTCAGACAATGTCTCAATTGTGGCCCTTGGCAGCTACGGGACGCCTAATGCTCCATGAATGTCTAATGTGGAGTTTGATGGCTGTGACTGAGGCTGCAGTTCCACGCTGAAATTGAAAACATCCGTGTAGTTGCCATAGAAAACCGGGTCAATGGTGCTTCCATAAAGCATTAATCCCAGGGAAAGCTCTTGGGTGCATGTTGCCTGTACAAATCCATGTAGGGTGAGCAGTTTATGGTGTATTTCTCTTTCAGGTAAATGACAATTAAGGAGTCAGATTGATTTGGTCTATAGCAACCTATTTCAGAATCCTAATTTATTGCAAGTGCCATCCCTCATCCACTTATCTCTATCTTTTCTTCTATTTTGTGCATTTAAGAACACTTGTGAGGTATCTTATGAACATGGCAAGCACAACGAATATGGCTTTGTATTAGTAGGTTAAAAAAAAATCACTTTATGTTTGCTTTGACTGTAAAATTTTAGGTAGAACCATGCTATCTTTACAACACTTCCTATTAAAACCTGCCATTTTTACAGGCAAAAGCAAGGTATGAATGTAAAAGGCAATTCATTGTAGATGAAGGCTGTAATATGCTTGTTCATTTCAAAGGAGAATGTATAACTAATTACGTTTTAATTAAATCTCTAACGTCAACAGCTGTTTTTTAACGGATCTTTTTAAGCTACATTTATTTTTAGTATTGTTTAAGATCATCTTTCTTTGCATGCATCTCTCTTCATGCATAATTGCCTTTTAAAAAGTTTTCCTTCTTTTAAAGTATCAACTAACACTGGCATACATTAAAGGCTAAGCGCTGGTAAAATGTGTTTTTTAAGGTGCTGGCTGTGCCTTTTCTAAGTAGAGAGCTAAAAGAGGTGACACCACCAAAACGCCCTTTGTTCTCTTTTTCTCCCAGAAGTAAAAGGTTCCAGTTCCAAATCCCAAATTGCCAAGGCCAGTTTCCAGCTGACAGTGGTTTAGGTTGGCTGGCTGTTATCAGTTCCTCCACAATGCAGCTGCTAATTACAGTAATAGCACAACTATCTCTTCAGACTGAGTGAGCCACACTGGTTTAATCCTTTCCCTCCCCCCAGTCAACAACTGTATTAGTGAGCATCCTTTAACTTGTAGAGGAAAAAAAAAATCTGACCCCTTTTCACGTCAAGAAACTTAGCCAAACTTAGGGCTTCACATATCAGGGCTTCCTTCTGTTGATTTTCATAGAACTTGTGTCAACTCGTAAAGCTTCAGGTGTCATTGCAGCTTCTTATTGTTCTTGGTTTGTCCTTTCCAGCCTGGATCATCCACAAGCAGAGAGGAAGGAAAAAGGAGTCTTTGCTCAGCCTGTAGGAGCTTAGAAACACTTTGATGGGACTCAACAGAGCCTATGTCAGGCATTAGGGTCAGAACCACACCACAGATCTCCATCTGTGCACAAATATGTAGCTAATATCGGTTGTCTCTCTAATTTTCTGTAAACATCAAAATCAAGAAACCATGAGAGCCCTGTGTTGGTTCTGGAAGGTAGTTCCATCATAGATTGGAATGCCAGTGTGTTTGCTAAAATTGTATAAACAGTAGGTAAGAGTCCATTATCTCTTTCAGGAAACTGGGCCTAGAGGCTCAGAAAAACTTGACATCTGAGGCTAAGATAATAATTGAAGTAGTGGCAGTAGAATAATGACAAACCAGAAAAACTGGTGAACCCTCTAGCTAACACCTGCAAATGCATGGTGATTATGGTTTTCACTGATAAATGGAGATTTGTGACCCCCATGATTTGCAAGAGCAGAGTTGACCCTTTGTATTTCACTGTTAAATTTCTCTTCTTATAAGTGCACTGCGTCCAATTTTGATCTCAGGGAAGTGTAAATCACAGTTAACATTGGTGACATCACTGTAATTGCATGTATCTGAAGTCAGTATATTTGAGAGAAAATCAGACCTGTTCAGTCTGATTCCACAAAGGGGGTGTCTCTGAAAGCAGAGCAAATTCACACAAGCGATATGAATTATCCCTCTCCTGATGCTGCTGTAAATGAAAGCTGAATCTGACCGGCTTAGTGCTATGGCTTGAATAGGATTTTTGATGAAGCATGCTGCAGCTCTCTCTACAGCAAGAATGTCTTTTATTTCAATAGCGTAAAGCAAGCAGAAATACTAAGATATGTGGCATTTTTTCAGAGTGGCAAAGGACACTCCTGTGTCCACTCCTGACAGATGGGTCAGCCCTTCTTGCGGCAGCAGACAGCTCAAACTGCTTTAATGAATCAATGGAGTGACTAGCCTAAAAATTATCCTTGGGGCACTTGCAAGTATTTCTGAGAATATAATACTGAGCAAAAACACTTGCTATGGTCTTGTGGGACATACACAAGAGAGTTAGAGTTGAACTTGCAGCTGTGCCTTCTGATGTGAGTAAATCACTGGATTTCTCCTCTCAATTTAGTTATTAAACAGGGAAATAGTCTTTGCTTGCTGTATTAGGGTGCTGTGAAGATAAGTTAACTTCCATTAAAAGATGCTTAAAATTCTCATTTGGAGAGCATAATAGAAATGTGAAGCATCTTGTTATTTTAGATGCTGTGGAATTAGCAGGCATGGTTAATCCCTAGTGTTCAACAACAATTTCTCCATACCGGGACAGAAAAACAGGGCCAGTAAGAAATGTGCAACAGCTAGGCTGATGGTGACTGCAGTGAAAAAGCATTTTGATTTGTTGGTCTCTCAGAATTTTGCTTAATGTGTTGCTGTTTCTTCTTGTTAGAGCTGATTGAATTGCATAAAACTGAATTCCAGGAGCTGAGTAGCTACATGGCATTGTATTAAGAGACATACCAATCACTCTGGGATTGCTTTCCTGATGTCAACAACACGTACTGCATACCAACATCGGCGCTGTACTAGAGACGCTCTTCTATGTGTCTGGAAAACTGCATGACAATTTGTGCAAGATGAGCACATCTCACATGCTGGGTTATTGAAAAGTTGAGTAACTTGACTAGTGTTATTTTCAATACTGTTTACCAGCAGACTCTATATGTTGCCTTTTAGACCTACTGTCATGTTGGATTACGATTACTATCAACTGGTAATTGCAAAATTCTAATTTATTTGTGTGTGTGTGTGTTTTCACAGGTAACACTTATTTAACAGAGAGTCATGTAGAAAGCTCCTGTATTTTTTTTATCCAACCTCTCTCCTACCTTTCACCTCTCGGGTCATGGTAGTTTACAGACAAGCTGCAGGAGATGAATTGTGCAGAGTGACAGTGAGGATTTTGCAGTCGGAATTTCTAAAGTCCTGGTGAATGTTAAGCTACCTGAGTCAACATGCACTTTCTTTCTGACCTCAGTGGATCCAGGATTTTCCTGCAACGGACAGCAACTAAATGTTTCTTTGCCTGTGTGATCACGCACATAAGGTTTTACGGAGCAGGTATGTTCTGTATGGCTGATAACCCACGGAATGTGTGTTGTTTCCAGTCAGAAACATGCTTTTCCTGTTGTAAAGGCTATTCAAGTTATCCGTGTATAATATCGTGAACTGGAAGATAAAGGGGATGTATGCCCTTTGAAGAAGCTTCTCCAGATTCTTTTCCGTCTCTCTTCAGTGTGATCCACCACTATTTACAGTCTTTTTATCTCTTTCTTCCCCCTACACCTTGCTCCTTTCTTACAGGCAGTTGGAGTCTGGCTTTGGTCTTACTGGTGGAGTAAGTTTTAATTTCAATGTGTTACTGGATTTTTTGGTTCTGGGCCAGGCTGTCTCACAGCGTCTCCTCTTTGCATCAGACCCTGTCAGGTCTATCCTGCACTGATGCACTTATTAAAAGCTTAGTTATTTATTCATTTCCTCTTCACTATCTTTAGGTAGAGACTTGGACTTGGGAATGATGTCATGTTTTTTTCATGTTGCCTTGCTCCTTTTTTCTCTCATATCAGTATGAAAATCCATGGTGTTGGTATAGGACTCACCCCTGGAAACCGGTGTTTCTGACCCATTAATCTGTACAAATTATTTTTCTGGGTTATCTTTTTTGCTTTTCTAAATGAAAACTGCTAACATCGAAGGCTCTAGGCCTTTTCTTTTTGCCTTATTGACTCACCAAAATACAACAAAATGCTTCCATTTACGGACCTGACTGAATAACCTGACTTTTTCTCATTGTTCCGGGAATGTTTACCAAAAATATAGTCCATTTTCAATTTTTGCATTTATATACCTGCCTTATTTTTGCTTTTACTACTTCTGATCGTCTTAAATGATTTTGGAAAGAAATAAAAATAAGATGTTATGATAGGTCCTTTTGGCCCCATAGAGCTGGAGCAGTCTGGCTACTCTGTTCCGTGCTCTTGTAGCTGAGAGCGCCCTGTGAACGGAAGAGGCAAAGCCGAAAGAGAGGAGTGTGCTCTGGGGTCTGGGAATGACCCCTCCAGTGCTGTCCTAGAGCTCTGGCTTGTGTTTCAGGGACCTGCATTTTACATGGCCACTTCAGCTGTCTTCTGGCAAGAGGGTGATGGACGGGCTGTCTCTGCCCTTGGTCCAGGAGCGGACGATGTGCCTGCAAACCTCTCCTAGGGAAGGGAGAATGAGCATGACTTGGGTTGCGTTCTGGGATGAAGCTTTGGAAAAAGCTGCCTCTCAGTAGGGATGCCCAGGGGTGAAGGGGTGATCCGATGTAGCAATTTTGCTTCAGATTGTGTTTTTGTGCAAGGTTTTGATGCTAACCTTGACTGAGCAAGATTGAGATGATCTAAGGAGTGGGCTCTGAGCTGCAGCCCACTACGCAGCCTTTTAAAATGTTCTGCTTGGGGAATGGAGATGTAAATAGCATAGCACCCTCAGAGATCAGACTGGAATGTGTGTGGAGGGCGAAGGGGGCTGGAGGGATTTCTCCTCCTTTGGTGCATCACATAAACAGCTGAAAGAGAGCCAAGACTTGGAGATTTAAACGGGAAACAGTGAACGGCACCAGGGAAAAAAGGCCAAACCACAAATAAGCATGGGCTTATCTCAAGACAAGCAGCTACCTGAGTGTGTCGAGCACTTGCACACGCAAAGTGAGAAGCGAAAGACAGGAAAGGCAACTAGGTGGAATAAAAGTTTTGAATCCAGGTGTTCCAGTCACACAGGGAGATGTGGTTTATTTCAGGGAAATGAGCATTTGCAATCACCCAGCTCACCTGCTGGTACCTCTCTAGACAGGTGCTGCTAAACCTTCTAAATTCAATTAGTTTAATTTTGAGGGAAAACCTACTAGTACCAACCAGACTGGAGACGATCTTCTGCATGCAAATGGGAAAGAGGGAGGCTTGCTTTAGAAGCACAAATGTGACAGACATAGCAAAACAGAGGAAAATGAAGGTGTGCTGGGAAAGCAGCATGGAGGGAAAAGCCAAATGTCAGGTAGAGGTAGAGAAAGGGCCTGTCGTGGAGAAGTCAGAGCAGTGTAGTGACTGCATTGAGAACCGCTAGCACTGCCCTCTAAAAGCTGCTTCATTATTGGAAGTTAAGGGGAAATTCCTGGTCAGATCAATCAGTGTTTCAGGTGGCACAAAAGCAGGTGATTTCCACTCTGTGAGTTTAATTTTCTTTTTTTTTTTTTAGCATAAAGTGTAATTGGAATCTAGGCAGTTCCTTAGATTTTTAAGAAAACGGATGTGGGGCAACACTGGCGCACGGCACAGGTACGTTTTCACAGGTGTCATGATCATTAATAAGGGGCTGTTCATGATGCAGGTTATCACCTGGTAATATAAATTTGATCTGAATCAAGAGGCACAGCACAATCACACTTCTGTCAAATTATATAGGATGAATGATGCAAAGTTTATGCAGCTTTATGTTTTCAGATTAGCTTTGTGCTTGCTGTGGGAGGGTGGCTGACAGCAAGCCTGTCAAGGTTAGCAGCTGATCTGGTGTGAAAACTTCCAGGAGAGAGTTACCCCATTAAAAAATCCTAAAACAAGTCTGCAAAGGCAAAGTGAATTTGCACTAGCCCAGTGATTCCCATTCAGTGGTCACAATGTTGTGTAATACCATAGAAGCAGATTTATCTTCAGGCCGCCAGCACAGCTGCCTGAGGTTCAGTTTTCCAAGGCGCCAGCCCCTGCTGACCCCAGTCTGAGCAGAGCAGGGGCTCAGCACACCGAGGGGCAGCCTGGCAGGTGCCCTAAATGCATGTCTGGGGTGTGGACTGGTTTTGGCTTTGTGTGGAAAGCCTCAAATTGTGCTTGCAACTTAACTGGAGGGAAGCGTTTGGTTTGGGGTTGGGTTTTTTTGCATAACTGTATGCGAGTTAATTCCGAAAAGATACCTGCAGATGTTTCCAGTACACAAGCTAGAGAAGAATGAGCTCACCTGAAATGGTAGGCTAATATCTGGGTTAAAGCTGGTTGCATTCCCTGGAGCCAACTGTTAAAATCTCTGGTGACTTCCAAATGGGCATTAAAGGCTTCCTCCAGCCAGCTCTGCCTGCCCCCATGCCTCGTCCTGGAAACACCTGGCTCTGAAAGGGGCTTCTCCCTCTCCCCACCTCCCTTCTCCACCTGACATGTTCATGCTGTCCTTTTCTGCACACTGCTCCTATATGTTTCAGCTGGATTTGTCCCACTAGTCATTAATTTGGCAACATACACATGGTAACAAAACAACTGAATGTCCCACATAAATCAAATGCAAATGGGAAACTGATGGTCACGCACACATTTGTGGACAGGGGCCAGGTGGGAAGAGACTGGCATATGTCGTATAGGGCCGGGGTGTGACTCTTCTTTGGTTTCATTAATGTAATTTGCTTTCACTTGAATAATGTCTTTCCAGGGCCTGGTCCATGGTACTTGTCTGACTGCAGCTGGCCTCTCACTTCAAGACTGGAACCAGTACCAGGCATACTTGAGATGGGTGAAGATGGCCAAGGGAGTCTCCAGTTGCTGTTTGCTGAAAGCAGCATCATTACCAGCCTGTGTGGTTCCTGTTCTGCATCCTGGCTGCGAGGGGGAGTGTAGCATTCCAGGAACTGGCTGGGAAGAGCTGGAGGAGTCTTGATTTTATGGATTTGTAATTCTTTAGGGTGTAGCATCAATTAGAGAGGCTGTCCCATCATTTCAATCTCTGCTGGGATTGAAGGGGTTTCTTAAAATCAAGAAGACTCTAGTTGTTTGGGCTAGAGGGGCTTTTTCTCTCTCTGTGAGCAAGTAACAGCTTTGCTGCCAGCCAGCAAGTTTTTCTGCTAATATAGCTACAGCAATTGCTGTAAACAGGAGTCCCAGGCTGGCTCATGTCTTACCATCATTTAGTTTTACCTTAACACAGATTGTTTTTTCAGTTCTGACTAGCAGAAGCTGTTAAAGAAATCAGATTAATGATGTGTTTCTCATGGTATCAGTTTAACTTAGTATGATACAATTTCCCCCTTTAACAAAATGGATTGCTGAAAGATGTATGAGAACAGCTGAACATTTTCTGCCTGAACAACTATACTGGGAGCTATACATTTTGCATAGGTCTGCTGTGTCTGCAGCTTGGAGAGCTGAAAAGGAGCATGGTAGGCACTATAGTAACCTAGTAGTGTAAGGGAATGTGCTCTTTGAGCAGAGCATTTCCTTGGCTGGATGTCAACAAAACTTTTTCTCTGGACACCCACAAGGAGTGGAGAAAAAGGACTTTTCCCTGTTGTGACTATGAGCTGGCACTTGCCCTCTCCCCTGGCTCTTCAAGGTGCCTGGGTACCAATTTCCCATCCTTTGAATTGTACTGAAACCGATACCCAGAGCCAAGGGAATGGATATCCTATGTGGGAACACTGAGCCCAGTGTGTTATTCTCCTTTCTCTCAAAAATGGAAAGTCATTAGAAGTAAAGATGATGGATAAATGGTGTTTAATCAAGAACTATCTTTAAGTGGGTTCAATTGCGAAGTAGCAAAGGGGTAGAGAGGCTAATTTCCTTACAATAAATGGCTCCACGTAAATTTAGTTGTCACAAAAGGGTAATACATGTTTTGTGGAATAAGAAAACATCACTTCTAAAAAAATAGAGCATTAATTTTCATTGGTTTTCCCCAGTTTTAATATTTGTGTCAGGAGAGGTAGGTCTCCTTTCTGCATAAAAAACAATTTAGAACAAATAGAGAAGCTAGAGATATTGGTGCAGGATTTTACCACCCCCCCTGCCAAGTGTGGCCCTGATGCCGCGTTTCTCTGTGGTTTCTCCCCTCAGTGCTCTGTCAGTCGGGATCTGAAGGGGAGTGTGAGCTGCTGTGATCACCTTCAGCTGCACCAGGGGCTGGCGGAGTCCCCGGGGAAAGCTGCTGGTCTCAAATTGCTCCTAAGGCGCTTTCCACGCCGCTTGTGCTTCGTTTCTGACAGGAGTAACTCTGAGCAGGTGGTTTCATGATCTTCTGTTGCTGCAGCTTTGGTCAAACTGTTCCATATGTGGTTTTGTTAAAATATATTTAACACAAGGTTTGGATTTTTTTCTCCCCCCAAGAAAAAAGCAGTGACTGCAAAGGAAATTTCTCCTTACAGTTCCTCCTAGGAAGGATTACCCGTGTGTGTGTGTTTGTCACATGGCTGCTCTTCTTCAAATATATAGAGGAAAAGGGGAAATTGTGGCAAAGAAGGCAACTGCTTGGAGGTGTCAGTCTCTTTTCTTGGTTAGCTGAGAGTTGCGGAGGACTTTTGGTGGCTGCTTTCTCTTGCTTTCCTCTTCTTCATGTCACAAGAAACAATTGCAGGGTAGGGAATTGGTAGAGGAGATCTCGGCCATGTGTTTTCATTGTACAGGGTGGTATTGGCATCCAAAAATGTCTTTTTCTCCCCGAAGACTGTAGTGACCACTGGTGGCAATAACTGAGTTGTATAGAAAACAGCTGCTTCATCCATCTGTTGAGTAGTGTCTTGCTCCAGTGGAGATATTCTGCCCTTTTCTGGGAGTCTACTTGACCTCAGTTAAGTTTTCAGTCATATTGGATGAAAATTTATTGTGTAAGAATAGTTCGGGCTTGCCTATTAATCTATAAGTGAGCTTTTAAACTGATGTTTAAACCTCATTATCGGCCCTATTTGAAGTGAAAGGAAGTTGCCCAGGTAAGAGATCAGAATCCGTTCAGTTGTGGTTTCAGTTTCTTTGTGAGAAATGTGACTTTTCCTTTCCCTCTCTGGAGAATGCACCTTCCTCCTGCTGTTGAAGTGGATCAGCCCTGGCATCTGTGCAAACCTCCTTGCTCCGGTTTCCCCACTGGGAGCTTTCTGACCTTGCTGCCCACACTGGCTCTCTAGAAACCACCTTTCCTTCAGAATCCCTCAATTAACTGTGAATGGTGCCAGGAAAGAGCCTGACCCTGTTATACCTTCCGTGAGCCGAACCTGGCTATTGGCGGCGGGGCTTTCCATATGGTTCAGCTTTTGGCATTTCTTTCTGTTCTTCCCAGATAAGCTGACTGATCTGGGAGCTCGCTTGGCCATGGCACAATTTACACTGTACATAACCACATGAGAAAAATGAAAGTGTGAAGCCAGTAAAAGCATGGTTCTTGGAGCAGGCACTTAACGGGACTACAGCAGATCTGCTCTCAGGTCCCAGATCTGCTACAACCATCATCTGTAATTTTATGCAGGTCACTTAGTAGGTCACTTAACTTTCTAGTTTGGTCAGATGGAGACAGCAGTGCTTCTGCTGCTTCTCATGGCTGTGCTTGCTGCCGTCCATCCTTTGGAGCAGGGCTTCTCGTTGTTGCCGAGTTACCCCGCACGACAGTGACATGATTGTACTTGAGGTCTGTGCAGTCTCCAGTGACAGTAATGCAGACAATCACTTAACTGAAACACAAACAAGCATTCAAACACTATGCCTGTGAGGTTTCTCTCTTCATTGGATTTTATTATGATGTATTCTTTACTTTATACCTCTAGGAGTATTTATTTAGGTTATTTATGACATTACGGTTTTCTTAGAAAATCAGGACATGTTTCTGAGTGGCCAGATGGGTAATGCCTTTATTCTTGTTGCTTCTCGTGTAATAATCTGTACCCTTTACAAATACATACTTTGGGCATTGAATGTATTAAAATTCTTGCACAGAATTTTCCTCTCTCAGATATGATGAAATACTTCCCCCTGGTTCTCTGGATTCAGACCCTCTGTTTGGGCTGTGACAGCCACATTACTCTACACTCAATGCCACTGTGATTGCCAGACTTTCAGCATGAGTAAAAGAATCTAGTTAACAGCAATAGTATGCACTTCATTTTTCCCTTTCAGAGGTTATATCTGGTGACTGTGTGACTGGAACAATGCGACTAACCTCAGTTTTACAGTAACAAGGCAGCTATGAGTTTTCTGGGTAAAGTATATTTTGACTGACATACAAGTAACTGTAGCTTTGCTGCACAATGGAGAAAATGACTTCATTTAACAGCTTTCTATGCCAAGAAAGAAATAAAACAGTTCTGAGAATGCTGAAGATTTTTTTTCCATTTTAATTTTAAACCTTAAAGAAAAAGCTGTTGCCATATAAGTCCAAGTCAATGGAATATATAAATCTTTAAAAAGGTTTCATAAAGTAATAATGACTTTAGTATATGTACCAAATGAGATTAAAGAGATACATTTGGTTCTAATACAGAATTTCACATTCAAAAGACCATCAGTTTCCTGTTTAAAATCTACTTATATTCAACTGCAGGGAGTTCAAACATAATGCCATTGTATTTCAGACATTTATCTTAATTTAAAACAGCTGAAGAACATTCATAACAGAGCAAGAAGATGTGGAGGTACAGGCACTTCTCCCTCTTTCTTTGCTTTTAAAATAATGAACTCAGATGTAACGTACTCCTGCTTACACTGTTCTGCTGCTCTTGTAAGAGCCGAGGTGTGCAGTGTCAGCCCCATTGAAACCATAAGAAAAATAGTCTTTCCAAAGGGGCAAAGGCCAGGAGTGAAACTTGCTTCACAAAGTGTCTGTTTCTGAACAGGTGGGTTAAACGATGGTTTATTGGGGCGGTTTTTAATTAGAGCATCTTCATGAAATGGTTACAACGCAGGCACACTAAGCTGAGACTCACTGGCCTGGACACTTTCCCACTTTGAGGCTTCAATCCCAGGCTCCTCTTTCTTTCCAGTGCAAACTGTCCCTCTGCCATGGCTGTCTTTAAACACACACTGCTGCAAATCATACCATTGTGCATTTTACATGCCCTTCATACAAATTTCACCTTCTATATTGTAATTCTGCAGAGGGATTGTTAATTTTGTGCCAGTGGAGCTTTTCAGAATTATTCAGCTTCTTGAAGCTCTGAATTGTTGTCAATAAAAATCAAAGTCGATTTCTGCATTCCCATCGGAGTCTTGTCTCTCAGGAGGAGATGGTGATTGAAGAAAATGTATGATAAGGGCATAAGAGGTCAGTTTAAGCATAAATACTTTAAATATGCTAATTGCAGCGGGGCCATTCTTGTGCTAGGTGCTGTACAAACACAGAGAAAAGTCCTGCCTCTGGAGGTCTGTAACATAAGTAAGCTTTACAACAATTTTCCAGTGAGTTTTCACACTAGAATAAATTACCTTGAAACCCCTTCAGAATGATAAAGGAATCTTCTAGTTTGATGTTCCACCTATGTGGGAACACCTTTTCCCCAAAGACGCCAGATATCCCACCAATCAACGTATCTGTCTAGTGGAATAATGTGAAAATGTAGCTTTTATTATCAGGATCTTCCCAGGGAGCCTAAGGTACTTTGTAGTGCTATATTCTTTGCAGTTCTGAGAACCATGTGCATTAAAGGTTGCTTAACAGCTGGTGAGTCACACAGCATGTTCTTTGAGCTCGAACGCTCCGTTAGGACACATCCACTAGAGGTATTTTAACCTTTGAAAAAATCAATACAAGTGGCTTAAGCATTCTAGGTTTTAAGAAAAAACAAACAAAAAAACCACCACCAACAAACCCCACCAAAAAACAACAACAAAACACGACAAAAACACACAGCAAAACCCCCCCACAAACACACACAAAACCCCTCTCACACACCAAACCCAACAAACAACAGAAAAACATAAATAACAACAAGCTGCTTGCATGATGCTTGATAAGTTAATCTCTGTTCTAGTGAGTGCATTTTAGGGGTGTAGCATTTGCTAGAGAGCAGCACAATTCTGGTTTTAAAAGTCGCTGTCCTTGGGCACCAAGTGAAGCCGAGTCTCTGGGGGAAGTAAAATGTCTTCTGAGTTAAAAAAAATCTCAAGTTCATTTTGTTCGATGTTGCTTGTGGGGACAGGAATGGCACTTGGAAGAAGAATACTCCCTAATTTCACTGGGGAGTTGGTCCTTTCCTTAAACCACGAACTGTATTTACTGCAGATAATTGCAAATATGGCTTACACGTAGCAAGCCACAGTGCTTGACTAAGTAGCCAGAATGAGAGAAGAATTCTGTGGGTAGTGTGTATTTCCTTCTAGTTCAAATGTACCTGATGTAAACTGAGTTGAACTAGCCCTGTTTCAGCCAAACTTCTTGAGGAAATGAAGTATATGCTCCCACTTTGCCAGTCAGTGCCGGTGCCTCTCCCCTGTGAGATAACTTGGTGGAGAAAGGCTGATTTGAATCAAATTTGACTGCAAGATGAAGAGCTGAAGGATATTGCAGTTCTCCAGATTTCATAAGAAGAAGCAGTCCAGCAGAGGGAAAACAAATCAGAGCTTCCTTTAGGGAAAATACTGCAGAATTAGCTCAGTTGCATTATTAGGCACCTGAGAGTCCAGCCCTCTGCCACGTACACAAGACATAACTGAAGAAAACCAGATTTCCGAACTTCTGCCTGTGGAATGATTCCTTTGCATAAAAAAGCAAAGTGGTTTGATTTTTCTCCTATGGTATAATCCTGTCGATCTTGTTTCTCATTCATTCTCCCCAGGATAAATAACCTGGCTGTGTAAAATCACCAGCCACATATCACAAGTCCTGGATTTCCTCTGCTTTGGTGTCTCTGGCATCAGTTTCATCCTGAGTACAAGATGCAGAGGTCTGGCAATGCCACCCGTCCTCCGAGCCGGCCGGGTTGGGATGTGGCCGAGAGACACGGTGGTGGCAGGGCTGGGTGGGACCAGTTTTGGGTCACCGCCTGATGTTGTGGGCAGCGTATAAACTGGTGGTGAAACCCCGGCCAGCCTGAGGTGGGTTCGGGATGGTGCCGCAGCCCTGGGCGGTGAGCAGAGGGCAGTGCCCAGGACACGGTGGGGACAAGCTGCCCTTTTGAGGACGGGGTCCAAAGCTGCCAGGCAGTCTCCATCTCCCAGGTGTCAGGTACGGCACGGGGTTGCCATCTCTCTGCTAGGAGTGGAGCCTGGATCTGGTGGAAGAGCAGCTGTTTTGCTGTGCTGGAGAACAGGCTGTGTCCACCTCCCTAAGGCTGGTGCGTACCCACTGCAACATGCTGCTAAAATTTGTGAAGATTTCTGTGTTGCAGAGTGCAGGGAAAGGAACGGTATTTAATGCAAGGAGAATTTTCTGGTACCTAATGCCACCAGAATGTCAGAAGAGTTAATGGCAGATGTGGCTGTGAAAATGTTCTGTATTTTTAGACAACCTTTAATTAAGACACTTTGTATGTAGCAGAGACCAAATAATATGCTGCCACTTGAAAGCTGTCAGAAGGGAAAAAGTGTACAAAGCTTCTAAATGCAGCCCTCTTTATTTTTATCTGAAAGTGAATTAGGAAACCTTTCCACTAACAATAACCATCCTTTCACATGAAATTATTTATTTAATGCACACTGTAAATACTTTGGGCATCCATATGGATTTATACTTAACCCCTTTCACTTCATGTTTTTTAATCTAGCCTCATATTAAAAAGATTACTTCTGAAAGCTGAATGGGTTTTGTGATCCCAGCCTTTTCTTCCGAGACTAATGTTTTATATAATTATTTTGATGCAGCAGAATTTTTTTTCATCCTTTTGTAAACCTTTGTAAGGGGTGAACAGGCCTTTCAGGGTTTTCGTTTGGATTGAATTAAGAGAAAACAAATGTATAGAGTACAATTCCATTTTGAACGTGAAGATGCTTTATTAATAGGTTATTCATTTGCCTATAGGGTTAGAAAGATGCTAACATGATAGAGGATTCTCTAATAGAGCACTAATTCTTACTTTGATACAGCAGAGATATAACATTTATTGCCTAAGCTTGGGCTTGCATGGAAAGCAGTGGAGTTTTGGTAAATCAAGAACTGTATAAGCATCATTTTGATGTTCCTAGAATTTTGGTACTGGTAGGATAAACACACAGTAAGTAGCAATTAGATTATTAGTTAGCCAATATATTATACACGTTTAAGGAATTAAATCGGTCAATGTATTTAAACCATTCCCAGCCTGCATTCCTAGGCTGCCGTTGGGTGTGAGCAGCGGATTGAGCACTGCCAGGTCACTCGTTATTCACCTGGCAGCGTGCAATGGGATGAACACCACCCAGCCAGGCTGTGAGTGGAAGACACTAGCTTTAAGAATTGCAACAGCAATAAGCCTTCTGTGTGCAGGTGGATATTAATTCACAAGCTCACTGTCTGTGGCATTACAAAATCTCTATAGGGCAGAATCAGGCCCAAACCAGCCCAGCACAATTTTGCCTTCTTGTGGGGCTGCTAATATTCAGCTGATAGTACACACGAGTGGCAATGATAGCAGGTGTGCTTATTTTCTGGTTTCTCAATTCAGTTTCAGTGTGTCTCCTTCATTCTTCATGTTTTGTTAATTTTGTTGGTGGTGTATGCTTTGATATGCTAATGTGTAGGGAGAATTAGCCAGCAGCTGCACAGGGGGAGGCAATCCCTGAGCCTCGAAGGCTGATCAGGATGTTCCTACAAGTCCACATCGCTGTGCATTGATGCTAACGAATGCCATCCTGATTTCTGCTGTGTACCTGTCACCAGCTCCTTGATTCCTTTTGTAACAACCTGCTGCTTACTGTAATTATTTAAAGCACCTGTATAAATGCTGTTAATATGTATTCTATAGCAATGCAAGTAAAAAAATGCTGACAATGTCTGTAGTCAGTGGTACTGCTGAGAGAAGTATATCTGGGTTTTCAGGATCTAGGTCTTCTAAGCTCAGGAGCAAAAGCTCACTGAAATGCCCTCTGTGCACGGTAAGAAAATAAGTGTGTACATGTTTTCAAAACCAGAGGTGTTGTGGTATGTGCATGTTGATTGCCCCTTGTGCGTATGGCTATGGATTGGTTTTAGTAATGTCCTGCAGGTGAAGAACACACAAAAAGGCACCTGTCCTATTGCTAAAAGCACCAAACTATTACTACTTTTTTTAAATTCAAAAGCTCTCTGTAGCTCAGTAAGCTTTTTGTACTTGTCAAACCCTTATGTCTTTGGCAGGCAAAGGACAAGTTACCTGATTACCCTGTTTCCAGAGGTACTTTCTAACACATCACTACTTCATAGTGGATTGGAAACCAGAAGAGGAAGAAAAGAGAGGATCCATTTCTTATGTTATTTTTCAGAGATTCTCTTCTAATGCCTCTGGGAATGGTGCCACATATCTTGAATATCAACATGTGAAACAAATCTGATGTCTTTGCTCACACAGAATAGCACTGTATTCTGCTGGTACACCTACAAAAACATTTGAAAGCCATTACTCAAAAAAACGCTACCTCCTAAAATAGTACTTTAGGCAGTGATATACTAGAGCCAGAAATCAACGGAATTAATAGTAGTGCAGGTGATAATGGCTGTTACCAGAGGTATGAGAATTTGTCCCTGAAAGGCTCTTTTTGAGCACTCTGTATTGGTGATTAACAGTGTTCAGGTGAAGATTATTTCAGAAAGACAAATTTTGCACTGGATGTAATGTCTTCTGTTAGACTGGCTCATCCAGTAAAAATCCATGGTCACAGCTGTAGGTGCACAAGCCCTTCTTCAGGGTTGATACTTCAAGTCTAGACAAAAAGAATCACTTTATGGAGTCTAGTACTTTTATTTCAGTGGCACAATACCCAAGTTGTTCTTAGAAGCATCAGTGTTCCTGGTTGACAGACACGTCAGTTTCCCATGGTACCCAGGCTCGATCGAAATTTGTTCTGTAAGAATGACCAGCATATGGAAAGGGGAGGGAAAATACTAACGCATCAAAAAATTGAACAAAGAGACACTGTCCCTGCCAGGTTTGGTAAAATCAAAATAACAGAGCTCTCAGTGTCTTGGCTTGCTAATGACTTGCGATGGATTGAGATACCTTCATTAGTTTTCTGTGAAGGTGAATAGTGGAGACCAGCTCCTGATCTGTTACTTTGGTGTCACCAAGGGGTGTGTCTGTGCTTCAGTAATGGCCTCAGACACACAATCAGGAGCTTTAATGGAGATATTTTGACAATGAGTTCACTGCAGCTATAAAACCCGCTCAAGGAGCTGGCTAAAAACTTTGGTGATTGGCTTATGTTAAGTTGTTAGCAGCAGTTTCAGAGCTGGTTTAAAACTAGCTTTGATAATATCTATGGGATTTGCAGTGTGCGGATATATGCAGATTAGATTATATTATATTATATTATATTATATTATATTATATTATTCATAACATTATAAAAGCAGGTATTTTTCCTGTTGTCACCTGAGCTGTGAGAGCACAGCTAAAGGGAAGAGGAATTAGTTGGTCATATGTTGAATTTTGGCTTCTCTAGCCAGCAGACAGTCAAACAGCTTCTTAGAAGTCAGCATCTGCTTCAACAAACTCAATTACCTAGTTAAAAATGACTTGGAAGCTAGCAGGCAAGTTTAGCCTGGTGGTACTGAATAAAAAAGCTGTTTATGCTATTTTTCAATATACATTCAATATCACAGAGTGCTCATGCTTGACTCTTAATTGCTTTTCTATGCAGCTGAGTATCAAGGGGCTGTGTGGCAGGTGAAGGTGGTCACTGGAAGGCCCATGGCTTGATGTGCTTCAGCTAGGAACCTGCTAACGAGTCTATAAAGGAATTAGGTCCCTCCAGTGCTTGATGGCTGGTGGTTTAGTTGTAGGGTGGGTGGTGGTTTTTTTTTTTTCCTTTTTCTTTCCTTTTTCTTTCCTTTTTCTTTCCTTCCATATCTCTACCCCTTTTTCCTATCTTCCGTCTTCTCGGGGCTGGATGGTTCAGCTGGGTCTAAAAGTGATTTGGCACGATCTCTATGCCTTTATCTGGGCTGCAGTACACCTCTGAGGACGTGCTTTTTAGTTGCTCTTTATTCTTGTCTCCAGGAATTTTTTCTTCAAAGAGACACTGTACTGATTTTTCTGGCAGGACATTGCTACTGTAGCAGCAGAGGGCTGTGGGTCCTCACCAAGAAATAAATGTCAACCCTTTGCCAGGAGACAGTGCCTCTGCATCTGCAATACTTCTTATGTGTGGTATCACAACTTGGTGAAGAGATTTTGGCAGGTGACAGCATTTCAGAGGGTAAGTTAAAAGCAATATGCACTTGCTTCACTAAACTGGAAACACTTTTTACTTACAGTACCTGCTAACAAAGAATTTTAATGACTAATTTTCATTTAGAGGCTTCAGCCTAGCACTGCGTATAGTTTGTGATTTGAAATACATGCAGAGAGACTGGCTGTGTATTTAGTGAAACCCTGCATGCTGCCAGCCTGGTGCTCAGAGATAGTGTCCGTGTGCCTCACAGAGGGCTCCTCACTCTGGTTGTTGGACGGACACAGAAAGTGGGCATCTGATTGCACTATGCAGTACGTTTACTGAGTCACAGTGCGCCAAATTGTTTTTCATTAGAGGCTCCTGAGCTGGGTTTAGGACTGCTCCTTGCTGAGCGCAGCTTTGGTCTTGGGCTGGTGAACCAGGGTAAAGATTGGGACTTTGGCTGACAGGTACCTGTGATCTACAGCTGTTGATTATTCCCGATGTTACTATCCTTTCTTCCACATTAAGCTTTTGAAATTCCCTTTAATAAATACTTCTTGCTGATCCCCTCCCAGGGTATCTTCTAGTAAAGCTGAGATGCCTCGCAAGCCAGTTCAGTCAGGCTCTAACCCACGTGGATAGGAGCAAACCTTATTCCCACGTGGAAAACGCATCTCATGTTTGCTGAGTCAAACAGGAGATGTCTTTCAGCTCTCTGTGGTAGCAGCTACCAGGAGACCCACCCAGAGCTGCATGCGTCTTCACTGCAGCTGGTTATTCTGTGTGTTTTCAGTGAATATGAAGTTTCCCATGTCTGCCCAAGAGATGGTGGTATGTACGTGGTGAATAGGGGCCGATCAGTATGGCCTATTTCTCATCATCTTTGCCTTTGAATTTCCTTCTTGTCTGCATCTGGACAGCCATGTTTTTTCTCACCCTGTCATCCCTTCAGCAATCTCTTTCTTTTGTTCGTGCTGGGTTTTTTAACTTTCTAGCCTCCTCCAGCCCCTTTGCCTACGTGGGCTGAGTAGTTATGAATACTTTGCATGATGCTATTTTTAACTTCCTACCTTACTGCTTCCAGAAGAGCTCCCTGCCACCCTCCAAAGTGCTGTGGCTATCAAGCATTGTCATTCTTTTCTCGTTGTTGTACCCAGAGTACCTTTGTGCTGCGAGAGCCTTGAAGTAGAGGAATTTCTTGTCATTATTTACCTGTCTTCTGTGAGCTGATGTTTACACCGGTGTGCTGTATCAATACTACTCCTAGACTGAGTCACAAAATAAGACATGCCATACTTGATGCAGGAACACATGCTCTGCCATTAGCATTCATTATTTGTGGTCACAGTCAGACAGATGAAGATTGACATTGATGAGCGCCTGAGGAGCGCTGCACCAGCCTGTGCTCTGCTTCCCGCGTTGATAACGCAGAGATGAGAAGGGAGCAGCCACGCAAGCGAGCGGTGGCTCCCTCCGTGCGTTGGCTGGCAGGTGTTTGGCTGTCATCTTCCACTTTTCTCTTCAGAAAAGCAACACTGGAAAGGAATTCCCATTAACAAGTCACATTTATTTAATTAAATTGCATGTAGCTGGTAGCTAGCAGCCAGATCACTGACACTACGTCTCCAAACAAATGAAACCAAATTAACAGATGCATTTTGATGCATTTTCTTTTTTGCTTCCTCCTCCTTATTTGATATGAATTTATTTATTTATTTATTTTTAAATTGTCTTTTTTTTTTTTTTTTTTTTGGCAGTGCCTGAGCACCCCACACATGAACTAGTGTTCCACTATGCTGTAAAGACAGACAATAGGACAGGTCAGACGGACTTGCAAGATAAAATGATACCTGTTACATCTTTCTTAATGCGGACTGAGAGCTTTTCTGGGGCTGAGGCTGCTTTCTTCTGTTCATTTATTTGGTACTTGCTGCAGTGAGGGTCTCAAGCTTACATTTTACAGGAGATACTGGGTAAATGTGACAGCACCACTTTGTTTCATAGGTCTCTTGATATATGAATTGCTGATCAAGACTTTTTTAATCATTTGAAAGAGCTCTTTGTGCTGCGATATCTAATTATGTGACCTTTGTGCTTGCAGGCAAAAAACATCTATTAACTGCTTTAAAAAAAATAACAATTACACAACTAGGATTTTTAAAGAAATTTAATTTTCCAGCTGCACAGTTGTCCTTTAAGGGTATTCAGGAAACTGGTATCTAATCAGACTGCTTTGGAAATGCCAGCATTATATGGCTTATAGCCACCAAATGGGTTCTGTAGAAACTGTACATATAGAATAGGCTGATTGTGACTTAGGAGCCCAGGAATCCAGCAAGCACATTTGTAATGGGATTGTTGCTGGGAGGTTGCTGTCATCTTTGAGAGGTGACCGTTGATGTAAGTAATTAGAAATTTTGTGTTGCTTGGGGATGCTAAATGGGTTATTAAACAGGTTTTACTGGAAACTATTTAAGAATAAGTATCTCCAGAATAATCGAAACATTAAAATAAAAAGAATAGATATGTCATTAAAAAAAAAAAAAAGGGAGAGAGAGAGATGAGATCAAAAGGGATCTGGAATTAGCATTCCTCATTATTTTAATGCCAGAACATGCTTCTGTACTATTAATAGAAGTTAAAGCTGCTGCAGATTTTTCTGACTGCATTTCTACAGCTTGAAGAATCATAATCATCCTAGGGCTGAATATCCCTTTCTTAACAATAGCACCTGTTTTACCTTCCTTGGTTTGTGTCTCAGAACAAAAAAGGTCCTGTAAGGTCAGCTTCAGCTCTGTCCAGAACCAGGATATTTTGCTTTAGTTTATCCATCATAGACCAGGCAGACAAGCTCTGAAATCTTTTGAAAACTGAATAGTCAGGTTTTTTTTTTTTTATTTTTAGAAGCATTTTACAGTACAACATTTTATTTCTTACCTCTTTTAATTGTATTTCCTTCCAAACACGTTTTTCCCCCTATGTGACATGCCATTAAACTACAGAGCATTTCAGCCTGGACTTTCCCCAAGCATTATGGGTCATTCACAGCCAGCCCTGGGAAGTCAGCTATTATTCCTCATAGCGGGGTTTAAAAATAATTGCCCAGCTTCATTTAAAAAAAAAAAAAAAAAAAGAGACTGTTAGATAATGATTTAGTCTATAAGGTGTATTTATCTGCTACAGAGCTTGCTAGTGATAAAGACCTATTTGCATATGAAGCCAAAATTATGAGACTGATTATTTCTGTGTGCAGGAGGGGCCGGCAGTGTGACCGGGGTGCCACCCCAGGGATGCTCGAGTGGGAGCACCCGTGAGTGCAGCGCCCCGTCCCTGCTCTGGGCGGCTGGCACAGGCGAACGCTGCTCTGGGATGTGTCGAGCTGTGGGGGCTCGGGCCGGTGCCCGCACCGAGGCGGCTGCTGGAGCGGTGGGGCTGGAGCGTGGGCGCAGTCCTGCACCAACGCGTCTGAGATGTAATTCCTTGTAGAGCGGTTTTGGGAAGGGGGCCTCCCCAGAGACACGTGCTGCACTCCTGAAAACCTTGTAAAAGGAGGATGAAAAGGTTAGGGAAACCAACCCTCATTTGTGTGAATGCTGTTGGGGATTTTTTGGTGTACAAATTAACAGCTCAATTTCATTTGAAGTAAGTGACTACATTTGAATCTGATGTGAAGTCCACTGGAGATGATTGAAAGGCTGCTGTTGCTTATAGTGAGGGAGCTTTAGTAATGGTTATTTTGGAATACCTTTTTTCCTTCTTAGTTTATTAATTAATTATCTTGGTTTTCTTTTCAGTTGCTAAGATGGGCTTTGATGGGCTGAGTAGCACTAAATCATTCAGAAGATATTTGAAAACTGTGTTTTTACAGGGAGGTGGGGGATATTATCCTTTCCTAGGGCACTGAATTAATCCTAGAAAAATAACACGAATTAATGTAATAGGAGGATGTAACCAGGCAGACACAGTTGAGAACAGGTTATTTTACTTACTTGCCATGTGATTCTATGCTATAAATATGGGGTCGGGTAATAAAACCAGAACACACTCCCACTTAAATGAATGGAGCCATTCATTTCGAGGACAGCTTCAGGTTTTTTTAGTCTAGCAATGTAACTAACTGAATTCCCTGCAGGCAGGTGAGCCAGTGAAGGAACCATGTTCAGAATAAGGATTCCAGGTTATATGCTTTAAAGTGTTAGGGCTTTCAAGCTTTTTGTGTGTTGTTTGTGGTGGTGTGTGTTTTTGTTGTGTTTGTTGTTGTTTTGTTGGCTTTTTTGTTGTTGTTTTGTGTGTGTGTTATAGTGTGTGTGTGTTTGGTTTTTTTTTTTCCTTTAATTGTTGAGGCTAATTACTCTGGTGAGGCTGTGGAGGTGATGGAAGGGGGAAAGCTGGGTTTGGTAGAGAGGATCTCTGTGAGCACATTTTCCAGGCTGCAGAAGCAATTGAACCACTAGACCTATGCAATTCCGTAATGTAGCTAGATTCAGCAAAACGTGAGCTGCCTTTTTCTAGGTGTTTGGAACAACTCAATGAGAAAACCACCACTCTGAGAGAGACCAAAGTTCTTAGGATCTAAACAATGAAACAATATTAACATGCTTGAATATAATAATCTTTTAAGATAATAATGATCTCATCTCTCTGCTAGAGGCGGGTCATAAAGATAAGCACTCAGGAGCACTTCACTCCCTCCAAGTGCTGCTCTGTTAACAATCGCATCTGTGATGCTGAAAGCAGCTACAGAGGACTCTTAACTTCCGTTTATTTCTGCAGAAGGTTGATCTTGACTGTGGAGGCTTCATGTGAGCTTTTTCTGCACTCAGGATAATGGTCTCTTTCTCAACAGGTTTTCAAAGGAGGGGAGAAGAAACATATACTATGGTCAAAAGAGTGTTGCAGGAAAATAAAGATATTTCGGATGAGCACATCTTGTGGGTGTGACTCTCCTGCTAGAAAGTCAGTAGCAATGCAGAAACATGGCATTATCCTTTGCAAGCCTCAAATGCAAGCAGTGCATCACCATCTGTACCCTGTAGGACCTTACTGAAATTTGCACTTGTTTGTGATTGTGGGGAGTGGTGGATAAGTGCATACTGCTTTGCATTTTTGTCTCTGAGTCACTTGGTCTGTTCCCTTCCACAGTGGAGGGCAGAGGGAGTCAGCAGAGTATTTTTGGATCATTCAGAATGGGAACCAGGGAGAAGGCATCACTGTTCTTTTCCTGGAGTAAAGGAAAAGATCATCTTGTGCAGGAGAAGCAAAGAACAGGATCTAGCAGATGGGCTCTCTCCTCCTGTCAGATATCACTGCTGCTTCGCAAGACAAGGAAGACACTTGGATGCTAATCAGTGTGTGGTTTGTTTTTTTTTTTCTTTTCTTTCCTCCTCCACATCATAAACTCTGAATGCTTCCAGCTCTAGTTATCTTAAGTACTCACTTTGTCCTCAGTGAAGAGGTAGAAGGAGATCCTTCACAAATCAAGGGGATTGTGTAGGACATGAGCCCTACCTAATGTGTCACAGATCTGCTTCAAGGAATTTGCAGAGGCTTTCTTCTCGGCCAGCCCTGCTGTCATCTGCTATTCCTTCTGCCTGTCCAGCCCTCTGGAGAGCTGTGTCTCCATGCTCATGCACTGCAGGATCTGAGATGGACTTGACATCTTTAGCATTTCCCAGGAAATTCAACTCAGACTTTAGCAACTGCCTGTCTTTTGATATGAAGTTGAAAAGATTGGGCTTCTTTTCCCCTTTTGGGCACATTTTGTTGTGTATATGATCCCTTCTTACTGATGTCTCAAGATAGCAAATGTCTGGAGAAACAGGACTACAAAAATGAATGAGAACATGGGGAAAGAGGTGTTTTCATTTCTGATTGTATTTCTGAGGGAGTTTAAACTTGCTCTTTTTGTACCTATAGCCACAATAGAAGAACAGTGATACTGGCCCAAAAGTATGCGACAGAGATGACACTCCTGGAAGAACAGGAATGGGAGAGTGATTGCAAGGACAGGGAGCTCAGCCTCCAGCTCCGGGCATACTCGCTTGTGTCTAGGTTGTTCCTGATAAATGTTCAATGTGTTTTTGATGCCTGCCAACATTCGTGTCTCTCCGGCATTCCCAGCAGTCTGTCCCTGGGTTTCCCTAGTCTTACTTCCATCAAACTTTTCTTCTGTAATATCTGAGGTTTTTCCTGCAGTATGAACCTGTTACTCTTTGTTTTATCTGCCGCACATGTGGTGAAAAGATGCTCCCTTTCCTCTTGGAAATGTAGAAGTTATCCGTATTTATTCATATCTCAGTTTCTTCTCATTAACCTCCATGTTCCTGCTTTTCATGCTGTCTATTCAACTCCTCAGCCTTTTTTCTGTCCCTCCCTTTGTTTTCCTTTGTCTCTTGAAAAAGAAAATCCTATTTTCACCAAAGTGAAAAAGCAACCAGAGGAAGAAGAAAAAAGAAAAAACCCACCACAAACACAAATGCAAGATGAGTTTTGCAAACCCTCATACAGCATCTCAGCCCTTTGTCTGTCTCCTCTGTTTAGACAGCGAGCTCTTCAGAGGAGGGGCTCTTTTCCTGTGTTTGTACAAGTGCTGAGCAGACTGGGGCCCTGATATAGCTGGGTTCCTTAGGGGCTATCGTAATGCACAATAATAATGAACCATATGTCGGTTTAGCCAGGAAAATACTAAAGCAGCAGATTTTCCCTTAATGGACCAGGTATTGCTTAGACAATGCAGCCCATTTCCCCTTCTATCCCACTAATAATACACTTCAATTCTAGAGGAAGTTGTCCTAGGGATGATGACGTATTTTAAATTTTGTGGGCCTTGTTGTTAACCTAATTATACTGGAGACATTTAGAAGTATGTTTCTGGAGTGTTGTGCAAAGCGGGCATCCATGAGTTATCTGTGCTCTGTCTCTCATGGGGCAACGGTTGTGAGTGGTGTCAGTGTGGGGCCAGCCCTGACCTCGTACACAGCCCAAGTGATGAAGTATATTGGCTTGGGCTCAGCACCTTCTTAAACTACTGGTTTTATGGTGTGTGGTTTGTTTATTTATTTATTTATTTAACAGTTTGTTTGGGTTTTGTTTGTTTTTTGTTTTTTTTAATTCCTTTTGGTTTGGCATGCTGGCAGAACAAGTCTATGTCGGCCTGCAAAGCATTGCATGGATGTACCCTGATAGCTAGACACAGTTATCAGCCCATTTCGTTTAGGGACCAGCCTTGAAGTTATCAGCCTGTTTGGTAGAGAGATCTGGTAGGTGTCAACAGCATTAGTTAATTTTGGAGCTTGATGGAAACTTTTTTTTTCTTTTAGGCTCCAGAGAGATGTTATCAACATGTTTACTTTTGTCTTGTTATCATTAAAATACTTTGAGCAAAGGTTGTGCTGTTGTACACTTAGAAATGTTGACACTAAGATGAAGCATTTTGGCTGCTTTTGAGAAGAAATAATTTGGAATTTTTATTTCCTAAGTGTTTTTCAAATTGTTCTGAATTAAAGCAAAAGGGATAAAAGGCTGGGAGGGAGAGTGGAATTAGAAAGGTTAGCAAGATGCCCCAGCTTTCAGCCGGAGGCTTTGTAGGACCCTTGGAGGACCTCGCTAGCTCTGGGTGAGCCTGGCAAGGTGATGGTCAATGCAGAAGCAGTCCCTATGGCTGCCCAGTCCTGGTCTGGCTCTGCTAGGAGATGGGTGTAAATCTGCTGGAGCTGTCTAGGGCACCTCTCTGTTACAGAGAGCTCAGTTCAGCAAGAGTCTCAGGGAATAGGGGGAGGGAAATGGAGGATTTGCTGCTTGGTAAATCCTCCCACTTCCCTCCTCCCAGTGGAGACATTTGTGATAATCATGGAGAGCGCTACCACTTCAGCCTGCAATAATAGCCATGGAGCAGCTCTCACTTGTAACAGCTTCACTGCCCAGGGGAGAGAAAGGACAGTTTTCCTTTTATCATTGTCTTTGGTGTTGGATTTGTTTCTGCCTTCTTCTGCGAACTAAATATTCCTACATATCATCATCTCAGCTCCTCTCACCAAGTAACACATGGAGTTATTTTTAGGTGGTAGAAAGGACGTGCAGGGCACTGTGGGTCCAGAGATATTGAGCTTGATATTTCTAAGTACATTCAAGCTGAGTATGATCTGCACGGTCCTTGTAAAGTGCAGATCTGTTTGAATCGAGAGAAGTATTTCAGTGGATTTATTGTTGCCTTTGATATGCTTTTTATGTGTTCTTGTCAGAAGCTGAATTTTAAAAAAAAGTGCTGCAGTTCAGTGTTAGCCTGTAAAAACATAAAAATCTGGCAGAGGAAGACCTGTCATCATAACTTTCATCATGTTACAAATCCTTACTTTGCCACATCTGCTCATTACATGAGACAGGCAAGAATTTAGAGCAGCTGAGCTTTGAGAAATTCTGTTGCAGAAGGTAACAAGTGATTAAAAGGTCAGGAGATAGCTTCAAAAATTTTTCTATGGCCTTTTCAGTTCATGAATTTCATAAGCAGGATGCAGTGGACTGCATTGCTGCATAAGTTTAGACGCAGATTAGGCTGGGGAGTGAATTACAGTGAGGTGTAAAGTGAAATGTAAGCTGTGCAGTAAATCTGCTTTTTAAAATGGTTGGTGTTTTTGTACAATAAAAGGAAAAAAAATATACCAGGGCCATTTTGGGAGCACAGTGGGCGAGATCAAGCGTGGAGTGGTAAAGTTAATGGTGCTATGGTGATTCATCTTCGCCGATGATCTCGCTGATGGGCTCTAACTCTGTAACACGGTCAATAAAGGTGATTGTAGTTATTATGTTTAAGAGTAGCTATGGATTTTCAGTCGGAATGATCTTTGCTTTTGTTTTTACCACTATTCGCTTTCCATCTCAAGTATAACCTCCTTGCGAAAGCACTGTTGTCTGGCCGCATCCCCTCTCCGCTGTGAGCGGCACCTCCCGGGGGTCAGTGGGTCGGTCCCTTGTGCTGCCGAGTTCCCTGGAGATGCTGTTCCAGGGGCTGCGGGGCCAGCCAAGGGCTGCCTCCCCTCTAGTGCTCCCCTTGAGCAGCCTTATAAATTCTCCACAACAATTCTGGGATTGAGAGAATGATGATTTTAGTAATAAGTAATTTTAGTTTGTCTAATTTTTATGAGCTTTTTGGGAAGAGAAGGAAGGAAAAAAGTAAGGTTCTAACGTAATCTAAGGATTCTGGAAGCTGATTTTTTTTTTTTTTTTAATTTTTAAGTCTCAAACATTGTGCTATTGGATAGTTACCGCAAGAAAGAATGGGAAACAAAGTGCTAGTTGTGTTTTCATCTGACCAGATGATTTCAGAGGTTTTGTAGCTTGTGCATAGAGGAAAAAGGCTTTCTCCAAGGCAGTTTGCTGGCTGGATTTTAAGGTCTTTGACCTTTCTTAGTCACCTGCACGAGTAACTTCATAGCTGCACGGTGTCAAGGCTGCACATAGACCTCATGTAGCTCTTGGGTTTTAAATGATGGTATGCATAGTTCTATGTTGCAGTTGCAATATTCTCTTAATAGATAACATTTTAAAATGTACAAAGAGATACATTTGACATAAATATAGCTCACAGCATGAGGCACTGAATAAAACATTTCTCTTCACTCATCAGAGAGGATCATGCATAACTTACTCTTGGATCTGCTTTATCACTCAGGCTTTAGAGAGTCACCCCTAATTTGTGAAAACATATGGCTTATTCCACCCTTCCTCACTGAGAATTCATTTGAGCCATGCTTGCCTCCAGTCTTGTGTTCACCATCTGGATCAACCTTCTGCAAGTTGAGGTAATTGGGACCTACGGTAAGGGGGGCAGGGAAGTGTGTTGTTCCTCCTCTGCTAAAATCCGAGGACGTATCTTCTATAATAACCCTTGGCTTCGTTACAGCCTGATGGACTGAATCTCAGAAACAAATAATCATGGACCAGGCAAATAGCCAGGTTACTGAAAACACATTTTAGCCAACAATTGTGAACTAGAGAATCATTTAACTTTTTTTAGCCTACGTCTTGATTAACTACCTAGCAACGGTGAGTTAAAGAAAACTTGCTGTGGATACAGCAAGAAAATATCTGGTATATCACAGACCTATTGTCTGTTCGGAGGCATAGATCATAACTTCCATCCACCCAGAGGTCTGACCTCCCATTGTTCATGCTCAAATTTGGTGGAATAGGCAAATCTTCAACTATGTACACTACAGTTCCTCAGGAGTCTTCCACAGGCCATGCACTACTCAAGCAGGAATGAAATGCACACGTATTTTCACCAGTTCCTCAATCTCAATTGCTCGACAAAAGACAATTGATTCTCTACATGGAGCATCATCTGGGTTCCTATTATTATACAGGAGTCCTCAGTCAAGTCAATGACAAATTAACAACCCTGTTTACTTGTTCTGATTCATTGTTTTGGCTGTTGTGATTAAGCAAGGACTTTTAACTGCTCCAAAAAGCGGTGTGTAGCTTGTTCAAGTTTTCCCACTTGCTCTAATGCTGGATCCACAGCCCCTCCCTGGAGGGAGCTTTAGGATATGGTCAGAGTCCCTGTGTGCGCAGGGTGGATGGGCTATGCTCCTCAGTGCATGCCTCAAACTGGGCACCCCATAGGGTCCCAAGACAGGTGTGCTCCCTACAAACCACTGAGGTGGTGGCTGCATCTCACTTTTATTGCAGTCCTTCAACTACCCCTTCTTGATTTTTTTTTTTTTTTTTTTTTTTCCCCCCTGTACAAAGAAGGTGAACTAGTATGACAAGGTGACCCATCTAATAGATGAGGGAAAGGCGGTGCATGTTGTTTACTTAGACTTCAGTAAAGCCTTTGACATGATATCCAACAGCATTCTACTGGAGAAGCTGGCAGCTCATGGCCTGGATGGGTGTGCTCTGCGGTGGATAAAGAACTGGCTGGAGGGGCGGGCCCAAAAAGTTGTGGTGAATGGAGCCAAATCCAGTTGGTGGCCGGTCACGAGTGGTGTTCCCCAGGGCTCAGTATTGGGGCCAGTTCTGTTTAATCTCTTTATCAATGATCTGGATGAGGGGATTGAGTGCACCCTTAGTAAAAACCAAATGGGATGGGAGTGTTGATCTGCTGGAGGGTAGGATGGCCATACAGAGCGATCTGGACCAGCTGGATCATTGGGCTGAGGCCAATTGTATGAGGTTTAACAAGGCCAAGTGTCGGGTCCTGCACTTGGGTGACAACAACCCCAGGCAGCGCTACAGGCTCGGGGAAGAGTGGTTGGAAAGCTGCCTGGCAGAGAGGAATCTGAGGGTGTTGATTGACAGCCAGCTGAACATGAGCCAGTGTGTGCCCAGGTGGCCAAAAAGGCCAACAGCATCCTGGCTTGTAACAGGAATAGTGTGATCAGCAGGGCTAGAGAAGTGATTGTGCCACTGTACTGGGCACTGGTGAGGCTGCACCTAGAATACTGTGTTCAGTTTTGGGCCCCTCATCGTAAGAAGGACATTGAGGTACTAGAGAGAGTGCAGAGGAGGGTGATGAAGCTGGTGAGGGATCTGGAGCACAAGTCTGATGAGGAGCGGCTAAGGGAACTGGGGCTGTTCAGCCTGGAGAACAGGAGGCTGAGGGGAGACCTTATCACTGTCTACAACTACCTGAAAGGAGGTTGTAGCATGGAGGGTGTTGGTCTCTTCTCCCAAGTAGCAAGTGATAGGCCAAGAAGAAATGGCCTCAAGTCGTTCCAGGGGAGGTTTAGATTGTATATTAGGCAAAAATTCTTTACAGAAAGGGTTGTCAGCCATTGGAACAGGCTGCCCAGGGAAGTGGTGGAGTCACCATCCCTGGAGGTGTTTAGAAGCTGTTTAGATGAGGTTCTTAGGGACATGGTTTGTGATAGAATTAGGTTATGGTTGGACTCGATGATCCTGAGGGTCTCTTCCAACTGAAATGATTCTATGATTCTAGCAGCTAATTCTGGGTTTGAACACAGAGTCTATGTTCAGTTTTGCTCTGAGGCCCTCTGTAACACCAGTGGTACTTTATCACTCTGTGGACCTGATTTTTAGCCTTCTGATAAATTCCCAGACAGGAAGCATTCTTATGCTATTGAAACTGGGTGCATGGAGTGGTTAGTAGCAATGATAACAGTCTAAACATTTTCTTAGAAAACAAGTTACAGCTTTATCCTACACAGTCATACTGGTACAGAGCCCCTGTGAAACAATCTTTTTCTTTCAATAACTATAACTTGATCTTGTTTCTGAAACAAGACTTCATTTAAGTTAGTCCTGGATTGGTACATAGGCACAGAGCCATGCATTCATCAAAATATAAAACTGAAAATATTTCTTATGACGCTGTAAGCCCCTAACGGTCCAGTATACGCAATGCCTGTGTGTAAAGTATGGAGTCTGCAGTTAAAGCTGGTTTCCCTGACCAGCTTCTCCTGTGTGCATGTTTTAGCATCTTGAATTGCCAGGAACTCTTCCTGTCTGCTACTCAGGTAGCAGAACAGTGTTCATCCGAACTCTCTGCATGTGGATTGAACTGGAATTTGCCTATTGCCTGTGAATCCAGCCAGAATATGTATTTAAGTAGGTGATGGGACATACGGGACTTAACTGGGGTCAAGGTTTGCTTGCAGTTCCTTCCGGAAGGGTGAATTCCCCTTTTTTCTGTTGGAAAGGGTTCCCTGTGGCCATGTGCATGTCAAATGATTTGTCAAGATCTACCGAACACAGCGGTCACCTAACCCCACATGAGTGCCTCTGGAGTGGTCCCTCTAGTCCTCTCTATGCCTAAGAGCTCTGCTGTTTGACACAGCTAAAGGAGACCATGTTTCAGTGAAGGCAAACCCATCCCTTCTGTCTTGGAGGCTGCTGCTCTTTGCTTTCTTTAAAGACATTCTTGTGCATTTTCTGGGTGTGCCTTTCATTGCTGCTAGCTTGTGCTTGAGTCAGGTTTCCCTCTTTTGGGTCCAGCTTTCAGGTCCTCCTGGCTTTGCGGACATTGAACATACATGAAGTAATATATTACTTGTTTCAAAGTTGAGAATGATATAAAAATATTCTCTGCTGGCAATGCCTCTGAATAGCTTTCACGATTTCCCCTCCCTACCACCCCCATGTATACTCTCCTGTGCGTTTCTGCAATACTACCGTGCAGGGTTCTGTGGTGGCTGCAGTCATAGTGTGCAAAATGATTAAAACAGATTCAAATGTAAACCAGCACCATAATCGAACAGAATCTAATAGCTGGTTTTCATGAAATAACATTAAAATGAAAGATAAATAATTTATGACTAAGTCCCTCATCGGCTTTGGATGGCCATAAAATGACGCTAACGAGCTACCGCCCAAACCTCAAGAATTTGTGTAGCCAGACTACCCGCGTCTCGCTCTTTTCTCCAGGCCCTGAACACATCTCAAATTGCGACATGCTCTGCATGCTTTTCTTAGGCAATCTTATCTTCTAGCCTGTACTTCCCATGCACGTAGTTTCAAATTTTTAAAAGAACTGCATTTATATGCATCTGAAGACTTATAGGCTCACTGAAAATGTGCAGTACTTTACAAGTGTAAGTTTTTACGAATGAACCCTCACAAGTCCTCTGTATGCCTGGTTAGTCACACCCTTGGTTTACAGAGAGGCACATCAGGGGACAACGAGGAACAAGATCTCATGCAAGGTACAAAGGAAAACTCTGGCATGGCTACAACCCGGGCTAGCAAACTAGCAGTATTGCTGAAATGTTTTGGCACTAGCATTTTCAGTTCTTGTGGAATACCTCTGAGACAGGCAGGTCATAGCAATTTAAAGTTCTTGATGGTGTTTGTTGTTTATTTTTTGTGGTTTTTTTTTTTAAGTTTAATTGAGCTATAAATAAGCATCTGTACGTCCACCATAAAAATGAGACTGAATACTTTTGATGAGTATAATGAATATTATCTCTGAAATGGGATGTATGTTCATAGATGTAAATTTGATGGGCTGAATAGCCTGAGAATACTTCAGGAATGTTTGAGGAGATTCTTTCTGTTTGTATTACCAGTTTTTTTCCATATGGATGGGTGTAAATGGAGATTGATGGGACGAGTCATTATTGTAATGTACCCATTAAGATGGTTCCTTTGTTTCAATATGTAGATTGCATTTTCAAGATGATGTGAAGCCAGTTTAAACAAAATGAGATGTATAGAAGCTTTATGTTCTCCTTTGTCTTCAGCTTCTGCTCAGACCCACATAATTTTCAGGAAAAGGTTAGAAGTTTTTTAGGGATTATGGCATATCGGTGCAGAACAAAATTTCAGTCTTCACCCATGTTTTAAATGGAAACAGTAACATCTGATAAAAATATTTTAGTGAGAAGGGTGAGGAGATCATAATTTGATAAGCATATGCTCATTTGTTTTAGAGTAATTCTTGAGCTGAAATGTGCTATCGGTGTATAACGAATTCAATTCATTTCATACTGTGCAAAATCAAATGTTTATCAACCTTGATTTTAAACCTTTTGTCTGGGTTTACCTGTCAATCAGTACACGATGCTGTGCTGGGACACACATGGAAAGCCCACACCTACAGATGCAGTTTCAGGGTTGCTTTAGTGATGCTTGGCAAGGTCTGACTGCTGTGCTCCTCTTTTGTACCCTGGGGAACTTCCCCTGGCTGCTGTAGGAAAGGATATTCACTTGCTTAAACACATTTGGTGAAGGAAGGCTCTATGAATTGGCTACGACAGTCAATAAGATTCAGTTTTACTCTTATGAGTGGTGTCTTGTACAAAACAATATTCTGGACATGCAGTTAAAATGAGGGAAGCTACATGTTTTTTTCACTGGATATATTAATTGCTTCAATTTGCATGCTATTTATATTTTTACAGTTTAGTGTTTGTGATCTGTTTACTTTTCCGCTCCAGCTAGTTTTCAAACTGACACAGGATGTTGCGTTTTAAGTTTGTGAACCGTTTGATTTTGATACAAAAAGTAGATCAATTGTAATTCCCAAGATGAGACCATGGTTACTAATTCTATTGGATAACTCAGAACAATTTCTTGCCAGTAAAAGCACTGTATCTTTTCTGCAACAGTGAATTCTATGCATTTTAATGGCTACATCTGTAAATTATTTTTAGTTACATTTTTTTTTAAATTATACCTCTTCTAAATTTGTTTGAAGACACTGATTGTCTGTGTTGGAGTGCACCAACCAGTGCTAGATTTCTTGGCAGCAAGATGTTATTCATGCTATGTATATAAGCTCCACATTGTCTTAAAGAGTTTTCATGTAGCTGGAAAAGACGGGTATTTGTCTTGTGAAAGAATCTTCTTATGCGATTTCAGCTGAGAGCTGGGTTTTGGAGCCAACTTAGCTTTTAAAGGCTAGGCACATTTTTAAAAAATCTAATTACTGTTTAGAATAAATGGTAGCATTAATTGCAGTTAATTCTCTATAAAAAGAATAAACTGTCACTTAATTGCATTTAAATTTGTAATACAAAAATGTATCTTGATTAGAGAAAGAAATAGATCAGGTGAATTCTTTTCTTCAGTAATGGGTGAAATTTATACAGAAAAATTGCATTATCCTGTGGAGTTGTCATTGCCTTCTTCCTGTATTTGGTTCTCAGTCTTCAAATAGATATTCAAATACCCAACTGTCATTTAAGGTTTGGATATTTTTCCTTCTCAGACAATGATTCTCTGCACCCAAAGTTGAAAGCTTTCCAGCTTTATGCTATCTCTGTTCCGTGGGGTGCAGGTAGGAAGCAACTGTATAAATTGGCATGTGTACTTCTTCATGCTGTAATTTGCAATCTAGTGGAAATGAAACTATTTCAGTTTTGTTTTCATTGTTCTTTTTAACTGATTCAAAGCCTTGCTTAAGAATTCCAAGTGTTAGTCCAGGAGGGAGCACAAAAGAAAGGACATGTGTCCCAAAACAGTGCTAGGGAATGAAAGGTGCTGAACAGAATTATTTTCTGAAAGATTGAAACCTGGTGTGTTGTGTGAAGTCTAATTTTAGACCACATTATGCTGCAATATGGTATCAGATTCGAAGAGCAGCAGGTGTCAGAGAATCTGCTAGCTGACACTCCATGTTACAGCAGAAAAGCTTTATTAAATTCATTTTCTAAGCTGCAAATGGGACTCTGACATGGTGTGAAATCCAGCTAAACTGAACTTCTCCAGCTCCTGCTCTAGCATGCCATGGATTTTCTGTAATTGCCCACTGTGATCTGGCTAGCCCAAGTTTGGAAATGCTGGCTATTAGCCTTAGCAGGAAAATTCTTTGCTTTCAAGCACTGTGTGCTTCCCACCCACAACCTAATGAATCCTCAGGGGAGACTGAAATGACACAAAACCCAATCCTGAACAGAGTGAGAACAGGAAAATATATTTCATGCCTTTCCCACAGGAGATGTGTCTAATTCACTGAGAAATATTTTGTGATGGGGCTGGACTTATCTGGATGAAACAGCTATTTTTATTTTGAATATTTTAAATATGGCTATACCCTAAATTTCTGTGTATGAGATGTTTTCCTGCAAACTTAAAAGCTTTTTCAGGGCAGAGAAGATAAATTGTGTGGACACGACTTATCATGGTGAGGTTTTTTTTAATGCATACTTTCTATTTCAGTCCTCCAAATGAGAAAGCAGCCCTGACGTGGGGCAGGGCTCTGCTGCAGCCCCTCTACCATGGGCTCCTGACCCAAATGGGAGACGTGAGCTGGTGTCTTGTGTTCCTTGGCAGCTGGAGCTCCGTCTCGCACGTCGATGGCACTTGCCTTCCAGTCCTCTACTTCTACTTGAGCAGGCTGCAAACATCGGCTTAGTGGTACATGGACTTACAAAGTCTTCCAGCGAGGGACAGAAAAGGAGGAGAAAATGCTTGCAATGCTGCTAATTTTCACTGTGTAGTGCCCTGGTTTTACCTGTGGTTGTTGTTAAAGGGGAATTCAGTAGCCTTAGCAATGGGGATGGTGTTATGAGAAGAGTTGCCCTTCATTTTAGGCTGCTCTGCCTGGGTTTAAACATCCCTGAACATGTTGGGAAGCAGCAGAGAAGATCAAAAAGGAATTGTTGAGGCTCTGAGAAGACTGTGGAATTAATTAAGAGAGCTCCCCTTGGACAAAAGAGTGTCAGGTAAAGACAGTGTTTTATATACATCAGATATGATCAGCTGAGCCTTGCTGGCGGTCCCAGGGAGTAGCAGAATACAAATAAAAAGGGAATATTCAGGCTGTGAGTTAAAGTGCTTCTTTCTCTCTCTCTATTTTTTTTTTTTTTTTCCAGTGGGGGATTCTTCCCCGCCTCTCTTTTTTTGGAGATGATTCCATATCTGATCTCATAAAGAGTAAAGATGTAAAACACACAGGAACACTTTCTAGGGGTGCTTGTAATTGATGGGCTTTCTATTCACATTGGGCTGCCTGTTGGCAATCTGAACTGCCTTTAGCCAGTCAGGCAGCTTTGCTCAGAGAGGACCTTAGCAAAGGATAGTGGACAAACAAAAATCTTCAGGGAAGAACTGGAAGTTTTGGGGTTTGCATACAGACCCCTTCACAGTTTGGCTGCCTGATTGTTCCTGTAAGTTGTGAAAGATTGCATTTTTGGGCAATGCAAGGTACTGCTTTTTGTTATCTTGTTCAAATTCTCACTCAACAGCCTGACGATGCAAGTTGTTACACCCTCACTGACTTCGGTTACCAAAACAACAAAACCACCATAATTTTGGTTGTGTTTTCAACTACAGTAGTTGTATTTGATATAGGAATGGTTGTCAGGATACACTGAAGTGCAGCTGAGCAGGATCTGCTCCAGGGCAAGCAGAGGCACTGGGACACCTAAAAGGTGGCTTTGGCTTTGGCTTTGTAAGCAGTGCAGGGATGGGAGCTGAGCTGTGTGGAGTCTGGATGGTTGGGAGTTCATTTGAAATGTGAAAGGAAGGCAAAGTGGCCTTGTCAGTTTGTGGACAAACACAAGTGCAAACCATTCATTCGGCAAGACTTTGAAGCTAGATTCAGTGTAACTGTGTTCTATGTGAATCCGCATTGAATTTCTTTCTTTAACTGAACCTGAAATTCTAAACAAATCCTCAGCTGAGGCTCTAAATATGAAGTCAAGAACAATGCTGTTGGATTCTGGGTGAACCCTTCAAATTACTTTTCGGGTATCTCCACTGGGCTTCTGCTGCACAAAATATATTGGGGTACTTACAAGAAGTAATAGCCAAAAATGCCAAGCACCCTCACTGTGAGGGGGCCACAGTGCCACTTGATGTGTGGTGTTAGAAAGGGTCTCTGCGGGACTAATAGCAATAGCGGTATTTTATCCTAACAGGTAAAAGCGCTTGTATTTGAGATAAGAGTTTTTATCCTGTTGATAAGTTTTTACAAGCAAACAAGACTTCAGGCTGAGCACTTAATCAGCATTTTGAAGAAGGCAGGGGAGTTCTAATTCAATTTCTGGCACTGCTGTTTTAGTGCAGAAACCATCAATATCATCGTAATGTATTTTCAGACCATATTATGTGGAGGAAATCTGTGACTTCATCTCAAAGGTGACCTGTGAAGGAAAGTTTAAAATTGGCTTCTACTACTCCTTTTTGTTTTGTTTTTCCCTTTGGGTTTTAAAAATGTGGTACAAAGGTCTGGGAAGCTTTGAATATTCCCAACTTTCTGCTTGTGGATTTTTTTTTTTTTTTTGGTTATGATATTTAAAAATAACAGGAATGCAAAGTCTGCTTTTGTGGCTCTTCCCCTCCCCTTCTTTCCCTGTATAACTCCTTGGGGATTTCAAGGACAGGAAAGTGAAATATGGCTTGGAGAGTCAGAGGCATTTAGATTTTAGAAATAGAGCTTTCTTCTAAGTGCTTGGACTAAACAGGTACCACTGCAGCAGGCGAATATTTGACCTGAACCAGCCTGACTTGGTGTTTCTTCTCTCTCTCTGAAGTGCAACACTCACCTTCTTTTGCAGTCATAATTACCTTAGTTTTCACAGGGTTTTTTGAGGATAGACAAAGTATCAGCTTTTTAATGTTAAAATATATTTTCTTTTTTTTGGTATCTTAAGTCGTTTTATATGTCACACATAAGAGGAAAAACTAATATGTGCTTGTATATATATAGAGAGAGATATATATTTATATATATATATTTTTATATATATATATATATATTTAATAATTATTAAGAGAAGACTCCAGGAGCTCTAGGTTAGGTGCAAAAGTGAAATGAGCAGAAACTCCACAACCTTCAGTACAAATACAGAGTACGTGGCTTCACAAGCTACAGACCCAGCACTATGCAGGGTTCAGCAGCTGGCAGACGTGCTAAAAAGGAAACCATTCCTCTGTGGCTAATCTAGCTAAGGAAAATTGGATGTTGATGTGCAGCAGGAATTTTACATTTGAAATTGGATCTGAGTGATGTTTTAGCATGCAAACATACACAGAGGAGAGTGAAAACCTTTTGTTAGGCCAGCGGTACCTAAAGTCTAGCACCAAGGAGGTGATGGGGTGAGACAATGATCGCTCCGACCCGCTGCTCGGTTTTGGATCAGCTGAATGGTGTGTGTGCCGGAGGCTCTTGCTGGTCTCAATCTACTGTTGTGCTTGAAAAGCCTCCTGAAAAGATGTTAGCTGGGAGGTGTGTGCTAATAAAATGGCTCCTCTGGCTCAGAGCCTGCTTTCTGCTTATGCCTTGGGGGGCTTATGGGGAGAATGATGTCTGGGAGCAGACTGACATGCAAAGCCCATGGGTCATACCTTGTGTTCCCTCCTGTGTTATTTTGTCTGCTTAGCTAGGATGCTAACATAATGAATTTTAATTGAAAAAGAAAAATCTTTTGGTGGAAGCATATTCTCAGATGGGGGAAGTATAAATTACAGAATAATTCATGGACTATTTGCAGCTCTTGAGAATTCAGCTGGTCTAAATAATGTATGTTTATACATACAAATTGTGTGTATGTTCCTGCATATTTTAAATGTTTGATTGTTTCACATTAAGAAACAACTGAACGAGTGCTGACTGTGGAGTACTGGAACACTCGCCATTTTGGGTTTAATTTTTTGCTCCTATGGTGAATCCCGCACAGATTTTTATCAGTATGTTTTTCATACCTGTGTCTTATTGCTGGCCTAAAACTATATAGGCACAGCAGACAGACAGCATCTATTTAGAGCCTGAAGATACTAATGAAGAGCGTCAGTAGAGACAGGACAGCCATCATCCCACGGCTAATTAGGGATAAGAAGCGGTGGAGGATCCAGTGCCGCCGCCGCCTCTGCCTGGCTATCTGTCGGCCTTACTTCATTGCACAGATAAAGCTGCTTGGTACCTCACACAGAATAAAATTGCATGATGGATTTTCAGCGCCTGGCGCTCAGGCTGCGCTGCTGGCGGTGCACTGAGCCAGAGCACACAGGGGCTGCTGCTGCCTGGCACCGGGGGGACACTTCTCTGCCTTGTGCAGACGTTGGCCTCCCAAACCTGCCTTTTTGTAAGTAAAGGAACAGTTTCTCTCAACTGGAAGAACAGAAAATAAAATGTTGTGTTCTGCAGCGTATGTGCACACATGTGCAAGTCATAAATATTACCCACATCTTTAAACGCCGTGGCGGGAAGAGTTAAACAGATAACAACAAATATATGGAGATGTACCTGAGCTTCTGGATGGTGGTAATCCAGTCACGCAGATGCCGACCTGCTAATGGTTTGCTTCCGTGGATGTGTTTAGACCTCAGGCTGTCATCGACTATAATGGAGACCCTGAAGATGAAAGAGGATTCATGGTGTCAAAGGTGGCTGCTGTGTGTGCATGAGCCTTCAGCCTTGTGCTGCCTCACCGCAGCTGTGCACATCACTGTCCCGATTAGGGAGGACAGCATAGTCTTCTATAACTATATCTACACTGAATTGGAATTAAATGGAAATTAATTGGAAAATCTGAAATAGGGCTGAAATGAAAGGAACTGTGATTCTTTTCTTCTAATTGCTACGTCACACTTGCTGCAGGTTACATGTTCTCTCTGAGAAGGCCTGAATGAAGCAATACTAAATGATAAGCAGCTAGAAGGGATCTCCCTCGTGTAAGCAACCTGCACATCTTGCTGCCGAACATAAACAGGGAAATCTGCCCCACTCACTGATCGGGGAGGCCAGGGTTGAAATGCAGGGGCAAAGCTCATCTGTGTGTGTTCAGGCTGCTTTTGAAAGATTAGAAAAGAGCCCTACTACAGCAGTTGGCTTGGCTGGTGTTATGGATTCACAAGTTGTTTCACGGATTGAAACAAAAATGCACTCATAGTGCAAAACAACTGAGTGAGATGTGGGAGCAGGGAGAACACTGAGGAAATTCAGGTTCAGTATTTTGTAATGGCTTTGTTGGAGCAGGGGTCATAGTCCAAAATCAGATCGGTTCACTTCTATGTCAGGATAGCATCTAGTCCTAACTGTAAGGACTGTGTACAGGTGGGTTCTGGTGAGACCCAATTGGCAGGGCATCAGCAGGGAAAGGTGGTGTTGGTGCCAGAGAGGTGCTGGTGCAGATTGCAGGTGCTGGCGAGCCAGGGCACACCAGCGGCAAAGTACAGTAGAGGAGGATCAACGAAACAAACTGACACTTTGGGGAGAGGAGGATAAAAAACAAGTGGGACTTGTTTCTTTGTAATGAAACACCAGTTACAGGTCATTTCAGTCTCAAGCGCATGGTGTGAAGGTGACATCAGGCTCACGAGTGTGTCCTGGGTGCTGGGGCGATGGAGTGACACGGCTGGTTTAAGGACAGCTGTGGAGGTGGCAGCGGCCCCGTGGCAAGGCGGGCAAACCGCGGCGAGGCTGTACCTGTGAGCTTGGTGCACACAGGTCACCGAGCATCCTCCCACTGGCTGGTTTTGATCATTACTGATTCGAGCCGGATTCAAAACAACAGCCTAGAGGCAAAAGCTGTGATATTTATAGGGCATGATGACTTACTTAGATGCAAAATTCTGGCAATAATGCCTTTACCTTAGGAAAGTAAACTATCAATAATTGCCTATTAAATAGCCTTGTATTTTAAACAAGATATTGGAAGTAAGCAGCATTTACCATTAAGTGTGTGGGGGGGAAAAAAAAGTCCCAGAAGTGTTGCCAGCTCTCTTTTTTTTTTTTTCTAATCTGCATAGCTATTAAAGCTCTTTTTTGTGTGTGTTTTTTGTTTGTTTTGTTTTGTGTTTTCCAATACGGGCTATCTGTATTTTAGCTATATTTCTGTCCCCACTCCTGCTCCTCACAGGTGCAAAGGGTCACTTCCCAGCAAGACAGGTTTACTGCAGCACTTCTAGTGTTGGTTTACCTGGTACCAGTGCTGCCAAGGCCCCATGAGGTCCCAGTTTGAGTGTTGGCTGTAGCTGCATGCAGATTGCACGCAGAGTTCAACTACCAGATGGGGGACACTAAATCTGCTTTGTCTAGCCAAGAGCTGGCAGACAGAGCACCACTGCTGCTGTCAGCCAGAGAAATACTGAAAATTGCTCAATCAACATAATTCATGAAGCTTTGTGGCGGGTCTGCAGCTCCACAGGCCAGGGCGAGAGTGCCAGGTCAGACAGGGAGCTGTGCAAACCCGTGGCCACACTGATTTACTTGGAGGATGCGCACAGCTGTCTGCCGCTGCCCAGCATGGTGGGTCTCGCAGAGGTGCTTTCAAGGGGAAAATACTGTGAACGACACTGTTGCCCAGTAATTCCTGCTTTGTTTGCAGAGAAGGGTCATGGCTAAGAGCTCTGTCCCTGATTGCTTTTATGATGTTGCCTTAAAGCACTCTGAAGACCATCAAGTTACTTGGCTGTCCCCACCCTACCTCCCATCCCTGCTTGTCGTAAACTACAGACTCAAGGTGAGGGGAAAATAGCAAACAAGTTGAAATCTTTATGGCCAGAGCTAGGCAAATACTCTGACAAGTCTTCTCAATCTTCTTTCAAACAGAAAAAAGCTTAATCTGTGGGGTTATATTTCCAGCCTTTATTTGCTTGTCATGCTCTGGGTCAGTGGGGTTTCTAGCAAGCTCGTCGTGCATAAATGGAATCTTCAAAGGTCCTGGCAAAAGTGAAAAGTGCTGCGAGCTGTGGAAGTGTGCTGCCTTGTGACGCCAAGCAAAGTGTGCTTTTGTATCTGCTACGTTCATGTGTCCAGCTGAAACATCCTATTTGGTCAAAAAGTGGAAGAAGGGGCTGACCATGAAGAGCAAGCAAATGGTGTGCAATGGCAAACATCTAACTCATGATCAGAGTGAGTGGTCCTGCACTGGTAATGCAGTGGAATGGATGTAGGCCAAAGATTAAATGAATTTAAAAACAAATAAAATTGTATTTTTCCATAAGTAAACAATAACATAGTATACTTTTCAGTATCTCTTTGGTTTTATTGTATCTTAGACTGTAAATTGTCTAACCTGGTAGCTCTTATAGGCCTGAATCTTGCTGGAGATGTCTATCCAGCATATGTGTGTAGGGGTGTAAATGTTTGTATGCATGCAGGTAATTCTGCATATATGTGTTTGTATTTTTGTCTAGTGTAGGCAATGTCTAGCAGAACTGTATTGTAGTATACTGTAGTATACTTGCAAATACTCTTAAAGAATCAATTACAGAGTTAATTCAATAGCTATTAGTAATGAAACATAAATGCAACTTTACAATTCTGCCAGCTGGCTGAAGTAACATGCTTTTATCATCTACAGAAGCAAAGCATTTTTTTCAAATCTCTGGCTGAATATTAAAATCCAAAATTAAATTATAATTACCAGAGGGTTTCATGGCAGTCTGTAGCCAGACCAAAGAGGACTCCTCCCTCCCGTGTGTCCTGCAGGAGCTTCACTCTGAAGCCTGGATCCGCAGCTCATCACATCTGCTCAGGTGGGGCAGACAATTGTCAAGAAATCTGTGCTTTTCCAGTACCAGCAGGAAACTGTACAGGACACTTCATCAGTTAGTTGTTATATGAAAGAACATAGATTTCTCCTCTTTGGATCATGGCAATAGTTTTCAACTTGTTTTGACCTTTTTTGCCCACTCCTGTCAATGGTAGCAATTTCTTTTGTTGACTGTAGCTGTATTTCTAGGATATAACATTTTTGGCTGGTCCTGTGCAAGTTCCCATCACCATATACAGCACAGTTTTGTATCTTTCCATCACCTGCTTGTCATACCTATGTTTTCCGTAATGTAGCACATCCTCAGTAATCTTGTACTTGATGCTATAACAGAGGCACACAGTGATATTTTCTAAGTAGTGGTCAAGAAAACAAGAAACTACTGCCATGTTGAGAGCATGTTTCGGTAAATAGAATGGTAGTGCAGTGTGTTTTTTATGAGGTGATTTGTTTCTGTCAGTGGCCACTGGGTGGAGGAAAAACTGGAAAAGCTGAAAGTAGGAGCACAGAAGAGTGGCCTGATTTCCAGGACATTCAGGGTGCCTGCAAGTCCTCTCGTCCTGCTGACAATACTCAGCAGTTACTGGAAATCAGATCATTTGTTGAAGGTGTCTGATTTTGAAATATAGCAGGCTGGGACTGGGCTTGTGATAATTCCAAGATGCAGTTTAGCAAAAAGGTCAAGAAAGAAAGAGGCAAAGACTGAGCGAGTGAAGCTTGAGCAGCATAAGGTGGCACACTGAGCCAGCACCAGTGGACACAGGGTTTGGAAGGGAGCTTTTCAGGATGCGCTCGCTAAGAGAGGGCTGTACTTAAGCTTGCTTTTTCATTATTTTTCCTCGTTAATTTAAGATCTAGGGACCAGAGGATCTGCAAAAATCAGTGGGAGTGTGACTTGGCCATACAAATACATTTTCTGACTGTGTGATGTATTGCATATAGAAATTAACTGTGGGTGCAATGGTTTAAAATAACTGTTCTTTTTGATCCCCCTGTTGTATGTTAATCTGAGGTTATATGCAAGAAATTACTGTTTATAACCTAGCTTCTTTACTTTCCTGCAAGCTGGGGATGAGACTGGCTCCTTAAGTTGCTGCTAACACTTTGCAGCATGGGCTTAACATGAAAATGAAGCAGTTGCCTGGAAACCCTCCTCCTCTTTGTGCTACTTATTTTACTTTCTCAAGATGCCTTTTTCCAGACTATTAATTGTAAGTGGTAAAAATATTACAGGCGGAGCTGCGGGTGTCTCTTACTGTGAAGATTGTGTAACATTGCCTCTTGCAAACCTCCGTTTTGATTGGCATACACTTTGCCAGACATCAACCATTTTGAACAAAATTTGGAGGAAATTTTCTGTGGTGGGTGTCTTCCTAAACTATTTAGGAAAATTTCACCCAAAATAATTCTTGAGCATAGAGCTAGAGAGCAATAAACTGGCAAAACAATGTGGTAAACTTTGAAAAGGTAAAATATTTCAATGCTTCGAAGTAAGGACCTGAAATTCAGTGGGAGAAGAAATGTCTGGATTTTTATGCAGGGATATATGTTTTACCATTTCTAATCTATGCACATTTGGCTAAATGGTAGGGATTTCCATGGTTTACAATTTGCATGTGCCCCTTAGGGACAGCTTTGGTATATTTAGCAGCTAAAACCAGAAGCAATTTCAACCACACTGGCTACTCTGGACCTAACTGAAGTCAGCCCTCCAGGGGTGATATCTTATTGAAAGCATATGCAGAAAGTGGATAAATTGTGTGCCAAGCAATCCCGATTCTGACGTCTCTGAAATTCTCAGCCCCTTGCAACTTGAATAATGTTCTTACGGGATAGTTTTCTTGTGCAAAATATATATATTAAATTAGGCAATTTAAGCATCACCCGCATACGTTGAAGGATTTCTGCAGCATTTTTGGTATGGAAAACTAATTTTTTCCATACAATTTTGTTGCTATCAATCTGTTGGGAATTCCAACAGGCATGGCATCCCGTATCTTCGATAATGGGGATGTTAGTGCAAAAGGCTATGTGTAAGATTTCAAGTGCATGGGTCTGTAAAATGCCTCAAGGTTACCTCTGTTATTTGTAGGAAACAGACCTACAGTGAATACACTGGGACTGGATAATACTGAGAAAGCAGCTTTCCTGACACTGGATCAATGAGTTATTTTATTTTGGAAGTCTCTTCTGAGAAGTGGGGCGGGGGCAAGATAATTCTGAAGGGGGTCTAGCAGCATGAGATCTCTTGTGCAACTAAGCAAAGAGCTGGGCAGTCTGGCTACACAGTTTCAAAGTGCACTAATCATGCAAATATTTTTTGAGTAAAATAGTAAAATGCTGATTGTTTCAGTGGCATGCAGAATGTGATACATACTTAAATTTTTTTTGTGAAAAAACTATTGGTGCAAACTCTGGATTGCAGGAGCAAGACAGGAATTATTTGCCTCTATATTTTTGGATGTTACTACAAACCATTTTTTTTTTCCTCTGTGTGCTAAGGGCAGCACTGCATAACTGGGTGTTTGAATGCACAGAAGAATTATTTTTATGTTAAGCAGACTCTCACGTCTTTCTGGGTCTCGCACGTCCTAAATAAGGGCAGGATGATGGGTATGTGTAGGCTAACAAGGCGGTGAGGCATCATTTTGATAGAATCAAAAGGGACGTGGGATAGGGAAGAAATCAGACATCATTTTTTGACTGTGAAACCTGTTTTAAAACAGATGTATTCCTTCGTACTCAACAAAAGACTATCATCCACCTGAGCTACCTGGACCTCCTTTTTCCACTTGAAAATGTTGTTTGGAATTTGAGAACTTCAGCAATTTTTGTATGTTTTAAATGTCAGGAAAGCCTGGAGATGGAGCACCCTGCACAGACAATGTGCCCAGCCAGCTTGATGTGGCCCAGACACCCACCTTGCTGGGCCTGCTCTGCTCGGAGCATCTGGACGTGTTACTCCCTGGGATGTCCTGGTTAGATATGCGGCAGCCCAGGCCTGCCAACCTGTACTTATGTGGATGCTAGACCTCAAATTTCCATCTCCCAGAAAGCTGGCAGAAACTACCTCTCAGCAGTGCTGAAGTATGGCTGAAAGCTGCGTGCAGCTATCGGGAGCTGTGTGCTAGCGTCCTCTCACTCAGCAGGGGTGTGATGAGTTTGTCATTAATATTAGCTCTCTGGAAGGAGCAGATGGTTCCAAGATCTTGCACCTCAGAGTCAGAATTAGTTTGGAGCCAGCTGCATAATTTTCATTAGCTCTAGAGTCTCACAGACCCCTTCTAGCCTTCATTTACCTTTGTAAGTGGGGTGAGAGTGCCAGCCCAATGAACTGATGTGGTAAACATGAATAACATGTTGAATGATTGTTCTGAGCACCAGTGCTGACTAATGAGGGAGTGCCACGTTTCCAGCCTGTCTCTTGCTGATGGCATATGTTCCTTTCACCGATAAAATCTGTAGACTCTAGAAAGCTGGCTCTCAGGTTGCCTGGAGAAGGCCATTAGGCAGCACAGCAGGGCTGTCCAAGGGCTGGATGGCAGGAAAGCCTCTGGCAGTTCTGCCTGGATAGTGAGACTCTTGAGAAGAGGTATCAGAGAGGCAACCTGGGAAAAATTCATTAGATCAATATTTTGTACTTGTATTTTTATGTATTTTATTGTTGAACGTTGCAGCAATGCAGACATGGCTCATAATACTGAGATAATGGAAGAGAAGCATTCTTAATGCTGTAAAGGACAATGATAAAATGAATATGTCTAAATGAAGAGAGAAATACTATGGTGGACCAGTAAGAAGTAATCCTTAGAGACAGTGCAGAGATGGAGAGGAGAAATTGGAGGATCTTGTTGCAAATTACTCAAGGCTTCTAAAATAGGAAGAGCAACTTCAGGCAGCAGTGGTGTAATAGGTTTCTATAGACTGATTCAATTAACTATACTCTGCTTAAGCTCACTGGGAATGTGTTCAGACACGTGACTGAAGATACAGCGTGTGTAGCTTGTACCAATAGCAAGTGGAATTTTGAACGTTTGGCTTAAGTAATGCAATGTGTCATTTGCTTCCCAATGCACTCTAATCTGCTTTAAAACACAGATGGGTCATCTCAATACCATAGAGTTAGCGACTTTGAATGTCCTGTTCATGGCAAAATAATTTAACTCTAAGAGAAAGGATAGCTCCATCCCAGTGTTTACATTCATTTGTCTCACTTTTCTGACTCTGACACACCACCTCTCTTTTCCAGGATCTGATCTGCATACAGAAGTCAATGGGAACATTGCTTTCGCTTGGCAGGGGCTATAACCGGTACTGATGGAGATTATTGCTCTTGCTGCACTGTAAATTTGGACAAGCTAGCTAAACAGTGCAGTCTTTTAAGTGGGTCATTGTGAAAGGTTTTTAAATCTTGTCTTTTGTCCCTTAATGGCCTTTCCCTATTTGTTTTTTTTCTTGTTGATTCAGTTGGTTTGATGCAAATGCAGTGAAACCATTCATGAATACAAAAGAAAAATCACAAAATAACTTTCAGAACCCTTAAAAAGACTCTCTAAGACTTCAGCTAGGTATAAAGGAGTCTCATGGTAGCATTTCTTTTGTAAAAAAAAGATTGTTAATTATGGTGCATGGATTTAACCGAGTGTAATTTATTCCTTTACCTAACAACTGGCAATTAAGCACAAAAGGTGAAACACATCCAACTGTAGTGAAGAGCAAAACTCCTACTGTCTTTGGTGAGGCCAGAGTGCAACCAAAGTGTACATGGAGAAATACATTGAACACAATGTTATAAGCTATGCTTTGTGGTAGTAAAGAGCTTTTGTTATGCTCGCAGCTCTAGCTACTCACATGATGCATTCGAGTGGTCTTTGCTGCTCTGCTGTTTCTCTGACTACTTAAGGGCATGTATAACTAATTAGAAAAGGGGAATCGCTGGCTGTGTGTGCATGTTTCTTTCAGGCAATAGATATAAATAGGGCCTCCAGGTACCAGCCCATGCCTGTCAGCTGGAGGAAATGTATCCCTTGTAAGAGGGGGAAGTCTTGTCCCAGCCTTTGTTTCTTTTTCCTGGACCGAAGGAAGGCTTAGAGTCAGCTCCATCAGGTTTCTGCTCAGCCTTAGTCACTGGGATTGACGGACACTGCAATGACTTTAAGCAGATCAGGGGATGAATCCACGTTTCTTGACTGGCTGGTACCTACTCCCCCCATGCAGAGTTACATATCTCACAGTAAGACAATTACTATGCTATCCACTTAAAAAACAAAACCAAACAAACAAAACCCAAACACCAAACCAACAAATCACACACACAAAACCCAAAACAAACAAAACCCCAAAAACCAATGCTGTCCAGCCATATCGCTTCTTGTCTACCTCTGCTGCTTGCCAAGGCTTCATTAAGAAAAGAGCTACTGACCTCATTAATAAATTTTTAAAAAGTCAGGCTAGGAATATAATTTGTGGGGTGAGAGGAAGGAGGATGGTCCCTGAGGCAGCGGTTAGTAATTATTTTGGCCCAAGCTGCTCTTACAGCAAGATTCTTATTTAACTCTGACACCTTTACCCTCTGTGGGGTCTGCCAGGGAGTTTATCCCCGAGTCCCTGCCCATCTTCTGCCTGCAGGTCTCAGGACGGGGGAAGGAGGACAAGAGAATTAACTAGACAGGAATGAAACCCAGTCTGGGGTGGGAGCAGCACAGCTGCTGCTCCCAGAGCCTGGGAGCTCATGGGGCTCTTGGCCAGTCACTCACAGGGCTATTGCTTGTTATAGGAATGGAGTAGTCAGCGAAGAGAAAAAGAAATATTTAACAGCAACACAGCTGAATGCACTAATTTCACCACAAAAGTATATTGTAGCCTCCTCTCAAGATAGCTCCAGATATGGGAACAGTGTGGTGAGTGTTAAACATGCCTGTGCAGGTCCCCTTCCGAAAGGCTTTTCAAATGCACTTCACCGGCAGGTTATTTACATGTTCAAGCAGCGATTGTTGTCCATTGCGCTTCAGTTCCGACAGATGAAGCTCCCACAAAAACAGCTTCTGCTGGATCTCGCCAAATAAGCTGGATAGTTTTGTGGTTGTCTGGTGTGCTGGTGAAAGCAGCGTTTAATGCTGTGCTTTGCACAAACAAAGGAGGGTCCAAAATGGGAAAAGTTTTAGCTTTCTGGTGATGCTTCTTCCAAGGGTATCTCTCTCAGGCTTGAATGTCAATAACTTGGAAGTCCTTTGGTAACGCAACTTTCTTTGCTCGCTTTGACAGAGTGAAATGAAACTCTATGGTAGTATAAATGAATGTGCGAGGTTGCTGCTGGACACTAAGTGCCCCACATTGTGCTCAGGTGCAGGGAATTCATGTTGGTCCTACTGTGGCCATGGGACAGAATGACAGATTCCCTTCTCTCCCTGGTGTAAGCTGCATGTCTTGTTGATTCTTACAGAAATTCAGGTTTAATGGTCGTTCACACTATGGCTGCATGCGGGCTCTTGTGCTATGAGAAATCAGGGTTTGCAGCTTTGGTCTTTTTTTTTTTTTTGCATGTTATTGGATATGAAGATTGACTTGAAGAGATTCTTCTGGCAGGAGTAGGGGAATCACTGAACATGCACCAGAGCTTTTCTTGTTTAAAGATAGATTTGCTTCATGAAACTCACATAAAGAAGTCACCATTTAGAGTGGAATATTAACAAAGAAGTTGTTTCCAAATCATACCCTATATAGTGAACACTGTGGCTGTTAGAGATTTCCTGTGTACAAAGGGTAGGATACAGTAACAGTTTTTCAATTAGTTTAATATTAAAAATATATAGTATGGTTGTACAGAGCTGAAAAATTATGTTTTTGTGATATAGTTAAGGGAGTAAAACAGTGGAAAAAAAAATACATTTCTGTCTAGGAAGACTTGACATATGCATTCAGTTCAGGTTTCGTTAATAATGTTCTTAATTTGCAATGTGTCATATGAGGGCAGCATTAGTTATTGTAATACTGTATTTATGATGTTATCAGCAGCAGCACTGCAGTATAGTTTTCACCACACAGCAGAACTCAGATTACTGGGGATTTAACATGAAAGTTCAATAACAATAATTTAATATGTACTATGTACAGTTAGAATGATAGTTTTTCTCTCAGCAGGAAATAAATGTGCTGGATCATTAAGCCTTGCTATCCTGTTCCACATTCAGAAAATAAATATACATATAGGTCCATAGCATTCCATGCTTTCGTTCTATGCACTTACGTTGGCATTAGTGGTATGACACTGATTTACATCAGGAAAGCATCTAGCCCAGCTGTCAAAGGCAGTATCTTTATATGGCCATAAAATTCATGGAAGAAATAATCAGGATATCAAAGGTATTGACTGTATTTTAATATACTTAGGCAAAAAATAAACTGGGGGATTGAGGGAGAAGTGTGTTTACTTTTTGGTCTTTGACTTTTAACTTCTGGTTCAGAGCAAGCTGTCAAAGACTAAACAAACACTGACTTCTAAAACTTTTTCCAAGTGAATTTATTGCTCGTGATATGTGTTGAATTAACAGCCCTGGAGACTGAAGCCTTTTGTTTGAGTGGATTTCAGGATTCCCACACAAAGCCTAATTGTTTCCATTTTTGGAAAGGAACTCTATTTGTCCCTCATTCAATTGCAGGCATGCTGTTGATGCTCAATAAATAATCATAAATAACAATAAAGTCAAAGTAATGTGATCTGTGCAGCTGTTCAGGATGGGGCTACGAACATGAGACCAACCTCGTGCTGGGTCCCACTACTTTTGCACCTCTCCTGGCTGCTGCTCCTATACATCCTGCCTATGGACTGCAGGAGCAGATACTGGCCTCTGCCTGGCTCTACAGGGGCTTTATATGGTGTTAAAGTATATATATATGTGTTTTTTCTTATAGATTTAGGAATCCCCAGTTTAAAGGAAGGGATTGCTTTTTGCCTGCTGCTCATTCTGCACATGAAGCAGAATGTTTTTTGAGCCAAAATAGCAGGGATGTTGGTATCATTCCTGCTGGTGTGAGGAGCAGATGAGCTTTCAGAACAGAGGGAAGGGTGCCCTAGAGCAGTTGTTGACCCTTCAGCATTGCTGCCTCCATGGGTAGTTGTCTGTGCACGTGATACAAATTAAGAAGGAATTGGAAGGTTATGTGGAAAATTTCTCAAGCTCAGTATCACATAACAAATTGAAGCTGTTTCGAGTTACAAAATTTTCCCATCCAGCTTCCTCTCAGAATTAAGCATCAACCCTGGGCTTGCTTGGTTGGCGAGCAGGGGTAAGAACATCAAGGGAATACTCTGCTCATGTAAGCTGTCAGCCCAAATGTTGAATCCTGGTGTCACCACAGGAGCAAAGGCCAGTAGCACCTTGCAGAAAACATACACATCTTGCACGGTTGCTCTGCAAAGTCTTTCTCCTTTCCCTATCTGGTAAATCCACTGGATGTAGTCAGTGAGTGGAGCAACAGGCTTAAAGTGTCCTCTATAGAGGATATCTGATGATGCTTGGACTTGGTTGCATGACTTTTCTACTAAGAATGATCTTGAGCAGGTCACTTATTCTTGAAAACGTGAATTTGACAAAAATGACCAATATAGGATAAGAATGACGTGTGCTAAAATCAGGATGTGGGAGAAATGTGAAAAAGCTGAGCTAGGTTTTTGCCCTTTGAAGACAGGAGACTGTCTGTGTAATAAGCTACTCTTTATACCACACTAAAAAGAAATCATTCTTTTTTTATTGTTGTCAAATTGGCATGAAGTATCACTGTGGATACATCTGGCTGTTTCCAGTTGCCCTTAACAGAGCTAGATATTGAATATTTGAGTTCTTTATAAACACCAGATGAAATTATCATCATTTTCCAGAAGGCTCACAATGCAGTACAAACAATTCAGCTAAAGTATTTATTAATAATCTCTGAAACACTGTAAAGATTGTTTCTAGCTAGAAACTGCCACAGTCTCTGCCTCCACAGGAACAATCCTTTGGTGGTTCATGGGCACTTCCTATGGGAAGACAGGGGAAAAGTCATTCCTTACAGCATTCAGTTACCAGTGTTTGCTGATTACAAGGACAGTGATTTCTGGTATCCGTTGGTATCTGGGTATTTATCAATGGCAAGAAAACCAGACATTAAACTTTCAAGTCCATTAGCAGGACTTGGGCTCATGTGCCGAACTGATTGATGGCTGCTGTATTATCAGAGTTGGTGTCCTTCAGATAAAATGAGAGAGGTGTGTGTGTTTGTGTTGTTGTTTTTTTTTTTTTCTTAAAACTTGCTCCAATTACAGCTCCACCTGCAAAGGAATGCCTTGTTTTTCTTTTGTTAATGACATTTTGGATTTTTCTTTTCTCATTTTCTCCCCTCTGTTCTCCCAGCCTCGCACCCATTGCCTGCCAGCTCAGCATACTTTTGATTAACAGGAAAAGATTGTATCTGTCTCTGATGTTAACCCAGTCTGTCTCTTTGCCCTTGTGGGAATGAAAAAATCCAAGGGTATTACAAAAGGAACCATGAAGACTCCTAATGTCATCCTACTCAGCATTCTCCTCCTCAGTAAAACAAGCTTTAATATTCAAGACATTGAATAAGCTGCAGCGAGTGCCAATTTCTTGCTTGTATACTTGTTGCATTGCCAAAGTCTCTTTGGCTCTCCAACAGGGATGCACAATAGTAGAAATGAGTAAAGTGAAATACCAGATCCAGCTCTGATCAAACTCTGGAGGAGTTTTTATTTAGATTTGAACTTTCTCACACCCATTTCTATGCAAGAGCTGCTGGTGCTTGGTGGCTTGCCACAGCATAAGTATCGCATACTGGAATGTATTTAACTTCAGAAAATTACCTGGGAAAAAAAGCCTTTCCAGTTGTAATGCTTTAAAAGGTCTATTTCCCCTTGAACTTCCCTCACCCCTCCTTCCTTGCTTTTTAACATCTGCAAGTGAATATAATAAAGTGCAGGTTGAAGCTGGTCACTTATAGAGAGGGAAGAGCACTGGTGTTGTAATTGAGATGTTACTGCCTGCCTCTATGGCACATCTTAGTTGAATAAAACATGCAGTCAATAAAGTGAAACAAAACAATAAAACTAAGCCTTTTGGTGCTTCGTTATAGGGTGTTATGCAACATAGAAACCTGCAGTCATAAAACCAAGAATGAGGGAAACCTTACACTTTCGAGAGCAAAGGCATCCAAGCATTAAGTTGGAAACGGCACTAAACTTCCATTCTTTTTGCACCTGGAAGCAGTTAGTTTTAAAAGCCAAACTGGTTTATACTGTTCTCTTCCAATTTAAATAGGGCCTTCGTCTTCTTGTTAGATGCGTATACAGAAACATGGTTTTAATTAAGGCATGCATTGATCCAAGTCCAAAAGATACATTTATTTCAGAAGATAAATTAATTAGCCATAGGCACAGAAAGCTGGTGTTGTTGCTGAGACAATTCTAGCCTTGGGAATGATGTTCTGTATCCTTTCTAAGAGTATAGCACACCATACAGCCCTGTTCTGTATGGCATCAATCAAATATACTGTATCCTTAAGCTGTTTGGCATAGTTAATTTTGAGAAATAAAGACAAGCTGAGGGAGAAAAACCAAGATGTATAAGCATGGGAGGACAGATGTTTGTAGCTGTCAGATTTCACTAGCATTTATCAGTAATACATGTGTGATAGTTATGGAAAATAAATCCTAATGAATAATTTATTGAAACATATGAGTTTCAGTAAACAGCCCAGATACAGTAGCAAGTTTCACATGTGTCTTTATAGGTATTTATAGCTTAAAGATATTTTTTTCAATACTTCTTGCGGTGTAAATTATTAGACCTCTTAAGGACGTGGTGTATTTCTCATCAGACAGGCATAACTCACTCCCGTGCTTAGAAGTTGAAAAATGTGTAATGTTTTTCACAGTTCTTAGTTTGTTAAAATCTAGTCTCTCCAAATATCCTCCCATGTGTATTCCTGAAACTTCTGAGGGCACATGGAAAGCAAAAAACGGAAAAAATGTTGCATAAATAAAAATTACTATTTACGACCATCTCTTTGCAGTGGTAAATGATTAGAATGTTTCTATAGTTACATAAACTATATACAGGAAAAAGTCACAAAACTATAATGTGAAATTTCAGGAAGAGATAGGAATTTGAAAAAAATTGCGTTTTCTGCCTTGCTTTTTCTCTCTTCTACTTTTAGATAAAATTTGGTATAATGTGCCATTTTCTGAAAATGTATTAATGCACATTCTTATAGATGCTAAGAAGGGTGCACCATTTTCTGATAAACGCTTTAGTGAAGTCTGGCCTTTTTTCATGAACTCAGCCTTGAAATTACTTCAGGCAAACATATTCTTGACTATCTACCTTCATGAGAAAGGCCCCATCTGACTCCTGACCACTTCCATGCTTGATGTTTTTTTTATGAACCTCGTTTGAAATCGGGGCACATGACAGATGTGCCTTGACATCAATGAACTTTGAATGTGGTGCTGCAGGTTCAAACGCTTGCAGGCCTGGGTCATTAGGGTGCCATCTGCTTTCCATGGGGCTACAGCATAGAGCTTATTGTACCACTTAAAGGGGCTTGGATTGCATGATCAGAAATACTCCTCCGTGACATACAACTCTTATTTGATTACACTGCATTAAGATAAAGAAAAGAAAGGTTTTCCACTTTATTATTGCTAGTATTGCATGTTTACCCTCAAATAATTGCACCTTTTCTTAATGAGTTAATAGTCAACATCGCTTATAGTTTCTTGCACTATATAAAACTATTGGACACTGTGCATCTCCTAAATCAGTGGAGTTTGAATTGTTCAGCACCAAGGTTTTAGTCTTGAAACAGTGCAGAGATAAATGACCCTTAACATTTCTTCTTACTGGTGTCTGTGAATGTAACCATCACAAGGCTGGATAAATGCTTGAACTCAAAACATTAAGTCATGGATGGTGAAATTATTGGTACCCTGATGACCTGTTCAAAGTAAATAAACTTATTGTGAATTGTTTTTTGCAATGGTAGCATTGCTACAGAAACTTCCCAACATACTGTATATTTACCTCTTTGGTTTTCTACTTCACTTCAGTAGAAGCTCAGCATGAAATAAACTGACAATTTGCTGAAGCTACGAGATATGCATTAAAGAAGCGACTGCTGTTCTGTGTGTGTCTTTGAATATAGATTACTGAAAAACCCATAAAAACTTGAGTTAAGGCAATCAGATTACTGTATTTACCTTTAGTATGGAATTTTATTACAAAAATCAGTTTACTTCAACTCCTCAAAATCTAATCATGCTTTGTTTCGAAAAGCAGAATATATATGTTTTCCTCATGTAATATAGGATAGTACTTGTTTCATTAAACTTCATTTATTCATACTTAAATGTCAGTTTATGATCTTGGAGAGGTGGGAGTTCTGAGAATGCAGTGGCTGTGGAAGGCAGGTAGTAGCCATGAAATAGCGCTTTTTTTTCCACCTCAGTGTTCACTTGCTTCCGGTTTTATTTGTTCAAATAATTATTACACAGTTTTGAAGTGATCAAACAAACCAAAAATTTCCGCTGGTGTTTTTTTTCCTGTTAGAAAGGTCTCAAAAAATAATAGAGAAATCTACTCCCCATCCCTCTTCATAGCCAAAATTAACAGACATTTCAGTATCGCATTGTTGCTAGGGGAAGATGTAGTGGAGAAGGAAGAAGAGGTAACAGTGTTTTTTATCAAAAACCTCATGATCTGGTTATATTGATTAAGCACACAGCCTTCAAACTAATTAATTAATTTTTTGGTGTCACTTTTCTCACTGGCTCACTTGAGTGTTTTTTTTTTTTTTTTATTGCCATTTGGGAGGAAAACTAAGATTCTGCTTAGGAGGTGTTTTCCACGTTGTCCCGTTATTTGGAAGTCCTTATTGTTCAATATCAGTCTGGCATCTGTTGTAAAAGGACCTTGGTCTATCATCAGAGGTCCTATCTGTTGCTCTGATTTCCAAAGAAGAAAACCGAATAGAGAGTTTGGGTCCCTCTTGAGCATGTTTAGATCACAAAAGGTCTCTCAGGGTAATGTCAACTCTGATTTGAAGAATTATGGGTTGCTTTTTCTGTTTCAGGCAAACTGCTTATGCAAACTACTTGCAAACACATGGAGTAAGTTTGTGGCCTGTTAAATGGGTATGATACAACTCAGCTCTCGGCTTCTGGACAGAAGGGCTCTGTTAGAGGTGAACTTTCATGAGTTCTTTTAACACTCAGAAATGTGCTCCTTTCCTAGTCAACAACCCTTAGAGCTTTTTCATGTCGAAGTGACTCTTCGTGCTCTTGTCTCTCTTTTTGGAAATTAGTCTCTCAATTGGTATAGATACAAACAAACATACTACATACAATGTGTGTAATTATACTATGTCCATTCTTGTTAAACTTCAAACATACAGCTACCCAGTGAGCATATAAATAAAGGTTATAGAAGATAAGCCAGTGTATAAGGTACTACATAAAACTGGAGAATTCTGATGGTTTTCCAAGGTTTCCTTTTAAGAAAAAACATACAATTTACTGAATATTAGAGAAGGATTTTATAGACTACATAGTGGTTGTTCATGAACTTAAATGCTAGCAGACAGATTTACTGTGGTGAACTACAGCATTTCTTCCTTGGAGAAAAACACAGCCTTGCTCAACATCCTCCAGTAAAATAAGCATTTTGAAAGTGCTGGAGTTGCAGTATAATTTATAGTTATCATTTTGAGCACTGAATTTTCAGACCATTTCCTTCTGTTTTCTCACTGGTGAGGAATGTTCAAGGACTGTAATATCAGCATGTCTCCTATTACAAAGTTAAACTCCAGAAACATTGAATGGGGTGAAGGTTCCGAAATTAGCCCATTTTCTCCAGCCCACACATCACACACCTGTGGGAGAATGTGGCCATGTACAGCGTACTCTACGCTTTCTTTCCTCATTACAAATCAAAACACTCTAAGCTAGCATACAAAACCAGGCATTGCCTACTTTCATTAAGTCAAAGGACCTATTAATTCCAGATGTAAACCATTGCACTTATCTTTTTCGAAGCTGGAAAGGGTATTTTCCTGTACCTGCGTCTGGCTTTTAGGATGTGATCTGTTTTACCCCCATTCGCTGGCCCTATTGCACAGGGTGCTCCTGAAGGTTTGTTGCTTCTTTTGTGCAGCTGGTGCACAGTAAAGGTGTGTCTGCATGTGAGGAGTTCAGCTAGTTCAACATTTTTAACTTTCTCCAACATGCTTTCAAGATATTTGATTAATATGTGCTCACTTTCCATTCTTTAAGTGTACTATCTGACCCATAATTGATAGTTATAACAAGCCTAAGAAAAATAAAGGTGGTTATTATTATTATATGATACAGGGTATTAGTTGCCACTAGAAAAAAATTAGATGTTCACAAACAGAGAAGGGAAGAAAACCACTGACTCAGATAATTTGTTTTTGAGGATCAGCTTAATCCTGAACCATTTTTGGATGTTTGTGGAACTTATTTCTTACAAACTATGTGTTTTATTGATGGATTTGCAGGTTTTTAGCTGGTCTGTTAGTAAGAGCTTCTTTGCGAACGAAGCTAATTTCTCAAGAATCACTGCAGTTGAAACAGTTTGCAGCACAGATAGTAAGTCTGTAGTAATACCTAACAAAAATGACCTCACCACTTAATGCACTGATGGTTTCTGTCACAATTAGTTTAAAAGTTTTTTTTTAAGCATTGATGTGATGAAAGGAACAATCTTTTAGCCAGTTAAAAATGTGTGGATTTGAATAATCTGATTGACTGCTGGTTGGCAGTAAATTTATCTGTGGTGAAGGGTTCATAGAAGCCAATTTTAGCTGTAGTCCTTTCAATGCAAGAGGAAGAGAGAATGCCGGTCTTAATGTGAAATGGGCACTGGATGGGACTTGGCAGCCCTCAGAAAAACTTACTAGCTCTGTTGCTACTCGACTAAGCAACAGTGCACCATATATTGCTGCCACTACTGAAATTTTATACTTGGGCTGATCTGCACAACAGTAAAAATTGATTTTGATCTTAACATTTAAAAAGGGGAGCAAAATTGAGAATATATGGATAAACTCATCAACAGCTGGTCTTGGGTGTAAATTTTACAGGAGAAGTTTTCAGGGCGGTGATTGCTTCTTTGATGTGTGTTAGTGTCTTGACTAACACTAAGGGGTAGGAAATCTGTGCCTGGGGCTTCTAAGTGCTATGGTAAGACAAACAACTGTTAAATTGCTCTCGCTGCTGCTAGCTTTGTGATATACCTGAGCACACAAGTGTTAATACAAATTATTTGCACTATATCTTTGCTTTCTTTGTATTTCAGGATAGCACTTAACCAAGGCAGAGAAGGAGAACAACCAATGGGCATAAAATTCTCACTGTCTAGCTGGCAGACTTTGAAATCAAAGTGCCATGTAATTTTTTTTCCCCTTGTTTTTCTTTAACTAAGAATTTTTTTAAATGAATGTTTAAGGCATAATTCAAGTTGAAAATGATTTTTTTGTTGTTGTTGCAAACATTCTGGAAAATAGAAAATTAGAGACGTGAATCACATGCTTCTTAGGTATAGACCCAGCCTATGGAGTTCACTGCTTGAACTGCTGCCTTTGCAGCTGAGAAATCCTTTAATTTATTTACTTTTTTAAGTGATCCATTTGGCACACTGAAGTAGAAGGAATAGAGGAAAATATTTTTTTTTTCAAGTCTGCCGTATAAATAACTTGGAGATAGTATCCTACAAATATTTCCAGTAAAAATTTTTGTTGTGTTTCTTTGGGTCTTGTAAAAAAGTGAGGATTTTATAGCATTTTTCAGCTCTCTGTTCTCCAGTGGACCTTAAATGCAAAGACTACAGAGAAAACCTCTCCTGAAAAGTTACTTGTTGCCACTGAAACACTGACTGTTAGTAAATTAAAATAAACATTCTTTGTATAATTTGATTTGATTGCTTTAAAAGTTGGAGTGTGGTGCTTGCAAAAGGACTTAAATTCAGTGGTGTGTTTTGGTTTGGTTTTGGTTTTTTTAGCTTGCATGGCTTACAATGAGAAAAGGCATCATATAAATCATATGTAAAAGGAAATGTAGGTTTCTTATGTGAGATAACAGGGGTAACATTTCCCACTGTAATATTACTGTAATACAGTAAATTGGAAAAACCCATGCTGTTGTTTATTAGGAGCCATCCCTGCTACAGGAATGTTGCTGAACATTCCTGCCCAGTGGTGCCCATGAACAGTGGGATCAAATACAACCAGTTTGGAAACAATAAGATGAGGAGGAGATTGATAATGATGAAGATGTCTTGGGAGCAAATTCCATCTGCACGGTGCTCTTAAAGAGCTGTTTCCTACATACAGAGTATTAGCATCTTAAAATGCCAAGGAGAGAAGACTTAGAGCAGGGAACTGGCTTGCTGGTAGCTACATGAACCATAGAAAGGTTGTGAGGGTCCAAGTGCGGTGCCCCTGCACAGCTGGTGTTGGATGCCATTGCTCAGAAATATTCATGCTACTTTTGAGCAACAAGCAAGTCTCTATTTTGAATATGAATGAGTGAAGTCAACTGCCCCTTAATTTATACACGTTGCCAGAGACTGTCCCAGGGTTTGGAATTAAATATTCCAGCACAAATCTCTTTAAACCTCTCCTAAATAAGAAATTATGCTAAGTCTGTTTAGTAAGGAGGTTCTCCCCCCTGTTGAAATAAAAATCAATTATGTTTGCTGTGCTGTGAACAATGTCGCTCCGTAGCCTTGCTTTCTAATTGGGTAATGCCTTAATGACCTGCTGGGAGGCTATGATGCATTGCTTTGGACCCTCTCTGCAGGCTTTTAGACTACCAGTCAGATGTCAATGAAGCTTGACTCAATAGGGGTTCTTTTTCTAAAATTCCATTATTCATCAGGGTTTATGCACCAAAATGATCACAAAATAAAACCTTCACATCAAGCAAAGTTAAATAGAATTATGGATGCTTTACTTCATTGTTAGACTCTGAGATTGTCACTGGATTAAAATTAGGTTCTTTTTTATCTGTTAAATTTGATGGAAACATTTCTCGGTTTGGGGTTTTTCTGTTAAGAAGCATTGAAAGAAATTTAAAGGTGGTTTGTGTTTTTTTGATTTTTTTTTTTTAATAAGGAGGTTTATTTATATTTTAAATGAGCTTTATCTATTACTGTTCATTTTAAACCATGAAACAAACGTTAAAAAGTCTTATTACAATCAGTGAATGACAAGTATGAGACCATTTATTTCACTTAATAGCTTTGTTGAATCATTCTGGGTTTCTACCAGAAGTGGGATGAATAGGATAAAATCCTACATTTGCTTCATATTTTTTTCCTAATGTCTAATACAGACCAGTAGAGTGAAATTTTAATAACTCTTATTAGCTGTTTCAGGAAGCCCGTGCCCAAAGAGGGGAGCTGCTAGTTCTGGAGGACTTTTCTTGCAGAGCAACAAGGACCTATTTCCTTTACATGGAGAAGATGTTTTCCATCATGAGAGACTGAGGATATGTAACTATAAGAAAGGTAAATTTACGCTGGAACAGCATCTTTCCTATTTAATACATACATATACAAATGGAGATAATATGTATTCCATTTGAAAAGTAAAAGGAAATGACAAACATATGTTTATATAACAGCCTCAAGAAAAGCTTTATAGCCATTCAAACACGAGTAATTCTGTTATGCAGTAACAAATTAGGAGTTACCAGGGCAACTGCATATAATAATTTACTCATCCTACCTGTGGAACACATACCACTTTTTTAACGTGACTGTGTTGTGTGAAATACATGTGTTTCCAAACTAGTAAGGAAGTCAGTCATAACATTACAATAAAATGGCACCTTTCCTCAAGTTTATCAAGGTTAGTGAAATGTACAAAAATGCAATTACAAATGAACAAAAATTTTATTTGGCTTTACTTTTTCAGGTCCATGTGTGCTGAAAAATTCTCAAATTTTGGTTTTAACCTCCTGGTTTTAAAATAAGGCTCAAATTAGTATCTCTTAGGATCCACATCAGTGTCACATTAATTTTTCATCAGAATCCTCCATCTTCAGAAAAGTAAGAGATTTTCTGCAGATGCTTCACCTTCCTTTCACACCCTGAACATTGCGTTTTCAGCGATCCAGTTATTTCTGTCAGAACTTCTATGTTCTTGCCTCCTGATTAATACCATCACCCTTTACACTTTATCATTTGCAACTTATCATTAGTAATATATAGGATCCTCTTACCTTACTGTGGCATAGAGGAGAATGAATTGATGTTTACTTTCACACATGAAGGAGACCGACACAATTGTTTTCGTAAAACCTTGGAAAGCTGCATTAAAACCAGGATCCCAATTAATCAGACAATACTTCTTAGTCCAGTATTTAGATAATTTTTTCACATTTATGAAGGTTTCATCAACATCTGTATCTCTTCAATTGCGAACTAGGTCATGGAGGGTAGTCCTAACTAGAGTTTCCTCATATCTGCTAGCAACTTCTTTAAAAGCCCATTTTCTCCTCTGTTGCTCATTATTTAAGCAGTTTGCCCAAATATGCTATGTGTTAAACTGTCTCCAGGAACAAACACCCACCACAGTTCTGACTGACTACACAGGTTTCTCAGAACAGCATTACCCAGCCTCCAGATCCAGTTTGTCTCTGCGCACAGTTAGAATGATTAGCTTTGAAATCTTAGAAGTTTGCAGCTTCTTAATATGGAAAGCCTGTAATCCTTGAATAATATATTGCACCTTGTCAAGAAAAAAACATATTTAGAATAACTGGAGACTTCATAGTTCAGTAGTGATCAATAACTTAAGGTGAGAGCATGAGCTGGAGATCTGGAATGCTAAACTTCACCCAGTGCTGTTTTTAGGAATTTAGAGAGGCTTCTTATGGATTCAGCCATCGCGTTTGATCTGTAAATGCTGAAAAGCTGTTCTGGTTTATAACACCACGTCCCCACCCCTATCGTGCAAGAACCATTCTCTGCACGTCTAATTCTAATCAGTAAAGTAAATAAACTTGAACTTGGAACACTCTCAACAGCACTTGCTCATGTTTTCTTAAACACTTTGGAAAAGGCCCGAGTTTGTGGTATCTAATATTAAAGCCTTAGCAGAAATACTGGCTGTCCCAAATTAGAATTTCTTACAGCATGCACTTGTAGAATTATGGGCCTCTGGAAGGTGACATGACACTCCACAGGAAACCATAAAGTCTTCTGGCCCTGACACATAGGACTGCAAAACTCATTAAATATAGTTTATTCATAATCCTTCTGGAGGTATCTCTTGCCCCTCCACCTTCCCCCCCACCAATAATTCTGTAGACCCATTTGGTTGTTGGGCTTAAATGGTCGCATTTTAATGTTTTATTAAGCATGGCAGGAGAAAAGCCTGGTTTTTATTTGAAACAGCACAAAATAACTACAAAAATCACTATACAAATTCTGTGGTTGACTGATATTGAGCTACAGTTTTAATGATTATAGCAAATAGTGGGTCACCTCACAATGCAGACCTACCTGCTTCCCAGAGAATTAAAGGTTACATTTAACTTTGATATACATAGAATTTTAGGAAGACCACTGTCTTGCTAATGGGTGAATTAATGGCCTCTGTCTGACAAAGCTGGATCTAAGCTCAGGGTTGGATCAAAACTTGAGGTAGGGAGATTTTTACTTCCTTCAATGCTTCTGGGTGTTGTCTTCCTAAATGCCACAAAGTGTCTCTTTTAATGCTTGAGGATTTGTCTTCTGAAACAGTAAGGTTCTGGGAGAGCCTACCCCAGTGTATGAGGTTTGTCCAAGCTTGTTCGGTACTGAATTTCTCAAAATAGTACTTAAGTGTTATCCAGGTCTTGTGCTGTTCTCTTTGCAAGGAGTTGGGTCACCCTGAAGGATTAGGTACATAAATTATCCTGCTTGAAGAGATACATTTATAATTTAGGCAGCTTTTAATCTATCTATGGGGCAGCCCTTCAAGTTTTCAAAGAAAAAAATATTTAAACCTGAATGAGAAAACCTGTTAAATTCTAACTTAATTTTAAATATTCTCTATTTCTTTCTTATAGTACAGTCGATGAGAAAGTACAACAATGAGAAAGTAACTGTTACTTCAAACCCAGTCATAAGTGTGAAAGAAAAGCACATAATGATAATAGTGGGGTTGATACTGAAGAAGATACCTTTTGCACACTAAGTCTCCAATAATAGCTAGAATTAACTTATTTACACTGATGCACCTGTGCATGTACCCCTGCATACACATTCTCTGTGAGAGCAAAACTCCTGATTTAGAACTGAGAAAGCAAACCAGCAAACTTCTGATATAATAGATGTTCAGCTGAAATTTTTGGCTGCTACATTTATCAAAGATGAGACCTACAGAAATAAAAGAACTACTGTGGATTTTCAGCTTTTACATGGCTTCCATTCCTTTGTTCCACAGTCTCGCTCACCAGAAAAACTACAGAGAAAAGCATCTTCAAGTGGCAACTTTTTCCTCTTCTGATCAGTTTCTACCTGTTACAGAAACTCCAGTTTAGGAATTAATTTAGTAGCACAAGGTTTCCAGGACTTGTTTGATGAACCATAATCAAGCTCCCTGGATGGCTGAACTGTCAAATATTGTCTTCCCCACAGCCCGACTGCTGCGCTCTCTGTTCCCCACTGATGCCCACGGGGTTCCCAGTGCACCCCCTGTGAACATCAGGATTCTGTTACAGCAAGACCCACCGTGGTGTGTCTCATCATATCTAGACCGAAAATGCTGGATGTAGCTAAGACATCTACGGCACCTCATCCATTTGATCTCAGATTTGTCAGGATTTTGGCTGATAATTTTGCAGACATCTGCAAACTTCTCTAATGTCTAAAAACCATGGTCTTCCTTTTGTGGTACATTTGATTGCAATAGTAATGTTTTGGCTTGGAGCTGTGTGATGGCTCCTTTTCATCTTTATTTTTCTTTGCTTACAGAAATGTTGACATTATTAAAATATGGCTCCAAAGGATTTTGGTAAGTTTTCAATTAGTAAATGTGTAATGAATAGTTTACATATGACATCATAATTTTTTCCAGGCCAAGACACTACTATGTGAGGTCATATTAAAAATACTAAGCTGAATTCATAGTTACTATGTTAACTTTTAAAAGAACATTTATAGAATAATAATATGTTATAGAGTGCTGGCATTTTCTGTGTCTTGGATACAGAATTTGGTTTTGCAGCCTCACTACTGGTAAAACTCTCGTTGAAATGAGTTTGCTGCAAGGGGGTTTTCTATGAAAAGATTACCTCATATCACCTAAAAGTGACTGGGATGTATCTCTCTGTGTACTAGCACAGGAGATATTAATTCCTGGCCTGACCAAGAAACCATTGTGAAGAAATGTAAGTTCTATAATTTCATGAGCTTACTGCTGTGTCCTTCCTGTTTTCTTTCAATTCATCTTGCAAATTGCTCTCTTTTATTGCTTTTAATTTCAGGCACTGTTTGTGATTTGATAGTATTTTCTGACATTCACCATGAGATGTCCTATGCTATGGCTACATTGGCAAATAAATCAGTGCAATAGGGGCAGATTAGTTGACTAAAGAAGTTTGCGCTGGTGCTTCTGCATCCACACTATATGTTCTTTGGAGATTTTTCTTCACAATTAATTCAGTTTGGTCTCCTGGACCAAATTTCCCCATCACAAACATGGATGAAGTTGTGCAAAGGAGCAGCTATTGGTTCAGTTCCTTATGTCCCTGTAAATTGCTTAACGCCTGAAGATGAAATTTCAGCTCAATCCTCTCTGAAGGCAATCAAACAGAATTGCTTTGTCAGTCTGACCAGCATGCAGTGATGGGCTTCAGGTGGGGAATCACTGGTCAGGGGCTGCAAACCAAAACACCCCTGTAGGCACAGGTCAGCTGGCTCTGATTTATCATAAGGCAAATTCTCTGAATTTCTGAAAGCTAGATCTCTGCAAGATATCTCAAATTGAACAGTCAAAACACTAGTCACTTGGGAAAGTGTAGATCATAGTAAGTAAATGATAAACGGTTTCCAGTGTCAGTGCATGGGAGTAGTTTCATTGCCATTAAAAGGAGCACTTTGATACAGAACTGAATAAAGGTTTTCCAAGTAAAGTGAATTCCCTGGGAAATCAAGAGACTGAAATACTAATAAAATGAGTAAATTTGGGGAATTATTCAGCCAAAATTTAGAAGCAGGATAACATTTTAACATATCAAAACATTTTATTTTATAGATAGAAGTTTTTCAGACTGTTTCAAAATATTTTACTTTGGGTTGAAAGATGTATCTGACTCTTTTTTTGTTTGTTTCCTTAATTTTGCTAAACAGCCAGACACACTTCTGTTTCAGATCTTTTTTCTTTTCCTGATTTTTTTTTTTCTTTTTCCTAAACCACATAATGGGAAAATAAATTTATTCACTTGCTGTTTCTTATATGTTTAATTAGCTTCAGATGTCAGATCTTAAATTCTGATCTTCTCCAGGATAAGGCTGTGTCAAAATTTTCTGTAAAGCAGTCTTGGTAAATCAGAGCATTATGGAAATAAAAGGAATAAAGCACACACCATAGATGCTTCACTGTTCTCATTAGAGAACTGCTATATTTTAAAAAGATTCTTTTGCTCTTCTTCTGGTTCCAACCCAAACCAAGAATTTCAGACATTTGATAGAACATGGAGAGAAGTGAAGTGAAAGTTCACACTGTTCTGGTATAGCTCTTGCTCCATCTGAACCAGTTCACCCACTTACTGAAAGCAGAATTTGCTATGAGGCCTTGTGGTCACGCATGAGCAGACACTCAAGGGGACAAGTGAAACCCGGGGCTCTGCTAAAGGAGCTTGAGTGGACTGAGCTGTGGCAACGTGAAGCACCATCATCCTCCGCTCTTTGCTTTGTGCTGTCCCTTCCTGCCCTTTCTAGGCACTCCCTGCCCCTGCAACAAAGCAGGAGAGACACGTACCTGTTATCTCTGCAGCTCTTTAAGTTATATATTTTGGTATATATTAAGGTATATATTTTGGAGAGGTTGTTTTGTAGCCACTCTTGTACTGGTAACTTGAAATCACTGAATTTTCCCTGGTCCTTTAATATCCTACTATGCTTCAAACAAGTTCCATTGTTAGAGGATATTAAAGTGCTTCGCCAGGGAAATGCTTCCTTTCTGAGACAGTACACAGAGATCTGGGTTTGAGAAGGTTGACTGATTCGTCCAATATCAGAGTTTGGTGGCAAAAATTAGCTTCCAACCAACAGTAATTCCTACCTGTCTTAGGGATTAGTTGATTTAAGGAAATTGTCATAAAGCTGCATTATTTGAATGAATTAATAATTCTGAATTACCCCGCTGTGGGTGGCAAATCTGCAGCAAACAAACAAACAAAAAAAAAAAAAAGGAAAAACTCTTGTGATAATTTTACATGTGAATAAAGACATGGCAAACTGCACTAAGCCAATGAAAGGGCTAAAACAGCCCTACAGCACATCTTTACCATGCAATCCTGTTTGACACAATCAGTGCTCCTGGTTTTTGTGGGAGCTGCTCCTGGAATTCATCTGTCTATGAGAAGAGAGAAATGCTCTGCCCCAGGGAGAACAATTGAGAGGAAAAAAGTGTTTCTTAAAATCCTCAGTAAAAGCCTCTCTGCTTTAGCTGGAGCTCATTAGAGAGTTTAAAGAAAACCCAATGTCGTGTTTAAATGCTTTTCCCCCCTCAGTTTTATAGATAGTTAAATGGCACGCAAGATGTGGCTGTTGCAGCCATCAAAAGCTAAGAAAGGAGGTTAAAAGACCTCAGGGATCCTTCACATTAATTACGACCACTGTCACTTGGTGTGAAACCATGTTTGGGCCTTTTAGAAAGGAAGAGAGTGTAATTTTTGCTTTCAGTTTGGGCTGAAACAAACCCCGTGCATACTGATGGTATATACTCGTGTAAAAATGACTAATTTCTTTCCACTGAATTCTCATAGTTAATCTGGCAAAAATTTATGGAAAACCCCTTCACCTTACCCAAATAATTCCAAGTGAATTTTAGCAATCTGAATTGGCAGAGTCTGTAAAACTGGCTTGAATTAATTGGAAGCCTAATCCACGGAAATTCACTAAAAAATGCATTACTCAGTCCAGTGTAGCAGCAGGGAGGAGAAATGAAAGAAGTAGAGAGGAAAAGCAGAAGCAGTACCTAAGGCAAAAGGCTGTCATTTGAATTTCATAACCAAGGGTGACACAAAGACACCTCTTTGTCCAAGTAAACTACCCCCTGAAAGGGAAAAGCTGAAGAAAATGCACAAGTACACAGTCTGTGCATTGCGGCTGGTTGGACTCTACATCTCCCATCATTTACAGTAGTGCACAAGAACAACCAAAGTGAAATGAAGTTTCTATAGCACTGCAGCACAGTGTATAGGATGCATGTGCCCCACAGTCTGCCACTCAGTTTTGTCTTGTGTAGACAGCCTGCTGAGAGAGAGATGTACAAAACAAAAATGGAGGTGTACATGAAGAATGGTTTGAAATCCCTTCCCACACCTGCATCATGCCCCATATAATGACAAACCAAAAAGAGACATTATATGCAAGCTACTAACCACCTGTATGCGTGCAGTGAAGTAGCAAAGCTTGAAAAGATATTTAGAAATTATCTGGAGCATGTAGATGACAATTATCTTGACAACTGGTGATTATCTTGTGTTACCTAACAAATATATCTCAGGAGGCTAGAGAGAGAGAATGGGAGCTGGGAAGAAAATCGGTTTTTCATTTTCAGCTGAAAAGCCATGGACTATAGCATCATCCTATCCCTTCCAGTTATGACTATAGGTGTTACAATTAGGAGCGACAACTTCAAATTAAGTCCTCTTCTGAGTAGGAAATATCCAGAAAAATGTTTGAGGCTGTTCCATTGTTCCCAGGTCCTGAGCAGGGCACCGCTGCTACAGCTGGCACAGCTAAATGGGAGAATGGCCGTCTGCAGGTTCAGGGAGCCGAACTGGTCCCCTGGGCTGAGCGCAGGACTGGGCTTGGACCATGTTGCTGAGCGGAGAGGAACAGGATTAACCCTTTCGGAAGCAGGGAGTTGTTAGATCAGCTCAGGCATCTGAATCCTCATCTTAACATACCCTGCCCCTGTGGTTTCACTTGGCTGTGCTATGCTTGTCCTAAAATCTTTGGTACTGTTTTGCACAGTACTTATGCTTTTTGAGAAGATACCCTGTTAATCTACCCTAGAAAGGCATGTAGTTTGCCTACCAGAATTTGGCACGTGGATACATGTTTATCAGAGGAATTCAGTGTTTCAAAAAAGGAGAGCAAATAATGGAAGTCTTCTTTAAAGGAGAGGAAACTGAGAACGAAGTCTTGTGCTTGCTGAAATACAAACTCTTATTTTCACACTCCTCAGCAGAAACACAGAGAAAGTTAAAGCATGGAGCTGGCTTATTATTTTTAATTACTGTTGCATCCCCAATACACTATGACCTGGTTTTTGGCTTTGCCACGTATGTGTTTTACGATGTGTAATCTCCCAGTGTCTGTTTCCGTCACCTGTAAATTGGGCTACATGCAGACACGCTGCAGGGCTGTACACGGGCGTGGGGAGGAGGAGGAAGCTGTGCTGCCTCACAGCTGCTCCCCAGCGCTGCTTGGAATTCGTATGTAAAACTGCTTCTCTATGTACATGTGCAGACCTCGCAGGGGGCATGTGGAGGTTAATTAATTGCTGTTTGAGAACTGCTTTATGATCTTGGGATGAAAGTGCAAATGAATATAAAATGATTAAATTAATTTTCAGGTTGGTGTAATCCTCCTACAAGCAAGGAAGGATAATCATGGCCCACATCTACCTTCTGTCCTGACCTTCACAGGCACACGTGCGAAGTGTTTCTGCATTCCTCGTGGGGAGCAGGTAGGGCAGCAGGCAATTTTCTCGTGGCCTGAACTATTTGCCTTTTTCTAGATGCTTTTGGAGAACTTGGCTACTTCAGAAAGTCTTAACATTTTAAAGACTACAGGTGACCCTGATGGAAGTCATTGGCCATGCCTAACACAGGTTGTTTGGGGATGAGATATGAGGCAGGTGTGTCATAGAGCAGCAAACCCCTGCAAAGAGCTAGTGAAGGGCCTGATTGCTCAGACTGAGTAGAAGCAGCTGCTCCCCTTCTGACTGCCCCAGTTATTATAAATTGGGGCAGGAAGCAAAGGCACGGGATTGCCACACAGGCTGTCAGAAGGAAAATGGAGGAGAAAGGATGCAGGGTGAAGAAAAGGCACAAAATTCTCTGCTGCTTACCAGGTATTTGTGTGCTAAAGCAGGAGGAAGCAGAGAGAGAGATTGGGATAAGCGCTTCTCCCCTGCCAGCCAGGAGGAGAGCTAAAAAGGCAATGGGTGTGCGAGGTTTGTAGCGGGGCACAGCCCATGGCTCTCTGGTCTTTGGTGTACAGAATTCATCTTTTTTGTTCTGGGAAGGGTGAGTCCTTGAGCTATATAGGCAGAAAAGTTTGTGGGTTTTGTGCCTGAAATACGGTATGAAGAGATTGCCTGCGGATACTCTTGGAGCCCCTTTTGCAATTCAAAGCTCATTTGCTGTGAAAAGGCTCTAAGCTTCTCTGTAATCTCTGATATATGTGATTAGAAAAATTATGTATGGGTAATGGTCTGAGAAGTTGGGCATGTGTCTGGCTATTCTGGAAAGTGACTTCTGCTTTAGTTTACAAACCTACATAACTGGGAAGCATTTACAGAGATTAATCTCCTCTTAATTCTTTTCTGCAACAGTGCACAAATTTCTCTTCTGTAACAATCTTTCTCAAAAACAAACAAACAAAAAATTAGAATTTGGGGGCTGAGGAAATTAATATTATTGTAGTCCTTGTTCTCCTTTACTACCATATTAGAAGTCCTTCTATGTGTGTAGTACTAAGGCTGTTAGGAAAGCAGAAGGAATGGCTTTATCAACCACTTGGATGAGCTCTTATTGGCAGGTACAGTTGTATACTGGTTCTTCTGATTAAAACAAACAAACAAAAAAACAATGACAAAAAAACCCAAACCACACCAAACAACAAACACAACAAGCAATGATGTCTAGTTAATCCATGTTTGGCTGCTACAGCCTATGAGTCTCCTACCAGTTTTGTATGTGATAAAAATCTCAGATATTTTTCAGGTTTCTACATCCAACTGCAAAGGCAAGGTTGAAGGTGTGTGGTGTTTCTTGTGCTTTTTGTTTTGTTTGTTTTTATTGTTTGGGGTTTTTTTGTGTGTGTTTGGGTTTTTGTTTGTTTTTGTTAATATGTTTGGGAAAACGAAAATGAAGGGTTGATTTGTTTTCAGGTGCCTTTCTGACTTTCTGATTGTATGCTGTTGTTGGGGCATCCCTTACTATCTGCCAGGAACAGCCCGTTGTTAAAATCAGAGTGTGTTGCACATGGACTCTGATTTCCTGAGGAGCTGTATGCTAAATTCTACACTAGTTACACGTTAAACTTACCTAACTGCAATTTTGTGTGGAACATATCAACGGGGAAATGGTACCACAATGAGGTTTAATAAATTGTGTGCCTACCAGTGCAATGTAGCTCAAAAAATGTGGAGACTGCATAACTGCTTGTCCTGTAAATGCAGCAGTAGAAAGCTGTGTTCCTTCTCCTTTCCCAAGCATGGTCAGAGCCTGCAAGTTAGTTTTCAAAGTGACAAGGTAATGATTAGATGTTAATGGGAAACACATGTGCAATTGTGTTGGCTTGCAGTTTTAGAATGCCTGGTTGTGATTCTGGGATTCTACATTTAGTGATGTTAACTTGAAGGTTATCATTGATGTCTTTGTGCAGTATCAGACCCTAATTGCTAATTCACAGGTGTGAATTTAGCATGGTTCTTGGAGATATGTTAACATCTTCTTGAGGAAGGAACCTAATCTGCTGCTTATTTTAGCTCTGTTGGACAGTGAGATTAAATCTCAAGATTAAGCTAAGTAAATGGTTCACTTTTCATTTATTTATATCCTTCTTCATAGCTTGAATCAGTGTTGTTGGGGCTTGTACTGCAGGTTCTCCCTGGTTCCTGGAGCTTTCTAGCCAGTCGCATCTGGCACTTGGGACCGGGGCGCAAGAGCAGAGTGGTGGTGGTGATGTGCAGCAGTAGCACTGCTCTGGGTGGTTGTATTGTTCTGTGAACGTCCCCTGCCATTGCAGGGGTGAGATGGATAGTGATGGATGACCGAAATCAGGGGAAAAAAACCAAACCAAACAAAACTCACACACACCCACAAATGGAGCATCATGCAGCAGGCAAATAAAAACATCAGATCTGAATATAAGGGAAGAACTTGGTGTGGCAAATGCTAATACGAGTGAACTTTCAGGGTTTTCCCTGTCCCCTTGGGAAAACAGCCCTTCCTCTTTGGGATGGTCTGCGGAATAAACATTTTGTGACTGCTTCTCTTGGTAAGAAAAAGTTACAGCAAGGACGAATCACAGCTAATAAAGGGAAAAACATAAGGAAAGGTGAAGTAGTGAAATGGAAAAAGAGGCTAAAAGACAAAAGGTGAAAAGAGGGAGAAGGGTGTCAGGTTTCTTTCGGCATTCATGTGCTTTCTATATAGAGTTTGAATATATTTTCCAGAAGAGGATTTCCCCTTGCGTTTGCAATTCAAAGCTTCTAGCAAATTCCATTGTTTCCCTTGGCATTTCTTCAGCCTCTGTGGATTTTCCAGTTCTGCTTTTCAGATGCAGTGCAACTGTCAAACTGTGGGGGTTTATTTTTTCTTCCATGAAGTAACATGGTTTAAGGTGTATTGTGGCATTCCTTAAGATTTTGTTTCAAAAACTGAAAAGGTGCAGGGACCTTGCTCTCTTCTGGATTTCTGGTTTAATTTGCGGTTGTTAGGTCTCCTTGGATATATGACAATGTTACCTGTTTTTCTCCACTCAATTCCCTTGCATGAATAAGTGAATAAGAAGATTTGGGATTCTTTGTGGTATGGGTAGATAGTGATACACAACTACTCAAGCGAAATCCCAGTAATGCAGTGGTTGGGACATGCTCATAAAAAGAAATGTCATCAGAGGGGATGATGTATTTGGGATGATAAGCAGAGAAATAAGAGACCTGCTACATCACTGTCTTAGGAACAAAAAAGCTTCTATCCCCCATTGTAGCCATTTCCATCTCTCTAATATGCATATCCAAAATGTTCTTTCTGGCTAGTCATTTTGAAATCTCATAGATAGAAAATAATAACTGTTGTCTTACTGTAAACTGTATAGATGGTAGTTTGCTTTATTTTTACCTCTCCTTGTGTATAAAATTAATGATTTCTGCTTTATATGCATGCTGTTAAGCTGAAAACATTCCATATTTGTCAAAGCAGGACTGCAAAATAAAACTGTGATTGCTAAAGCCTGGAGAGAACCTTTATCTCCTTTATGGTGGAGAAGTAACATGTGGCTCTTCAGAAGCCCACATGCAGTGAAGATGTGTTAAGAAAGTGAAAATTGTTTCAGCTTGTTCTGAATGGAAGTAGGATCCTGCTAATGGATCCAATACCAATGTGAAGACATGCAATATGTTTTTTCTTAATCACTGCCGTTATGGGCTGGTGAAAGTATTTGGGACAAGCTGTAATAGTTAATTGTGTGTGGAGGCCCAGCAGCTTGACCAGGCAAAGGGTTTCAAAGGGCTGCATGGGAGAATTCACTTCACAAGAGGCCCCTTTCAGATACTCTCCAGGTTTGGAGCTCCTTCCCTTTTAGTACACATTCTGGGAAAGCACTTTTATAATCCTTCTTTAGAGTTATTGCAAGTGAATGCAGTGATGGTTCAATGAAAAAGCACGAAAACAGCAACGGATTTTTTTTTTCTTTTTTTTTTTTTTTCCTTTTTCCTAATAGGCCCTTTAGAAAGTCAGACCATATGTGTGGAAGTCTTATTCACTAGAGGCCAGGTTTGGAAAGAACTGTGGTAAATTACTGAATTTAATTTGAAAATAAACCTAGAAAGCACACATTTGAGTTCTAAATTGGTACTTAAAAAAATCAGACCTATAATTATTCGGTATCATATGACGGTTCAAATAACATTTGGTGTAATTTTCATAAGACCGAAGCTTATTAGGTAGAAAGAGTATTGTTAGGAAAAGTTTTGAATGCTGCATAATTCACTTTGAAAGAGCTTTCTTATAAGAGAACTATAATTTTACATGCTCTGTATCTTAATACATTTATTGCAGAAAATTATTTTGGTAGACTATATAAATGTTCTGGATGACCTACATATGAAATACGTAAGTGTTAGGTTGTTTTCTGCAGCTGAACTGAAGAGAAAGCTAAGACTGGGGGTGGAGGGAGACGGCATTATTTCTCCCTCAATGCACAAGTTTGGGTTTTGTGGTGTGTTTTTTTTTTTAAATCTATGTAAAATATTTTTTTTTGTCTACAAGTGTTTCTCATTTATACTTGTTCCTAAGATGTTACTGGTATGTGCATTGTAGGGCTGTGTGTGTGGTTGTGTGGGGTTTTTTGTTGTTCCTTGTGCCATCGTAAGTAGAAAGGATTAAGAACTTCCAGAAATAACGGGCAAACCTTAGGGAGAGTTTTATGCCCCCTTCAAATAAAGACCTCCAGATATTATATTATTTTTGTGTCAATTGCATGAGTCTTCTGTTCAAAGGTCTCCGAAAACTATGATTTTCACCCTCTCATCCATAATAGTCTAAGCACTGGTCACTATGTGAAAGAGGGGAGAGAAGAGCTATACAATTCAAATGAATGATACTGGAATGGTTAGTGTAAACTTGGTGTATTGTAGAACAACTGTGCGTTGTCTATACAATGTAACTGTGTCCTTTGGAGAGAATGTATTTATTGTTTCCCTCCCCAAACTGCTGTTAGTTACAGCATGGCCTATCTGCTTGGAGTAATACCTTTACTTTCCATTAACCACTTTTTCAGATTTGCACATGATCCTGCAAATTATTCTGATAGAAAACTTGTACAGCACAATTTGCAGATATAAGTGTATCTTTAATTCAAAAACTTTGGAGCAATTAAACTTCTTTGCAGCTTGGTGTTTTGGTTGGTTTTTTGTGGGGTTTTTTTTTGTTTGTTTGTTTTTAATCTTGGAACTTGCCAAATAGACCATGTTAGTGGAAAGTAATATGAGAAATATGCAAAATTCTCCTGTACTTCTTTATATTATACAATTCCCCTTATCTGTCAAAAACGGCACATTGATCTTGCTTCTAGGTTAGAAAAGACTTGAACTTTTCTTTTTAACTAGTTTCTCATGTTATGATTTTTAGATGGCTACAGAAAGGCAATGCTAGCTGTTATATTTCAACTCTCTCAGTAGATTACTTTTTCCTGTTATGGGTATTTGCCTTTGAGATTAAAATTTCCAAAAGGTTCCAACAAAAAATAATTGAGATGTTACACATAAAGATTTTGGGGAGGAGAGGAATGGAAAAGAACATGAGATGCTGGTGGTTTTGTTTGTTTGTTTGGTATTGGTGGTGTGTTAGGCTGGTATGGGTTTTTTGTGTGTGTAGTTAGGGTTTTTTGGTTTTTTGTTGTTTTGTTTTGTTTGTGTGTTTGTTGTGTGTGTTGTGGGGGTTTTTTTTGGCTGAGAGTGGTGTTTAAAATCCCTAGTCTCTGGTGCAAATGATTCATCAGAGAAAACAGGGTAGACTTGCTACCTTTCTCCCAGGTCAGATTAGAAATAGTGGCTACCTGACAACTGAAACCTGCCAATTGAAAAAGCCCAAAGAAATGTGGAGTGGAAGAAAATCTTGCACCAGTAGCTTCCAAGGCTGAGACATACTGTGTCACTGTTTCACTCCATGTGTGAAACAGCAGCCTTGTCGGAATAAAAAATTCTTCAGTATCCTTATCTCAGAACATATCTGACTCCCATATCTTAAGTTACTGGAAAATGACAGGCTTTTGGTGGATAAATTAATTTTGGGCATGTATTTTAATAATAATAAAAGGCAATGTTTATTTAGAAATCTATTTTTCCCTACCTTGATTACCCGTCACAGTAATCGAGTACAGCTCTGTGGTTCCTTGTGGCATCACACAAATTAGCTAGAAATTCTGCTGTGAATTAACATAGACTTGGCTAGGGATGGAACTGCAGGCAAGTCATCATCATTATGGTTTAAATCTATTAATGTTTACAACTGTTGTTTTAAATCAAATTTATTTTTAAATAAGATGATTGTGAGAATCCTTTTGTGTTTTGAAAATGAGCACAGAACTGGTTAGCTGTAGCAGGATTCCAGAAAATAATAAAAATTGCAATATAGAACCTAATAGTTCTAAGATTTCAGTTATGCTTGTGGAAAAAAAGATTCTTCCTATTATCACTTTTTGTAGATTATTATTATTTTAAATCCCAGTAGTTCTTATTGCCCGAGTTTCTGGAAAAATTGGAGAGATTGAGTTGCTTACTTGGTGTGGAATATAATCAACTTGTAGTGTAAATGCCCCTGCTTTATCTTGAACAGGACATCCATTACTGAGCTCCCAATTTAGGCTATTTAGTCTGAATATCTACTCTTTTACTCTCTCCTAAATGTGCCTGGATCCCCTTGTATCAATTTTTCTCACTTCAGTTAAAGTCTGACCTTAAATGTGGGCTAAAGAGCATGCTGAAAGGCCTGGGCAGGTGTTGGAAACTTGGGATGCTGAAGCACCATGTGTTTTGCCACTGGTGAGATAGTGTCATGTTTGGCAAACAGCTGAACATAGGAGGAAGTGAGGTTTAGCCTTGGCGTCGATATCGGATGATGAAATTGTATAATGCCCTGCTATTCTACGCATTAAGATGTACATTAGCACTTTTGCACTTGAAATTTCTATGCAGCCTCATGAACTCATACTCTGCACTATGCTGGTCTTGCTTGTATATTAGAAGAAACAGATGACTGTTTGGAAAAAAAACAGAAAAAATCCTACAGGCTACAGATCCCAAAGATTATTTTGAAGAGGGGGATTAATGGAAGGTAACTGTTTACATACGAAATGTATTTGCGCTTTCTAAGTAGAGTTCCAATTAAGTGGCTATATATTGGACACTAACTTTATTTTCAGTTTTCAACTATGAATTTCCATCCTTCTCCGAAGTGGAATATTGACAAAGTGAGAGTTACTCACAGATCAAGTGCATCTCAGCAAGCCGTCCATGTTTTCCATAAGCTTTCTTATGTGAGTAATTAGTACCGTGTCTGGGAAGCCAATGCTAACTTAATACTCCTTCTGTTCTTGACCTAGTCCTCAAGAGTTCATGGAAGATACCTGTTGCAACTACTTAGTTTGTAATGCAGGCACATACACATTTAGAACAAGTTTCTGAGCATCGATGAGCAAGTAAACAACTTCTGCTCTTTTCTGATTGTTGCCCATAAAGAGGTTTTTAAAGAACAAAGAGCTGAGGCTCCTGAGAGGCCTTGGCTGATTAAGAGCTTTGTTATTTGCATAACAGCAATAAATACAGGATTGCCTCGAATTAGATACTTATCTAGTCATAGTGCTGGCATTTCAAACTTTAGGACACTTTGAGGTCAGGCTTCAAAGGTGATTTGGTATTTGCTAAGTTTAACTGCTGTTCGATATTAAAATGTCAGAAATGTAATATTGAAACAACAGGCCAGAGTATCCTATATTTGATGGGATAAGCTGCTTACCTATAGGCCACATGTGAATGCATTAATTTGATTATTTTAGGGAGCAAAGTCACATTTGACAGTTTGCTTTCAGAGGTTTTTTCATGATGAAATCTCTAACATCTGCCATTCAACTTGTTTCTGCTTGGCCAAGAAATCACAAGGAATTTTGCTTTGTTAGAGCAGTTACATCACCACAGAGGGAAGATTGCTGATCTTGCAAGCTGTTTGTTTCTGCTGTGTAAGCATTCAATATTTCACATGATAACTTTAATAAATTTGACGTCTCTGTTTACAGAGATGAACCTAATAAAGAAACAGATACTTAAAAGTTATTTTTAGTTAATGTTTAATGTGACCAAGGCACGTTTCAGGCAGGTTAGTAGGAGTTGAAAAGTTTGCAATGTCCTGAGGCATCCAGTTCCCCTGATCTTTCATATGTGATTAAATTGCTGTTTCTAGATGTAAATCTTGCCAAATAGCTGCTAGCTTTTCATATACATTACAAAAATGTAACAGTGCAGAAAAAATTTGATAAGCTGTATGAAGGCAAAGAGTGAGTTGCTTATGCTCTTCTCTTGGCTAATTGCTTGTACTCACTGGTCAGTGAGAGCTCTCTCCTGTCTTTTAGCTGCTATGAATTGCATTGTCCATAAGCAGCTAGAGCTTGAAGATTTTTTTTTTTTTTTTTGCAAGCATAAGCAGCAAGACATTCCTGCTTCTATTTGTCATAGTTGTGTGTGTGGTTTTGGTTTTTTTTTTTGATCTGGTTTTGTGCCAGAGTTGAGGTACACAGAGAAAATCTGAGCAAAGAACAGACTGTGTATAACAAAGCAGAGATTATATATTGTTAAAGTGCAAGAGGAAATGTTGTCCTGTTCCCTAATCATGGTGTTCCTCTCCTGCTAGGCAGTCTTGGCTGATATGTGTTCCGTGTTTTTTTTTTTTTTTTTTTTAAAATTTATTTGAAAAAAAGGTCTTCCAGGATGTTACTTAAAGTGCTGTCTGAAAATTATGGCACTACTTTGGGAATATTTAAGGGGATTCATGTCTTCACTTGTACGACTTTGGAATAAGGAAAAGTGGGTTAGCAGATGGCAAAGTCCTCGAAATGACAAGCAGTTTAAGCAGGAGGCTCAGAAAAGGTGGAGAAGAAAACTGAGAGGCTGTCCTGTATCCTGCTGTGTAGGAAATATGGCAATACAGGAACGACTGTACAAGTACATCAACTTTCTGCAGCTGTCTTGCTGTTACGAGTGCTTTTACCTGTGACCTTCTCCCTGCGCTCTCTTTGGAGGGGCTGCAGAGAGCGACAGTGGGGATGGAGCAGAAAGATGATGTTATTCTCTCTGGCGCGGAAGTCCATAATTATTACTTTCCCCATGATGATGATATGTTTTCAAAGGTAGCTGCACACCTCTGGGAGACAAAACTAAATGCGCAGCTTGGCCCATTTTTGGAGGTGATCTTGGAGTATATGGTAGCTCTGAGGCCAGGCACCATGTACTGAAAGCTATTTATTCATTATGTCCTGTAAACAGAGGTAATTGCCTTGGGTGCTGTGATAGCGCTATGTGAGACTGAGTAAACACAAACTAGCCTAATAGGGCTTAACATGAATAATTAAAACACAAGCAAAATGCATTCATGGCAGCTTTCTAGCTCTTGCACTCTCTCCTCACCTCCACCTTGTTGCACAGTGCTCTGAGAGGGTCTGTGGCAGCCATCTTGTCTCACAGGCCTTCCTCCTGCTCTTTGTGAGGTGAAATGGCTGCATGTGTTGCTCCTGGTGGCTCCCCGGAAAGTAATGTGGCTGAATGCTGCAAATGAGGTGCAAATCCTCTCAGGAGGTGGTTATGTAAACAGGCTGTTGCAGGTTGTAAGCAATAGCTATCGTGCTGATACCTGGAGAACCACATACAAATTTTCCCCTCTGTTTTTGGGCCCAGTCAGCAGAGAGGTGCCCGGCTGGAGGGCTATGGCAGCGCTCCCAGTGCCTACTGAGCAGCTGACTGGGGGCTGTAGTTAGCAGCTCCTGCATGCAGGAATTTGCATCCGAATATGGCCCTGAGCATCCCATCTAGATCAAAGTGGGACGTGCTTCTTCGTAGGCAATAGCGAGGCCTCACTTTGTTCCTTCCCCTCTTATTACAAGTCTCTTAAGTGCATACTCTTTGGGACGCTTGTGTGAGTCCGTGCCGGCCCTCCTGTGAATTGTTACTGGGGGGAACAATTTTGAAGTCGTAACAATTCTCGCTGTCTGTATAAAGCATTTTTTTGCTGGCATTGTTGATGGCCTTGTGTTATATGGCTTTGGTTTTGACCAGGGTTCACATCATTTGGAGCTAAAATGGAATCTGAAAGTAGTTCAAGTCTGTGCCAGTTTGGCAGGTGTGTCTTACCGCTCTGTATCCCAGCCCAGTTCTCCTAGTGCTATTTCTTACGTATCTCAACTTCTCACTCGCTCTCTTTGGAAGAGGGCAGTTTTTAAAGTCACATCCCCTGTGTTGTCATGCTTTCTGTTCTAATCTTCCACATCCATACTGTAATTCTGATTGGAAAAAGTTATTTAACTTCACTGCTGTTATACGTAGATGACATGGTAATGGCTAACAACCTCAGGTCAAGGGACTGTTGTCTTTACAGCCTCAGCACACAGGAATATTGCAGGCAGGAAGGTCACCCCCAAGATTGGGGCCCGACGGAATAAACTGAGATGTCAGTGTGAGTGAAAATGTGCAATTTTAAATACGGCCTGAGCATTCAGATCTCTGCACAGATCTTGAACTTTGTTTTCCTGCTGAAACACGTCTGCGGTATTGGAAGGGGTGTGTGTGTGAATAAATAGTCTGATCTATACTGTTTCTTCCTAATGTGAGCCACTTCTTAAAGATCAAAGTAAGTTCAAGGAGAATATTTTAATCTTGGAGACAAGCACACAAATTCTTCTCCACTGTACCTTTTAAAGGAGAAAAAAAAAATCCATTTCCTGTCCTCCTTTATCCTCAAGAACAAAGTCAGGGGAAAAAAAAATCTTAAGCAGTTATTAAGTTCTACTACAACCTTGTAAAACAAAACACTAAGACCCTTGTGTTATCATCTCATTAGAGGCTTAAATGGAAGGAAATTCAGAGTTAAGGTTGTATCTGACAGAGTCATTGTCTCAGACTTACATACTTGTGAACAAATGTGTAACACTATGTGTTTTAAGGTGCAAATGCTATGAGCAATTAGATTTCTCAGTTCGTAATAATAGTATATAGCAAATATACTAAATATTGGTCCATTAATGTAATACATACCTCTGGTGAAGGTGCCAATAGCCCTATATTTATCTTCTTGCTGAATTGGTTTCTAATGGAATAGCAATAATAGAAACTCTGCAACTATTCAACATTCATATTGAAACAATTCATGTTTAAATACAGTTGAATTCTGGTCTTCATCTGTCTTGTAAGTATTCATGTTTTCCAGAGGGTGGATTTCAAGAATGGTTCACTAAAGATAATAAATAAGTCATTTAAAACAGGAGTTCCTCTGGTGCTGATTTAAGTTGAGCCTTAAGTTAGATAAACAACTAACAGGGAGAATGAAAAGATGCTCTTAATTTTAGAGAAAGCAAACTTAACTTTCACTCTGGAAAGCATTTGGAAAATGATGCTTCCTGTCCACGTGTCCCTTTGCAGTTTAGAATTGTGCATCTCTTCAGCTAGTATGTTTGGTGATGCTTAACAGCTCACTCTGTGTGTTTGCAGCTGAGGAGATGTATGGTATATTATGTCCTGCTACAGTTGCTACTGCTGAGCAGCAGTTTGCTTGCATTGCCCTTATAGCTTCTCCAGGACTGGTGAAACCCTCGGGATGTACCTGGCCAGGTTGCTCTATGGCTCGCAGGGAAGGAGGCAGAGCTGAGCAAATAGGGAGCCTGCAGTAGCAATTCAGCCCAGGAATTGCTGGGTGAGAGGAGTAACCCCTAGGCAAGCTCCAGAGGTGGTAGAAAGGAGGGTGGACCTCCTGAGGACTCAACTTTGACTGTATAACATTTGCTGTGAGAGCCGATGGACTGAAGCAAAGGACCAGCCATTCAAATATGGGTCAGGAATATTTGTAGTTAACCCTTGCATTTTAATTCAGTTCACTCAGTGCACCTTAAAGAGTTGATAAAATCTGAAGGAGCTTGCTGTGTGCCTTTGATTGTGTTTATTTTAAGGAAAATGGGCATTTTGCTTGGGGTATGCTCACACAGTGTTGAAGTGTGGCAATTCTCAATTTCAAAAATGGAAATTTACCAAAATCAACCACTCTTTTCATAACCTAATTGAGTTTCAGGAGGTTCCTTGACAGGAAAGCTGGGATTTGCCACTGTTTTGCTTTTCATTGCTGTTGGGCTGGCCTGTCCTTGGGGAATAATAAATTGATGAAAACTAAAAAGAAAAGTCATCGTGCATGGTCACTTCATCTTACAGACTTATCCCCCTGCAGTTTCCCATTATCTTCTTGCACACAGTTATTATCTTAAAAGCAAAAAGATACTGCAAAGGAAGGATAAAAGATACTAACACTTGGCAGCTAAAAGCCGTGCAAGTTCCATATTTGGCTGCACAGTCTTTTTAAGGCATACTGTGCACCTATCTCTGCCCACTTGTGTGTTTTTATACCTGGGAGTGTTGTCTGGTGTTCCTTTTTTTTTTTTTTTTTTTTTCCTCCATCCCCTTCCCCTGTGAAATGCCTGTCCCTCTGCTCAGTACCTGCACAGTAGGTGGGAAGCTTGCTGATTTATATTTTAGTGCACACTGCATTGATGCCTGTGATTCTATTTCTGACTGAGATCCTAGATGGATTATTAGACTCATATTATGTATGAAAGTGCAGATTACTTTGGGTGCAAATGAGACATGATCTGCATTAATTCAACCCCAAGAAATGATTTATTAAAAAAAAAAGTTGAAATTTGCAAGGTCACTGTCCTCACAAGGAAAATATGTGTGGTTCTTTTTCTTTTTCTTTCTTTTTTTTTTTTTTAAACCAGCGCCAAACAACCCCTCAATTGTTTTCCCTAAATTGATTGCAAATGTACAAGTATAAGTAACATTTGGGTTTCTTTAACAAATTCCCAAGTGATTTAACAGTTGCCAAGGTAACAGTGCTACTTTTAATAACAATAAAGAAAGCATATAAAACTTCCACATTTCTCATAGTCAAAGATAATGCTGCCCCGATGCTGTAATAACGTTAGTAGCATGTACTTTCTTTTGTTCATTGAGAAACATGTCTGGTTCATAAATTGGTTGTACAGTAGTGTCTAGCACAGTGGGGTCTGGGCTCATTAGAACTCCTGGATACTACAGCAATGTGAAGAAATAAAGTATTTTTTAGCTCCCTATCTATTTCTTAGAATGTCTTTTTGATTTTTGCTTCTTGTGGCTGTTGTAGCATGTGGTTGCCTTACATTAGTTAGTTGAATATTACTGTGATCTTTTTATTGCAAAAGCATCAGTATGTTATAAGCAAGTCCTGCAGACAGTCTTCATGACTAAGCCATACTTCATAAAACATTGAGAGTACTCTTTTATTATTCATGGGATGCTGTGTAATACTAAAGAAAACTCAGTTTCTAGTACTAAAATATTGTGGTTCTTGTATCTTTAAGAGCTGTCCTTTTTCAGTCTAAATGTCTTCTATTGTGCTTTTTTTTTTTCCTTCCCCCTGAAACTTGAGATTCAACTGAATTTTGGCAGATAGCTTAATGTGGTTACTGTGGATATAAACTCCTAGGTCTGGGTGGATTGTTTGCATTCTGAATACTTGACCTCATGTTTCATTCTGAGTTTTCCACCTTTCTATCAAGATTTTGGCACTTCACAAATGAAAGGAACCCGTTTTCCTTTTCTGCAGTCAAATCTGTGATTTGCAGATCATTCTTCTTTTGACCTCTGTAGTTGTGGCAAAATTGAGTCTTTTTAATTAAAAAGTTCAAAATAAACCTTCAAGAGCCTTTCACTGGAGATGCGGGCTATGTGTAGTATGTGGTGTGGTTTCTTTTTTTTTTTTGTGAAAACAAAACCTATTGCTTTTTAATATTTTGATTGGGAGAAATTGCACTGAAGTTGCGTGAGTAGTTATAGACATCTCTGTGTTACCGACTGGGATTATTGTTGCATTGGAGATACTAAATTTTAATCTATGTCTCTAAATGCAGACTACTTTAAGGTGGGTTTTTTTAAACCCATAAAAATCCCCCAAAACAACAACACACACAAAAACAACCACCCACAACAAAAAAACCCCTAATGCCATACCCCCCTCAAACCCAAAACAACAACAAAAAGCCACTACCACCAGTGACAAAAAAACAAACCATGACCAAACAACAAAAAATTCCCACTCTCATGGGCTGTGATGTGGAAGGAGGAATCGCTTCCCCATTTGCAGTCTTGATGCCTCTGGCTGGTCATCTAACCAACATTTAACGACCTCAGGGGGAGGTTAAAGCAGGATTTAGTTCATTGCAGGATTAGATGATGGTTTCTGAGGTATAATCTGCTCAAGTGTGTAGTTCAAATCAATAATGTATTTTTTAACTTTTACCAGTGTACTATGCATTAGCATGGGTCATGGAGTGCTGCCAGACACTGTGAATGTGATTCTTTTCTTCTAGAAAGAGCACGGTTATTTCTAGATCTGCTGCAGGTGCCCACCTAAGGCTTCCAACCTTGATGTGGACACATGGGTCTGAACCAATGTCCCACCCTTGGAAACTTCTCCAAGTGTACTGAGCACTTATGTGCCAAAGGTGTCCTTGAGCTGCCGAAGGAATTTTACCACAGCCTTTCTCTTCCTAGCTTGCTGTAATCTTCAGTGACTGTTGCCTGGTAATGGCTGTGTGGTGTCACTGAGGGCTGACTGAGAATACTTGCTGCTTTTACAAAGATCTTGAAGAGATTAGCCCAGGACTGTCACATGGGAGAGCCCCAAAGAGAGTATAGCTTTTGATACCCTTCCTTAGATGACACAGAAGGCCTTGTAGAGGCAAGCATGATGTCTAGAGACATCTCTTTGGCTTACTCAATGCTACTGTCTGCATTGGAAACCCTCTGTGTTACAGATGTCACACAATTAGTTCCTACTGCTTTGATTGTGCCGCATATGTTGTATCCATACTGGAAAGACATGCTACTTTAGAATTAAAACAGAGTGAGTGCATTTAGATTTTTATTTTTATCTTTGTCTAGTGGTTTTCCTTACATGAAATAAGAGGCTACTTTACCTGACTCTGAGAGTGTATTTTATCCAAGATGGCATCAAATATTCAATATTTATTTTAAAAAGTTGGCTGTATTAATACAGAAAAACTTGTCCTAGGGCAGAAAGTTTGCTGAAGTCCTTCTTTATTTGGCCTCTATGCAGCAGTTTGTTCCAACTTGATATTGTCATTCGGATTCTTTTTTACCTACACTAAGATGTGTTGGGGCAGGGATTGTCTTTTCTTGTTTGCACAGTGCCTAAGAAAATGTGGTCCTTGTCCCTGGTATGGCCACCTAAGCCATGTTGTGAAGCAGATAATAGGTTATTGCAATTTAGAAGGATAGATCGGGAGCAGCTTATTTACCTGTTTTTAAATAATGATATTTCCAGGCAGAAGATGTAAAGGAAGAGCAGAACAGTGGTGACCATTAATAATGATCTGTTATAGGAGCAGACTGGAGCAGATAGTATAACTGCCATAATTTACAGCTTGAAACATAACAGTACTGATTTAAGCTCTGGACAAGATAGTGTCTATAAATCTATTTACCTCTTTTCTGGGAAAACTTGTTTTCAGGAGAAGTATCTAGTGGGCTGTATTTTAAGCAGTGCAGAGCAGTTGTTTCTTCACTGCAAATTTAATTCCCCAGTTTCAAATTTCATTCTTCATTACAGAAAAGGATGTTTGTGCTTAAAAAAACATAACAAACTGCTCTCTAAAACATAACAATATTGAATTCTGTGTCTCTGTCCAGATATGCACACATGAAAAGTGCAAATTTGCCATTTCCAGAGCAAATTGTTGCCTGTTGGTGACCAAAGGCTGATGTAATAGCAGACCGATGAATTCAAGATGTAATTTTCCATATCTTCACTGTTTGGATGACATTCATCCTGCTGTTATCTGGTTTTGCCTCAATGCAAATATTATTGATAATATTCTTAATGTAAGAGTAAGTCCTTAGTCCTCCATTCTTCCTTTTCCTATTTCACTGCAATTGGGCAAGAGTTTTAACAGAAGAAAGCCTGTAGCTTGGTGCTGGCCTGTAGGAAAAGGCAAAACATGTTTTGAGTGGTGTGATGTGTTTGGTTTTTTTGTTTGTGGTTGTGGTGGTGTTGTTTTTTCTTTGGTGTTTGTTGGCAAGGAAACATAAATATTTGAAAGTATTTTGAATTGTCTGATACTGCTTTGTCAATGTGCCTAATTTCTGTGCTGTGAACTTGCCTTCTGAACAACTGCCTCCTTTTTTTCAGTTCTTTGCTGAACACATCTGGGATTTGTTCTGCTTAGGAGGTGTCACCGGGTATTTTATCTGCTTATGCTTATGCCTGTGATCAGCACCCTCTCTGCTGCGGGTGGACACTGAACGCCTCATTTTGAAATGCAGTATCTGGATCCAATTAAGAGATGCTGGAAAGAAATGTTCAAACAATATCTTAAAGAAAATGGGGCTTGAGGGCTAGGGGGAGAGGTTTAAACCAGTGTCAAATAGTTCTGAGTTTTACTTGGATTGATGGGCTTCTGCTAACTCATTAGTGGATCTGCTAGTAGGACTGCTGCTACATTAAAACACAGGCCTGCCTAGCTTTGGGTGGAAAAGCAGGAAATGGCTTAAATCGAGTTAAGGACTGTGTTATTACAAGCTTCTGTCTTGGCCTAATTGGGAGCAGCACTGGACTTGAATATACAGGCTGAAGGAGCGTTTGAGCTTTTCCAGTAAAACTTCACGTTCAGTGGGAAAATATGCGTCAATTACTATTCTTTTAAGTTATCATAGCTGGCTGTGAAGAGCTGTGAATGAAGCACTGATACTATTTAGATGTTTTATTAGAGATTATGTAGTAACATACTTGAATTAGAGAATCTTAGGTGACATTTTGATCAAGCTTCTATCAAAGGTGATGCTGCCCAGGGCCAGAGCTGGCAAATACTGTCCCTTTTTCCAATTGTAAGTGAAACTTAAGTGCTGCTATTCACTGCTTTAGCAACAAGCATATTTTATTTTCATCATGAACTGCTGCTTAACTATTCTCTTTCACTATCCACTGTTTGTGGTGAATGCCTTGTCACTTGGCTCACACAGCATATGAATTACTTCTGGATGGATGGCAGAGGTTTTTTTCTTCTTCACTGCTTGATTGTTTTTCAAAATGGCCAGTTACAAATAGATCATGCAAAGCATTTCAAGGTAACTCTAAATAAATGCTGCATCGTGTGGAATACTGATATCTGTAGAACTTGTCTTGTTTGGAAATACTTCAAGTATCCTGTCACCACTGAGCAACAAAAAGCAGCAGAGTCAATGCTTGTATCAGTGAAAACATTTGCTAAAAATTGGTTCTGAAGTTTGATCAGCTCTATCAAACAAAGAAAATTTAGATCAATTGAAGGTAGTGTTTTTTATAAAAAATAAAGTGCTAAAGTGTCTGGAGTCAACCTAAGATGTTCTGTGCTGAAGCATTTAAAATCTTATCATAACATTTGAAAGGTGTGATTTTGAGAGCAGAAACCGGTTGCACCTAAAAAATTCATTAGAAGAAAGGATGGGCTGGTCAACGGGTTTAGATCTGTGCAGAAAGCAGGGAGCTGATGTAATTCAGCAGCTTTTCATGGTATCAGAATATGGAAGCGTGTGGTTGCTGAGAGGTGTGTGGTGTGTGTAGACATCAGAATACTTAAGGCTGTAAAGTATTCAGGAGCAAAGATAACACTGAAAAAATTGTCTAGCAAGCTGAGATGTCTGAGGGCCATTACTGCTGTCATTGAGTGGTGGAGTCCTGGTTTTAAATTTTTTTTGACACTTATGGTCGTGCCAATTGCCTTAATGAGTGCCTGAGACTGGAGTATATGGAGTTGTGAATTTTGTCTGATCATAAATCGCTTTGCTAAACATGTTGTGGCAATTACCGCCCAAGATCAAACATCTTTGGCAACTGCATGTTGTTTCTGTCAGTAGGTCTTTTTATTAATGTTATAATTAATTTTTTAAAAATGGAAAAGGAATAACCCTCCCAATTATACTTAGAGCAATGTTTGCTCTTTAACTTGGTAGTCACTTAAAAAGCGTTATACAGAGATTCAATAGAAGAAGAATTAAATGGATCCAGTGAAATCGTTCAGAAGAACTTTCCTTTTAATCACTTAAAATGATTAAACTAGGTAATGAGAGATTTTGTTATGAAAATGTTCATGGCTGGGGTAATACTGTTCCTATTATTTATTGCTACTTAATGACTGAAAAGGCATGTTTGAAAATTTGAACTTCAGGATCAGTACTGGTCAGGGTTTGATTTGTAACTGGGTTGAAATAAAAGTTCTGTATACCTGGTAATCTCACATGTATGCAAGCAGTTGGATGAATTTGGGATGAGGTCAGATTATGAACAGACAGGCAAAGCTGGCTTAGAAGCTTTTACATAGATTGTCCTCAGGAAATGGAAAGTATAATATATGGCATCAGTATGTGCCACTCAAGGTAGCTACATTTCCTAGAAACAAAGGAAGGGCAGAAACAGCATCTTTGGCAAGACTCTTTGTTCTAGTGCCTTCTATGAATTGTACCAGTTATGTTTTCCCTTGCACCACCAGCATAGGATTTGGATGCCAGTGCTGAACTGCAGGCAAACCAAAAAATTGCAATCTGTTCAGTCAGTGGAAGGCTGTTTTTTCTTATATAGCCTCCCAGAGACCCACTGAACCCTGGAGGTCAGGGTAGCTGTTCTATTCTGATTTCAAGCTGCTATTTTCAGCTGTGATGGCCAGCTCTTAGGTTTTGGCTTGGGATAGTTTCTCTAAGAAGTGACTGGGCGAATGCTCTGGAAGGTGGGAGAAAGTTCAGGAGGGGGGAAATGTGATCTACTGTATGAAGTCACAAGAGATTTGCAAATTGTGGGATGTGGGAGATAAGGAGTCATGTCAGAAGAGGCTACTTAGGGGCGACTGTGGATCTTACCAAAGAGCAGGGAGCAAACAGCCAAGCCTCAGGCGTAACAGGAAAGTCTTGTGATGGATGAGAATGTACTGGGGAGAACTTGCTGCAGATTGGATTCTCTCGCTTGCTCTAAAATGCAGCAAAAAGCCACAAAAACTAGTTTTAATACTGTTGCTTTAGCATTCATTCTTGCTTTTTGGTGGAGTTTCGTGGTGAGGAGATGGTTGCATTGCTCACTCTTTCTTTGTGTGACCCTTTGTGGAAGTGTGTATGTGCAGACCTGTGCATACATTATATATAAGGTGGTATCTTCTGCAAGCAGTGTTGTCAAGCAAGCTTGTCATGTTGTTAGGGAATCATAAACTGGATGATGGGTCATGTTTGTACTATATCTGGCTTCAAATCTTTGGGATCAGAGTATCTATAGGATCTGGCAGAACTGAAGAGTGTTCCTCTCCATTTTTCCTGTTCAATCTATTGTAAAATTATTTGTATGCTTTGAGTTATTTCTTGCATTTTTTTCATAAGAAACCCCTGTGCATAAAGCAGATTGCCACAGAAACACAAAGTGCTTTTCTATGGCTGTCTTCAGCCTATGACGTTTTTCCCAGCCTTGGGAGCAACCCAATGTCTGTGCATTGTGTTTATGGTGGAGCTGTGTTTTGCTCGCAGTTTCACAGATCAAAAAACTACTTCTGTCATTCACTGAGTATTTTTTGTTTGTGCTTTTTCTTTCTTTTTTCTTCTTTTTTTTTTTTTTTTTTAATAGGAGAAGAGTTGAGGTAGCCTTCATCTTGCCTGAACTCTAATATGAATGGCAATATTTTTCCTTTATGTTTCTGGTAGCATATGGCATTCAGTTTTTGCCTCAATATTGCTATGTGCTGTTAACAAGCTGCCCCATACCATTGGAAGCAAAGAGTGAAATGGATTTTATACAGAAAACCAACAAAAAACCTCTGAGGTCCTTTATAATGAAAGACCTCAAAGATCTCTTATTATTTAGACTTTAAGTAACCTAGATTTAAACTTTAACTTTCTGCTTTCTCTTTGTGACATTCAGATCAGATGAATAGTGAGATTATACCAAAATGCCTTTTAGTGATTATAATTCCAATGTTTCTTGCAAGATTTGTACTGTCCAAGTGTATTTGTGTGAGCTGTTTTGCTTCTATTTCACTTGCACTGAGATTTGTGTTTTAAAAGTTGGTTACATGCATGACTTGGCTATCTCTTTGCACGGTAGTATAATTGTAAATGAAATATTTTGGGGGGAAATAGCACATCTTTCTTTCATTTTCAGTAAATAGCCAGGATACAGGAAGAAAAATCTAGGCTTCTGGTTTAAAGAAATCTTTATTTCTGTAAAATTGCACACCTATAATTAACAATTAGTGGTGTAGCTGTGCCACATTTTAGAACTAAGATGCTCATGCCCTTGATCATCTGACTTATGGTGGAACAAGAGGCTGTTTAAGTCACTGTGATAAAATGAATTGAGCATCATGGCACTTAAACCTCTTGAATTCTAACGGATTTAAAGCACAAACTTTTTGAAATGGTGCCCACTCATCTTCATGCTATTCATTCTGCTTCTCTGGATCTGTTATCTTGTAACCAGTGATAGTAGTACTCAAACATCTGGACATTAAAAAAAAAAAAGTAAAAACGCATAAGTATTTGATTTAAATTATATGTGCAGTATCCTCTGGGATCAAAGGAATGCCAGAAGGATGTAGTATAGTGTTATTTGCTACAGATACTTATACTTCTCCAGAAAATTAATTTAGTAGCCAGTTTTCAGGAGCAGTGTGTTTTGAAGGAGGAGTGGGGGGTGGCAGCGGTGTTTTTCACTTATTTGCCACACTCTGAAAATCTTTACCTGCTGATAAATGTAATGCTGATGATCTATGTAAGGCTTACTGTCAGCTGGTTCTCTGCGGTACTCTTAGCTCTTCACTGCCACCCTACTCATGCCTATCGTATGAATTTCCAGAAAAATTGCATCAGATTGGCCAGATGGGCACAGCTGCTTCTTAGACTTCAGCAGTTCTTCAGACAAACACTTTGTTTGCTGGGAGTTCTCTGCAACCTTAATAAGAAAAACATAAACATATACACCTTTCACTAATGTAAGTGACTCAAGTTACTTTATTGTTTGAGATTATTACTGTAAATAGGACAAGGAACCAATATTTATGTTTGCTTTAATCTTTTCCTGGTGATTCATAGGAACTGGTGAAATTAAGCAATAATTAGGATCTTATTCCAGTATAAGAAAATTCCCATCATTTAGCATGTGGTGTTTTTCCGGTTAGCAGAGGGAATCTAACTTAAGAAAATGCCTCATATCTTTACCTCTTGGTGAAAATGGCATATTACTTCTGACTTTGGTGTGGTTGCATCTGTTGGAGACTATGTATGAATATGTAAATTATGCTGATGAATGGCCTATAAAATGGTTTTGGGATCATAGGATAAAAGTTGCTGTGTGAATGTGAATTAAGGTATCTGATGAAATATAGCTTTAGGGCAGGGATGAGGGGTTTTGGCTAGGACAGCTTACTACCTCCCTTCTGAAGGCACTAGGGCACTGCGTATCCAATTCTTCCTTGTTGTTTAACTGACCTGGAGGGTCTAAATGCTGCTGTATCCCGTGGTATGACAGGCACTTATTTGGGCTCATGTCACTGTGACAGTTTAAGGGGTACACATCCAGTCACACCTAATAGATTTACATTTTGGAAAAAATAATACGGTGATCTTGACTGAGAATAAATGATAAATACCAAGGACTGAAATACTTATAGAGCCCTTCCAACCAGTGATTCCAAGTGCTCTTGTAGGGTAGGTCAGGAAGTGCAGAGCCAGAAGAAAGTATGACTGCATGCTGGAGCCATGGCACCCTTCTGTCCAGGAGAAACCCTCTCACTTACTCCTAGGATGCAGAGCATCACTTGGGGGGTGATTTCTATACTAGTGTTTTCTTGTTTTCTTTCCGATTCTTCCTAGCATTACCACTTTTATTTTTCTTCCTAATTTCCCTTCTGGGAACTTACCTATTTACCTGTAAGAACCTGGATCTTCCAATTTTAACCCTCTTCTCCTCACTCCCCTGTCTTTTCCTCTAAATATCTTGGCTTCAATCCTCTAGTCTTTTCCTTAAAGGCCTTCTGATAATAAGTTTAATGGAAAAATCTAACTTCCAACTCTTCATCTGGGCATGTTTGGGAAAGAAGAGCTGCATTAGCAACTGGAAGTTCTCTGTGTGCTATGCTCTAGGGAGATGATGCACACAAAAAACATGCCAAGAAAAGATTAGTCAAGGTCAGGGGCAATCTAGTCTGGACTTGTCTGGGTCAAAACATGCCTCTTATTTCTAAGTGCAAGCAAAGTATCTAATTTTTAATGTTTTTCTAAGTCAAGGGCATTTTGATTTGCATCATTCCAAAGCTTCTGTGGGCCACGTATGTAGCTAGATTCCTCTGATCAGCCTGTGTTTCATAAAGACAGTGGATGGGTATCTTTTGGGTGATGCAATTAAAATCTACCTCCACCCCCTTGCTTTGTCCATCAGCAAGCCAGTGGCATCATAAGCAGCTGATTCTTAGGACTGTATAATGAGTAACGTTTGTGATGGATTACCTTCTATTTTTTTTGGAAGAGTAAAATTTGTCAGTTGGGGATCCCTTGGAGCTAGGAACATGTTTGATCACATCTGCTGGCAAGCAGAGGCCAGTGCGGTGTGTGAGGGGGAGTCTGGCCACAGGTTCAGGTGATTGCTTTCCCCAGCTATTTGCTCTGGCACTGCCTGAGATGAGAAAGCAGGGGATTTCTGCAAACCTGTTTTGCTCAGTCCCAGGCTGCAGGGGAAGGACATTCCCTCCCACTCTTCCTTCCCTTTCTCTGACAGTCCTCGCCTTCTCCGTCTTGCCCTGGGGCTGAGAAGGGGCTGGAAAAGAGAAAAGTAAGAACGCTGGGAGAGGAGCAAAGGTGTATGTAGAGTTAGGCAGCAATTAAAACAGAATTGTCTGGAGGGTGGGAAGGAGAGAAAACAACTGTTCTCTTGCCCTCGTCCTGGTAGTTTTATTAACTCCATCTATACACTCAAAAGCAGGAGGCCTGCAAATACTAGTTTTGAGCACTGGTACTGATTCAGTGGATTACTCATTGAGGCCTGTGAAGGAGGCTTGTCAGTCAAGGCTCTTGTTTACTTCTAACATCATAAATGTATATTCGAAGTAACATGTTGTTTGTCATTTTTCCATTGCAATATGTGTACTCAGCCCCTTTCCTGGGTATCTAAACATGGAGGCTATTAAAACTGTGAAAGATGTAGCATTGTAGATCAAGGAATAGCAAATCAGTTTGGATGAGATTACCAACATCCACAGAAGAATCTGCAGGAAATCATTTACTTCCTGACTTTTAACCTCATCTTCTCATTGTTCACTGCAGATAACTTACAATTTGTTTAATGCCAAATAAAATCTACAGGGACTTGTAGGCTTCTCATATTTGGACAGATATATATATACAGTTCAGAAAATCACAGAATGGTTGGGGTTAGAACGGACCTCTGGAGATCATCTAGTCCAACCTCCCTGCTAAAGCAGGTTCACCCAGAGCAGGTCGCACAGGAATGCATCCAAGTGGCTTTTGAATGTCTCCAGAGAAGGAGACTCCGCAACCTCCCTGGGCAGACTGTTTCAGTGCTCTGGCACCCTCAAAGTAAAGAAGCTTTTTCTCAATTTTCAAGAGAACTTCCTGTGTTTCAGTTTGTGCCTGTTGCCTCTTACCCTGTTGTTGGGCACCACTGAAAAGAGTCTGGCCCCATCTTCTTGACACCTGCCCTTAAGATATTTATAAGCATTGGTAAGATCTCCTCTGTCTTCTCTGGGCTAAACAGACCCAGCTCTCAGCCTTTCTTTGTAAATAAGATGCTCCAGTCCCCTAATCAGCTCTGTAGCCGCCTGCTGGACTCTCTCTGGTACTTCCTTGTCTGTCAAGGTTGGTCAGATTTAAACTTAATGTTATAGTTTCATTTTTTATTAGACATACAGTTTGTATTTTTGGTTTTAACCTAAGTGTGTTCTGATCTGCCAGTGTTCCTGCCAATAAACGAATCTACTGGGTTATTCCTGGAAGATGAACAGAAGAGTTTATAAACCCCTTATGTAAATAATTACTTTTGATTTGAGGAGTTTTGCATGAAACACCGTGTTTTGTTTTGTGGTGTGGGTTGTTTGTTTTTTTTTTTTTTTTTTTTTTTTTAGGGCACCTCTTTAACCAAAATGTAGCTGCTTGCCAAGCTCCACCTTGACCTCGGTTTACTTTTGAGGGCAGCCAAATTTTCTTTTCATCATTTTATGTATTGAAATTAATGGGTTTCTGGCTGGTTCAGCAGAAAATGTTTGGTTTCCTGAAAAGCGCCCTGAAAGACTGTTTTTACAGTGTCATTCAAGCTTGAACAGACATAAGTACCAGAAAGTCTCGCTGAAGCTGTTCTCTCAAGACTTCCAACTCTGCTTTGCAGACAACTGAGTGTTCTGAACTTTTGGGTTCCTATCCCCTAAACCAAACCTCTGAACCTCTTTTGAAGCCTGCCTGTTCTTACAAGAAACCCTAGTACAGAGGAGGTTTGTTTATGAAAGGATATATTAGACTCCTTCATTTGCAGCCAACAAAAGCAGCTTTCTCTTTTCCTGGCTGCTCTAATTGATTTTTATTTTTTATTTATTGTTTTGAAATTAAACAAATCATAGATTAAAACTCCTCCAACCAATGCCTCTAGATATTTTTGCCACGTAGTAAAAATACAAGTGCTAGTGCAAACAAAAAGCAAACCACTGAAGCTTGGAATATAACGTTGCTTGCAGATGCTTTGTCCATGCTCATTAACCTGTTCATGATTGTGCCTCTTTTCATGGGATCTGCTGCCATTGCTCTGGTTTGTGATGTTGGAACCAGCAGTTGTAGCAATGCCCAAGTTCAGATGAAGCTGGCAGATGTGTAAGAAACACAAAACTTTTGATGCAGGTATAAAAGCATGTGAGTGAATATAATAAAGATTGGTTTTACGTAGAATTCATTCAGTATTCCTCAGGAAGGGTTTAAGCAAGAACATGCTGTCATGGCTCAGAACAAACAGATAATTCCAATTTGGATCCCAACTCCTAAACCCAGAATGACAATTAAAAACCTTCTTACAGAAACGAAGCTTTGAATTGCCTCTTAAACTTCAGCACAAACTTAATATTGAAAACACTACAAAATTATTATACTTCAGTTAACTGTCAGTCTTTCTTCCTTTCACTTCTATTACACTACTGCAGGCAGCATGTGATGAATTCCTAAATGTATGCTATGAATAGGCTGAGTCACTTAATGGAATACGAAATGTCTTCATGAGAGAAGAAGTTTTTTCTAGAGTCATGACAAAGCCATTAAGAAAAACTAACTTCCTTTGTCATTCATTTTAGGCCACAACACTTCTACAGAACATAATTAAGTTTGTATCTGTAGCAAATACACAGTTTGATCTTAACCCCTGTACATTCACAGGCATTTTTACACATATTTACATGACAGTCAGACCATAGATCTTGTTCAGAAAAGCGAGGACCAGAATGATCTTGTGCCTGAGCAGTTCTTTAGGTTCCTGTGTGCTTCTGGCCAAGTCAAAATCCTGGTACTGCATCTCTCTTCCCTGTAGCTTTCATTTAAACATCACTACTGACCATAACTGACCTACTGACTGCTCTACCCCAACAAGTGCTACTTCAGATTTGAAGGACTACTGGATGTGTCTGCTGTGTTTGGTATTTTTCAAAACTATCAGTGGGTCGGGTTCAAAGCCAAGTGGTGAACTGACATCAGTTGTGTCCCTGTTTATTCCTTATTTGTAAAAGCAAGGTGCACTTATGAACCAATGATGGCAGGAAACTGCAGATCTTGAAGAGGAGACCAGAACAGGAGGCTGATCATGAAAATGAGTGGGAATGTGTGTGCAAATATTTTCATTTGAGCAGGTAACACTTTATTCACTACTCCGAGACCATAATTTTATGCCTAATCTTGGCAGAGAGCAATATTTTTTTGTTGTTTGTTTGTTTCATAGTGAAACTTGTTTAATTTATTAGTGAGGCGATATATCTCTTTTTTTTTTTTTTTTTTAATATGCCAAGAAGGTGTCTTTGGAAAGTATAGTCATCTGTATTCTGTATTGCTAGATAATGGGATTATGTGAAATTTAAAATATACCCATTTTTGCATGTTACAAATCACTGAAATTTATGGGGTATGCTACAATTTGTGTAGCATCATGACTCTTTTTGGTGGTATTTAACTAGCAGTCACTTGCCTGAGTACTTATAAAGTAAAACAAAAATCAACAACCACACCCCACAAAAAACAAACAACAATAACCAAACAAAACCCCAAAACAAAAAAGCCCCAGATCCACAACCCCCAAAACAACAAAGCACATCAGTTTTACCTAAATGTTATTTGGCTTTCATAACACCTAATGCCTTAAGGACGTCTTGACTCACTCTTTACTTCCTGTTATAGCCCCTCAAGTAACGTGTGAGAAATACCTACTTCTAGGAAACTCGTAAATGGTTAAACTTTCTAAAGGAATTCATTATAAGATTGTAAGAATTAGAAATGATAAGGACTGTAATCTAAGTTCTACTGTAAAAGTGGGCTGATGCTGTGCTGAATCAAAGTCATTAGCTTTGAGGACAGAACACTCGGAAACAGTCCATTAAGGCAAGAGATTGCCCAAGTAGATATTCACGTGGCAGTTAAAATTGCATCAGAATGTTAACCACTTCCAATTTTCAGTCAAATGGCCTTTTTAAACTTTGACTGAAACGTTCTTAGTTCTTGCTGTGGCAAGAGAGGGAAAAAGTGCTTGAAATACTTGTTAAAAATAACCAAAACACCACACCCACATTAATTTCATGCCAAGTCGTTCTGTACATAGTTTGAAAGGGCTGCGATACTCAACTTCAACTATTGACAATTTAAAAGAGAGTATTAGTATGCCCTTATAATATTACCATACTAGTGCAAGTGATGCAAGGATTTCCTTTGTAAATTGAGATATGAACGAAGGGTTTGAACCAACTGATCTTCAAAACTTTTGATGCATTTCAGAGGGTTTTGGTTTTTTGTGGTTTGTTTGAGCTTTTTTTGATGTGGTGGTTGCTGTTGTTATTTTTGGGTTTTGGGGTTTTTTTTGTTTTTGGGGATTTTTATTTTAACTGCTAAGGGAAGGGAAGAAATCCTAATCATGCATTCCAGTTGAATTAACCTCATTTAAAATAGATTTAAATGCTATTTGTACTGTCCTTGAAGAAACTGCAGCAATCACTTGAGGGGAGGGCTTTACTGTATGGTCTACAATTGCTGTTAAATTCGGTCTCATTAACCAGTCTCCCAAGACCTCTTGGATTTGTTGATTTTTTTCTTTTTTTTTTTTCTTTTTTTAAACATTGGTTCAGTAAATAGAGAGTTGAAAATTACCTTCAGCTAAGGGAGCCATTGATCCTCCAGAGTGACCCATCAATAAAGTTGACGTGAATAAATTAGGCATTATAATACCAGAGTCAGACACTTGCAACTATCTAGTGAAAACCAGATAATACAGGTTCAGATCACAGTACCTGGGAGTCTGCATTAGTGCTATGTACTCCTGTACGTGCCACACAGATGCGGTGTCAAGTGTATTTGAGCAACTCCTGCTGTAATACTGAGGCTGTGCTAAGAGGTGAACACGTAACTGCTTGCAGGGATGGCTGTTTTACAAAACAGTGCCTGGGCTGTTTTATGAGTTGATCAGCATCTCCAGATACTGTTAGAGTTATAATCCCAGCACTGCTCTCAGGGCTATGTTTAGAAAGCTTATTTTGAAATGTGTCTAGGAATATTCAAATTTAGTTAAAGTGTCTGCTATCTTGAAAGTTTGTTGTGCAAAGGCTCAACCTAAGAACACCTGTATCCCAAATTGTGATGTGGCTTTAGTTTTTTTGAGTGTTTTTGACACAAAAAGGGAAAGAACTCCTTTCTTCAGGCAATCAAGGTGTTAGTGATGTTGATTATTTAACATTTCACTGTATTTTAGATATATATGCCTCCTAAGGGAAGTCAGGTCCTCAATTACTGACATTGTGGAGTGTGTGCATATTTTGGTTGGGTTTGGTCTTTATATGTCAGAATTTAATAAGAAAAAAAATGAACAAAATGGGGTGTACCAACACTCTTTGTGCTTATTCTGGCATATGCAAAAGAGGTTACTGTTCTTTCTGGAAAAGTTATAAGGAGAATTGGGTGGGAAAGAACTGGGGATGATATGTGCTGTCATTATTTTTTTTCAACTGAAACAAAACTTATTTGTCCCTTTACTAACACTTTGATGTGAGTGCTCTGATATAGTGTGTGCCGTGCAAACGCTGCTCAGTGGGACTTCTTGCTTATACAGAGCATTATTCTTTTCTGTGGTACTGTGGCAAAACCCAAACACCATTAACTGGGTCTGTGTTGAAAAAAAATAGGAATGAATAGAGAAAACATGTTTGTTAATAGCCTTGTTCAGCTCTTCTCTCCCTCACTTCTCTATTGTAAAATGGTGAAACTTATGCCTCTATGTGCTGCTCTTAATGAAACTGAAAATGGAGATTCTGTGCAGTGCTTTGCTTAATCTATTCCTTTCTCAATCTTCTCTAACACCTTGTAGCTGTGTTATTCTCTCTCGAGCAGAGAGCTTAAAAATTAGCTCATGATTTAAATTAGCTCTCATAATTTAAATCTTCTTCACCAGAAGAAATCTGAAGTAAGTATAATTAAGTGGGAAAATGGCAAGTGTCTGTGGTGGTGTTTTTTGGTGGTGTGTGTGGTGTTTGTTGTTTTTTTTTTTTTTTAATTTATATAATTCAGTACAAAGGGCTTGGAGGCCCTTTAAGCTCTTTCACATTTATATGTGTTATATATGATGTATTAAATGCCAAATAGTCGGGGTGAACACAAGGTTGATGACATATCAAGTTTCATATGGCTGTGATAGCATGAATGCAGGCATTAGGTTAAAAGTCAGAAGAAAAGTAGTATGCCAAGTTTAGGATCTGTGAAAGTAAAAATATTCATAAGCTCTTCTAATGTCTGACTTAAATATTTTATTTTTTAAACCTTATAAAATAAGCTCAACTTGTTAAGGAAAAGTTCTTCTATAGCATAATTGGAAAAAGTATCAAGTATATGGTTTCAATTTGATCACTGCTAAAACAAATTAATAAGCAGTGAATGCTATTTATATTGAGGGAATGAGGGAGTCCTTCACTGGGCTACCTATGGAAGTAGAATTACTCTCTCATTACTTTAGATTTAGAAGCACAAAATGTAGTGCAAGGCAGTCTAGAAACTCCTTCAATGAGAAAGCAATTATTAAAAAATATGAGAAAATTATGCAGACTTACAAAGAAAGATTTGCAGGTGCAGTGACTATATGCTATAAATGCAAAGATGTCTTTTAATCATAATTCAGATTCATTTTTACCAGAAAAAAAACCACAGGGATTGTTTCAAGATAATAGAAATGGTAAGTAAAATGCGGCAAGCATAACTACCACGTAGCAGTATTGCATAGGGAAATGGAGATTAGAAGCTTTAAGCAGACTTCAAAACAAATAAAAATAATAAAAATACTAAGTTTAAGACATTCCCGAGGTCTAAAATGCGACTAACATATAATGCCTTCATTTGAGAGGGTCAAGTAACATAGTGGAAAACTTTAGACTGCACTGTTTGGTGTTATTCATGTGGAAAGTCTTAGAAGCTGTGTTAAAGTTTAAGTGAATTTTAATGGCCCAAATGAGAAAACACTTGGAAAAATGTCATATGATTAACTGTTTACCGGCCAAAGTATAAACCAGTCCCACTGACAGGCTGCAAAAGAGTATGAAAAACCAAAGAGATCCTTCCAGAATCATGAAAGCTCTGAGGAAAGTTCTGTGATGCTGGGTATTACAAAGTGCTGGTAGCTCTTCTATCGAGAACTGCAAGACACTGATGGCAGAAGCCAGACAACAAAAATTCTGTCTTGAACATGCTTAAAATCTTTAAAGATATTGAGAAAATAGGGTATTCATTAAGGGAAAAAAAAAAAAAAGGCAAACCAAAAAAAACCCAACACACACAAAAACCCCAAGCAATCAAACATAACCACAACAAAACAAAATCCAAGCCAATATACATAGTGGAAAAACGGCTCAGGGGGCTAAATTGAGGAAGCAAACTGGAACCATCAGTAAGCCTTACAGGTTATTAAGGGACTGTAGTGTGAGATCTTAAGATCTGTGGTGGAATCCAGGCTTCACACGTGTACCATAATTGCCTCTGACAATGCCATACAAAGCAGGGGTTTCCAGGATAGAAAATCAGTGAAAAGGCACAACAAATAATGAGGCCTCCCTCACTGCAATTAGATAGAGGAGATTCAGATCATTTAAGTTTCTGCTCATAAATCGCAAAACACAGTTGGTTAGGAAGCTATAAATGGTGGAGGGGGCGGGGGGGAAAGCCTAACAGACATTTTAAAACATCGTATATAATGGGTGAGATTCCAGAGCATGCAGCCCAGGAAAGACACTTTCAAGTGAACATAAAAATCCTTGAAGTGCTGCTCCCAACATGCACAGCTGCAGTAAAGAAGGCAAACAGTGTTACAGCCAGAGGACTGCAGTGTAAATAAGGGAGCTGCCATTCTCGTTATCTGCTGGTTAGAGCGTGAGCATGGGGTCTGCTCAGTGTATCTTTGACAGGAAATAGCTGCTCTTAATGGGATATGAGGGAGATGAATCCAACTGGCACCATAAATCTTGGAGGTGTTGGTAAGCGTAAGGAAAATGGGATGTTTTTCACTGCAGAAAGGAGACAGTTTTATTACTACTTCTAAAGTGTGGATTTTTTCCGAAGTGATATAGGTGCCTATTTTGAAACTCTTTCATTTAAATACAGCAATGAGTGAGGGAATGTAATCTCAACAGGAAAAGAAATCTGAGGTTTTGAGTAGGCTATTTTAGACAAACATGATCCAAGCCAGCTGTACGCTAGTTTAAAATAATTAAAAGTTGTGTTTGGTGCATTCACCCATAGTGCAGGGCAGACACTTAGGCTTCTTATACAGTTGCCCAGGCAGTATTGCAAAAAGACCTGCATAGTAGATGATAATTAAGGGCTCCAAATGGGGTGTTCCCTCTTCCCCTGCTAATCTTGGCCTCTAGCATCTCCCACTCACCAAATCCAGTGGTAATCTTTTGGATGCAAGTGGCATGTCTTGGACTAAGTGCTCCTGGGTAGGTGCGTGGCTCTCTAGGCATGACAGAATGGTGATGGAGGAGAAGGTGGATGGGAAGAGGGAAGTGTGTTTATATCAGTGTACCAGCTTTCACAAAGAATTGCGGAGTTAAGAATCACATCTAGCTTGGGAAAACTTGATTTCCAAACTGCTTTTTGTTTCTAAGTTTTAATGCAATGGCCAAAGGCAAGTTCAAGGCTGTAATCAACAAGCAGATAAGACACTCCAAAGGACCAAGCTAGGCACCTCCTCTGCCCAGAGGTGCCTTTTCTGGGGTTGTGTTGGTGGGTTTTTTGAGCAAACTAGGTCCATGCCCTTTTGAGGGACAGTTCTTTTGGAACCTTTTACTGTATAAGCTGGCACTCTTTTTTTTTTTTTTAAATAACATGCTCATCACTATAGTATCTGAGCACTTTGTTTTGCATTGGTAACTTTAGAGCTGCTGCTGCTGCATAGAATCATGTTTTTCCATTACTTTTCCCAAAAAGCCGTTGCCTATTTTCCTGTACCAGCTGGGGGCCTCACTACAGATTAACACCTACTCCCCTGCCCTACACCCCAAATGGAGGAGATGGTTTATTCAGATCTTCTTCTTTCAGAACCATGCAAATTCATTGGTAAATGGGCTGACAAACATACCATACACCTAAGAGTTTGTGGGTTTCTTTGTTCATATATCCAGACTACAAATGTACGGCTATCTGCAAATTATTTAAATTCTTTGTGCCCTGCCATGGAAAGTCTATTTTAGAACTTTTTAATGTGAAATCTGTGGTATGGTTATTAGCTTTTCCCCCACCCTCTCTGTGTTACAGCTTTGCATGCAACCCAGATGCTGAACTATTATGGATGTTTAGTCACATATCAGTGGAAAAGAAATTTAATGTGATATGCTGAGGGTTTCGTATTGCTGGTTTTGACTCCTGATCAGATTTTTCTGACCCTAAGAACGAAAAGGCCTTTTCGTGCTATATGGAAGGGCTTCAAACTCCATGAATCTGAAAGACAATACATTTCTTATTCACACTGCTAACAGTGATTTCAGTAATTCCATTCTGATCTTAATATTGCTTATTGCCTACCTATTTCTGATCCTTACTGGATCATCCTCAGGGTTGATACTAACAATTATGGGGGACATCTATCCCTTTGGGCATGCCTGTAGGTTTCAGTGGGCACTGTATAAGTGTTGTCAATGAGGTAGCTTGTGAAAAAATGATGACAGTTTGTCAAGGAAAAGTAATTTCTTGTTTCCATGGGGTTGCACTGTGTAAATCAGCTATTTTTATTTGCGGAAGTTATATGAAGTAATCACACTGACAGCTCATTTGGCTTATGTCTGCAGTTCCAATGCTTCACAGTCTTGTAGCATGGTTAGTGAAAAAAGCTTTGAGCTATTCTGTAAACTTCCTCACGTTTGATTAGGGCTCTCAGACCTGAGCAAACTAGGGTTATAAAACTGGTTGGTTAAGCAAGGGTTTCACAAACCAGAAATGGAGAAAACTGAGTAACAGAAGAGTGATACCGAATTCCCCTGTAACTTCAGGGAAGCTCTGAGTGGAAAAACTTCAGGGGTATCTGACTTGTGTGATGATTACTTTTTATTTTTCCTTTGGGAGAAATGAAAAGTTGCACTTAAGAAATGGAAGATTCAGAATATAGTAATGCAGGCTTTAGGAAATGATCAAATGGAAACTTGTCTGCAACAAATTGCTTTAATGATCAGCATAAATGTGTTTTAATTTGGATTAATTACAGCCTGGGAAGACTTTACTTCTAAATAAACTTCAGGAAAATGTCATCCATAATGAATATACTAAATAAACTTCAGTATAAATAAATGGGTCATAGCTCTCCTTCCCACTGAAGACTTGCTCTGTTTAGAAAATGTAAACAAAGCCCTGCATATATGCTATACCTCTAGGTATTTACGTAATGACAAAAGATCACTTTTTCATTTTCCAACCATCACCAAGGGATTGCAAAGCAATCAAACTTTAACAGCCAATTAATCTCTCTAGATGATGTTTGTGTAGCACTTAACCAGTTTCAGTAAATTAGATCCCTGTGGGCTGGGCTGTTACATTGATAGAAATGTTACTGCTAGCTGGAGGCGTTCATTTACTAGTTTGTAAAAACAGCAGTATTGAGAAATTGTGAGCATATGGAAACAAACTCTCTGCACCTTTTTTAAAAGGAGTGCTGTTTGTAAAGAATAGGAGGTTCTGAAAGTCACCCAGCATGGAGCCTCACTAAATGAAATAAGTAGTTTGTCAGTTCTGTTGGGCTGGAGAGAATGCTGTTAAATTTCCTGTAAGGAACAGAAGAAATCCATTGGGAGGCAGCTGTGGCTAAAGAAAGATAATTCATTGCAATAGCATCCACTTAAGCAAACTGTTAAAGGTGCAGATTTATTTAAAGTACTTCTCTTGTGCACCCAAGCAAAATGTATTAAAATAATTAAAAATCTCCAGGAGAGCAAAAGCTTTTGGTATACATGAGATAAGTATTGATCAGAAAAGGATCATCCTGGAATGAAGCGGGAAACTTTCCTTTTCAATGTGGTGGTTTTAAGGCATTTGCACTAGTTTTCAGGCTCCCTCTGTGAGAGTTAAAGCCCACAAAGCACAACTACAAATCTCCAAGTGGAGAGCCACATGGCTGATGTCTATGTACTCAGGGGAATACAGCTACAATTACTAGGTGCTGGATTCTCTGGATGTGTTCTTCAAGGACCCTAATAGCACTATGATTTTGATACTCAGTGGCTCTAAGGATTCCCTTGTTCAGCATGACTGTGGAGAAGGGTCCTGGGGACTCATGAATGAGTTCAGCTCTGTCTGCTCCTTGCTTTGGTCAATTCCAGCTGGAAGCAAGGCAGGAATCCTGTATCAGATAAACTGCTCCTACTTGAAGCTGCATCACTGGTGCATTCAGGATGCAAATGGGGAGAAGGGAGATGACTGAAAGCGTTTTAGTAACAGGTTTCTCATTCATGGAAATGTCAGGAGGTCTTGAGGGAGAAATCATATCCTGGCAGAATGAAAGCACTTGGTAAAAGTTACAGTTTAGATTGCTGCTCTTGAAGCAGGTACATAATCAGTGACACGTGGCTGGGATCGCGTACTGATGTTGGCACAGTGGATGTGGAAATTCTCTGTGTGAGGTTGGCTTCCCTTGGCAAGGATCAGGGAGCCTATGGAAATTCGGAGCTTGCTGTTGTTACCTGGGGGTGTCAACCCAGGAGTGTCATGGCCTAATCTGTTGGTAGGTCAATTGGAGAGGCAACTGGTTTATATATATTTTTAATGACTGGTGAATGTGCTTGGTGTGACTGGATACTTGACTTCGAAAGAACAGTCTGTACAAACTCCGCTCGAGCCTGTGATGGTACTTTAGTTGTCAGAATTAATTTTGTACAAGGTGCATGTGCATATTTGAAGACTGTAAAAGCTGTTCACTGTTCTGTAAGTGTTTGCTGAAGAAAAAGCAGGGCCATGAGCCCCTGCTGAGAAAGGCAGGTGGTAGCAAATAGGAGTTGACCTTTGGACATGACTTTCTGCTTTATTCCTTCTGATAGCACATTATCATGCGGTGGCTTATGAAGTGTCCTGACCATATGGTGTTTGGCAAGAGAAGGTTTAATTATATTTTTAGACAGGGCGCACATACACTTGCAAGGCCAAAGAAAGACATGATAAAGGAGGTCTGTAGCTGTATCAGATTGCTACCAGTGAACTCGCTGATTATGGCCTAGAAGCCACAGAGTGGTTGAGGTTGGAAGGCACCACCAGAAGACATCTGTTCCAACCTACCTGCTCAAGCAGTGCCACCTAGAGCCAGTTGCTCAGGACCATGTCCAGATGGCTTTTGAATATCTCCAAGGACAGAGACTCCACGACTCCCTATGCCAGTGCTTGCTCACCTTCACAGTGAAAAAGCATTTCGAGATGTTCAGATGGAACTTTCTGTGTTTCAGTTTGTGCCCATTGCCTCCTGTCACTGAGCACCGCTGCGAAGAGTCTGCCTCAGTCTTCTTTACAGGGCTGAGTAGAGGGGAAGTTTTTGCCTCCCTCACCTGCTGGCAATACTTTGTCTAATACAGCCCAGGGTACCGTTTGTCTTCTATGCTGCAAGGGCCTCTTTCTGGGTCATGAAATGATCCTGTTTGCTTCAGTGCAGTCATTCTTGGTGGCCTGTTTGGCAGGACTTGGTACTGGCTGTGGTGCTGAGAACAATATGAGCTCTTTAAACTTAAGTGATAAGTGCTGCATCTGTGGCAGTTGTCCATGTGCTCTCTTGATCAAAACTGGCCCTTAATTCTGTCAACCTCTTTTAGATGTTTTCATTCTAGTGCCTTTCAAACACCGCTCTGGACTTCTGCAATGAATATGAGGGAATGGTAAGTGTAGCTACAGTTCTATTAATAAATTGCTCTTTGGGCAACTGGAAGTGTGATGGTAAAATGCCATGCATTGATTTACTTAGCAGACAATACAGAAGCTTCATGGAAGGAAAGAGAGAGCTATTAACCAGGTAAGCAGAAAGTAGCATAGGGTATGTGGATGCAGTAAGAGCAAATGTGTAAGTCTGCATGGCTCTGTCTCCCAGTATTTTAGCAGGAGTTATGCTGCAAGTGTGTGTATTTAGAAGTTCCACTTGAAAACAGGAATTTCACCCCACACTTTAGAAATTGCAGCATTTGCACGAATGGGCAGGAAGGTTTTTGAGTGTGGATATTGTGGTCAAAACACAGTTTAGGACATGGGGAAGCCTGTAGTATAAATGTGCCATCCGCTACAATTTTCTAACAAAGATGTAGTCTGAATGGTTGATAATGAAATGCTTTGTCAGTGCAATGATTTTACTTACTATTTAGATGCACAATGGACAAGTTTGGATAGAGGCTCTTTTTTTGAGAACAGATGAACAACTTCATGTATTGAATAAAATTACAACTTCCTAAAATGACATGCTGGGAAAATAAATGTATCTGAGTGATACTTGGCTCTAGGAGTGAAATGAAAGAACAAAACTACAGGACTCTGTTCAGCCAAGTGAAGTTCTGACAAGGTCATATAACAAAAGCATAATAATATCACTCTGGGTTTCTAGTTATCATTTCAGTATGTGCTCTGACCAGTGAAAGCATTGCTAATTTTGTTTTGCACAGCTGTCCTCTATGTCATGACTTTGTATTTTTCTATTGTTGAATCTTGCTCTCTTCCGGATATGCCTATTTTCTGTCTCTTCCGCATTAATAAGTAGCTTTGAAACTGTTAAAATAATCCTCTCATAGTTTCAGCTGAAAGCAAAAATAGAATATTTTTCTGCAATTTAATAGCTGTATATAACTTTGAAAGGTTGTACCGCGTATCTGCTAAATATCTTCACTCTGCAATTCAGGCAGGCAAATGCATTTGATTTTTACACATAGTTTATAATCAAGCTCTGTCAAAGAAGGAGTGAGCTGTGTAAAGATTCAAGAGGTGATGCTTCCTCCTCTTCAAACACTAGACCTTTGCAGAGCATTTTAATGGGGTGGGAAGCTGCAGAAGAAAAACCATATGACACTTCAGTGCCTCTTCCTGAGATCCACGGCCTGGGAGGCTGCCAGCCAGAAAGGGTACAAGTCTACACACTGCTCATCGCCTATGTGTCCATCCCCTGCCAATCCCGCAACCCAACTTACATTTATTAAATGTAATGACTTGTGGAAACCTTAATAGCCTGTTGCCATCCAAGACAAGGCAGCTGCTGTTTCCTGGAGTAGATCAAACATACAAAATCTAAGGTTATGGTGCATGAAGTTACCTGTATCAAAAGCCTTCTCAAATGGTACAGGCCATGTTATAGGAAAATATCGATTGTGTTCCTTCTGGACTGTGTTTGAACTAAGAACTGTTTGAAAGTGTGATAGCACATGTTCATCTCGACTTGAATCTAATGTTAAGGCAGTGGAGTTAAATTCATTTAAAGAGAATTTTTGATAAGGCATAGATTTTTTTTTCATCCTATTTCTTTTCTCCAGACTACATTGCATCTACAGAGGAGGGAGTCAGAAAATACCCAATACTCCTGTGTTTTCTGGAATAAAAATTCTGCACTAGGAAAAAACACATTCCATCTCATATGCATGTATCTGTGAACAAGCAGCAGTACTCTGTGCCCCTGGGACTGGCTCCCTTCCAGAGGCTTACTTAGATTGCAAGGGGGAGCAGGTGGCATCTTTGCACAATCTCCAATTTCAGATTGCATGTTATCTTTAGAGCACCTTTAGATTCTAGCCAGCACTCGGTGGGAGCCTCTTGGCACACACCATCTGGTAGAAACACTGAATGAGCCTGGTTTGGTCCTGTCCTCTGGCTGAGATGATGGTGGGGAAAATACTGTACTTGTACGGTTCTTGTGTAGTTTGGTTTTATGTTCGTGGTGTTGTTTGTGTGGTGTGGTTTTTTGTGGTTGTTTGGTTTTGTGTGTGGTGTGTGTTTTTCTTTTCTATCTCTCTCTTTGCTGTGTGTAACTTCAAATGGCCTTTTGACTGGGGATTGTGAATTGAGGATCTGCCAATAGCAACCTGGCTCTAAACTGGGTCTCCTGAGTTGTGCTTTGAAGAAATGTTCTAGCACTGAGGAAGGTTTTTAACTCTAGAAGTATGTTGTGATACTATATTCCCACCTACATCACCCTTTTTCCTAGTCTGAGAGAGTATTGTAGTTCTTGTCTCATACAATGTCACCAGCACCGAAAATCTGTAATTTCTTTTTTATTCCAGGATTTTCTTGTCCCCAGTGCTTTTTTTTATAATTAGAAGCAGACATGAACGCAGGTTAAAAAGGCAAAACAAAACTTGGATGATGCCATAGGACTGCAGTGACAAAGACATAAAGGTGTTTTATATATTTCATTCTCTGCCCTGCGGAGGATTTTTCCTCTGTTTGATTCATTTTTACTTTGTTGATGAACACCAAGCTGACACTTCCACAGGACCCTTCCACAGATTTCTTTTCTGAGTGGCAATAGCTGATCTAATCACTCTGTATCACAGTTGGATTGATTTCCCCATCGTGCCTGAGGAACATGACTTTGAAGTTACTGATGTTGAATTCCATCAGATAAGGGCTCCTGGTCTCTGCAAGAACCTTTGAGGACTGGCCAAGGAAACTTAGAAGTCACCAGTCAGGAACAGAGTTATTTTGTATTTTGAGTTGTTGGCTTTTGCTTTCATCTCTTCACATCTCTGGGTTATTAAAGATTTGTCCAAAAAGGAAGAGTCGGGGGTAGACTAGATTAAACGGAGTGCTAGCTGTTCACTCGTTGGGGTTTATAGGTAGCGCAGTGTTGGGGAAAAAGGATAAGTTTAACTTCTAAGCACAGAGGGGTTCTGAGGCTATTTCAGCTTAGGCAGTGTTCCACTCTAGTGTGGCTACGCAGAGTTAAGGAGAGCAAATGGCCATCCTGCTTGGGAAGAAGATGAACCAAGTTTAAGTCTCTTGGCACCAACTATCTTAGAAATATCTGGAGTGCTCTACACAAGTAAAGAAGTTTTAAATTGTTAAAGAAGTCTAATGACCTCATTAGGCCTCACCGAAATGTGAGACAAAACAGCAAGAAGCTAAATATTGCCATTACTGCTAATATATTTTTAAAGGTTCTTAGTTTTGTTGTGCTTTCTCATAGTGCATGATACCTAACCAACCCAGTGCCACAGGCTAATGTTTTCACTAGTATTCCTATTTGTCTTCAGTAAAAATTAGTTACAACTGAAAAAGCATGTGCACAGGATACATATAAACTGTGCCCTGGTGTTGGCAATTCTGTCGTTCATGCTTGTTAACTGCTGTAGCCTTAGGGCTTTCATGCTGACTCTGTTAAGCACAGAGTGCTGCAACTCTCAGAGTACCGTTTATGTGTTAGGCCTTTAAACTTATATTTACAAATTTTTCTACTAGTTCTACTTTGTTCTTTACCTTGCCAGCTGTTCTAGGTGTTTAAACCATTCAGCCAACACTCTTCCACTTGTGTGGTTCCTCCTTTTGTCACTCTTGCCTTTTTTTTTTTTTTTAAATCTGCACTATAATGCATTTTAAGCTGCAATGGGAAACAGCTGATACAGAAGAGATCTTATATGTGGAGACTGAGGCTGGCAATGCCCATGTAAAGTGTTTTGGCCAGGATGCGGGAGGGAGAGGCACAAGTACAAGAAGACAGGACAGAATACCTTATGGTAAAAGTGCATAGCAAGTCCAGGAGGAGAAACTACAATCTGCAAACAGCTTCATCCCAGCAACGCTGGTCTTTCATTGGCAAAAATTCAAGCTCAACCTTTGTTAGATGTAGTTGGATAACTTGCATTGATTCTAAAACGAAAGTGCATCAGTGATAGCAGTTTGACTAGTATTCACTGGGGCCAGCTGTAAGGTGAGAGTTCCAGCATGCCTCACAGGCCTTCCATGCTAATTTGTGGGAACTGCAGATCACAGAGCTCAGGACCTCAGCAGTAACTGCAGAAGCAGTTTGCTGTAGTTATGGCAGATCAGCTACTATAGATACCTCCAACGTGTTACTGCCTGAAGACACTGCTGCTGTTTGCTCAGCCCTGTGCTCTGCATCACCTAAGGCAATGTTGGGGTCTGCAAGGTCAGGAAAGATGGTAAGGAAGGAGAGGTGAAAGACTTTGGGGAGCTGGGTATATAGGGCTGTGTGGTACTAGGATGGGAGAAAAGGGACAATGGAGCTGAGGTCCTGATTGGGCATGGCAAGATGTGCCACCAGGGAAAGGAAGAGGCTGGAGCTCAAGCTTGATGATGAGGTTTGGGCAGACAGATCCAGAGTTAAATAGCAGCAGCAGAGTAACAGAAGATGCTTCTGATTCTCAACACTATTTGAGGCCTTTCATCCAAGATTAGTCCTGTTTCCACATCTGTCATCCTTATCTCCAAACAACAACAGAAATAAAAATCAGGGCAACTGATCTGCTTTATTTGCAACTCTTTGTAGTTTTAGAGAGTCTTCTATTGTGTATTACTATATATTAGACTTAAAGCTGCTGGGTCTTGTGTTAAACTGCACCCTCTAGAAGCAGATGTCAATATCTGTTGAACAGATTTTATGTTACTGTGTGGGTATGCAGTTTTGCTAGCAGTACACATGCCAGGATATTCAGAATTGGCTAATGATGTGGAAACCTTCATTACTTCAGTATTCAATTTGGACTTGGTTAACAGTTGTGATTTGAAGAATTAATAAAGAAAATAATTTTAAAAAAATTAATCCTTGCCCTGAAATCAATAGTACTTGTTAAGCCACCTTTGGAGGGACACGCAATGGTTAGGGCTCATGTGTCACTAGTGGCTTTTTGAAATCCCTGACTCCTAGTTTCTAAACTGATAGGATACTGAAGAAATGCAATGCTTAACAAAAAGGAAAATGTCTGTCAGAGAAATACTGCAGCTTTCCACTGTAGGAGGATGTTTTAAATGAGAAACTTCTCCTTCAAATATTCTGTGTGAAGGCTGCTTAAAAAAGAAAAAGTTGAGGTAATATTGCTGTCTATTTTGAACATATTTCAACCTTTCAGTTTTTGATACACTGTTGTCTGTGGGTGAGATTCTGCACAATCTCAGAGAACGACAGTGGAAGGCTGAACGTATGTCCATTTATATGCATCTAAGGATTTAGTCACAGGCAACAGACAGTTATGTAAAACATATCCTGGGGAAAAGGTATCATGGTGTAACTCTTCTGATGATGAAATTCTTTAAATAAAAAAAAAAAAGTTCAGTTGAATCTTGCTGGTGATAGTGAGCTCTGCACCTCTTTCCATGAACCCAAGAATCCTTTAATCTTTTTCGTTTGCTGCAATTGCACCTACTTCAAAGCATTGCTGCAGGCATTGGAAAGGATCCTGGCACTCGGTGGGAACAGGGCGGGGATGTGAAATTCTGTCATTGCTGGGAAACTGCAGCCATCTCTGAAGTGGCAGTGTGATCTATCTTTGTGAAAGGGCAGCAGCATTATGCAACTGACTTGGGAATGTAGGGAAATGTGTCTGTATTGGCTGTAGTTTTGAAAATTTTTTTTTTTTTTTTTAAAAACCCCAACTCTATATACTGAGAAGCACTTGACAAATAATCTAAGAAAAGAGCTGAATATAGTAAAGTAAGTATAACTGGAAATCTATATGGACAAATGTCATTTTGCCTTGTGGTTTTGAAACCAGCTGCAAGATGATGAGCCCTGGACACAATCCAGCCATTGATATATGTGGGGTCTGGTGGTAGTGGAATGTAGGAGATGGTCTTGGGGAAGAGCTGGAAAAAAGGGAGTGAAGGTGTTAGTTTGAAAAGGCGGTAGTCTGAACGTAGTCTGAATTTTAGCTGTTATCACTTTTCTGTCAACTGAACTCTTAAGAAATAAAATCTACTTTAGAATGCATTTGGTTTTAGGTGAGCTTAGTGTGATGAAAGTTGAGGGTGGTGCTGCCTTACAAGAAACCAATCCCATGCTGCTGGTACTGGTAGGAACAGTATGGCAAACCTGCTGACTGCTCTGAGAGTGATCAAACTTGCAGTGAAAATATTTGTCCTCTTTCGAGACTGATGTATTTGTATGAATATACAAAAAAAGGCATGTCATTCACCAGATACCTTGGTTTCATATCGGTTCATATTTGGGGAAAAAAGGTTCAGTCATAAAAGCCTTAATCATTAGTGGTATCTGCTTACGCAGAGTTGTGCTTTAGCATATACAGCTGCTACTTTGAATTGTAAAACCACAAGACACTGTTTTTCATTGAAGGGATTTAATTGTGGAAGAAGCTGCAAGGTTTTTATGGTGCTTAGGTTGTTGGGTTTTTTTAAGGCCATATTAAGAGCATTCTGCAACTAAGTTTCAAAGGAATGAGGCACTATAATGCATTTCAAGCTGCCACTATTGTAAAGAATTGCAATTCCTGGAGTATAAAAAGTGACTAAACTGCTCTTAAAAGTGAAATCCAAGTGCACTGTAGCTTGTAGTTTTGCAGTGCACTGAAGTTATGGGTTCACATGGTGCTAGGAACAGAAGGCAATTTCCAAGGTGCTTCCAAGGTTGGAGATTTTTTTTTTTTTAATAGTGAATGAGTTTTCAAATAGCCTGTACCACCAATTTTGCTCAGCAAAAGCTGAATCAATTGGAACGATGTCTTTTGTGAATAAGATATATTTTCAGATAGTGCTTGGACTTCTAACTTCTGATGTATTAACTGCAACAACTTTGTTAACCTTTAATGTGAGTGCTACTTGTCCACACTCCAAATTAACACACACTGTAACGTCAAGGGAAGAAGAGCAATTTCCAAGTTAGAGCTGGGAGAAATACGGGTCACAGCGTCCAGAAGTTGTGTGTTTGTGTGTGTGTGGTGTGTTTTACCTTTTTTTTTGTTGTTTTATGTTTGTTTGTTTTTTAATTAGAATAGCACATTCAATGATTGCAAAAATAACCTATAAATATAAAAATAATTTTCTCTAGAAATTTACTTCCAATCTTTAATTGCTGTTGGAAAGGAAGGAACTAGACTGCACTTTGATCTCTACTTAATAAACTTGATCTTGGTTTACACTTCCTTCTGTTGTGAAAGATCAAAGGACACTTAAAGCTGAGACCTTCTTGGGTTTTGCATGTTTAATGTGATGTTATTTTGTTTTTGCTGTTGGAGACAGTGCTGTTTCCTCAAGGCGATAAGCTCAGAATAGGTAACTGTTGTTGAGCCTTTGTGATAACCACTCTGTGTTAATGTTACAGATGCCCAAGGAGAATATAATCTTCTCATACCATATGACTTCTAGTCAAGCTAGTTGGCAAAGCTCAAACCAACAAAAAAATCAGGGAGGGTGGCAAAAAAAACTTGCATATTATCTGGTGCTTTATATTATGGAAGTACCTGATGTTTCTCTACAGAGACTGTAAAATCCATAGACTATCTATAGTAATCTTGGTCAAGAAATAGTACATCCTGTACCTAAAAAAACCCAAAAAACCAAAAAAAACCCCCAAAAAACCAACGAAACAAAAAAACCCCAAAAAACCCCCCCCAAAACATGACACAACATGGCCAATGCTGACATGAATTAATTTATGTATATTGCCAGACATGACATCATTCACAAGGAACACGTGTTCCTTCTAATTAATCTTGAATAGGACACAACCTCTTACCTGCTCAGGCAAGAACTGATTAGGAATTATTGTACACCTGTACAATAAGAGATCAGGCTGTCATTTGACTCCAACTTTCTAGCTTTCTGCGTAGATGATTTTTACAAGTATTATGATTACAATATTAGTCTTGAGTTTTTAATTGCATGATTAAAATATGATTTTAATTGGCATATTTTATCCCACAGACATTCTACTATATAACCATAAGCAACGTAACCATGTTTTACTTGCATGATTGTATGAATTGTGGAATTAATAAGTGGAGGATTCTATAGGCTATAATAAGCATATCGGGAAAATGGTGCATATAAGAATTTAAATTGAACTCCTAGATGATAATTTATACTATCCTCTAGTTTTTCAACCTTAATATGTGCACATCATCAACAATTATTTTAGACCTGCACATCCGTGATTTTTGCTCAATTACATTTGTCTTACGATGTTTTCTGGATGTTTCACTTTGTCCAGCATGATATAAGGTAAAAGTGAGTTGGTCTAGGATAGCTGACACTTTAGGTAACTAGAGGAAAAAAATTGCAAATGCAATTTTACCACTGGTTCACCTTTATTTTTCCTTTTCTAATTTCCCAGGTTGCTGGGATTTGATACAAATAGCTTGCTCTATTTCCCCAAAGCTGTAAACCTAATCTGGTTGGACTGTAAGCAGAGTATGGGAAGAATCTAACATTAGTGTTCTAGGTTTTGCTAGTATGTGCTGTATCTACAAAATATAGTCTATGGTGGACTGATTCTGCAAGCTCAGCAATACTAAACTAGGTTAATATTTGGCTGTGAGACCACCTGAGAATCCTGGCTACTATAGAGAAAAACTAAGAGGTCAAGATCAAACTCTTGGCAAATATTAGACCACAGATGCTGAATGAGCAGAAAGACTTCATTCAGTACCATCAGTGCTGCTGAGCTGACAGATGGGAATAAAAAGCCACCAAAAGCCTTTCCCCCCAGTGAAAACTTTCTGTTGATCTACAAATGGTAATCACAGCCAGAGAGCTGCACTGTGTACTTGTCTCTTTTGGGCTAATGATACCACACTTTATCTGTCCAAATAAGGGAAAAAATTTTGAGGAAAGCTAAAAAATTCTCTTTTGTATTCCTCTTATGAGAAAACATAGGACAGAAAGTAACAGGGGATGGATAAGGAGAGGGAAGTATGGATCTGTGGCTGAAAAACAAGACTGGAACTTGGGGTTTGCCAATTCCAGTCTAATGTTCTGGGGAAAGGCTGATATATAAAGATCTGCTAGGTTGGTTTTTTAGCTGTAAATCTATTGGGTTTTTTGCTGTAAATCTGTAGAAGGAATAAAAAGAAAAAAACAGAATAAGTTAACACTGTAGGACCACGGGGAGCCAAATTTTCTGTCTCTACGACTGTCTTAGCATTATGAATGAATACTATATTCTGAATATCTGGCATTCCTAATTATTGTTGTAGAAAATTTTTTTGTCTTTTTCATATTATTTTATGACTTTTTATCTGACAAAGTATATTTTTGACTATGTGGAAAATAGCGATGTGTAGCTTTTCTATAATGAACTTTTTTAATGGCATTTTTTGCAGAATTACCGAGTGATTAGTGCCAAGAACAACAATTATTTTTAACCTTTTTTTGTATAGTTGAGTGGTGTCTCTCCTCTGTTAATACTTCAGAAGATTTTTTTTTTCCAGAGGGTCTGGAAGGCAAAGATTAAATTTCACTAAGCTGTAATCAGATTTTCATAAAGTTGAGCCAGAAAATCAGGTTGCTTCCCTGTCTCCATTTTTTGACAGGTTGGCACTTTTCTTTTTTTAATTACATCTGACTTCCTTGCTCTGGTGATCACACACTAACAGTCACAACATTTAGTCTCCTTTTCAAGAGAGAGGAAAGCTGCACAGAGTGGGCTGCTAAAGAGCTCAGTGCAATGGCAGAGTTCTTACTCTTATTCTGAAATTTTTTTAACACCTTTCCCTGTCTGAATTAGAACACTGGGGCATATAAGCTCTTGATTGCTACTGCTGATTTTCTTACTATAACTATGGTCATGCCCTACTAACATCTCTTAAAAAACCAGTGGTGTAACAGAAAGGGAAAGCTAACAGAAAGTCCAGGTAATGTTCACAGACTGACCATAGGCAGGTTCTCTGCTGCGAGAGGGTTTTCCAGGTCACTGTAACATGCGATGCAGGTTGGCTCTGCTCTGGGTTCAGCACATAAACTAAGATAAAGAGACTGCTTTTGGAGAGCTCCAAGTGTGATTCCAAAGTGCAAATCTTCCACAGCACCAGTCAGATAACCTGCTGTTCTGCAACAAGCAGTTATGTGACTCTGTAGATGACTAATTTGCTGATTGCCCAATAGAAATGCTTTACATTTTTCAGTTTTCGTTGGTCCTGCTCTCTGCAACTGAGCTAACAGATAAGAAGTGGGAGGTACTGGCTCCACTCAGGTCCACGGCACAACTCCCACCTCCTTCAAGACAGCTAATTTTGGTTTGCTCTCCTAGTCCTTTTCTGCTTTTCCACTTGTGTGGAAAATGGGTAGTGGTGTGGATTTTCTTGGAGTACTTACTGGGCGCAACAGTGATGAATAAAATGTTTGTGGGAGCCAAATATGTGATAAATTACTTTTTGGATTGTAGTTAATTAGCCCATTGACCAGCTGTTTATCTGTGCAGGATTTGGGTAGATGGATAAAATGGATGTGCAACAGAAACAAAGTGGTTGAGGAGGAGAATTTAAAAGTAAAACAACAGGGGAAGGCAAAAGAGCCACTGGGATGTGCTGTCCTGTGTGCTCTGAGCGCATCTGTGGGAGCAGCTTGTGCTGTTAACTGACCTGCAGCTTGGTATTTGTTTCCATCTCCATTCTTCAAATACTGTAGAATTAAAACTATGAACAAACCAGCCTGGTAAACTTGGCAGATTCTGATGTTAATCGTGAAGGCAGATCTAATGTTCCCTGACGAATTGTTTCAGAGAAACTGTCTTGTAAAATGGTATTAAGACACTGGCAGATACTCTAAACTGTATTCCTGGTAAGACAATAGTGTTAATGATTGAATAGAAAATACAGTGCCTGGCGCAGAGTGAATCTGAAATCACTTAGCATACTTGATTGTTAGCTGGGCTAACTATCATGCGAGTGCATCGGCTGCCATCTGTCCATTTACTGACAGCCTTGTCAGGGAAAAAAAATCCTGAGTGCTGGCAGTGGTCCAGTTTGCTGCAGGTCTGCTTTCTAGTATTTTTGTAACAGATGTTGTGCCACATGCCCAAAGCTGCTGTCTGTAAGCTGCTGTGTGCTCAAATTTTTAATTTTGGGGGTGCCTGACTGTCTTTGACACAAGATTTGCATTTATCTTAGCAAGCCATTATAGGGTGCCTTTGTTATAATAATAATCTGATGAAAGAACCAGAGCTAAAACCGCTAGGTCTCTGTCACAGGTGTTCTGATGACTTCAGCAGACATTGGATTGGACTCTTACTTGCCAGTTGTTAATATTTTTCACCTTTTCCATTTGATTCTATGTATTTTAAAGCACAGCATTTATAAAATGCTTAGTATAGAATTAGGGAGCCCTCAAACTTGCGCTGTGCTCTTAAGGAATTCAGTGGTCCCTGCTTATCCGGGATGCTCCAAAAGTGTTTATGTAAAATATAATTCCACTGTAAGCCAGTTGATACTAAATTCATGTAAATCAACCAAGGCGAGGTGAAGCTTTAAAAACTGCCGTGTTTTTTAATTCTGTGATTAAAATGCCTTGCCCCTCCTGTGAAGCTTGATTGTTGTCAGTAGAGTAGCATGAGGGAATTACCATCTTGTTGCAGCAACCCCTGCTGCTGCTGGTAGGAAAGATTTCTTCTTTTGCCCTTCCTTGCTTTTCATTAACAAAAAGTAAAAGGAAAAAAAAAATAGGTCAGTTAGGCAATGCAACATGCAACATCGTGCGTCTCTGTACAGTTTCTGCATGTCATCCACTTCAAGAGGTTTGCTGTATAAAACCGATAACACGGTTATCCACAGGACCTTTCTTCTATTCCAGTTTATATTTTCACTTGATCACTTTGTGGACTGCCTGTATGATTTCTTGGTGGATAAAAGTTTGCTTGACTGTGTCTGTGCAGCTGTAAAAACAACTGCCCATTGATTTGCTGCTGACTGTGTGTGTAAATAAAATATAGTACAAGAGGTGACCTGTTTTATGTGTTAAGCATGGGAAACTTTCCAATCTCAGTGATTCATTTATCACCTTCCAATGAAAAAGTTGTAGGTTGTTTCTTCAGCAGGTGGCTGCCTTTGTATGTTGAGCTTCTTTGAGCTTAAAATGTTTGGTTCAGAGTCTCTGCTTTTAAAAATATTAATTGAAGGTGTATAAATAAAAACATGATTACAAGGCTGAATCTCTTGATTAATTTCCATTGTGCAGTCTGTAAAATGCCATTTGCATGCCAGGAAAATGCATCCCATGTACCGAGAGCAATGCTGGAGTGCTGCAAAAGTGATATATTAGAATATAATGAATTTTGGAAAAGGCTGTCATAATACCTCTAACTAGAATATTGTCTAGGTATTTAATCATAACCTAGGATCTCAGGCTGAGAAATGCTACTATTTCTTGCTGTGTATGCTGACATAGGTTACTCAGCAACAAACATCACTCTCTTTCCAGATGAGTTATTAGCAAATGTTAAAAAGACAGGTATACAGTAAAAGTTTAATGCCTATGAAATCACCTGGAAGGCTGCAAATGCCTTAGCATCTGAAATATAATTCAGAGTAATAGAGATGAGCATTCCAGAGTATTTATGATGAATTAAAAAAAAAGACTGCTACAATGTAAAAACAAAACAAAGAATTAAACTTACTGTTCCAACAATGCATGCTTTGCAAATGTACATGATATGGTCTACAGCAGCGTTTAGCTGGACAAGGCAACAAATGTTTTCTGCTGTGAAGTAACATAAGAGGTGCAATGTATTTGTCTACCATTGAAAATGTGAGGTTGCTTTCCTAAAGATTGGAAGTAATCTTACTAAAGCAGAACAAGAAACTTACAACATTACGATGCCAGTAGAGACTGGACAAAAAAAACTTAAGTCAGGTGAAGATATGGCATTTAATCTATCTTATCTGATAAAATTACCACCACACGTTTCTGTAACTACTAGCATAAGAATAGTTAGAACAAGCACTAGCTATCACAAGCATTTTATTTTCCATATTGTACATAGTGTAAGTTACACAAAGCAAGCGTTTGCAGTATTTCTCTAAAATATAGACAGCAAATTCTATAACAGTTGCATCAGGACAGCTTCTCTGATTCTTACCTGTTTAATCCAGAAACAGATGTTGACAGTTCTGGTGCGTAACTGCTTATGCCGCTGCTCCAGGATGCAGCTCAACTCTCTGCGTGCTGCGTATATACTGGTACAGATACTGAACAAGACCTGATTAATTGTGGTACAAATAGTTTGGAAGACAGGCAATAAAAACAAAACTTGAAAGTTCACGCAAATAAGGCGATGTGGAAGCCTTACTTTTTATCTCCTATCTATCCTTCTAATCCTAAAGTCAGGCACTCTCCGTCTCCCTCGTCTTTTCTCCATTGCTTAGCAACACTCATGGGTGAAATTACTTAAAGCAGAGCTTTGTTCCCAGATGTGATTTCAGTAATATTTGCAGGCTCAACAGTTCTGAGATGTGAAAATCAACCCTCTTCCTCCTCACCACCATTAGCCTACTCCTTCTGCACCCCGGGCATGTTTCAGTTTTTGTCTCTACTGTTTTGATCTAACCGTGAGTGATGTGGAAGGAGGGGGGAGGTTCAAATAAAGCTTTAATTATGGAGGGCACTCATACAATACATGCAACAAAGCTGCATGTTGGGCATAGAATTGGAGTATAAGTGCAGAATGGGTCAAGAAAAGAACTTATTTCTTTCCACTCAATATAATTTTTGAAGTTTATATTGAATAAATGGTATTTTTCATGCCAATAGTTACATGCTGAATTGGTATGACCAACTGCACGTTACAGTATAGCTTTGAATAACCATTTTAAGCAGGGAGAAGCTACAGTAGCTAATTGCTTCCTACACAGTTTGTCTAATTTTGGCAACGCAGTGACATATCAGCACTTCCTAGAAATGTTCAGTTTGCCAGACTAATCTGTACCTGCTTTTGGTCCTATTTCTGGAGGATGATCTGGTTTATCCATCCTGTTTCCTCTTCCTTCTCCTGGCTGTTTTTCTGCAGTTCACTAAACTTTCAGTTCTGGGTGGCTTTAGTGTGTGTTTTCTTCTGCAAGCCAGAAGATGTTGATGTGTAAATCTCTTTGATCTTTGAGAGAAGCTAGATCACTCACAAAGGAGACTTCCATTGAAATGCAAATATTTCTATTGAAGCCTCTCAATTTATGTGCAGAACACTTGTTTATATGAAAGACCTATGTAAAAGCTGATGGTAAGACTTCAAGAGTTGTATTGCTCCAGCAGTGCCATAACTGTGTTGCTGATGTTATGTTGAAAACTCCCTGTGTGTTGAAATGGAAGACTTGCCTGTCATGGCAAAATCTTGGAGCTTTTGCCAGGCAGAATGATCTAATGTAAAGGCTTTCACATGTAGATATGTATCATGGATTTTAAGGTTGCTCAGGTGCATTACCTACCTTGTGAAAACAGTAATTTTAGGTGACCTCTTGCTCGAAAGGGATAAGGTACACACTCCTGTGCTCCCTCAGCTTTATGATAATGAATAAAATGAGGCATCTTAAGGCAGAGCATATAAAATACAATGGCAGATCCCTGGTGTTTTGTAGGATGGTCACAAAGTAGATTCTGGGAAAAGGCTGCAGAATTTTTCCATGATGACCTGGAGAACTGTAATTTTTCTGAATCAAAAATATATTTGCCTCAGTTTGTCTAGATAGAAACCAATTGAAATTCTGAGTTATTGTGCATTCTCTGACTGGGTCTCGTGTGATGGACAGGATGCTGGCCTTTCAATGGGAGACTGAATTAATGAAGACCTGTGTATCCCTACGTGAAGTAATTTTTAAAATAAGGGAATACCCCAAAACTTTTGACAGGAGTACTGAAAGACTTTGTGATTATTTATTCTATCTCCTGCATGCTGGATACTGTGCTCCTACTGCTGCACCTTGTTTTTCCACTGAAATTGTGCTTTTCCCTTCCTAATCTTCTGTTGTGGCTGTGTAGTTTCTTTTAAGTGTTTGTTATTATGAGGAAACACTTGTACTGTTGGGCTGACCTGAAAGAAGAAGTAGATTATTTTTGCAAATATCTATCCAATAATCAATTGTCATTTGCATAAAAGCAAAAACCAGAGAAAGTTGTGTATGTTGTGGTTTGTGGGTGTGGTGTTGGTTTTTGTGTATGTGGTGGTTTTGTGTGCATGTGTGTAATATAGCAGTTTGGTTAAATATGTAATTAAAAAATGTACCACAGCTCAGTCTTACCATCCTTCTAACCACTCAACCTATTGATCAGTGTGAAACCTGGTCGTAGTTTTGCCGGAGGCTGTGCAAGAATGAAACTGGTTCTCCATTACAATAGCCCAGTATAACACCAGAAGTTCACAAGGCGCTTTGTATCATTAGGTAGGATTAGGCATAGTGGTGGTGATGAGGCTGAGGATAACACACGTATGCTTTTCATGTTCAAAGCACTTTAAAAATAGTATCTAATTAATCTATACCACAGACAGATTAATATTCCAAGTGGTTCTGCAGCTCAGTTACTGCCATTATAAGGGCTTTTCAGGTGATGGGGTATTCTGCCTTTACTCTATAAACTGCATTCCCTTTGTTGAAATCCTGCTGACTTTGCCATTCTGGCAGAAACCCTGAAAAATGCTTCTTTTGTGTGGAACAAAATTAAATGCTTGACTTTGAGCATGTGTACAAAAAGTTGTGGAAAACTGGGGCTGGAAAAGTGGAGAAACTTGAGTCCCATTGTCTGAGTGTCCTCAAGGATTGCACTAGAATATCAGTTTTGTCCTTGGTGTTAAGGGCCTGGATTAAGCAGATTATAGTTGTGAACCAAGATTACATTTTTGGGGGGAGGATCCCAAACACCTTAGTTGTAAACTATGGTAGTTATACCAGGTGTTTCCAAAACATCTCAGTCGTGGAATGCTATTGAGACATGCAACTTCCACGTGTTACATGGCTTTGTTTGGTTTTGGTATGCAAAACAATTCTGTGAATTTGCAAGCTGGTTGAGAAAATCAAAGACATGGGTTTGTCTTATTTTTACCTTCGGAGAAGGCACTATGCCTCTGGAACGTTTTTGTTGCTGAGTTCTAGCACGTGGTGCTGTCGTGTTGTTAACTTCCCAACTCTCAGCCTTGTGACTCAGTATTTTTCATATCTTGTCTTCATATCTGTTCTTGGACTTTACGAGAGAAAATGTGCAATGTTTGTGTGCAGCTGAGGACAGAGGGGAACTTGGACTGAGCACAGACTGAAGTGTTGTTCTGATACAAATGGTGTGTAACAACTGTGCAAAGCAGACTTGCCGTTACTGACATCAGCCTTTGTGCTGCACACGCAGGACTCTCCTGTATGACTTATAAAAGCGAAATACATCACCTTGCTTTCTAGGCAGTGATAGGCAAAGGTAGGCAGTGACACTGATCTTGTTCCTGTGTTTTAAAATTGAAGAACCAGTAAGTGTGCCATGTGAAATCCTTCAGTAAGATACTTCTGTTATTATCTGTGGTGTAACACTTTGAAACTTTTTAACCCTTTTATAATGGAGCTTTTGCATGTTGTTTAAATAACCCAGTTAGGTGACTGTTGTCTCTTGTCCCAGTCAGCCACCTTTTGTGCTCAGCCCTGGGCAGCCTGGAACGGCTGCAGGCAGCAGTGGTGGAGCCCTCCCGTGGCCAGTGCACCTTCCCAGGGGTGGGCTAGGAAGGTAGGACACCCTGAGCCAAATCTTGTTAGGATTATACCCTGTTAAAGTTACAAAGGCATTGCAAAACCTCGATTGTTTCCCAGATAAGAAATTAGTACACTTGGTGCAGATAAATTCTGCATCTATGTGTGTATTTTGCTCATGCTTCTGCTTCATTTAACCTGCTCCTGGTAGTTCTAAGGAAGAAGGTAGAGGCAGGTGACTTTAACAACACACCCAACAATTTGGGCTCTAGTCCTGCCAGTTCTTAGGCACTTGTTAATTATTTGTATAACAGTTGTATCTATCCTATTTTGCAAACTAGCTTCTTGTGTCCGAGAGCGTTTAAAAATTAGGATTTGAAGGGATGATCTTGTTCTATTGCAATAGATGGTTTTGTCAGACTTCAGTGGGAGCAGGAGTGAACCTTAAACAGGTAAGTTTTTTCTTTCCTAACATGGCTGCTTTAATAAGGGCATATTGTCTCACCAATTTTAAAGTCCTTATAGAAATCAAAAAAGAATTCTGCTGAAAAATCAGTTGTATAGTATGACCCATAGGTACTGCATGTCTTACAAGATCGAACTGCTCTCTTTGTAATTTGGTGCCTTCCCCCTGCCACACACACCTTTATTTTTATTGAAAGAAAGCAAATCATGTGCAATCTCTTTGGAGCACGTATTTAGGCATGCCATCTGATAGCTGAAACTGCTTCATTTCCTTTGGCTGTAGAGGATAAGTTAGCTCCATGTGAAGCTTTACCTCCTGCAGATACCAGAATAGTATGTGAAATATTTACAATTTTAATTGTGTGAGGCTTCATTGAAAACCTTATTTTCCTTGCTATGTGTCGTTTAGAGAGGCAGTTCTGAACTACTGCTGAAAATGGGAGCCCTGACAGACAGGGAGCATGGCACTTGTTTAACAAAGAACAGCATGCAGGCTTCACATACCATAATGCTTAAGGCTATATAATTCCATTTCATCCTGTAGATTTTGTCTCGTTGCTTTACTGTCTGCAACACACAAGCTTTTAGTATTCAAGGGAAAAAATTCAAAGCCTGCCTAATGCGATGTCATGTGCAGAATAATTTAGGTTTTGTATAATAGACATTTATTTTTTTAACCTAAATGTGATATACAAATATATAGAACTCTTAAAACAAACAGACAAACAAAAAACCAAAAAAACCCAAACACACACAAAACCAAAACAAAAAAACCTCAAAAACCATCAAAACCCCATCAATTTTCATGGTTTACATTATCACTGTTCATATCAGAAAACACATATGTTTTTAAGTATTCCTTTTTTAAAAAAAATTTCTGATCAAGAGGAAAATTACCTTTCCACATAAACCCAACTGTTAGTTCAATAGATGATGCTTTTCATGACACAGTGAAAGAAATGCATCTTCCAGGCAAAAATCATTAATTTTTGCTTCATCATCGTACTGGGAAAATTTGACTTTTTCACATGGGGGAAAAACAGCTTTTCATGGCAAATTTGTTTCTTGTATACCCCCTCACACTTATTCATAAAAAATCTGATAGGAAGATATTTATTTGTGTAAAATTAAAATTTGAATTGCTCCAGCCTAATAGCTGATATTGGTTGTATCAAGAGCATTCACCCATATGAAATTTTACAATAGCTTAATTATCTGAAGATGTGGATTCCTTTTTTTTTTTTTTTTTTTGCCTTGTAGCTTATTTCCTTCACCCCAGCCCACTCCAACCCTGTGATGGACCCCTCAGTCTATGGTTAGACTTTCAATCTTTGCCAGGTGCGTCGTATGCCACAGTATGCGTTTTAGGTAAATAAACTCGATTGAGCATGAATTAACACATGGCTTCTCTAGCCAGATCCAAAATGTTTCCCTAACTTTCCTTTGTTTTTTGTCCGAGTCTTATGCTGCAATTCTCATCTTCAGCAGTGACTAGAAGCAGAAATAACAAAATCTTAAAAGAAAAATATTCCTAGTATTTCTCACCTGGATGGAAAGCTTAGAGTGAGGTTGAGAGACTTTGACAGATGCTATTTGTATGTTCACCCCAGTTTTTCAGATTTCTGGAGTTTTGTACAAAGTTCAAATAAAACCCTTTGTGAATTGAATCTGAAGCTCTTCTGAGATTCAGCCATCATCACTAATTCTTTCTCCTACTTTGACATGCTTATAATTCATTTTGTATCATGTACGCTTTATAAGTGCAAGCATCTTAACTTGTTCTGACTAGGTAGTAATTACAGGGTAAAAAGAAACTTTACCTGTGCTCCAGCAAGAATAATGATGCAGCATTTATAAGTGAGAATGTCAGTCTATATCCATCACTAATAGGAATTTTCTTCAGTGCTTACCTGTGTGTAGCTGTAGACTAAACCAAATTATATATATGATCTACAGCTAAGGTAGAAATGTGCTGAAAAATACTCAAAGCTCAGAAGAGCTATTGTACAGTGTTTTGGTATCAGGTCGGCCAACTAGCTTTGTGTGGAGACTTCAAAATTACCTTTTTTCTTCTTTTCCTGAGGAAGTTGGGATGACAATAAATTCATTATGTTCATTTCTAGTCAAATCACACGAAACATTATTTTTTCCTGCTGTAGGTAATTTTTTGAGGCTAGTTATATGAAAACTCAATGGTATAGGGGAAAAAAGAACAATTTTATTTCTCTGTGGAAAAGATCATTATGTTCCTTCTGACTTTGCTTAAACTAAGAGGAATCAAGCATCCACGTAAATGGAAAATTTCAAGCATGCATGAGGTATGACTTGTGTGAGAGCAAGTAAGAATTCTTTATTATCTGAAAAAATAGGGAAATATCCATAGCTGGGTGTTTTTGGTGTGTGTGGGGGTGGTTTTGTTTGTTCGTTTTGTTGATTGCGGGGTTTTTTTTAATGTGGAAAAGGAATATACAGAGAGCACCAAGAAGTGTTTCACTATTCCCTGAAAAGGAAAGACCTGAGGTGCAGTCCACGGAGCAAAATCCTTGTCAGCATAGACCAAACATAACAGAACGCTATTGTTATAAACAGTTTAGTATTCTGTTACGTATCAGTGCACAACTTCACCTGTCTTCCTCTTGAACTGGAGGCAACTGTCACATCCGTTTGTGTGGAGGGAATTAATCATCAGAGCTCTGGGCATAGAGGGGAAGCTGAGGACACTGTGCCTTCTGTACGTGCTCCCTTCCTTTTGGCTGAAGATGCGCTCCGGAGGTTGAGATGTGCTGTCTGGTCCTCAGGATGCCCATGTTGTGCCAAAACTAGAAAAGCTGCCTAAAGAATTCAGGTGTGGTTTTTGGCTGTGGTGTGTTTGTTGGTTTGGTTTTTTGTTTGGCTTGAGTTTTTTGTTTGTTCGTTAGTTCCTAAGAAAGTGGAGGGCAACTTGGGGGAATGTCTAAAGTACTTCAAGTATTTAAAACAAATCATTTTGTGTAAAATAAGACTTAGCAAAAAAGTTTACTTTCAAGCCTTTGTGGGGTACCCACTAGTTTCAGACTGGTGTCTGCAACAGTTGTCATGTGGCAACTTGGCCCAAGTAAGATCTGTGGACTGGGACTGCTAGCTCAGCTTCTCTGAGGTGTTTTTAGTGCTATAAAATGAGATGTTTGAGCTGTAGTTTTCATAATTATAACGAGTTTTTAATGTAACAAGTAATTTAACCGAAATGAGAGGAAAGACGTTGGTTGTCTCTCTTTGTATTCTTGTTACCAAACATAACCATGACGTGCAAGGGATCTTGTGATGAAGATCAAGCTGCCAATTACCTTTACAGTATCCAAGAGTTTCTCTTGTATTAATTTCTGAATGATTTTTTTTTCCCCTTATCCCAAGAAACACGTATCTCTTAGAACAAAGAAACAATTAAAAAAAGTGCAAAATCCTCTGTAGCCTTTTAAGTCCCTCTGTCATTTTGTGGTAATCTAACTGTGGGGACTGTGCCACTGTGTACCAGGCACTTATTCCTGGAGTAAACTTACAGAAAGTTCTTCAAATTACCGCTTAGTACCAGTCATTCCTAATGTCAGGCTTTATGCTATTGTTACAGTGGTAACATGAAAAGAAATCAAAGGCAAAATAGTCTTACTTTGAAATATGAACTAAGTGCAGATTTGAAGTGTTATTTTGTTGAAAGAAAATTAATCTGGAGCTTCACACTCCTTCACGCTCTGGTCACTGGTAGTTTAGTAACTTATTTTTACCCTCGTCAGCATCTGTATTTTGGTCTTAGTTTTGCAAATGATTTTGGGGTTACTGCTACTTTTGTTAATCTCTTCCACTATGAAACTATGTATGTTTGTGCTCTGGGGTGATATTCAAATGCTTTGGTTGATAAACATACTTCAGTAGTAAAGTAGTCCACGTTGAGTGATCTGATCCAGTTTGTAATTTAGTTAAGCATCTGAACCTATACCAAGGGCTTGAAAACAGTGGATTTCATACCTTGGAAACAGTAGATTGTATTTTAGAGCAACTGAAGATGCAAAATAAATGTTGCAGTCAATGGAGGCTGAAGGGCTTGGGCCTAATGAAAACTAGGCATCTCCTTTTAGGTTTATGTCTGTACTTAAGCAACTAGTCGTAGGCACTCAAGTCTAGAAAGCATTGGTAGAACTTTCTCATACAAGTGATTTCTGTGTGAAAAGATTACAAAAAAAGAAGGGAAATGGGTTGCAGTGATCCCATGAATGGAGATGTCATTGTAACTAATAAACAAACAAATATGTTGGCAAAGCAACTTCAAGTAGGAAAAGTTGACAGGACTGAGAAAGATGTAAAGAATAATCTTTGGGCAGCATGGTTAGAGGGAGAATGTCTTTGGAAGTGTATCAGGCTAATAAAGCATTGATTATAAAACTGGATGGAATACAGCATTTTGCAGGAAACTATCTTGCTGATTTGGAGGAAGAACAGGTGAAGGAACAGGAGATGAAGTGAGACTCAAAAGAAAAACAAATTTATAGAACTGAAAGAAATTAATCCAAAGAGGTTTTTAATACGTGAACAAAAAAACCACCCTGTTATTATTCCCTAAAAACTTGTTTTCTTTTACTGCTTAGTATTTTTCCTGCTTTGTTTGAAATAGTACCTCTGAATACCGTGAAAATTTTGTATATGGGAACCATCTAGCTTATGCGATTTCCAGAATGACTGGAAGTAATCTTAAGGCGGTAATATAAATACCCATGTTATATGAGGTGCCGTTATCAGCTAACATGGGTGAAGAGCTTCGCACTGCGTAGCGTGCAGGAATGAACCCTCGTTCCTTGGCTTGCCAGATCCTATCAGAGTGTAAACTGTATAGTTATGTATAAATAACCGTACAGCATCTCTACCTTCCAGGGATGAGATGATTTGATTTGCGATTGACACGAGTTGTAACAGGAGCTCAGAAGACTTTGTGCATATATATATATACACTTCAAACAGGCAAATAAAAGAATAATTATTCTAACATTTTAGAAACAGAAGAGAGAGCTCCATATGACACATCAATGCACATGTTTCACCAAGATGTGTAAAACATCTGCAATTATGAATGAATGGACTAGTTATTGTACCATGTGCTCACTGTGCTGAGCAGAAAGTAAAAATAAATCTTCGAGACACTTCTATCACTTCCTTTTTCATCAAGAAATTACATCTGGAATCCTCATGGAATCTTTCAGAATACCCAGCAATGTAAAATGATCTGCCTGACTAATGCAACACTTACATTACATTGGTTATGGCTTGCTTATGGTTTAATTGTTGTAGCCTTCGTAAAGTTAGCCACTGGAATGGGGAGGTACTGATGCCTGTCAGATGACAGATATTAACCTTTTGTTAACCTAGATCGTTATCTTCTGAAGGTCCTTTGCTCTAAAGAAATGAGTAATCTTTCTCCCAGGCTGCTCTTATCAAAGACCTCAAAGTGATTTTTTTCTTTTTTTTTTTAGCTCACAAATTATATGAGTTTATAGCTTTTTTTAATAATAAATACTCCTGAAAAAAAATGAAGATGTTATGCTTTTTTAAAGACTTGTTACATTTTCATCTTGAAATCCTGTCTAACTTTGAACCAAACAGGTAATCCTGAAACAACTTTCTCTGCTTCCTGGCAGACACGTTTCATTCTGCAGTATGCAGCAGGAGGCCTTTTGCTTGTTTGGAGTAGTGCTCATAAATATAAAATTGGGCTGAACTCTAGAGTTTGAGTGAAGGATGAATGTTAATAGATCACACACAAGTTGGTCTCTGTTGCTTCCAGAGTCCATAGCATGAGGTCTACCAAATGCCAGCCAAAGAACTGAGTTGTGGTGTAAGGCTCTTTTGGTGATTTACAAGTTTTGTGCAAATAGAGTCCCAAGAAAAGAAAGCTTCTAGAGTGCTTGATGACAAATTAGTGGGTAGGTTTTTCCAGAGGATGGGGGTGGTTTTCTTGATATTTAAGACTGTAGTGCTTATTTGTCCAGTACTTTGTATTGAGGACTTCAGCAAGGGCTTGAATTAATTCTTTGTGTTGCTGAATCTACCATAGTTTATAAAGTATATGTTTTCCAGTATTGAGACTCGTGAATATGCTCCAAGGTCAGCACAATCTAATTACAAAATAAGTTATATGTAAGAATAACTGACCATCCGATCTCATGACTAGTTAGTTCTCCACCATATGTATCACTTTATTCTATTTATATACTGTTCAGTGTTATAAACATGAATTACATTTCACAACATGTGAAATGTGAATTCTGCTCTTGAAGGAGTAGAAGCAAGTGCATAACGAGGTGAAAAGATCTGTCTTAGGACATAGGGTAAGTGCAGCAGAGTAGAAGAGCTTCAAAATTCATTTTCCCCTCACTTTGTGAAGATCACTGCTGTAAAGAACCTGGTTCTGTCCTGTTTACATCCTGTAAGCACTAACTTCACTGAGAAAGAGTGGTAAAGGAGATGTTCAAGGCAAGCTAGTTCGGTGCTGTTCTGTTTTGTCTGGCAATTTCCCGGAGGTCCAAAGCAGCATCTGCTTCAGTAAAGAAAATCCACTGAGTCCCTCTGCTGTAGTCCTCACCAGTGGCAGAGGTTTGAAATACTTACATCTTAAAGATGCTCTTCCATACTTAGTAATTTAAAAGCCGTAAAACTTAGTTTCCTGAACTTAAAGAGTTGTCACATTCCAAGCATGAGCTGTCTTTCAATTTCTTATTGACTCTCTTGGTGTTAGTTTAAACCTTAGAAAGTTTGCAGTTCCACCTGAATTCATTAGAGAAGGGATAGTGAAACAGAAGGTGAAGATAATAGCATGTATACGTGTAGGTGAAAAGCTTCTGTGAGATATTGCAATTGCAAAGACGGAAGAGATGTGTACTGGGAAATCTGCTTTAAATGTTAAAGATTTGCAAAGAATAAAGGAAAATATTGACATTACTTTGTGATTTTTATAGTTAGCCTGCCTGCTTGATTGTGGCAAAGGAATAGCCTTAGACCTAGATGAATTCAAAAGGACAGCAAATCAGACTGCACATAGTAACAAACGCTTTCTGGTGGAAAAAAATCTCCAGAGAAAAGCACTACTTGGACAATTTTCACCCTTTAACAAGATAAAAAGATAATTAGGAAGAGTTTCAAATTGAAATAAGATGACACGTGAAACAGTGGTGGTGCTCTGAGAAATTAAAGCCCTGTGAGAGAACTGCGCCCAAAGTTCACGTTTTAATGAGGATTTTTCTGACACTTGGGAAGATGTTCCTGACTTTTGGATTCCACAGAAGAGCTCTGATCAAACAGGACTGAGGTGGGGCCTGTCATGAAGGAACAGTATGTGTAGATCAGATTAGGTTGCTCATTCAGAAGAGCTCTTGAATTATCTCAATATACATTAACTGCTTGCAAAGCCTTTCTGATTTAGGTAAGAGGCTCTTATTTAGGGTAATATACCTAATGAATGAAGCAATAACCACAGTGATGTCAAATGTAAATTCATCATAAACACAGATGAATAGTTACCTTTTTTTCTTAAGGAAGATCTCATTTAACCTGTTTATGCCTATGTAAAACTGTGTGGAAAGTCTTCAAAAAACTGAACATGGCTGGAATTACTTTCTGCTATGTGGTTTGGGTATGTCAGAGAATCAGATATGCCTGTTGAATTAAAGATACAGCCACACTGATTTTCCAGAATTTGTTTCTGATGTGTACCTTTCATGTTGTTTTATCTAGTTCTTTAAAAGGCCTAATGGGTGATAGAGTTGATATTCCTTACTATTTTGAAATAATTATTGTAATTTTAATGACAGCTTTGCTTTATGACTGCAACGTATGTGCTTGTCTTTTTACACAGTGTTTCACTGAGATGTGTGGATTTTAAGCTCCATGACAACTTAGAGGTTTTGGTGATTTTGCCTTTCTGGCAAATATTTGTGTCTGAGCGGTCGAAATTTCCTCCAGAAATATATCAGGAGTTCAAAGATGAACAGTTCTATGGATGAAAGGTCTCTTGGGATAATGGAATTTTTCTATAGTTCAAAATAAGCTATCCAGTAATTTGTAGAAAAAGGAGAGAACTATTTATGCAGGCCCACCTGAAAGAACAGTAAGAGGAGCAAAACCTGTGTGTCTGAACTCACTGAATTTTAGCAGAAAAAAGCATTCACTAAAGGCTGGACCTAAAGTCTACTAATTCAGTTAAAAAATTTCTCATAATTAAAATCTCTATCAGATAGTGGATACTGAGAAAAGGTGAAGGCTGCGAATGTGACTGGAGGCTAGATTTGTGGTCCCAAACACTGAAACTGAGGATTGATCCAGCCTGTTCACCGACGTGGGTTAGACAAGTCTACATTATGTGCACAGCTGCCTGTAACCGCAACAGCCGCAGAAGTGGTATATTTTGGAGGAATTCTTTGGCTTCGTTTTGAGTCTTTTACAGGGCAGAGAAACAAGAATCAAAATTGAAGTAATAAAGGCTGCATTGAGGAAATGATGTACTGTAAGTTAGAAGTAACATTTAACTTCAGGTTCAGTTGAACTCACTTATAACATGTCTGGGAGCCTTTACTCTTTCAGTGAACACAACGAACTGGAAACATCAAAATAGTCTTTGCTTGTGTTATACAAGATACACTCCTTGGGTAAGGAAAGCGACGTAGGGGAAGAAGAAATGGGAGAGCGTGAATAAATATAGCTTTACACCTTAATGTACTTTGAGAATGCTTGTGATAATACGTATACAGAACAGAGAAACAGGGAAATCCCGTTTACTGAGCTGGTGTCCAATCAAGGTCAAACTCTCTTCCTGTGCTTCACTTTTCATGGAGGTACAAATTACCCTTTGAAAAACTCATGTCAGAAAACAAATGATTTCGCTTTAAATATTAAATAACAGGATTGACTTTTCCAGTCCCTTCCTTTTGCATTACACAGGTGAACACAGTAAGATATTGGCCTGAGTTGATGCACAATACCAGAACAGTCCAGAAAAAGACTCAGAGGAGGCCAGTTGGGATGAGCTGAATGTGTCCTGCTTTTTTAGTATTTATTTATTTTTCTCCCAGTTAAGTTTTTCCTCCTGTGATTACAGAGGGATCTCAAAATAGCTGCTGCTTTTCACTGCACTTCTTCACAGGTGTGTAGCTGCCATTTTCTTCTCTATGAAATAATGTGCAGGAGAAAAATGGATTCTTGCTTTCCTTTAATTTTGGTTGTGCTAAACATATAGTATGCTATGTGCAATGTTAGGAGACTGCAGCCTAAATGTGGAGGTGGCAACCACCTCAAGTGGCTGTGGAGCATCGCTGTATCATGTGCTGTGTGGTGTAATAGAAACATTTTCATTGTTAGCCCTTTTCTGAATATGATGCAAAAGGTCCTTCAGCAGAGAAAAGGTGAGGGGCAGAAAGAGAGATAATGAAAGAATAGGGGAAGAATAAGTCAGACAGCTGTGGTGAACATATTACACTAGAAATTCTGAAAGAAAATTATACTCCCTGAATTCTCTGAATTTTTTATCATCTGAGGACCATTCATTGTATTCCAGGTCACGAGGAAGGAGAGTCATATAATTTTTTTTTTTTTTTTTTTCCCCCTTGGTGCAACATCCAGAATGGCCATAAAAGTCAAAACCTCTTCAGAATGGTTGCTGATGTGTGCTGAGAAGATTCAGCACTTAAAGTGGAGGACTCCTCAAACTGCAGAAAAAACCTGGAAGGTTCTTCAGTCGTAGTTCTTGAAACCTGTTTTGCATATTATCAGCTTGTCCTATATTGTGTGGGAGAAGTAAATGGTAGAGTTATTTGGTGAGGTATAGTTTCCTCATCCTTTCCTAATCTTTTTTGAAATGAAATGGCAGAAAGCCATGAGAAGTGACTTGAAAACATGAAGGAAGTAAAAGAAGTAATGGTAAGATTGATGCAACTGAAGCATACTGAAAATATAGCAGAATCCTTGAAATCTTTTCACAGGTGACTTGCAAGTTAGGATCAATATTTAGGCATACTCAAGAAATTTTGAATGCTGTCATATTGTTGTCATTGGTCTCTATGAAACTCACTGTGTAGAATACCAAAGAAAAAGAACTTTAGAGTGTTTTTAAAATCTCCGTTATAGGGGACTAACAAATCATGGCAAAATAATCTGTATTGTAAACATGCCCAAACAATGGCTTAGCATTCTGAATATTCAATAAATAAGTTGTCTTTTTAATAGTTATTATGTTCAGTATCAATGGCTGACAACTGCTGTCACCCCATTGAATTGTGCTAAATCCTCCTAAACAAGACACCCTTGCAATAAAGCTTCACTTGTAATCATTTTTTGGCAAGCACATCTTACAATTGTTATTATTCTAACTGCTCACACTCGCGTGCAGCATGAGGTGCCAATGTTTTCAGTTCCAAACATTAAAGATGTGGTGATAGAGAAGGCAACCCTTATTAATTCTGAGAGATTTGCTTAATTGGGACACAATGTGAAGATTCTCAACAATAATAAGAGATGATGGGGAATAAATAGGCACGGCAGGAGAGAGGCGGTTTCTAGTGTGAATTTCCCTTTGCTTCTGTTTAATTGCATTACATACTGTGGGAAGTATCTGGAGTATGTGTTTTCTAGCTAATTTTTCTTGACTGCATCCATCTAGCTACTGCTCCTGGACATTTTAATGTTTGATAATACTCTATTTCCATATGACTACACATCTATAGCTGTCATTAGAACCAATTTACACACATGATTTGCTTCTTGAAGTGTCAACGTCTGAATTTTGTCTAGAGACAGGAATAGGGTCAGGGAAGTTTAATTGATTGTATAATGCAATTGAAAAAGCTGGCAGGGATCTAGGGCAATTTTGGGACATCTGTCTTTGAGTCATCAAAAATAAAGCACATAACAGCTGTGATAACAGCAGGATTATGATTAGATATACAGCATTCACTACCAGATTGAATAAGGACTGGAAAACAAAAAGGAGGTAAATAAGTCAGTTTTGATAACATTACAGGAATTTTTCATAGGTCTGTTTTTTACCTTTTACAAGTTTGTATGTAAATACAAAGTTGAACAGAAATACGAACAAAATATATTTCTTTTTCCCTAGCGAAAACTTATGTTTATGCCTCAAAAATAGAGCTTGTTGCCCAATAGTACAGTTACATAGCTAAATGTTCCATCCCACTTACTACACTGTGTGTTACGTTAGAAATTCCTGCTTCAAGATTGCAGCTACCAGGTCCCGTTCATGATTTCTGCTTAAAGGATCCATGAAACGTTTGTGACTCATTCCCTTTCTAAATTGGAATCTGCTTTATCCATTTGTTTGTCTGTTATGCATATAAGTACAGTTAAAACAATTCCTTTGGAAACTAATATGGTGAGCTGTACTGTGCTCTTTCAAACATAAAAACTTCTGTATTTTTTTTAAAAAAAATGCCTATTATGTACAGGTATACCTGCCCTTATTTTATCTGCTTCAGGTTTTGAACTGCATGGCACTTGTGCTTCAGTTATTTTGTATGTGAATGTCACCTGACTTGAGACTGACATTGGTTTTTAATGTATTACCTACTGCCTATTTCATACTTTGTACACCTGAGAAGTACTTCGGTGAATCTTGCAAAAATTAAGTCAATTTTTTGTAATCTGAAATGGCTTTAGTTGCAGAACTGATTATAAAACATGAGGCAGTGTTAACTATTCATGTGATGAATTACTTTGTATCACTTCTAGTTAAGTTTGTAATTTGATGAAAGCTGAAAATATAACAGATCTAGTTATACAAACTTATTTTAGATTTTGCCACCTAACTTTTGGATGCAATTCAGTTAAACTTGGTTGTATGATGACTTTACAACTAGAATTGGACATTTTTGTGTTCTCCAGTCACCGTATGCATTTTTCCTTCAGATTTATTCTTATTTCATAACTTCAGAATTTATTTATGCTTTCCGTTTAAATTATAATTCACGAAAATTGGATACATAAGTAATGACAGTTTCAAAATTAAAGCCCTGATTTCTTTTTCTATCAATATGAAAAGTCATTATGCTACAGCAACATAGGAAAAACTGCAGAATGCTTGCAAAAATATGCAGCCCAGAGCTGCTTTCTTGTCCGCAGATGATTTTTTTGGTACATAAATTCATTTTAGGATCAAACAAGAAGACTGACATCAGCTGAGTTGCTAAGATGTTCAGTGGCTGTCAAACTCCACCCTGCTATTGGCTTTGCAAGAATGTTTTTGTTTCTGAGATTTCTCAGCAACTGCCCCATGTGGTAAAAGGCAACTTGGAGCCTTGGAATCTGTCACTTATTTATTTCAGATACCCAAATCACTGCTTCATTTAGAAGTATGTTTTGGCACAGAAAAGCACCAACTGCAGAGAAGTATGTGTTTCATGCCAACTAGTTTTTTCCACCCATAAACGTCAGCGCACTAACAATCATGTCATAGTGTTTAGCAGATGCACTATTGTTTTAATTCCTGAAGGCTCTGTAGAGTTTTCTCTTAGATCTTTCATATGAACATAACATCCTCATTTACTGCAGCAAGTGCACGTAAAATTTCTGCAAGGCAGAAATATATGCTGTTTTATTGATAGCTAGTAAGTAAAGGTAATTATCTAATCAGTGGCATCCAAAAGACACTGAGGTAGTGTATCTTAATAATTAACAACGGGTATCATTCAATCTTATGGCAAAGCACTTTGAGAGACACTGTTGGTTAATTTTAATTGCAGTAAAAATTTGTAGATTTTTGAGTGATCTGTCATAGGCCAGTCAGGAGTTGTTTTCTAGTTCAATTTCTTACCTACCTTAAGATTGCTTAGTGCTGCTCCAATCCTGAACTATGGCAAAAACGAATGGTTCACTGGTTTTTTTTTTTTTTGAAATGAAAATGAAACTGCATGTGGGAAGAAGTAAAGTACATTCATAAATTTTGCCTATAGAGCTAACGTAATGCCAGGCAATGCCGACATCAGTAATTTGCCTCCATAACGTATGAATATTGTCCAAATTTTTTTCCCTTCATGATGAGGACTAATAGTTTAGGGAAAATATGTGAGGGAAAGGTGAATTCTAACTTAGCTCTGGTTTGCTTTTTTTTCCAAAGTGAATTAAGAAATCATTATAAACCTGAATAAACTTGGCCACCCGAGTTATATTAGTGTAAGTACAGCAAACATCCTTTCAACTGAAGTAGAAATAATAGTGAACTTTCCAGGCTGAGAAGTATCTGGGATTCATCCAGTTTGAAAAACCTATCACAAAGTCTTAGATGTGGCAGAGTTTTGCTCCCCAGCTGCTGTCTTTAGATCTTTCTTATATGTTAGGGCTTCTGTGCTGCTAAAGCGAAGGATGTTCTGGAGTAAAGAGATGTAGACAACTGCTGGCCCAGCAGATATTGCTAGGCCTGCTGTGAGTCTGCAGTTGGCATGTCATGATACAAGTAAAGACAGAGAAAGAGGAGCTTTTTTTGAAGATTGAGCTGAAATGCTTTGTAAGGAAACAATGCAGGAAATCAGCTTAAAGTGTATGCAGCTGGGTGCATAGAGTTCAATTGGAGGGGAAAGAGGTGGCTGGTGTGTAGCATTTGGGGAAAGTAAGAATATTCCACAGGAAACACAAGGCTTCACTGGCAGTGCCTCAGCAAGGAGGAAGACTTTCCAAGAAGAAAAGATCTACATTTCTTGCAGATCTAGAGGAATTTACTCACTCCCAAGTAAGGAAATGCAACTTAAGCTTGTTTCCCTGGTCTGTATTTCAGGATCTTGTGCCAGCTATGGTCATCCAGTGCTGAGGAACTTTGTCTTAAAGCTGCTTTCCAAACTATTCCTCCTTGTAGTGTGGCTCTGTGGGAAGTTAGTACTAACGGCTATTCCCAGGACCCAGTAATGTTGAGGGTACTGTTGGGTACAGGGTGTCACAGGACAGGTTATGTAGTGAGTATCTTCATTAGCCCTAGTTACTCAGCTTTTCCTTTGGCCTTTCCTAGAAGGAAGATAATTCCCAGATGTATATTCAGGACAATTGTAAACAATATCTCTTCAGCTGGGCTTAAAATTCCAGGCACTTTCTAGCAGTTCTTGCAAAATCGAAGTTTTTAATTGTTGTAAGGGCCAGGTGCATGATATGGTAAATCTATCACTCTTTACTTTTTCCAGACTGATGTTGTTACATCTTTAGATAGAGTGGGACTTAATGAAGGAATGCATTCACTTCTCAGTAAAGGATTTGAAAGTTAGCTCTCTTCAGCTTTCTAAGTGCACATGAATAGCAGATAATCGAATGATTTTGATTTTATTTCATGAAATCTTGGAAACGGCTTGTGTAAGTCCTGAATGTGATTGGCAGTTCTGTTCAAAACACAGTTTTGATTCAAATCAAGGTTCATAAAAGATGGCCATGTTATTGGCACAAGATAAGACAATGAATGAATCATTATTTTGCTTGCGATACCTCTGAGGGCACACAAGGCATTTACAAACTTCCCTTGAGAGACCAAGGAAGACACTTAGGGTGATACAGCTGCAACTGGAGAGAATCTTATTGCTCAGGAGGCTGGAAGCATAGATGGACTGCACAGGTATGGGGGTTTTCTTGTTGTTTTTTATTTATTTTAATCTCCTGAGGACACTTAAATCCTTCTAGGGAGCTACTGCATCAAATAAGTGTTGTAGTTTTACATACCTGAACTGTTGTATGCTCATGCAGCAGGATCACAAGTCTTAAAATTGTCAACATTCACCTTGTCCTGCTTTATTAACCTATGAATGCAAGTGTGGTGTTGGTGTACTGAGGCTCCTCTTGTGCCAGCCTAACTGGGAGCCTCAACGTGATCTTTGGTACAAGATTACGATGATTAAAAAGCTGAACCTTAATGTTACTTTAAAAGACAGGCAATGTCATTTTTTGCTCTAAAATGGATGTCATGCTGTGGTGCGTTGACCTCACCTGGCTGCCAGACCCAGTTGCTCTTTCACTCCCCTTCCTCAACAAGGCAGGAAGAGAAAAGAAGATGGCTGAGCTCGTGGGTTAAGTTAAAAGCAGTTAAATGAGAAAAGCAAAGGCTGCATATAGAAGCAAGGCAAAAAGTAAGTTTATTCTCTAATTCCTATCAGCAGGCACATGTCCAGCCAGTTCCTGGGAAGCAGGGCCCCAGTATGTGTAACAGGTGCTTTGGAAGACATGTGGCTTAACCAAAAATGTCACCCTTCCTCCTTTCCCTTAGCTATTTATTGCTGAGTATGATGTCACGTGGTAAGGGATATCCCTCTGGTCAGTCTGGGTCAGCTGGCCGAGCTTTGTCCCCTCCCAGCCTCTTGCCCCCCACAGCCTAGTGGACTTTGGGGAGAGTGGGGTGAAGATGGAGGGAAAGCCTGGCTGCTGTGTGAGCACTGCTCAGGACGAGCCACCACACTGGCTTGTTATCGATGCTATTCTAGCCACAAATGCAAAGCACAGCACTACATGGGTTGCTAGAAGGAAAGTTAAATCCATTCCAGCCAAAAACCAGTACAGGTAGCATTGAAAGAAAAAAAGGCAGAATCTGAAAAATCCTGCTAGCCAGATTTCATTTTCTCCTCCCTTCCTTACATCCTCTGCAATGTTACTGATTTCTTGTAAAATCACCTACGATAACATCTTCTTCTGGTCCTGAGTATAGCGGGTCTAGAAGCAAAGATGAGTTGTCAGGAGCTGTGATTCGCTGCTCGTGCTGACACGGGTACTTCGGATGTGTTGCAAGTATATGCTGGAGCAATTCTGAGGATATGGTAAGTTGTATTTGTAAACTAAACCTGATCAACGGGGAGACCAGGTAATCTTAAAGACTACTTTTCCTAGTTGTATCAGGCAGTTCTGCCTTGAAGCAAGACATAGTTACTCTGCCAGGACATTTAACTGGAAATAGAATGTGTGTGATTATGTATTTGTATGTATTATTTTCTCATGAGTGTGCATGATACGTATGTATGAATCTTGCGAAATTTATGGGAGTTTGTAAATACCGGTGCCAAGGAAAACAGTTCGTGGTGCTGTCCGGCTTGATTAGAAATCCATTCATGGGCTTGGTTCACAAGCTGTGCTGGAAAGTAGACGTACACTGTGAATTTGGTCACTGTTAGCTCTGAATCTCATGATCCAGACTCAGGCAGGTTATGCACTCCGTCTTTTCTGTTGAGCTTGAAAATGCAAGACTTCTGAAAGGAATATAATGTTTTGGCATGAGTTTTTCCAGTCACCGTAGCACTGGTGCCTAAGAGTTTTCCTGTATTTATGAAGATTAAAGTATCTACTGATTAGTGCAACACTTTGCAAATTGCATAGAACTGGTGGTGAAGGACTCTTGCAGGTTGAGAGTCTCATCCAACAGGCACTGAAACTGATGTAAAGACAAGTGTTAGCAAATGCCAGTTATAAGTGCTTTAGTAGAAGAGCAGTTCATTAGAATCAGTGGCTTTTCCACAAGTCATATGCACTGAAACAGGATAATTTTGTCTGATTTTTGCCTAACTTCTTTGTGTGCTAGAGATTTTGCAGGCAACACTCAGCAGCAAGCTGCTGTCTTCAGCTTGTAGCTAAAGCCAAATGCATTCCTTCTTGCTCTCTGAGGACTAGACATAAGATATTATTCTGGATAAAAGGTGAGAAGAAGAAAATACTAGAATGGGAATTACAGTTTGAATTCCGTTTCTCTAAGTGTCACGCTGACAGGGGGATACTTCTAAGCAAGATATGTTATTTAATATGTAGCAGAACTTCAGCTATGCATTGCAGAGGGTGCTTTTGTTGGCTCTTAAATGTGAGCTTTTCCAACAGTCTTTCCAGGTGGGCACCTGAAGGACAACGGAGTGGGAAGAGCATCTCCAGTACCGTGTATACTGGCATAACAGCACTAGAGCCTCAGAAGACAGAGACCCTTAAACGCAGTGTTTTTCCCAGCTGGAGTGCCACATGTCTCTTGATTACCAGGCTCTCCAGAGCCTGCAGATGAGGGGTGGAATGCACTTGGCTTTAAAAAACAAAACAAAACAAAAAAACCCCAAACAAACAAAAAGGCATCTAAGCCACCTCTTTTGCCTCACTGATGTAACACTTGCATGCTCTCAGACTATATAGACTGAATCTGTGTTTGAAATCTTGATCTTGTTTTAAAATATTTATTTCCTGAAACACTGCTTAGGCATTTAGTATTTGACAATGCAGGAGTTATTTTAAAGCTCCAAATTGTACAGTACAGTGTCAGGTTTTCACTCATAAAAATTCAGTCCAAGTATTTTTTTTTTTTTCCAAAAAATGTCTGAAGACATATAAAATTTTCTGTTTAAAAATGAGAGGGAGATAAGAAGAACAATTAAAAATGTAAGAATAGAAGCTAATTATGAGCAATTCAGGCAGAGCTTTGTTTAGAAAATGTATCAGTATAAAATGGATAGGTGAATAGATTAGCACTGATTGCAGTTTTTACATATAATAGTCTCTTTTTCATGAGTAATCATTAGCAATTATAATGTAGGCTTTAAATTAGCCTGGGATGGGACTGCACTGTAATATGAATACTAAATAATTGCACATTCCCAGTCAGAAGAAGAAAATAACGTTGTGATTTGGTGATAAAATCCATAGTGCAAGGATTTCCTTGGACCGTTTGACATTTGCTCTCTATATTTCAGCTCTGGGTTGAATAATGTCAGCATTGGATGCCAAGGTTCATCACATGAATGATTGTTACCTTGTGTTAGCTGGGAGTGGAAGCTGCAATTATGCTTTTAAAAGAAGTATGACTTCATGTAGCACTTACTGATATTATTAATTGCTAAGGGAAGAAAAAATGATCCGGGAGATAAAGTGGCTAAAAGTAAGGGTGTAACACACTATATGGCTGTAACGGTGCAAATGTATTTGGAGGTTGTCTGTGCCATTGATCAATGATTACTTGTTTCCTGAGCCTGAAGGTTTTGTGTGTCAATAATTGTGCAGGACTGCATGGGAAGACCTTGTTGATGGTCCCTGCTAACATCTGGGATGCTGCTTCCTTGGTTGCTAATTGAGATTTTTAGGAGTGCTAATGGGCAATAGAAAACTTATCCTGGTTTGCATCTGCATTTCTGGTCAAGATTACGACCTCGTTATTTTAGATTCTTAAGCCTTTCCTGAAAAGTCTACATTTCTAAAGGATACACACCTGGCCAAGAATGAATGAAATGGCCCAAGTAGTGGCAGCAAAATGATCTGTGAGAATTACAGACACAGGTCTATTTCCCATTTCCTTGAATTTGTTAATAATGTGTTTTTATGGAAATAGGTTTGTGTTTCCTGTCTGTCCAACTGCCAGTCCCTTGTCCCACATTCTACCTCATCTATTGGCTAATTTTAACCAGACTAGACAGATGGGTAGAAGATTTCAAGATGATAGCTTTGTGTAAATTGGTGGCTGAGTAACGAAGAAATTAGAGCAGTCTGCATCTTTATTCTCTTAGTAAAGAGAGCAGGTGAATAAAAATGGTGGAAGAGGAAGCAGAATCGAGCAAGAAATTGTGGGAATAGACTTCAACAATCTGAAAAAAAAAGAAAAACCTTTGAAATTCAGGCTTAAAAAAAGGCTTTTGAACTGGGAGGCAGGAGTCCCAGTTTGACACATCCCTATTTTCATGCTGGTGCTGAGTTTTACCTCATGACAGGTACCATGTTTCTGGTTCCAAATAAGAATCAATTTTGTTTCAGAGTTTTTAAGAATGTCTTGGATATAGGAAACTGCATAGCTTTTCTGCATGCCCAAAGAGAAGCTGGAAGTAATTAGGTAGAAAATTTACAGAAATCTACACGTGGATATGCAGGTATGTTCTAATGGCTGCATAGACTGTAGAGGTTTAGAGGTTTTAGTGCCTTCAAAAATTTAAGAAGTGCTTTATAAATGTGATTGGCAGCCGGGTGCAGGTTCACCATTTGCCAGTGTGGCCGTCCCTCCCCGCGCTGCCTGGTGCAGCGTGTCTGGTCACAGTGGTGTCCCCCAGCATCCTCACGCTATATCTGCATCTGCTCTTCTTGGCAGCGTTGTAAGTGCTAGTGAACAAAGACAAGCTGCTGCTTCACACTGATGGTTTGTGGAAGGGTTTGTCTCGCCAACAAAACCAAGATGGAATTTTGAGCTTGCCCCTTCTGTATTGAACAGGGTTTTACAGAGTGTCAGCTAACAAAACTGCAAGTCACGCCTCTTTTACAAGATTAAACCTACATGTTTAGGTAAAAGTTTATAGGAAGCGTGTATATATTTCTTAGAAACATAGCCTGATGTGTTTTCTTCTACTTTCAAATTGTGTTAGGGAAAAAATTAAGTTATAGCTTAACTATCCATTAAAAACCAGTGCTAGTCACCAAAAAAATGAACATATGGGAGGGCAACAAAAAAAAGCGCCGGGACAAAACTCAAGGGTCTCATGCATGTGTGTGCAGTCTCTCCCTTCAAAGAGAGAGAGAAGGTTATTGCTTATAAGACATGCAATCAGGTATATGCATGTGTGTATATATCTATCTCTCTCTCCTTTTTGACGGGGAGGTAGTTAGTCAGTGCCTACATGTTTTGATTTTTTTAGGTCTTGGTTGTCCCTTTCCTCCCTGGGGAAGGCTAATCTCCAGAAATATGGGAGAAGGAGACTGTATGCTGCAGAAATCTGCATTCTAATATGTTGGCTCTACCCTGAGGAAATGCCCTGCAGGTATAAAGACACTGCACACGCTATACTTGGCCGGTACTTCTCCTCCTAACAAGGTCTCCTTTCACACGAGTCCTACAGGTTTCTATAAATAACTGTGTTTTTAATAGCTCAACCAACACACTCAAAAAATGTTTTGGGAAATGTGGAATTAATTGCTTTCCTTTCTCTATTTAGAGTTTTCTAAGACTCTCTTTTTCCCAAATCCCTGCTAGAGGGACATGGTATCATTCTTTACCCTGTAAGGGCTGACTTACCCACCATTTTTTCATCAATTTGGCTATCAGGACCGTGTTAGTATTTGACTGCAAAAAAAAGGAATCTTATTTTTGACGTAAAACTTAAAAATCCACAAACATTTAAACTTTAAACAAACTGCATCTGAAGGGAAATGTTTGTTCCAATTTTCATTAACCCTTTTTCGTAGTTAAAATAATGCTTTTTTTAGTGGTGCCTGAAACCTTATATTAGAAAGTATTGAAGTAGATCAATGCATCGCCCAACTTCCCAGTACTGAATATTCTTTTAAACTGCAATGGTTCAGCCTGTTGTGATTTACTATGGTTCAGCCAAGTCTACCTATAGACAAGTATCAGGAAAACATTTGTGCTGCTCTGGTAGCAGTGGTGGTTAAACTGCTGGCTGTCAACATTCAAACATCTTGTGTGCATCAGCCCTTGAGGAGAGCAATATGGAGGGGTGGTGCTGGCTGCTGACACCTCTGGAGTTTCTGTGCATTTAATTATGCTCCTTGGTTACTTTTCTGAGCCTCGCGTCCTCACGGAACGTGCTTTTGGAGCATGTTTTCTGTTCTCTGTACCTGCCTGTTCTCACTACCATTAGGTGCCAGCAGACATGCTCAGATCTTTAGGAGCCAGATCCAGTTACCCTCATTTTGGTCTAATAGCTTCTTGCTCTTCAGATGCCCCATGGACATCAGGAATAAGACCTGCAGAGTAAGGTGAAAACCAGTCAGATTTTGGCTGCTTGCAGAAGGGCATGATGGCTCTGATAGCTACATCTTTTACATTTTAATAAATGAATCAAGTCACTTTGGGGTTGGAGCAGTCTAATCCTAGCAAATTCCAAGCCTTCTCCCTTTCCACTAGCTTTATAGGATTTCTTTCTTTCTCTTTTTTTTTTTTTTTTTCCCCCTGCTGTGTAAAAGCACTTTAGCACTTGAAGCAGTGATGAAGTGAAAGCAACAAGCTGTTCAAGAGGGATGTGAATCTGAGGAAAGAAAGGCTTGAACCCCTTCCTTCCCACTAGTTGCCTCCAGCGTGATGTGACCAGTCTCATTCCCACCAACTCACTCAAGCAGCTCTACAGTCTGTGAGCAGGAGCAGCCCCAGGAAGCCATTTGAGTATGAAAGAAATGATACATCAGGTGCTGCAGGAGAGGTTAAAATGTCTGTTTGCACCAGGTCATTTAATAGTGTGTATGTTACGGGTAAACAGATGCACAGCTGTCCTTAATCTTTCACACTTCTGTTTACATACAGAAATAAATGTGTTTCCTCAAATGTAAAGTTACTGTACTCATTTAAACAAATATTATGCGTGTATGGGAAACCTCAGCCTTTATCTAGTCCATAAAGGCGAGGGAGATTTTATTTTCTTGTACTTTAGAGGAGCTTCTGGAAGAATAATCTCTTAGTTGTCCTTTAAGTTTTTGCACTGTCCCTTGAATAACCTCATGGAAGGCTGAAACAAATGGAAATTCCTGTGTGAGCAAATAGAAATATGCAGCAAAATGGGGATTAAGCAGAATTCATGTCATTTCCCCAGTAATAGATTGCCATTAAGGAATGTGAGTAACAAGGCAAGCTCTCCGCCTGCACTGAATCAAGAAAGTTGTGCCCGCCCTGACCCTCCTATGTTTTTTCACCGGGGGACTGAGATTTAATTTCCATATACGACAGAGGTTTTTGACGGCTGGAATTTCTGTAGGGCTGGACTGAAGCCCCTCTGAGTGTGCTCTCGTTTGCACTCCTGCAGTATGTGCTGCTATGCTCACAGACAGGTTGTGTGTGGTGTTTTGTTTTTAATGTGAATTCTGCTCACCTCCACATCTGGCTTGTCTGTGGTGAGCTGATAAGATATCAGCATATCTAAACGAGGAGCAAGTGAATGATCTCTTCTCACTCTATTCTTCCTCTCCTGTGATTTGTAAGTGTTAAAGCACTCGTCTGTTCTGGCAGTTAATGTATGCAGCCTCTCAATAGCTAATATCCTGTCATAGGCAGTGCAAACCAGCTTAATCTGGTTCACTGCTTTAGCAAGTAGTTGAGAAAATATAGGTGAAATGAAGAACTCTGCTACTAGGCAGGAGACTAGCGCTTGCCCTGCTACAGAGAGATACAGGAATATTATACGGAAGATTGTGCCTGTAACAGAAAGATCTACACTTTTTTTGCTCACAACAGATTGGCCATAGCTCTTTATATCACTCTGCAGCTCTGAAGTCTATTACTTTGCAATATGAACACTTACATTTGAGGATTTAAAATGCAGATGCAAAAAATCTGCAATGAATTGTAACTTGGCAGAGATGTCCAAAAATGGGGAGAAAAATTGATTTTTGTGTCTGCAGTATCTATCATCCTAGATTTTTGGAAGTCAGTTTTATTTGCTTTGGTAATAAAAAATAAATTAGTCATTTGGTCTCCAAATGTTCCTCTTCCCTGATATGCCGGGGAAGGAGTTAATAAAAATAATTCAAAACCCAGACTCTCCTAGAAGCAAATAAAATCTTTTGCACCTATGGAAAATCTGGCAGAATTAACCTTTGTCATTTTACTGCCAGCTTTGCCTTTTCTTCTGAGTTCCCCTTAATGTTTTCAAAACTTTTACTCCCACCTTCCCCTGTGCTTTAATAATACAAATAATATTAAGAGAGTACAGACCCTAGCTGGACCGGTGTTTTAAATTTCAGCATCGCTGCTTTGAACTTGTGTCATTTCCAGGGTTTTATGATGCACCCTAAATTATACATATCTCATGAGAGCAGTAGAAACTGGAAGTGACTTATGTAGTGTCTTGGACTCCCTGGAAAAAGCAGTGAGGCTAAAGGGGAGTGGTTTCGGGAATCTGTTAGAATCTGGTTTGGGAATCTGTTAGAGCCAGCGCCAGCTTAACAGAGGCAGAGATGAATGGTAGAAACCTCCAGAGCTACTGTGCAACAAATGCAAGAGAGAGACTCTTTGCCTCTTTTAAGAGACCTAGGTGGGATTTTAAAAATTGGGAGATGGTGGCAAGGCTGGAGATGCAAGGGCCAGGCTGGGTGAGCTGCCACCTTTCCTGCGGTGACACAGCCCCTTCCATGGGGCGGCTGTGGTGCAGGGGCAAGGAGAGGGCACCACTGCTGCCTACTGTAGTGCAAACTTCTGTCCTACCAGGTACTGCCGGTGGCTTGTCCCAGGTCAGCCTGGCTGTTTGAAGAAAGGTCTGATAGCACAAGAAGGCTTATACCTGTAGATTTGTGGTTATGTTATTAACTACGTGGTTCTGGAGCTTAGGAGGAGAGTTTTGAAAATGTTTGGAATATGCTGTAGTGATCATGGTGCGGGGAGGGGTGTGTGTGGTCTTCATAACAAGCTTGCTATTATCTACATCAGTACAAAGGTCCCATATGGCTGTGATAGTTCATCCCTTCTCTGCCTGGTAGTAAAGCCTTTAACCACCTCATTTCACTCTCTACTTGTCTGTTAAGGGAGTAAATTGTGGGCAGTGCTTTATCACAAAGTAAGGAGCTCCTCTGTCTTGGGCTGAGATGTATCCTCCTGAGGTGCAGAGGTTATGGTTATGCTGTCTGTTCTTTTAATGATAAACAAAGGCATGGCTTATTGATCTGTCTCTGAATGCTGACTTTCTGCCTTTTTTTTTTTTTTTGTTGGAAATAGAGGTGATGTGAATCGTTGGCTTTTCTACTGTTCTAACCAAGTTACAACCTGTTATGGAGTGAGCTGGCAATGACCTCTCTGAAAAGAGACTTCCTGCCACCTCTTATTAGAAGGGATTTTTGCAATATATGGAAAAGATCAGCACCTCCACTGTGTGCATCTCCAGCCTTTGGAAGTCAGCAGAGGAAAGCCCTAAGGCTGTGACAATTCTGGTTTTTTGTTGTCTTAAATTCTGTTCCATCTTAGCTCAGATGTAGGATGGTGATAGTCTTAACTTCCTTTCTGTTGCTTCTTTTTCTACAATACAGATGCTGGCATCAGACCTAACTGTAGCTTCAGTGGTAGAAGTTTAAAGCCAGTTTTGTGGTGCTGCCAGAGTCTCAGAGGCTGCTTTTCCAGGAATGAATGCCTGGGGGGACTTGCAGGGCCAGTGACTGGGGTGGACTTCTGGACTTGCCTCCTGACTCTTCATAGATCAACCCTCGGGGAAGTTAATTCAGAGCTTGTGTGCCCTATAGCCATGATCCCAGAGCTTTTGAATGTTAATTATACGCTGTAGCCACCATCTGAAAAATGGTGTCTATTGTTCGAGTCTGATTTCACTGAGGCAAGTCCCCTTGGCAGACTCACCATGGAGACAAGCCAGATGTTCTTTGCTGTCTTAAGGAGACAAATTCGGTCACCTTGCCCCAGCAGTTACTTCCCCCCCCACCCCGTCTTGGATAACAGCTTTCATCTGCTGCTAGCAGCTATATTTAGTCTTGCGGAAGCATGGTAAATATGCAATGTTTGTAATCAACTACCTTTTGTTGCATGATACCCCAGTGCACTGTGCAGACATGCAAGAAAGTAGGATGAAGATTGCATACGTTTCTGTAAATCTGAATTTCCCAGCTCAAGTGAGTGTCATGTTGCCTTGTAAATAACAATCTAGTAACATAATTTTTGGTTTTGAGTTTGTACACAGGTTTCATTTTGTGTACATTTTATGTACTTGTGCTTTCTATAATATCAAGGGTTTTGCACTGATCTTTTAATGCTCACATTTTCTCATTAGTGTTTTGCTTAGGGAGTGTTCTCTCAAACTTGTACCCTATTGTTTGTAAGGGAGCACTGTGGGATGCCATTATCAGCCTTGTATAATCCACTCTGTGCTTGGCGTTATTTATTGCAGAACAGTTAGTGCATGCTGTGTCTAGTGCTTTCTCAGTAGCAAGTCTGTGAACTTTATCAGTCAGAGTAGGATCTGCTCATCCCTGGCCTTGTTCTCTACCCTTCATATAGATTTACATGATGATGTGAGTTCATTGATTATACTGAGCAAAAAAACTCACCCAACAAACTAACTAGTCTGACAGTCATCTGGATCCTATAGAGAGGTGTTTAGGCCTGTAATATTTTCTGAGTTATAGGAATAGCGTAGAAATGATAAAAATGAAAATATATCAATAACGCCTAAATCAGTGATAACTAAAATAAAGTTACCAGCAAGAAAACGAACCTTGAGCACTGCTTTCACCATTATTTTTAAAAGTAACACCTGTAAAAGTTAGCAGCTATAAAGCAGGGTGGGAAGCTCCCAGACAGCAGTGCTTCTCAGCCTTTGAAATCTGCACCTCTCTTCAGTCTGCTGCAAATCCTTTGTCTGCTCGGCTGTGCTGCGAGTCACACGAGTGTACCGAAGGTCCTCGCACCTTTCTTGTGTAAAGGCACACCCGGGAGCTGGGGGAGATGACTGCTTTCAAGCTGACAGCGAGAACACGTGTCACTACAAACACTTAAGAGGAGCCTGATACGTATTTCACTTTATCTCTTCAAGTTTAGTCACAATATGCAGTTTAAAGAACTCTATATTAACAAAAAATCATCTTTGTAGCAATGAGAAATGGGATGATGGACTGCTCCTGATTTTTCTACCTGTCTAGTGCTGCTGGTTTAGAGCATGGTAAATGTGAGCTGAATTGAGCTGTCAAGCCCTACCCAGGTATAAATCTTCATGTGATAACTAAGCATGAGGGCTAAACAAGGTGTTACAGGTCATTCTTTGGTCATTTTCTGATATCACACCTTTTCTCCACTGTTGTTGTTATTATGGTGAAAACAGTTGGTGAAGGGAGAAATGCATGCTAAAACGGAGCTTTTGCTTTACTCTAAAAGCTTTTTTATAGTGCTCTTTTCAGTTTGCTGGAATCCTTGTGCTTTGGTTTGCTGATGTAGGACAGATCACATGGGGGCACAGGGTGAAGCTGGTCGTCTGGGTTTATGTCAGCTTTGTGGGGATCCTGAGAGTCGGTGGCATGGCAGACAACAAACATCAGAATCAAATGATTGCCACTGAAAAATTTTGCCCCATGTCATCTGTACATTTTTACCTGCAATACAAACTCAAACTATAGCTTTGCTTTTATCCTTCCTAATTTTTTCAGTCACTGAACAGTTACAGTAGCTCATGTGTGACTCCTATAGCTCCTTTGGCAAAAACTTGGGGAATGTTTATCGGCAGGCAGCTACAACCAGGCTCTATGAAAGGATTTACTTTGAATTTTTATTTTGGGGAAATGCAATTAAAGCAGACCATTCAGAAGGAAGTGTAGCTATTTTGGATGATTTAGGTATTCACTTTGGATGAGGACTAAGGAGGCAGACATAGTCCCTCTCTCTTTGCCTGTCACCATCTGATTTAGATGAATTATTGTTGTTTCCCAAAGATGAATTCTCAAGTTCTACTGATGGCACATGCTCCTGGGGATGTGTGCTGGGCACTTCTTGCTTCCATAGGCTGCTTGAGGCATGAAAAGCTGTAAAGTCTTCTCAGTCACGGGTACTTGTTTCTATCAAGTTGTCCTGCTGTGCTCACATGTGAAAATCTCTGCAATAAGGAGACAGATACTGAGGAGCTACTGGCCACTCACTAGTGAGTGCAGGCAATGGAAGGAGAATGTGGATGGAAATGGGCACTGTGGAATGTGAAGCTCCATTGAAAAGCTTCAGTTCTGTGGAACTGAACACTCCTGTTCCATAAAGTTCCCCATGCAAAGAGTGTGAACAGGAAGATCAACCAAAAGTGGTTAGTATGCTTATGGCTTTGCATCCCTCCCTCTGAACACAGGGCTTGCACCTAGAAAGATAAACGTGTGTATGCAAGAGAAGGAGGCTTGTAAAAACCCTTTGTTATGACAAACAGTATTTGGGTTTTTACTACTTTGTTCACAATTTATGTTGCATTCCTTACAGAGGAAAATGTCTGGGTCGATCAGGTGGAGCTCCCTGGGTGGATTGTGCTTCCTCAGGGAAACAACTGAGCAAGTGCTATTTTTCAGAAGCTAGCAGGCAGGGGAAGGAGTGGAAAGACATACCTGGAGCCAGAAGTCTTGAAGATGGTAGTGATGAGTATGGACTAGTCAGGCAGGCTTGAGGAGATATTGCCCACATACTTTGCTGCAACTCAGTAACTGAGTTAGCTGAAAACAGACTTGAAAGCAAGAGCCTGCCTGGATGAACACAGCAGGCAAGTGGAGGCTCGCTAAAAGCCCTTAAACAACCAACCAACAACCACCACCACCAAACAAACAAAACCCCCAAAATTTCTGTTGTCTTTTGTCTGATTAAATAAGTTTAAAGAAATGCTTGTGCTCCAGATGGAGAGTTGAGTTTAAGATTAACCTTTAAGTGCTGTTGTCTATGGATGTAGATACTTCTAATTTAGTTGTCTGTGTTTAAGTAGCCCAGGTTTCATTGCAAGGTGAGACTGTTTGAGATTTCTGCTATAGGTTACAGCTTTTGAAAGTTCATTGTGTAGAAGCTGGACTTTTCCATGTCTCTTCTTTTATGTGCTTATTCTCTAAAATGAAATTATGCAAAGATCTTGAATCTTCGGTTTCCCTCATTTGAATTAATGGTATCCAACTGCTGCAGAAAGACACTGAAGGAGAGGAGTACTTGGGTCTCTTGTTTCCTTGGCTCTTCAGAGTTGGCTTCTCTGCTCTGGGTACAGCTGAATTTCATAACACAAGCTGAATGCAAAGGCCAATGTTACGGTCCACAAACAAAATAAGAAGCAGACTGTGGAATTTGTTTGTAGGAGTTTTAAAGAGTCGATGAATAAGACATAATGGAAGCATTTTCCCCCCTCCTTTCTATTTGCAAATGCTTTTGCTGAATTCCTGCGGAGCACTTTCATATGTCGTAGCTTATGACCCTGTGACATAAAAGACACATAAAAGATTCCCTCTAGAGGAAGTGGTCTGGTTAGGAGTCGGACCAAGCACAGACAAAAGCACAATAATTCCCAGAGAGTTTGACTCCAGCTGTTGCTTAGTTAAAAGCTACTTTTCTGGCACTATGAATGTAACAAAGCAAGACAAGGAGAAATCCAGGATGTTCAAATGTGACTGAGTTACACTTTCAGTTGAAAGTGTATTTTTTAATCAAATGTGAAGCTTTTCAAATATATTTTCCATTGAGATTTTTTTTTTTTCCCTGTAGGAGAAAATCTTACTTCCCAATTCAGCCTGACAAATTGAAGGGTGGAACATGCTTTCCTGGTCAGACAAAACCTCCCTTGAAATCTCTAGGAATTTTTCTTGATAACTACAGAATTAATGTCTTAAAGCACATCCTTTGTTTTCTTAAGGCTTAAACATTGGTGGCGTTTAGGAAAGCAACGTTTGGGTCTGTTGTGGAAATGAGGCCTTTATAAAAAGTCTTAGGGACTGATTTTTATCTGGGCTGTGCTAAGTAGTTTGGCAGGACAGAGAGGTATGGGCTCTCACTCTCTGCATGATCCTCTGCTCCCAGGATGGAGCAGCATCTCTTCTTTTGTTCTGTGAAATTGCTGGGTTTCTAGGCAAAAGACGAGTCTCCTAGGTTTATTTAAAGTCCATCATGTCTGTCTTAAACATCCCTTCCTGAACTTTTAAGCTATAAAAATAGAGATCAAGGCAAAACAAGAGCAGACTTGAAGTGAAAGAAACACTTTAAGCTCCTTCTTTTGTTTAAACAGATGTTGGACTAAGTCAATGCTTGATGCTCTAAACAGTCTCATTTGTGATAGTCCTGTACATAGTCACATACTGGAGCAGTGAGCCTGTAGCCTGGGATGAAACCAGTTATGTGTGATCACCTCTGCTCCTTGCTTCTTAACTAACATTCTCCAAGTGGTGGAATGTGAAGAAATCTAAGTTATAACTGAGGCCACTGCCTGCCAGTGTTATATGACTCCTCATGTTTCCGTGGTTTGCAGGAGAACAGGCTCCCACCAGCTGTCAGGTGCCTGTTTGACCTCCTAAACTGTTGTCTGCCCTTCAGACACACTGTCAGAGTACCCTTGCTTGAGAGCTGTTCTTTTGAGCAAAATGAAGTTTCAGAAGGAATCTTTATCATACTAAAAGAAGAATATGTACTTAAAAATTTTGGGACAGGGACTTGTAGATCAAATTTCTTAGAAACTCAAATGGGGTGAAAGGGCGAGAAAAACTTTTTTTTTTTCAGTTGGGTATTTTCAAAATATTCTATTCCTATCAATTATGTCAGCAATAGAAATAAACACATCCTCAGCCACCTTGACGTGAGGTGAGTGCGGGATGTTGCTGCATTGCCACCTAATGGTGAGGTAGATAAGGGAGCAGTGCTGTGTCACCAGCAGTGGCAGGGAAGGAACTTGAACAGAAATGGCCAGCTGAGCACCAGTCTCCTGTGACTGGGTCATAAATATTAAAGTCGGAGCTCCTGATAGGATTGAACACGAACTACAAGAGAGATGAATGACTGGGAAGCGCTTGTTGGCCTTTCAAAGGCAATACCACAGGGAATTAAATGGTCATCACTGATCATTCACTTGAACATTTTAGTTTGAACTCTTCAGTCTTCCTAGTTTTGAATTTTGTGCAGAACAGCTAGCTTGGGGGATCGGTGTATCTTTCATACATAAGTGTATGGCCAGAGTACCTCCAAACTTAAAGTTTTCAATGAAAGTGCAGCTCGGGATAATAGTTAAGATCTTTCTAATGCTCTGTTATCATTAAAAATATTTTTTAAAAATAATAAAATATGCATATATGTTAGAAATGCTTAGCTGAAAGGGGGATTTGCCTTGTGTACTGTATTTCTAAATTAAATGTATTCTGGATTTAAAGAGCTAGGATCACATATTGAATGTTATCTATTATTGAACATATATTCTGACATTTCTGCAACATGCAAGCATGCACTTTAGAGAGGTACTGGCCAATTATGTACAGGAACAGAGCACTTTTGGCTGATTTTATTCTTGGTTAAGTATTTGTTGTGAGTGTATGTACCTGTCAGATGCTTATGCTAATGAGCATTTAGAAGTAGTCGGAGGTCTAAGTAGTAGGATTAACGTTACCAACCCCCAAAATTACAAATGCCAACATTCATCCTGAGAAGTTTTGTGCTTCTAAAATTATGAGGTTTCTTTTGTGCCTGTTGCTAATTATTTTTCAGTTAGTGGGTGAAGCTGCTCCTCCCAGGGCTGAGAAGACCTGTCTGGTGCCTCAGGCACGGCAGTTTGGCCTCTGGCTAGAGGAAACTGCACTTTTGCTTCTCTTTCTTGCTATGGTGGGCAAGAAGGGTCCAAAAAAGAGGGAACGAGGGACAGCTGCTGTTCGTTCACATAATAGGGCTAAAGTTTCCATAAGAGAGAGTTGTAACTGTGCTATCTTTTTACCTCTGTCTTTTGGAGGATCTGAAATCTTGCATGTCTGCATCAGGGAGATCTCCCCTTGTTGAATAATCTTCAAGATACCACAGCTTGCTATGGCTTGGCACAGAGTAATAATGTGTTTTGCCAACAAAATACAGTTTATTCTGTCTTACACCTCATTTTAAGAGTTGTATCATGGCATATTTTTCTCTCTTAATTATAAACTCTATGTAGTCCATTTCAGAAGATTTAATCATGATTTTAAGTGCAATCAAGAGGTGTTTCTTTCCAACTTCAATGGAATTCTTCTATTTGAAGTGTAGTATGATGAGTTCTACGCTATTTGTTTGAATGTTTATATCAAGATACAGTGTATGACCATTTCCTGCATGGAAAATATTTATATGCAAATATACTGTTGTAAAATTGAAACTTATTTTCTGAGGGCGAAAGGCTGTGCACAACCTCAGATTCAAGAAACTTTTTTTCTCATTGTTTTGTCTTGGAGTCAAAGACTATATTTGGAGGTGATACTATGCCCACTGCAAGGCAGATAAGTAAGTAACATCGAAGGATTTAATTCCAGAGCATTGCATCGTTCAGGTTTTTTGTCCAGACAATTCAAATTTTCTTCTGTGTGTTACACATGGATTGTGATTTATACATTAAAAAAATGTTTTCTTGCAGTTGCTTATCAGACTTGGCAGATGCTGCTGCACAGAAGAATGTAGTTCTATTATTTTGTCATACAGATACGCCACAGTATAGAATTGTATTTATTTTCTGTCTGCAATGCATTTATTATCACTGCTGAAAGATTGTTAACATAAGGTAAATACCACATTTACAGGAAGGCTAAAGGCGAAGTTAGATTTTATTAAAAGAAGCCTAGTCGGCTACCAGCTGTGCAGTAGAGGAATTTTGATACACAACCTGCAGGGCAGCCATCCTGCTCTAAAATAGACGTTTTCTTAATTTCCTACATACAAAAAAGGGACCTCATTCCCAAACAAATGGTTTATCTTTGTATGCAAACTCAAGGGCAGAAGTCCACGTGTTTTGGTAGGATCCAGACACAGGTTTCAAATTCCCATTTAAAACAAGAGAACTGGTTCTGTGAGGGATTTCGAGTATTCGCAAAGCCTTAGTGGAGGCTTAGCTTGATTGTTATGGTATTTTAAATATAGGACTGCATTTTTATTTTTCTTAGAAAAGACATGGGCAGGATTGTGTTGTTTTTCCTGAGGATGAAAAAGCAAAGTGAACCTACTTTTCTTCACATCCCACTGTGCCCTACCTTTTTAACCAAGGAATCCCATAGAGGACACTGCTAAAGAACAGAAATAAGACAGCTTTGTTGCACTGAGGGCTTTTTTTTTGACAGCCCTGGTGCTGCTTTGAATATGATTGGAGAATGACAAGGCAGGAAAGTCTTGACAAAGTGCCCATTCACTATCCCCAAAGTTGTTGCTACTTTTGTTGAATCTTACTAATTTCAACCAGTGCTGGAAATCAAGTATTCAGACTTTTTTTACTTAGGCAGAATGTGTTGCTTTGCTGTAAAATAAATAGTTGACACTACTTAGAGGTGGCTGGTGGTCTGTGTGAGCTCATGATTGGCAAGAAGTTTTGAGAACATGGGGTCCGGAGCTAGAAACATGGTAGTCTGGGAAATCAGCGCCTCACCATTCACACTAACGGCAGCAGGGTCTTTGTAATGCTGTGTAAGTTGAAAACTGTACACAGGGAGGGGTGGCAGTTACTGTCACAAAAATGATCCATGGAAATATGCATACATAAATCCACTCGGGAGTGGAACCCCATTATCATCTCTGAAAAGCTAAAAGCCCTGAGCACCTGAGCGAAAAGTGCTCATCAGTAGCTATTGAGCGAAGGCCTCTAACCTTTTTGAAATCTCTTAAAAACATGATCTTGACAAGGCCACCCATACCCATTTCTGTAGCCTGCAATTTACCCTTATTGAGAGCTCTCTGGAAACCCTGGTGTGTAAAAGTGGAGCTGATTAATTTTTTTGTCTTTCACTGAAAAACATATCAATGCTACTTCTGGTTCAGTAATTGTTGTGCCCGCAGAGTGTGTCAACAGAAACCTCTACAATTGTGTGTGTGTTGGTGTGTTTTTTTTTTTTTTTTTTCTTCCCACTTCCCGATCTCTGTGAATGAAGATAGATGTTCACAGCCTGCAACTGACTCAGACCCGCTCCCAGGGACGTTCCTGAGCATGGAGAACCCAGGGCACTCGCAGCTCCCTCCTCTGGAAGGATGAGTTGCCTGGGGAGGGGCTGCTGGAAAATGTAGTTGGTGGAAAAGGACTGCGAGAAAACAGAGAGCCTGGTGGAGGTGCCCTATTTTGGGTAATGTAACACCTCGACCAGTGACTCCCAGCCTGAGATGCCAAAACAGCATTTGTACGAGGCAGAGGCAGCCAGTTCTGCCCATGTAAGGAAATTGCTGCTGCTTTGTATAGGTATAGAGCATTTTCTGTGGGGTGATGGAGCTGTACAGTTTTAGAATGTCTACTGCTGCTGTCAGTGACAGCAGGAGAAGAGTTATCCAGGGGATGAGGTGGAGACAATCAGCTGAATTTAGGACTTTTAAAAAAAACTATGGGAAGTGTGGGGTAATCTCCATTTCAGCAAGTCTGAAGCCAAAATAATTTTGCATCTTTCTATTTTTATTTATCAAATAGCTACCAAAGGCTTGTTACACTGTTGTGTTATACATTTAAAAAAAAAAATCTTTTAGAGGGGTTTGTGGTAGTTGGCTTATTTTTCCTTTTGTTTTATTAGTGCTGTTTTACATGAGGTATGCATTGAAATACTCTCTGTTTAATGAAACGTCAGTGATTTCCCGCTGTGGAAAAGACTGGCTTATCTGAGGCTGTCACACTTGCCTGATATTAATTGATTAAATATTCATTTGCTAATTTAGAATCCTGTGGTTTTGTGAGCACAACGAGCAGCCTGCAGAGGTCACAGTCATTGCTGCTGGAGCAGGAACATCAAGTGGAGAGGGGGTGATGGCTGCTGGGAGGGGGAAAAACCAGAAGTGTCCATCCTGCACATTTCCTTCCATACATCCCTTTTACAGTTCTATGTGGTGTGTCCTGCACTCTGAGCTGGTGCTTCTGCCATGGTTCTGTCCAGCTACGGCTGCCTTGCTGTGCAGCCTTCCTTCAGGTTGTGTTACAGCATTCCCCAAGAGATTGGGTCATGTTCTTGTCTGCTCCCACCTGCCTCCCAACTATTAATACAGACACAGGAGTTTTCTTTACCCTCAGTCGTGAAGGATTTCACCATCTCTCCTGTTGCCAAGCATCTATCAACAGGCTTTCAAGGGTCTGGTTGTGCTTTTGAAAAATTGCTAAGGAACACCGCGCTCTGGTACCAGTTAATTCCTTGTACTAAACCACAATGTGCATCTTTAGGAATGAGACCTGTGTGAAAAACCGGTAGCTCTGCCAGAAAAATGGGAAAGCGCTTGCAATTAAATTTCAGCTACATACAGAAAGGACACAATAGGATTTTCTTCTTTATTCAGCTTGATTCCTTTTTAAACCATATTAAAATGGATCAGGAGTGCCAGCCATTATAAAACTCTGAGATACCAGGCAAATGAGGTAAGTAAAATTAGTGGCAATTGTGCTCAGACTATGTTCTACTGAGAAACATTAGCAAGATGGCTCCCCAGAGACAGCCTGGCTTTTAGGGGAAGCGTGGAGACTGTTGTAGTGAGCTGATGAGGTCTCATGACTGAGTTATGAGACATCAGATTTTTATTTTGACTTATATTATCAGAATTTAAATGTTTTGTGTGCCACTTCAGGTATTGTCTTAATGCTGTGCTCTCGTTGCTGATTTTTACTCATCCCTGCTTGAAAAGCGAGTCTGAATTGTAACAGACATATTGTACCAAAGCATTGTGCTGCATTTGAGATTTGAAGGGACGTTGTTCAAATGATGGAACCAGAACAAATAGTTTTGTCCAAATAGGTCTCAAAAATTAATAAAGCAGGGTGAAAAGTAAGCAATACATTGAAACAAGGAAAGCTTGATACATTTGGGAGTTTGGAAGATGTAGCTAAACTTTGTAAATGGAACCAGATTTGGAGTCTTTCCGCTGTTTCATATGTATGAATATCTATACCACTTGCAGAGGGCTAAGTGGATTATATTTTTGGATGAATTAAAATATACAAACAAGATTTAAAAAATATACAAACAAGATTTCACGTAAGAAATAATTTGCGCCTGAGTTTTTCTAGATTCTTGAAAGAAAAGATGTTACTTTTAAGGCAGGCACCTATTGGTAGGTACCACTAAGCCAAGATCAGCCTGGGGGATCTGGATTCCTCTTTAGGTGTCTAAGTAGTGGAGGGGGGGACCCCAGGGAAACTAAGGGTGATGTGGGGATTGGTGAGGGAGCGGTGAGCAGGGACAGCTGTGGGAACGTTGTTGCTGGCCCTGGCCAGCAGCTTGCTGGCTGCCCTGAGCCTGGCTTGGTGTGCCTGTTGTCCCTGGGTTATTGGGGTACAGGCTTTCCAGATGCTTTTATAGGGGAAAGGCTTTTAGTAAGGGAATGAGTTGGATGTCTGAAAACAAAACGGTACATCCGTGTCTCTTTCCTCATCTCCTTTTGCATAATAGCTGTCTGTTTCTGTGAAACTGGTAGAATTGTAATACTCTCAAAGTGCAAATGGAGCTCAAACTGGTCAGTCTGTTTAAAAGCTGCTGGGAGGACAGATAGCTGGACAAACACGCATGTAGTATGATTGCCCAAGACATTTCTTTGGGGAAACTGGACAGAAAAACCTGCTTTGGACAGAAGCTTTCACATAAACGATGCTTAAGGCTACTCGTTGTATATGCGTGAAACTTCATTTAGCATTAACAAACAGCAAAGGCAGGCTAGTTTCCCATAAACTTAGTTATGGGACAAAACTCTAGTTTCTTTCTTCTTTTTTTTTTAAAGAAAACAGTTGTTGCAATTTATAGGTTATAAAAATAGAAAAAATTAAGAATGTTGTGGGGTTCTTAATTAGTACTTGTACTCAGCAAGGTCTGACACTTGTTTTCAGCAGGTATCAGGTCTTGTTATCTCTTAAGAAGTAATAAACTAAGCTGCTGTGTTTATACAATAATTTTTGTATGCAGTGTTCAGGTGTGGTGGACTGATCAGGTGTGAGACTGGCTCTGAGATTTCTTTTTTTCCTCTTAAACATATGATTTTATATAAGCTGAGCTGTGCTTGCAATGAGTTAATAAGTCTGTGGCTAAGGTCAAGAGAAACAGCAATGCATGACTTCTTTTTCTGAGCTTGCAAGTCTACAGGTATAGTGCTTCAATTGACTCCTAACTGTTCATAATATACAGTTCATTGAAAGAATCCTCTATTTGAAGAGTACTGCCCAAACCTGACTACAATGTGATTTCTTCCTCCATCTTTCTTACAGTGTGCAATTAAATAATGGTAAAGGACAACTTGCCTTGAAAGCACGGAGATGAGCAATTAGGATAGTTGCTGTCTTTGAAGCACAGGAACTTCAGTACTATTCACAAGTCACTCCTTACAGACCAGTTTGTCCATGTTGGCACTGTTGGAACCAGAGAGTTTATAGTACTACTACTATATTACTACCTGAATGGCTGGTTTCAACAGAGCAGCAACCGTAAGCATTGGATAACCTCTATTAAATGCTGGATTGGTGTTTAACTGTAAGGCTTCACTAATCAATCTCCTACTGATGCTGCCTCCAAGGATCAATGCTGTCACAAGAAAATCGAAGAGGCTGCCATTATTTATAAAGCAAAATTAACCACCTTGGATAAATATTTTTCACTGCTTCTGGAATACAGAGTGTTTTTTATCAGTATTCCTTCAGGCTTTTTCAACCCTTATTACTTGTGACCTGCCATCAATACAGTAAATGCTGTTGATCAGAGTCTTCATGCCATGCCATGCTGTTATGCCTTCACTGTCTGTCTCTCATTCCTTCAGGTTATCTAGATTTACTAAACTAGTTGGAAATTAATTAATTCAGAGTTAATGATGTGTTTTTTGGTAGAAGAAAAGGAGAAAGCTAAATTTAAGTAGATGTTACCAAGTTCACATGTTCTCTGACTCTGCGGAATTTTTATATTGATTATTTGCTGAATTGATAAGTTTCTTGAAGACATTTCTGTCAATTTTCTCAATGTATCTCATCCACTTCTTATAACAAGGGTTGTCTTTCCCCATGTCTCTGAATATGCTGTCAGCAAGATCCTGCTGGAAAGATGAATGGATTTTTGAGACTGATGTGTTTGTCAGAAGAACCTGACTTGGAAACAAATAATTCTTTTGTAAAAAGCTTTAAAATGTCTTGATGCTTTGATATAATTTTATACAGGATGAAATTAGTACAAAAATGCTTAGCGCCAGTGAATACCGAAGGCATCTGAATTTGCGCTGTACTTACAGCCTTATGTGGCCAAGTACTTAAAATACCCTTTGACCCCATGCATGTGTAATTTTCTACATTAGTATTTTCATATATAACTTGCAAGTATCTAATACCACAGGAAAAAAAACTTTGAAAAACACAGTTGTTAATTCTAGTATATCCCATTTAAATGCCCTAAATTAACACAGTAATTTCTTGACAAATAATGCTCAGTTATATGCTCTTGGGCAAATAATGCTCCAGCCAGCTCTTCCTTCATTACTGATTGCAAAACACAGTCAACAATGCTCTTCACCCTGAGACCTTTGCTTTGTTTCAAATTAAGGGACAGAATTATCCAATCGTTAAGAAAAAAATACCCTTGTGATGATTATAAGTAAATGAGATTCTTTTATTTCTTCCTAATTTAAAACTATTTGAGAAAACTAGAAAGTTTATTTGTATTGCTGAGTGTGGCTTCTGCTATAATTGGGAAATCCATTAGTTTGAAGGGACAAGTGCATTTTCTAGTTTTTAAAGTTGTTACACTGTGCGAGTAGCAAATTACTATCAACAAGTTTTGTACATTAGCTGTAAGCAAAATGTTTGCGTTAGAGCAGGAAAAGGGAACCTTTCCTTTATTCACAAATAAACTTTCCAAACATACTTACTGTTTGGCTACAATTGTGTTAATTCAGTGGTGATGTAGAAAAAACATATGCTATATTCACCTACCTGCTTTCCCGTTCCTCCTGAAAATGGAGCAACAGTCCTGAAGGAAAATAATTTTCTGAGTGTGTTTGTTTGCAGTCCTTACTTAGGCTGCAGGGACCATAATCTTGTTGTTTAGTAAATACATTATTGCTATTTCATTATTTTCTGGTAGGGTGAACCGTTTGAAGAGGAGAGGTGATACAGCTGAGTCGATAATGTTGCAATGTGCAAGTTCTGTATGTATCTAACTGTGAAATCATTATTATATCACATCAATTTCAGATTCAGGATTTCTTTTTTTCCTGTATTTCATTACAGGTGTTCATTTAGGAGCATTTTGTGAAATTGCTTGAGGAAAGAGCCTTCGTTTAACAAGTCAGTTCATTTACTGTTTTAATATAAACTGCAAAATGGAATTTTCAGCCTTCTTCCCTTTACTGATATCCTTGTCAACTCACAAAGCTTAGGTATTTAGAGCAATTTGTGATTGAAGCTAGCGATGTGCGATCTCAGGGATAGAGTAACATTAGCTTTTTCCTCCTGTGCTGCTTTCTCCACAAACTAAAAAGAACTGTGATGCTGCTGATAGGCCTTAAATACAGTGACAAGGACACGTATTAATTTTTAGGTATGAGACCCAACGTTACCTTTTAATTGCTGCATGCTACCTTTAAAAATGTGCAAATTCTTTCTACTTTGATTCCATTTCCTCTCTGCCAGTGCTATCGTGGGCGGTTTTTATGCACTTGTGCAGCTATGTCATGTTCTGTAATTAACATCTACAAGCTATTTGAGAGTAATAGTGAAACACATTTGTTTATTAGTTCAGTAAATATGCATTAATGAATTTTAAATAATTACATGGAAAGTATGCCTCCATTAGTTATTGATTTAACTGGAAATTAATCTGACAGGTTATCCAGGGTAAAACCAGTTTCTTGCAGTGATAGGAAATCTACATTTTTGTTTCAAATATTAAATATCTAAAAAGGCTTCTTGTGTATTTAGCTAATACAATTGCGTATGGGTTGCTTCCAGTCAATGCAAGTGTAAGACATGCTGTCAGTAATTAGTATGCACTGCCAGACGTTGAATATACCGGCTCTTTGACCTATTTTTAACAGAAACTAGGGCAGTCCTTCGGATTGCCTTTCCCTGTCCCTGGACACCCTGCTGTGTTATGGTCTTCATATTTGACATTATAACATTCAACTGCAGTGCCAAACTGCAGAATATTCCTTAGGGGTTTTCATTGAAACAGATGTAACAGATGTCTGCCCAAGCTGAAGTGCACAGTGGTTGCTGATAACAGTCACACGGTAAATGATTTTTCTGCATTGTTCATTAAAGACTGCTTTAGTCAAGAGCACCTTTTGGACCACACTGTGTGGAAGATTCTTTTTGGAAATAATTTCCAGACTGATTTGAAAGACACTGCTCTTTCCCCGCCCCCCCCATGTTCAATTGCATCTCAGGCTGCAAGGATATGGCTAATGATTTGATCACCTGGTGGGTATTTTGGAGGTAATTATATTAACTATTAAATGGTCAGGCACGTGCATACTATTGTAGATATGTGCTAGCTACTGGGAATTAAAAAAAAGTCTAAAAGCTACTGTCAGGATATTCAGTAATGCATGGCTTTGCTAGGAATGCATTTTAAGGTGCTTTAAAACAATTGCAGCAGTCCAGACTTCAAATATTTCAGAACTAGACCAAAATCTTTTGCTTTGTTTAAAGCTGTACCTTAATGTCTGTCTGTGCCTTTGGGGAACCGGGTGTGTGTGCCTGGCAGTTTCTACACAAGGCAAACAGGCAGATGAACTGAACCGTGCTAAAAGAAGAGGGGAAGTGAGAGGATGGCTGTGGACGTGAGAGCGTGCAAAGGAAGAGGAGGAGGAAAGAGTAACCAGAGAAAATGGGAGCTGAGAACTGTGCCTAAGCAGGGATGTGTGGAACAGATGCTTGGGGCTGGAGCAGATATTTGCCTCATAAAGAGATGTCTGGCCTGGATGCTGAAATGAAGGACAAGAGGAATGTGGGAGGAAAGCGAGGTTTGGGTAACAGATAAAGATGTGAGATCATTTCGCTTGAAGAAATGAAGGAGAAGTTGTGACTGTCTTGAAGGGCGGTGGGAATGGGTGTGAGTAGGTGACCATCCTGTGTGCAGGAAGGTAGAGAAGGGAGCGTGCGATGCCTTATGAGGTGTGTCTTTGCAATTTTCTTTCAGGAATAGCACTGCATAGAAAAGAAAAAATCTCCTGTTCACTTGCACTTCTCCATGGTGTTCAGAAAAATCTACAGTCGGTCTGTACAGAGGCAGTTCTGTGACTGATTCTCCAGTGAGTGTTCCCCTCTCTCAATCCCTAACCTTCAGCAGTTAGCCCCCTTTCCTGTGTCAGCCTTTGGAAACTGAAACCCGTGGATGCTCTCCATTCCTCCTTATCTGTGCTGCTCCTCTCAGAAGGCATTATCTCCTTGGGCAGTGGGAATGATTTCCTAGATGACATTACCTCTTTCCCTTACTTTTGTCCTTCCCTATACAACCTCCTTATAGTATTTGCATGCAGCCTTTGTGCTGGGATTAGATGGATCAGTCAATGGTATTGGGTTGCCCATGCACAGACTGGCTAAGGAGAAGCTGTGCTCTTCATGGTCGATTGAACTAGCAAAAAGACTCTGGTCCCATCCTTGGTGAGAAATCGTTGTGTTTCTCTTCAGGAAAGCACGTTGTGGACCAGAAATAGGCAGGTGTTATTATTTCCTATGTGAATAGGATGTAGCTTCAGAGACTCAAGCCACATGCCTCTCCCTAAGAATTTGCCTTGCTCAGAGTCAAATGACTGTTTTTGAAAACCTCACTTGATTTACTTGCCTGAGTCAGGAAAGGTTTCTTTCACTGCTACACTGAAAATGCCTTTTTGTCTCTCTTGGGCTATGATAACACAGTCATTAGCGAAGTTGTATCTGATTGCTACGTAAAGACATTTCTTGATTTTTAAATCAACATTTTTCTTCTGTCACACTTTATTAATAACACTGTCTTCTAGCTGGAAAATTAATTCCAACCAGCACGTACAGTGTTACCGTAGCAAGCAGGATCACTTCATGCACATATAATAATCTTAGTATGTCACAATTTCTTATATTTTGCCACTGCATTGGAGTAATGCTGGAACTTGTTCTACTTTTAAAAAATGTATTACAGCACTTGAAGAGGTAAATCACTGCATGGTAGACTTAAGTAATTCGGGGTTGATTTATAAATCCCCTCAGCAGGTTCATGCTCGGATACATCTGCTTTGCTTGCCTAGATCCATGCAGTTCAGTGGAGTCCACTTGGACTGGCTGGGGAATCCCATTCTAGGGCAGGGATTAATCTGTAACAGGTTTGCAGGATGACAATTTTGAAGGTAGAAGGTGGTGGAGAGACCAGCTGGACTCCTGCTGAGCACCAAGAAGGAAGGGCAGCTGCTCAATCTAGACCACACAGTGCCATAACGATGATTAAATTTCAGCCCTTTGGTGCTTCTTAAGGCAGCATTTTTTTTAGTGCCATAACTAACAAATAGAAAGAAAATAAAACTTTAGCTGAAAGCCCAAATCTATTGAAGATGTCTTGGAAGCTGAAAGTATTGGGAAGAGGTCACTTGCAGGTTCTTAGTACAGCAACTCTCCTAGAACTGCCTCTGACCCTGAAAACAGGGTTCTTTATGCCACTTCAAAGCTACTGGCTTTATTTCTTCATACCACCTTTGTGGAAATGCCATGTCTCCTCATGAGATCAATGAAATTATGCTGCGTCCTATTGCTTCCTTCAGTGACCATCATGCCATTCACTGCAAACCCGAAGAGAGTGAAGGTTCATGTTAGTGCAGCTCGTTTCCTGATCTTAAGCACTAATGTAGTGCGCTAATCCTGGTCTTGCCTAAATGCCCATTCTTAACAGAATCTCGAATGTCTGTGGTGTTAGAGAGAGTGATACCTCTGCCCTTCTCTGCCACTGAAATGCAGCGTGCATTTATAAACTCTTAAGAGAAGATGTGGCCTGTGAAGTATTATACAGTGGTACACCCTCGAAGATGTACTGGCTTTTTTGGGATTCTTTTTAAGCCTTTTACCCCCTGAAGGTACTGTTTTATTGTGAAACACTTTGCTTTCCAAAGCTTTCTCTTCTTTAGAGACTTAAAGGATTTTGAATAAGAAAACTATTTTTTCAAGAGTGTGCATTTGATCACTTTACTCCATTTACCATAAGATTTTTGAAGGAGAGCCAGAGATTGACTGTGGCCTCTTTGGGGTGTGTTGGTGAGCCTGAGACATTTTGCTGTGAGTGGCCCCTTGTATCCTTGTGATTCAAGAAGCAGGGGGGTACACATGACTGATTTTTTTTTTTTTTTTTTTTCTTCTTCTTTTTCCTACCAGTTTGGGAAAGCAGCACACAGTTTTAAGAAGTGAAAAAGAGATGCTTACAATGACAGTGTAATAACAATAAAACTGGCTAGCTGTGACCAAGACTTTTGGGACAGAAAAGACATAATTCACTTTTTTCTTGTTTGTTGCTGTATTTTCTGATAGATTCTTTAGAGCTAATGTGGAACAGTGTTTCTGAGGTGCTCAAGCAGAAGATGATGGTAAAACTCCCTTGCCTTTTCTCTTTTGACTCTCCACTCAGGGTATCTAGTCGTAAACCATGCTTTATTTCACTTTTTAAGTGTATTTTTTCAACACTGTTTTGGGCTTTAGTTTTATCACATAAAACAGCGTGCCTTGGAAAAAAAGTAATTAGCAGAAGATAGTAAAATGGCATTATTAGAGACCGTATCATCTATGGTGTATATATGTATTGTGGATTTTGAAATATTTCCCTTATAAGTACTGGGAATGTGCAGAAACCACAGCAGCATTAATGTAGGCTGCATTAAATAGTATTTTCATAGTAACTTTTGCAAGTATGTTGCAAACTACTAAATACCAGAAACCAGCTTATTTGGAAGGTGAGCAGTGAGCCTTTTGGGTTTATGCAGTAGTTGCTGAAGAAAAGTTTTGATCCTGCAAAACTTTTAATGAATTAAAAAAAGGGTTCTTCTGGCTATGGGTAGATTACATGATTGAGAACTGCAAGATAAATACTAGTTTCAAGGTTGGACTAGAAAGATTCAAGCAGAAAACACCAATTTGGAGTAGAGGTGGCTTGAAAATGAGTTTTCTTCAGCTGGCTGACAGAAAGTGAACCTGTCCTAGGAGAGAATAGGTGTTCTGAGTCGGTATCTTCCCTTTTTGTACAGAGGTGGCATGTGTTAACTTTCCTGTTACAACTGTTCCTTCCCTTCAGCAAACAAAAAGCTGCAACAAGGCAGCTTGTCAGGCTATGCCATGATTTTGGCTGCGCTGTTCCAAAGTAGGATGTAGCAAAGATCTGCCAGGTTAAGAAAAACATACTCTGAAGTTAAGTAACTGTATGCATCTCCTGAATATTGTGCTTTCACTTAATAAGGGCAGGTGAATGAAGCTACAGCCAGAGGTCAGGTTGTGGCTGCTTTTTGGCTGGTTATTTGCGTTGTAGGTGGCTCTGTGATAGTATTGCCCAGCCACTTTTTTTTTTTTTTTTTTTTTTTAAGAAGGTGCTCATTTTAATTCATAACTTCACTGGATTCTAGCTTTTGGGGTGAACTTCTCTGAACTTCTAGATTAAGGTTTTCTTTCATTTATGCTAATGTAGCCATATCTAAGAATTATGGTTGGAAAAAATAACACCATTTATCTCTTTAAAACAAAGAATCATCTTCCAAATATTTTATTTACAAAACTAATTTTCATCATGCTAGTCATAGGATCTTCTTTTGACAGTCCAGGATGTATTTCTTCCTACACAAACCTACTCAAATCTGGTCAAACTTTGAGTGCACCTGGAAACATTAGCTTTGTTTAATTAAAATTTGATCTTTAATTTCCTACCTCGGTAGGAATGAACAGTTTTCCTTCAAAGGCTAGTTTAACATTAGTGCTTACAAATACTGAGCTGGCTGGTAGATGTTAATTATTATTCCTTATGTTCACACTTGAGCTAGAACAAGAGGTTCTAACCAGATAACTAGATGGTGTGCTATTCCGTTACAATCCTCACTTAAATGATTTGTAAAGAATCATATAGGCTGCTATGCTATATTTCAGAAAAGAAAAAAAAAGAGCAGTGACATCATTGCTGTATTTTTATGACTGCCTTTGGGAGGATTTTGTATTGAATGTATTTCTGGTGATAACCCAATCATATGTTTCTCATTTTTTGATGGAAAGAAGTATTCATCAGCATTAATAAGAAAGTGGCAATGCTCATTAATTTTAAAAAGTGGAAAATACTTTATCTTTTAACACTTTAGTTAAAAGCTTCCGCTGGAAGTATGCAGCATATGCTGAAAATAAGCAAATAGCAACATGTGTCAGAGTACCCCAACATTGACTTAATCAAAGCATAGACAGTATTTTGTCCTGACTCTGCTGAGCTCAGGGTTTGGCCCATTTATTGCTTAGTATTATTATTTTCTAAGCCTTTTTTTGTTTATCCATTCTGCTATTAACTGAACTACTTCACCATCTGTTTTTGGGTGGGGTAAGAAATCGATTACTGATTAAAATATTTCCAAACCTATCTATAATTTAAATGTAAAAACATGTCATTTTAAGTGTCATTGAGTTTAAAAGGAAATTGTGGCCAGATTAATAATGTGTTGAGTTTGTGTGATGGCACATCTCCAAAGCATCAGCTCAGTGCAAACCCCTACATCTGCATTTCATGACTTCAGGAGAATGCCAAGATATTTCCATGGAGTCCAACTGCAGAGCTCTATAACAAGGCAATGAATGCCTTCTGGTCAAAGAGAATCAGAAAATATTTGAGCTATGTGTGGCCTAGTAGTATGTCTCCCGCACTGATATTGCAGAGGTTTATTTAGAGAACGTTTTAATACAGTTTATTTTTTCAACTTTTAGCACAGTAACAGTTCAATTTAGGCCCACAAACATGCGAGTAGGTGAGAGAATAAGAGAGGTAGAAGGTTATTAATAGTGAAATACTGGAGCATTCTGCTAACACATCTGTGCATGGGATTCTGTAAATCCCAGACCTATGTGGAGAATGGAAGCTCAGGTGCCTTGATCTTGGAATGGCTTAAGAAGTATGAAGAACAGGAAGATCAACTGGAAAGAAGTCATGACCGATGGAGAGAGCTTGATTGTGAAGCATTAGCAAGCTCCTGTGGGAAGGTGTTGCTTGTGATTTCTGTCATATAGCCAAAAAGCCATCGCCATACAAACTAGAAACAGCATGCACTTCAAGCAAAAGAAGAACTCCATGGGGCTGTAACTGTATATGTGGATGTATGAATTTGTATCGTTGCTATAGGGAACAGCCTTCTAAAATATAGTTTCTCCTGGGAGAAAATCTGAGTATCGCTGCTTGCTTTTGCGTTGTGTGGCTGCTAGTAAGAAAGAAGGATTTTCCTTATCTATACCATTTCTACTGGAGAAGAGCATTAGTTGAACTTCTGACTCCTGAGCTTGAATAGATGGGAAAGTATGAGGCTTTGCTACATGTTTTATTCTGAACAGATCAAAAGTTTTAAGGCAACTGAAAGACCTTATTCTCTGTAAGTCAAACCAAGTGCAGCCCTTCACTCTGGTCTTCTAACATTTGTTCGCACCACTTTGTTGTTAAATTGTTGTGTTAGTATCTTAAAATAACTTGATTATTATTATGAAAAGCAGTGTACAACAGCAACAAGCACTTCTACATTGCAAAGCCAGAGCACAAATAAGAGCACACGTTTTGCTAAGAAACTCAGTGTTCAGAAGCAGTGGCTAGTCAATGGTCTTATTTTTCAGTTTCAAATGTGTAATAAGTTGAAGCTTTCTGAGGCAAAGTGAAGCTGGTGGCTTAAAACCCATGACAAATCAGTGAGAGGTTCAGAACACTGGGCTCCTGTGTTGTTCCTCTACAGTTTTATTTCAAATTAAACCATTAGCGTAGCTGTCTGGAGTGTGAGATTCTAAATCATGGTGACAATAGGCCTGTAATACACAGTTTTCTCTTAAAATAAACTTGCAGTATGAGATAAAGAACACAATATTTCCTGCTTCAGTTCCTTCTAATTTTTAGGAAGAAATCTGAACAACATTTAAAACCAGATGGACTTTCTGTAAACAGTGGCAATGTTCTTTTCCAAATTTCAAGGACTCGCCAGATCATCAAAATGTTACATTGCCTTTTCATATTTCTTATTTCAAGACCGATGTGTGCTGAGATTCTTCCTTGGCCTTGGTACATATTAAGCAGTATTGATAGGACACTTTCATATTATGAAATAGAAGGTGAGTTTCTTATCTCTCTATCATGAGCAAGTCCAAGAAGCAAAAATGACAAATATAGTAGAGATCCCTGATATGCAGAAGTTTGGAGCCTTTTCATATCTGAAATCTTTCCTTCTGGATGAACTGTGCATTTTCCATGTTGAATCATTCCATCTGAAATCTGTTTTGTCCATTGTCTTGCATCTGAAGAAGGGAGAGGCAGTGAGGAGGCTGGGAAGGGACCAAAGCTATGGATTTGATTAGGTGTGTCAGGCAACCCAAACATGAGGCAAAATATGGAGCAGATAGCCATCTTGGCTGAGGTTCAAATGGTGTTGGAATTAATTTTTTGACAGGGCTCCTTTCCTTGCAGAAAAGCCTGCATACAATGAAGGGATTGATTGGAAAGAATTTTTTTTTTTTTTGCAAAGTCTGTGTATAATTTGTGGGTTTTAATTGCTTGCAAACGTTCTTCCATTTTTTTCGATGCTTTGTGGAAAGCAAAGCTTGTTCAGAACTGGCTCTTGGAGAACCAGTTCCCCAGTTGTTACCGTAAAGAAGCTGGACTTTTGCCTTGGTCCTTTTCTGTCTTAAAACAGAGGGAGTAAAACATTGCTGGAGGTGGTTAATTAGTATCTGCCACCCAGATTTATTTGTTTCACATTGATTTCTAATAAGCTAGAAACATGATGAGAACAGTGAGGAGCAGCGTGAGTGCCAAAACATCTCCATTAATTTCCAAGCAACCATAGCAGTTACTCGACGTGGTTTGTCATACTGTTGGTCTGAAATTTCTTCTCCAGGTGCTTTGTGGAAATTTCGAACGGACTCTGAAAATGTTGTGACAAGCCACCTCAGTTTCACCAGTTCCATTAATGCATGGATCCTGCATTTTGATCCTCTGTTATCCATCCCTTAAAATTGCCTTGCATGTGCTGCAGTGATTAAGGAACCTTGAAATTACCAAGAATGAAAATTCAGCCTTTAAAAATATAGTTTTGTTTATGACACAGAGGTTTGCCCTTACACAAAGGGGTTACCCACAGCCATCAGACAGGCAGACCTGCCGAAGGATGTTTCCTGGTGCATAGCTGTGCTATTGCACCCCATTTTGGTTAACATGTGTTTCATTTCACTGTACTCAAAATGCAAGTTTCTGCATTCAGACTTGCATCACTCTCGTTCCACGCTAATATCTCATCGCAGCAGATGGTGGAGGTGTCAGGGAGCTGCTGAAAACTGCCGTGTTTATTATACCTTCTCAGTACAGAGTAGCTCGTCTGTTTCTGCTGGCAGTGGTTCCTAGGGGACTGCATGCCAGTGAGGATATTCAAAACACATTGTGGCCTGGCTGTATTTTTGCCTTGCTTTTGACTGTAAGAAAAGGTTTTGTGTAGATAGGAGTACATTTTTGACAAATGTTTCAGGCCTCCTTGAAGTTGAATATATCAATAGCAATCATGAAAGCAGGAAGAGTGAGCACTGCTAGGCAGCCTGGTCCAGTTTTCCCATTGTACTCTTAAATGGTGATAGAGCAGGGAATCTTTGATAAACTCTATAACTCCCATGAATACTGTCTGTAAGAGGGCAGGGTTACACAGGAGTCACATTTCTGCAGTGTAGCACAAAGATGCTGAAAGTAGTGTCAATTTTGGTTCAGCTATCAGCCCAGGGGCATCTCTGGTAACCCAAGCTGCCAGGGTCCTAATTTTTGAACTGTATTGTTGAAAGCTAACCAGGTAAGCTGCTGGCGTGAGTGTGGCTGTGTTGTAGCCTTTTACACTCAAAATGGCTAGATGAATCAAATCAGAACACTCAAATTTAAAAGTCACATTGTTGCTAAACATGTGAACGTAATTGCATTATTCCTTTTGATTGCACTTCTGTGAGCAGGCTTTTAGATTACAACAGGAATTAATCTGCTTTCAACAACAGAATGTGTTTGTTTTAAGCTTCTATATAAATACAGTACTCTTTAATTACTAATTACTTTAAGATTTGTAAATTAAACAGGTGACAAGTATTTAACTTAATTGGTGTTAATGTAGACTAGGAGGGTATTCAAGAGAACCTAACCAAACTGGGCAACAAGGCTGAGGTCACATCTAAGGTGGAAGGGAATGGTAATGAAAGTTCAACATTCTCCTTTAGCATCCCTGGGTGCCAGTGCATGCTCTGGGCTGTGCAACAGGGGAGACACCGTGGTCCTTTGCTGTGCCCAGCCTGACAATTGCTGTTGACTGTGTGGCTGTATCTAGCTGGCAGCTTGACAGTAGATGAAAGTCAGCGTATAGACAAGTGTAAGGTATCTTGCATCAGGAGAAACAACTTTAAATTACTTCCACACGTTGCTGGATGTGAAATTAACTGCTCAGGGAAAAAAAAAAAAAGAAATTGGCATTGTTATGGATACATCATTGGAAACATCTGCTCTTTACAGAGCTCTGGTCGAAAGAGGAAAGAAATCTAATCTCGAGCACAAATGATCAGTGGATTCCCTGGAGCACTGGGATGGATAATGTTCATAGGGCCAAGTTTTCATCTGAGAATGCATGTTTGGACACAGCTCACCGACAACTGATGATGTGAGCCTGCTGCTCGAAATCCAGTTGCTTTTCCTGTACACTTTTGTGTCGATTGCAGAAGTAATTTGTCGTGTTACATGACTGAAAGTCTGAAAGATTCTGTGCAGGAAAAGATAATGATGAAAATTTAGAATGGCTTAAAACCAAACAGAAAACAACGCCCTATCTTTCGCATGATGATAGAAACAGCAGCTCTTTTGTTCTTGAGACGAACCAGTTTCTCTTAGGGAAACTGAGGTGCTGTAGGTGGGACTAGAACCATCAAGCAAGTAGGAATAATAAAACATAATTTGCTTTTAAGTAGAGGTGAAACAGCCAAGTATATATAAACCAAGCAAAGCTTTTATTTTTTTAATCTCTCTTAAAATTTGCCTTTACTGATGTTTTCTATTAAGCTGAAAGTACATGAAATATTTTTATACAGGCTGTTTTGGGATTTATTTTATTTCCTCTGCTTTCCAACAGACTGAAACCTAGTGGGAAAACTAAATATTTAGGCCCAAAACTTTCATTAAGGAGCTTGACACCGTATAAGGATTGTTAAAACTTACGGAGGAATAACAGAATGAGAGCATTAATATATTTTCTGATTTTGACAGCTACGGAGGGTATACAAAGGTAAAATATGATATATGTTAATTCCTTCTCTGGAAAAATTACTGGCTGAGACTGGTGCATGTTTCTAGTATGTCACTGTGTGCACAATTCTGTAAGGAAAATACAGTGCTGTGTGATGACAAGTTGGCTACATCTGTTAAGAAAGAGATTTTAGCTGTGGGCTATGAAGATTAATCAGATGACATCACCTTTCTCCTTCAGTTGATTGGCAGTAGTGTTGAAAATAGCTCAGGCACCAAAATCAACTTCTGATGTTGAAAGAGTCTCAGTGGCAGCTACTGAAGCTATTGACACAAAGTCTTTGTTTCCTTGTTGATTCCAGCACATCCTTGCCTGTGAGTATAAAAATACACAGGAAAAATAGTAGGGGAGTCTTATGGATTCATTCTAGAGAATTTACATGAGCGTAGGATTCCACTGTTTTCCTACATTCTTCCCATCCTGCCTCTTCTGCCTTGCATGGAGTTTACGTGTCTTGGAGCTAACTTAGACTTTAGGACTTCAGAACTATTTCTCACAGATTTTATATGTAGCACAGAGTATTTTTGAATGTGTGCTGGGAGAACTCATTAGCTTCTGTGACCTCAGTAATTATTTTTTTAATTCCTGAAATGATATCCTGGTCTATGGTGAGAACTTGACTTTAAAAATCTTGGAGCAATTGTTTCTACAGAGCTCTAATCAAGACAAAAAGATGCTTGCATTAAGGGCTTATCGTCTCATTACATAGAAGGAAAAGGATGTTAATTAACCCAATAGCCACTCCTTTGGTCTTCCCTTTTGCCGTATCACTTGCCTTACACCATTACACCGGCGGTGCTGGCCACAGCCCACCAAAGATGCCCAGGGGGCCGGTGTGGGCAGCGGAAGGCTCTGACCTTTCGGAGCTTCCCAGGCGTTCCCCTCGAGGAAGAGATGCAGAGCTGTGTTAAAGCACTGGGGTGGCCCATGGTAATTTCCCCTCCTCTGCCCTTGCTTTCTTTTTCAGTTTGCTCTTCTAAAGGGCCAGAATATCTTACTACTTTTTTTTTTTTTTTTTTTGCTTGTATACTTTTGTTTTATTTGGGATTCTCGTATGTTGCTCTCTGGGGAAAATATGGTTTCTAACCATGGTATCTTAGTTCAGATTTGTTTGCAAAATAGTAGGAATTTTCTGACTAACACTATTTCACACTTCTCCATGTGAGAGTGGTGGGTGTTGCCTGTGGAAAGTGTCCACACTTAAATAGAAATCTTGATGGGATTAATTGCCTTTCTCTCTTAAAAAAAAATGTTATGTGAATTACTGGTGGTCCATGAAGACTTGACAGTTCACATGATGCTGACTACTCCTCTGTGTATAGCTTGCTAAAATATATTATGTTACTTCTATAGTGTAATGTATTACTTTTCTGTGTAAGTGATTGCTGTGATTACCTCATGAGCTTTAGGAAATCAACAATGGGCGGAGAGTTGCTAGTAAAACACATTGTATAATAAGTTGTGAATCATACCATGAACAAGTTTGTGAGGCTTTTGCTTTAGAATGCAAAATCAATATCTGGGCCACCCTGTTTGTGCACTGCAAAGTTTAAAAGATCCAGTAATTGAAGGACCACTTTCAGGAAAAGTTAGCAGTGAATCTTTGCAGATGACTTCGGCAAAGCTCTCCTGTGTTGGTGAGTTATCTTGGAGAGCTGGCTGAGACATTTTTCTAATTTCACCGCTTTGCAATGAGTCAATCTCGAGTTTGAATTTAAAGTAAGATGCAAGTATTGTACAATATTAGAATATCTGTTCTGTTTGGCTAAAATAAAAAGCAACTGTATTCTTTTAGTCTGAACGGGTTTATTTCAAATCAAAAGAATACAGGAAATAGAAATATATTCAGTAAAAGGATGAGATTGAATGTTTCTTTAGCAGATTTGTCAGCTCTGAAGGCTTTTGCAAAAATCTCATTATGTTTTGAACTTTTAATAAAGGCTCATGTGGTTGAGTCATGGTCTGGTCCATGTAGGAGGAGGTTTCTATGTTTTATTATTATTATTTATTTTTGGACACCATTCTGAAGTGTTCCCTATTGCATCATCTAGCTGAATTTCTTAGTTTGAATTTTTTTCCTTTGGGTGCCCCAAGCTTAAGTTGACAGGAATACTGTACTTGAGGTCATGCAGGGCAAAGCTGCTTATCAAAGGCACAGTTCTGAGATTGTGACGTGGTGTGGTTCAGGAAAAAAAAAGTATGTCTGTTTCTGAAATTGTGCTGCAGTGAAAAATTAGCTGTTGATTACTGTTCCCACAGGCCCATCCAGCATACCCATAGAACTGCATGAATATGTACCATGTGGTTGGAGGCTTTGAATAGCCACACTAGACCAGACTCCTAGAAGAACTTCTGCTGTGTAACAAAAGTATTCTGTACAGACACCCTCACAATTTTCTTAATCTCTAAAATCATTGTTGATTAGTTGAATTCCTAGCTATGTTTTATCATGTTGAAAAAAAAACCCCAATTGCTGGTTATTGTTTCTTATTTTTTAATATTTAGCTAATGGTTTCCATCTTAAACTGCAGTATTAGGAGAGATGGGAGTTTCATTATTTCAGCTGTTCTGTCTAGGTTCCTTGGTAACATCCCCAAAGGCCAAATGGAGTAATGTCCACATGATAAGAATGTTTTAATAGTCCAATGGGTGACTTCCCTGCATGATAAATACCAGCTGCACATCTAATGTAGAATGATGTAATATTATAATTTCTCTCTTTTATCATTGCATGGTTTCTATTACATTACCTCAACTGCCTCGTGCAGTTGCTATAATTTGTTTATATCTAAAAGTGCACTGTCATCAACAAAAATGTGTTGGTTTTCTCTGCACATCTTGGGCAGCCAAACCAGGTAACAGGAAAAAAAAATATCCTCTCCAGCCAGCATCTACAGGTAGCCAGTTTCAACATGGGCTGAATCTCAGTGCATCATCAAATGAAATTGTTTGGTTTTTGTTTTCAAAGATGAGATTGATAAGACTGCAAGACCATCAACCAGAAGATAATATTGTATCTCATTCTAATGTCAAGAAGCAATATGATGTAGTGGGGTGTATTATAAATATGTCAGAACAATTCTGTCTAGTGGTTCCTCTGATCATTGGATGATGTTAAGAGTCAATGATTTAAGCTACAGGGCAATAACTCTTCACTGAAGAAAAAACAAACAAACAGAAAGAGCAAGGCATCCTACAATCACTATGGGTTTAGTCTTGAAGACCATAGGCCATTC